>NC_080199.1:59938442-60563442 GCF_030028045.1 Hippopotamus amphibius kiboko | reverse complement strand
AATGCTTATTAAAATACTAGAATTTTGATTTTTTGATTCTTTTTTTAATAAGTTCTTCCAAAGTTAAATAGAAAAAGGAGGAAAGCATTTACACTTTGTATGCAAGGTATAAGTACTGACACAAATAAAAATTTAACATAAAACATTACATTCAGATTTTCTACATTACTGTTGAAAGAAAATTTAAAAACCAAAATTATCATCACAAGTAATATTATTTTAAGCTCTAAATAACTAAAAAATAATACCATACCAAAATTGAAGTCTTACATATTATGTCAAAATGTTTGCCATGTTCTCACACAACTGAAATGCGCCAATTTTCCTGGTGTAATAGATAGCCAAGGTTTTCAAAATAATCTAGAGATAACATATCATCTGGAGTCAAACCAGGACAGGTCCTCCAACAACACTGATAAATCCCTGAGGTGATTTTCATTATCCACCATGAATAATATGTGACTCATCCCAATCGGGGTAATGAATGGATTTTGTGGAAATAAAATGGAAAATAAATGCCTCAACTTTGCCCTTGTCTACCATAGCCACTTATTTGGCACATATTCGTTTCCTACAATGCCTTATATGGATATAAAAATGTCACTGAAAAACATAAGTAAAAGGAAATCTCTTAACTGCTCTCCAACCTAACAGAAGAGTATAACACCTTTGATGGTTATTTTAGTAACGCAGTTGTGGGTAAGCCCATGAATTGGCTTGTGAACCTACTGCTTCTACCAAAAGGATCTGTAAAGATGCAATATTACTTTATTTTAGTGGCTGTAGAGCTGGACCAGAGAGAGAGAGCGCGCGCGTGCAAGCATGAAGGTGTCAATGGCAAAGGTCATTAAGAAGAATCACTTTGCCCTCTTATTCTGTATTTAATATGCAGCTGTGACTCAATGCTTGGAAATTGTTCTAAACAATTTTAATTGATATTTGATTTAAAATGTATAAAACTCTTAGCAGAAACTCAAATTAAATAATTATGGCTTGAGGTATTCCCAGGATTACAAGTTTGATCAAGTGAGTGGATTATTCACTAGATTGGAGAAGATTGGAGGAGGAACAGGAGGAAAGGAAAGGTGTTTATGAAATATTTAAGCAAATAAGAAATATGAAATTAAAGTGAATATGAAATGTCTATGTGAAGAGGACCAGCATCAAGGAGATGCCTGCAATGACGATGATTTAATATCCGTCAAAATACAGATGGCATCTAAAGCCCTGGTAATGAATTAAATTATCTAGGGAGAGAATGAGAAGGGGTTTCTATAGTGAGTTGTATAAACTCCAGTACTGGTAGGAAGAGATGAGGAAAGGAGACAGAAGGGATATTCAGTGAGGTAAGTGGAAACCAAAGAGATGTCCTCAAAGATGGGAGAAATTAGCTTCGATGAGAGTTACTGATGAATTATGCAGAATAAGAACCCTAAGGATTTTGAAATGTGAAACTATCTAGTAACCTTAAAAAAAAGTTCCCATATATAGAAATAAGCAAGAATGGAATGAGTTGAAGGATTAAAAAAAAGATGTGGACTAGGAGAGAAAACGTGTAGACAACATTTTTGAGAGTTTAAGCAATAGTGAATAACGGAATGGTAACTGAAGGGGGATACAGTGTCAGTGAAGAGGTTTGTGTGATTGAAATAAGACAGAAAGAAATTGAGTATACAGAAGAGAGAATACGTTCCTGAAGTAAGAAAGTCTTTGAGATGACAAAAGTGGAAGGGGTCCAGAGCACGGGTGACAGATGTGGATGTAGGAGGAAAGGAGGGATGAGTCCAGGTGTGTAGATTTGAAGACGGCAAGATGTGGACATACCCTAGTCATGATTTGTATTTTCTTCAGTAACATGTAAGACAAGGTCATTAGATAAAGTGGTGAGTGGGGCTAGATGGAAAGTGTGAGGGGAGAGTTGAAGTATGAATTTGTCATTGCAGAGGGTGAGAGAGTGAGGTTCTTAGAGAAACATAATAGATCTGTAATAACAGGGTTGCTCGCATCTGCAGTTAAACATGTCTTAATAGTGATACACTATCTTCACGTGCATGATAACTGGTCTTAATGAAACAAAAGGCTCTTTTAAATGTCTGTTTTATTTATGGCAAGGATATGTTACAGTGTTATTCAGAATTTTGGCAGCTCTCAGCTGTTTCATTTTCCTCTTGTGGATGTCAAGGATTGGTCGACATTCTGGGTTATTTTGAACCTGTGGGTCCTCAAAGATTTAGGAGTAATAATCAAGGTAGGGATAAAATTCCCTGGAAATCTGGTACCAAAGAGACAGCTTCCTTCAGTCATCTCAGTTTGGGTGCAGGTCTCATTATCCACAAAACCAGGTACATAGTCACTCTGAGCCAAGGCAGTGCTAGTGGGTCCTCGCACAAGGATTTGTAAGCCAAAAGGGGACAATCCTTTAAGGTTACCATGTCATTAGAGGATATCCATGGAACAATGCAATGATAAGCCAAGAAACAGGCAGGTCAAGACTCAGAATATCCACTAAGCTCCCATTAAGGGCTTCTTTTCTTGAGCCCTGTCTCCTTCTGCAAAAGTCAACCAGCTTTCACCACGTGACCCTCTCCTCTGGTGACAGCCAACTGGACAGAGCAGGCCTGTGATCCAGTGGCCTAAAATGGGATTGGACCTGAAGATTTGCATACCACGGATATAAGAAGGTGACGAGTTAGAACAATCATATATTCTTTGATATTTTAAATTCAAAATAATGAGAGAAAAAGAAAGAGAGCTGAGCCATTGGTAGAGAGGCCCAAAGCCAAATGCTGTGCAAATGATTGGAGGAGGAGCAGTAATAGTAGAGCATTAGCACAGAGATCTATGAATTCCTGGTGCAATGCGATAACCCAGTTACATGCATGTATCTCTTGCCATCCTCCTGGGAGTCTCCTTCATTCATAGCGCAAACCTCTAATTAAGGGCAACCTTCAGCTTTCTTCTTGTGGTAGACTGTTAAAAGATTTGCTACAGTGGGGACCCTAAAGATCCCCACCTCCCAGGATGCATGCCTTTGTGTCGCCTGCTGCTTCATCGACTCTGAGCTTATCTACTGGACCAGGGAACATTAGTACGTGTGATGCCATCTGAGGCTTGATAAATATTTGCACATTGAAACTTGTCCTTTTGGAACTCTTTCCCTTGCGAGCCAAGCGCCAGTGCTGTAAAGAAGCTCAAACTAGATGCCGAAATGATGCAAGGTCATGTGGGAAGATGCCCCAAAGAATAAGGGGCCATCGTGAATGTTCCATCAGCAGTTGAGTTCCCAAATGAATCTGCTGCATGACTGACCTCGAAGACACCACACGGAGCTGAAGAACTATCTAGCTGAACCAGTCCACGAACTCATGAGAAACAATGAAGTGTTATTGTTTTTAAACCACTGAGTTTTGCAGGTGGTTTGTTACACAGCCATGGATCATCAAAACACTTCTAATATCCTGAAAAAACTTCCAAAATAGCCACCTTTCTCCAGAGACAGAGGCAGACATAGTGGATTAGGAATTAGAGAAGCCTGAATTTTAATTCTTACCATACTACGTATTTCTATAAATAAGATTTTCTGGCCTCAGGTTTTTGTTTTTTTTTTTTTTCTGCATCACTTTTGTCCTACCTGCCCTAATAGACAGTCCTCACATACAATATTCAGTAAATACTTAGGTACCAAATATATAAATGAATAAAGTCTGTACTAGTTTGCTAGGGCTGCCATAATAAAATACCACACACTCCGGGCTTAAAAAGAGAAATTCATTTTCATACAGCGCTGGAGGCTGGAAGTCCAAGATCAAGGTGTAGGGAGATTTGGTTTCTCCAGAGGCCTCTGTCCTTGCCTTGCAGATGACCAGCTCCTTGCTGTGTCCTTACTCCACCTTTTTTGTGTGCATACACACCCCTGATGTCTCTCCCTCTTTTTACAGGTACACCAGTCCTATTGGATTAGGGCTCCACCCTAGTGACCTCAGTTAAACTTAATCATCTCTTTGAGGGCCCTATCTCCAAACACAGTCACATTGATTACCACCCACCTATATGACCTCATCTTACTTCCTTGAAGCCTCTATCTCCAAATGCAATTATGTTCAGGAGTACTAGGAGTTAGAACTTTAAATAAACAGATTTTAAGGGGACACAGTCAGCCCATAACAAAAGCTAAATGTAAATGACCTTAGGAACTCTGAATAATTATACATATATCCAATGCTGCTTTTAAATTTCCATGAGTAAGAAAGAAATACCATAATAAACAATATGAGAAATGATACATACGGGTCTCATTCCTGAACCATACGTGATCTATAAGGTAAGTTGTACTATGGGTCTGTTAGCAACTGGTGGCAACTAATATTTTCATCTTTCTACATGGCCAGGGCTCCTTGATCAGAGTACTAGTAGTCTGGGTTAAAGGATGCTGAATGGCAAACAAGCCTTAGAAGTTAAAGACTGAGATATCTGGAGAAAATTACTGGTTTATTTCCCCAGGACCCAGTGATTAACATTCGAAAGAGTAATAGACCTAGGGACCTGGGTTCATCTCTCTAGAAAAGGATCTGTTTACAACCCACAGAATAAAATCTCAAAAGTGTTGCCCCCTCTCTCTCTGTCTCTGAAGGAGAGGAGAGGCAGGTATGTTCCTATATAAGCTCCAAAAGTCACAATTTTAGGGCTCCTCTCCTGTGGCATGAACCCACTGTATGTACAGGTGATATCTGCCCTCACCATATTGTCCCACGAGGGACTGAGGCCTGGGGAACTGTCACAGATGTTCTGTAAGTAATTGGTCTGTTCTTTGATCCAAAACCTCATGTCTCCTGTCAGGACAAAATAAATACATACAGATTTAAAAAACAAAACAAAACAAAACAAAAAACACAAAAACTTAGAGGCTACAATCTCCAGATTTAAGATCCTAAAATTTCTAAAGGACAAGATCTAAAGAAAAGTAGGTAAAAATACTTAGAACAAGGTGCCTTTAATAGTAAACAATCAAGTACTAGATTCAATTAGCTACTTTCCCCTTTGAGATAGACAGCTACCTATTGCAAGTGGCTTAAAAAAATACTTTAGTTTCTAAAAATCTTGGTGAGCTTTTTTCTGGTCCAAATTTTTAGCTTATCTTTTCTAATAAGCATAAGAAATTGTAATATAGGGACTTGCCTGGTGGTACAGTGGTTAAGAATCCACCTGCCAATGCAGGGGACACGGGTTCAAGCCCTGGTCTGGGAAGATCCCACATGCCACGGGGCAACTAAGCCCATGCGCCGCAACTACTGAGTCTGCTCTCTAGAGCCCGAAAGCCACAACTACTGAGCCCACGAGCCTAGAGCCCGTGCTTCACAACAAAAGAAGTCACCGCAGTGAGAAGCCTGCGCACTGCATCGAAGAGTAGCCCCCGCTCTCTGCAACTAGAGAAAGCCTGCGCACAGCAACGAAGATCCAACGCAGCCAAAAATAAATAAATAAATTTTTTAAGAGAAACAGAAATTGTAATATCAAGATCATTTTGTTTTTGTTGCTGATGTGATGGTTGTTTGTAGGATGTTATATCAACAAGCACCTGAAACCTGCCCTGTTGTCTTTGAATTGGTGCAGAACATTCTAAATCTGCAAAGATATGTCCCCCACTTTGCGCTAATCAGAAAACAAAAACAGTGTTATCAATGTGCGCAGAAAAGTTTCTTCTCTTGTGAAGCTTTTCTTTTTAATTAGATAGAAATATTATAAACAAATAAAGAGTTATTACAATTTAAAAAACCAAAAATAAGATGCCTTGTCTCCAAAGATAAAGTCTTCTCTCAAGGTAGTGCTGCTTTTAGCTGCATTTATACCCCATTGTGCAGCTTTTCTGTTTTTTCAAATCTCATGACAAATGTGATGGACTGCTGCGCTTTAGCAGCTACTTCCCTCCTTCTGCAAACATCTAATTAAAAAATTTAAATGAAATCAAAGAGCTGCTGAAATACATTTACTTAGAGACAAAGTATATCCTTACACCTGCTGACAGACTTATTGATTGTACATGAGCACCAAGGTGAACTTCTCAGGGATTATATTCAAACGCAATCCATTCTCTACCTACTGACAATGTGTGTGCATTTCTAAAGCTTCTCTCATAGAATTTGAGTTTGAGAGGACCTTGGATCATCTAAACCAGCCATCGATCAAAGATTTACAATACTCTGCAGGTGGATGTGCAGCCTAAACAAGTATTGTAAGGGTCTATCAACTTCTGAATCCACTCATTCCATCACTTGGACTCTCTGAATGCTAAAAAGTCCTTTCTATTGGACCAAAATTCACCTCCCCATAGATTACACTTATTGAGCCTAAGTCTGGCTTATGGATCCTAACAATTAAGTCTTTTTTTCAATCAATAATTTTTCAGATGCATGAAGATCATTGCCATGTCTGTTTTCACCTTCTTCAGTTAGTTATTGATTCTAACATCCAAATCTATGTTCCTTCATGCTCTTTTGATCAAAGCTTTCTACGCCTTGGACTCATCTAGTGGTACCCCAGCACCCACACCAGGATCAAACTCTACCTCAGCAACAAGCTGTTTTATCTTCCAGACATTGTGGACACATTGCCTTGGACCTACAAGCTTTTCAGAGCTGAATATATATGCAAGTGAGTTATTGGCTCCAAAGTATTAAACAAAACTTAAAAAACTGAAGTTAACAAAAGTTTTATCAGATACCCGTAAAACATATTTTGCCAGATTCATTCATTATTATACTTAATACTCATTAAAAAAATCATTACATATGAAAACAATCTGTAGGTTGGTTTGACTTCTCAATAATTTCCAAGAATGCAAAATGATTGCAGAGAAATGAGAGGTAGTCATAAACCAAGTTATTGCAGCTGAATTACTTCAAAAGCAAAAACCATAGTCTTTACAAAATATAAGCAATATGTTATACATATATATATTTATAATGATATTTGCATTTTAACTGAAAGTCCGGAACTTCAACAGAAGTATAAGAGCCCATAAAGGTCTTAAAAATGGCCTTTCAAATTATGAACTACAAACTTCATAATCACCACCCATGGAATATATGATAAAAGCAGGGTTCTGGGCCTCTCCCACTCAGCCCTACTAAATTAATAGTCTAAAGTTTCAGTGCTGCCGATTTTAACCACAAATTTCCAGGTCCTGTTCCTGACTTTTCCTCATTATTTAGTCACCCATCTATGACTTTTGACTGGCAACCTGTTTCTTGTCAGGTAGGCTGACATTTGTATCCCTCTGTTGGCTTGAAGCAGTCAAGTCCTCACATTATTACTACAGTGTTCAGACTCTGGACCAAAATCCACATAGAAATGTTCATTTCAATTTTATCTACAGTGAATGCCAAGAGGAAAATGACAAGATGGTGAATTATCAAAATAAAATCCTTCCCAGCAGCCCCAGTGCTGAAGTATCATCCACTTTTATTTTTTCCTTCTTGCTTCCAGCTTGAATGGCCTCAGGAGCATATGGAAACTCTGCTGCCCTGAGTGCACAAGGGAAGTTAATCCCTCCACGGAGGAATGGCCCCTTAACCTGGGATGGGGGTGTCTTAACAGCTCAAGAAATGCATCTCTAGATCATACCAGACCGTTTTGGCTCTAAGACCCTGAAGTGAGGAGAATCTCATTTCTTGAGCCACTTAAATAGGTAGGAAATGCAAAGATCTCTTTAAAGACTCATCACCAAGCCAGGGAGCATTGCCAATTTCTTTTTTCCTAGTGGTAGGTTTTGGTTAGTCATTTTTCTAAAAATGATTCTAGCACTTACTGTGCCTTAAATGGTCGCCAAGGAACCTGAAATAGTGATGTCTCCTTAAATACTACTAGGGTGTGACGTAGAGCCCAAGAACTACAGAGTTCAATAAATATTAATGAATTTTAATGTTAATATCAAACAATATTCCTATAGGATATTCAGCTTATCTGCTTTTTATATCATTTTCTACAGGAGAATTTCATCTCCTGTAGAAAATGACACAGCCAACATTGACCTCATACCAATATCTAAAGAGATAAAACATTTATTGTTGTGAGACTGTTATAAAAATTGCAACTTCTTTCTTAAATTAAAATCAACTTCTTTGAAATCAAATATATCCATGTAAGGCCTTGATACTAAAAGAGGAAAAAAACAAACCTTGGGGAGGATTTTTAATATTAGACTTGTCAATGTATCTGTCCTTTGCTAAAAATAAACTAAGCAGAGCGCTAAAAGACAGCTTTGGCAACAGACCTTAACATAATTACTGAATCTTCAGAATGGAACATTCATAAAAATAAACACTGGACACGTGCCTAGGCCCATATAGAAATAGGGCCTGATTTTGTGTAAAAATGGCACATTTAACAAACCCACCCAATTTTGCTATAGATTAGCAAACCCTAGAAGAGTTATACAATAAACTTTTATTTTTTAACAAGCATAAACTCACAGGACAAATTTAAAAAGAGAGGTAATAATAACAACAGAATTTTGGAAACTCAAAAGCAAATGGACAAGTGGCAACTCGCTTGGCAAGAGCAAAATCCTAAATCAGCAATGGAGGAGCGAGGAAGTAATCTGATTTACACAGTAGATTCTCGAAAGGCTAAGAATTCAAGCCCTTCTAGAGTAGGGCTCCAGAGGGACGCTACGATGAGAAAGATTGGTTTAAAGACATATGAGAAGCATTATATTCTGTATATCTCATACTCACTTCATCCTGCTGGGTTACTGCCCCTCCCCCAGTATAGCAGAATTCTAGAGATTTACTCTCAGAAGAAAGTAAAGCACAGAGTCTCTGGACTGAGGGGAACACACACACAGAAGAAAGTGGGGACACCTCACTGCAAACAGGGGAATTTAGCAAACTTTGCAGGATGACAGCTGATATCTCCCAAGTCAATTTCTTTATTGGCTCCCAGAACAATGGCAGCCCTGTCATTACTCTCCAGGCAAGAGGTTGCACGAATCTTCTCTGAGGAATTAGCTCAGCCTAACAGGAAATATCTAAAGATACTGACTTCCACCTCTGGGATTTCCTCAACAGCCACATCACCCTGCAGCAGAGGACACCAAAGAAGATCCTGGCCCATGCCCTGAACTTTCGATCACCTTTGCTAGGCTCCACTCTTACACAAAGACAACCAGAGATCCCCAGAGATCTCAGGAAAGCCTCACAATAGAAACCAGAAGACACAAACAGAAGAAAGCAACTTAGCAGAAACAGAGACTATCTGAAAAGAAAGAAATTTCAAACACATTATTATTCATACCCTCCGAGATAAAAGAAATATTGCATCCATGAAACAAGAAGATGATAATCTAATAAGGAACATTTAAAGCAGCAGTTCTCACACTTTCTGTTCTGAGAATCCTTTTCCCTAATACTCTTAAAAAATTAAGGATCTCAAAAAGCTTTTGTTTATGTAGATCTTATCTATCAGTATTAATCATATTAGAAATTAAAACAGATAAATTTAAGTATTTATTGATTCAATATAAAAAATTATATAATATATAACCAATATGAAAATATAAGTAATGTATTTTTATGAAAAAATAATTATATTTTCCAAAACAAAATAATTAGTGACAATAGCGACTTTGCTTTACATTTTTTCAATTCTCTTTTAATGTTTGAGTTAATAGAAGACAGCTGGATTCTCAAATCTGTTTCTGCATTCCATCGGTTGCAGATCATCCAATAGTTACATGCTAAGAAGTTTCAGCAAAAGAAAACACAGAAAGGATACCGTTATAAAAATGATTCAAGAGAATTTTTCAGATGTAAGTTTCAGATTGAAAAGCCCCATTAAGTGCACAAACAAATGAGTAAATGTAGACTCACCCAAGTCTACATCATTGTAGACATTTCAGGATCTGAGCTAAAGAGAAATCACACAAGCCTTCTGAGAGGAAAAAAAAAGTCACATCCAAAGGATCAGGAAACAGAAAAACCTAAGATTTCTCAAACAGCAGTTCTGAAATCTAAGAGAAAATAAAGCAGTGCCTTTAAAATCCTCAAAGATAATTTACAACCAAATAATTACATCAAGTGTAAGGGTAGAACAGAAACATATATAAAAATGTAAAATCACAAAAATTTTTCTTCATACATCCATTCCCAAGAAACTATCAAGAAATGTGTTCCAACCAAATAGGTCCTTAAACCACATGGTAAAAAATAAAGACAAGAGATTCAGGAAACAGAAGATTCAACACAGAAGACAGGCAAAGGGAATATTGGGAATACTCAGGATGCTGATGACAAAAGATTCCTAAGATAACACATCTGTACCCCAGGTGTAGACAGCAAGTAGTCCAGAAGGAAGCAGAGGGTGCCAAGGTCTATAAAAAGATGAACTTATGAGAACACGTGTACTGAGAATAGTTTCAGACAACTGTTAGAAAGTTTGGGATTAAACTGATGTTACACAAATAGAAAATCAACCAAATAAGTAAACATAGGTAATTATTAACTCCAGGGAAAACAAAAGGCAGTACATGAAATGAAATATGATCAGAGCCTCCTAACTGACTCAGCTCCAAATAGCATATATATAGTTTTTTTTTTTTTTTCTGGACTAATTGCCTTATTTTTTTAATTTTTTCATCTTTATTCAAGTATAATTGCTTTACAATAATGTGCTAGTTTTTGCTATACAACAAAGTGAATCAGCTATATGTATACATATACCACCATACACCCTCCCTCCCTCTTGAGCTATCTTCCCACACTCCCTATCCCACCCCTTTAGGTCTTCACAAAGCCTCAAGCTGATCTCCCTGTGCTCTGAAGAAGCTTCCCACTAGCTATCTATTTTACATTTGGTAGTGTATATATGTCAATGCTACTCTCTCACTGCATACTAGCTTCCCCTTCCCCTCATGTCCTCAAGTCTGTTCTCAATGTCTACGTCTTTATTCCTGCCCTGCCACTAGGTTCATTGGTACCATTTTTTAGATTCCATATATATGCAATAGCATACAGTATTTGTTTTTCTCTTTCTGATTTACTTCACTCTGTATGACACTCTAGGTCCATCCATCTCACTGCAAATAACTCAATTTCGTTCCTTTTTATGGCTGAGTGATATTCCATTGTATATATGTGCCACATCTTTTTATCTATTTGATTCTTTGAGAAGATAAACAAAATTGATAAACCTTTAGCCAGACTAAACAAGAAATAAAAGGGAGAGGACACAAATCAATAATATTAGAAATGAAAAAGGAGAAATCACTGACACTGCAGAAATACAAAGGATTATAAGAGACTATTATAAACAACTACATGCCAATAAAATGGACAACCTTGAAGAAATGGACAAATTCTTGGAAAGTTACAATTTTCCAAGACTGTATCAGGAAGAATTAGAAAATATAAACAGATCTATCACAAGTAATGAAATTGAAACTGTAATAAAAAAAATCTTCCAACAAAGTCCAGAACCAGATGGCTTCAGAGGTGAATTCTATCAAACATTTAGAGAAGAGCTAACACTCATCCTTCTCAAACTCTTCCAAAAAATTGCAGAGGGAGGAACACTCCCAAATTTGTTTTACGAGGCCACCATCACCCTGATACCAAAACCAGACAAAGATATCACAAAAAAAAAAAAAATTACAGATCAGTATCACTGATGAACATAGATGCAAAAATCCTCAACAAAATACTAGCAAAACACAATCCAACATTAAAAGGATCATACACCATGATCAAGTGGGATTTATCCCAGGAATGCAAGGATTCTTCAATATACACAAATCAATGTGATACACCATATTAACAAATTAAGGAATAAAAACCATGTGATCATCTCAATAAATGCAGAAAAAATTTTGACAAAATTCAACACCCATTTATGATAAAAAATTCTCCAGAAAATGGGCATAAAGGGAATTTACCTCAACATAATAAAGGCTATATACAACAAACCCACAAAAAACATTATTCTCAATGGTGAAAAACTGAAAGCATTTCTACTAAGGTGAGAACAAGACGAGGATGTCCACTCTCGCCACTCTTATTCAACATAGTTTTGGAAGTCCTAGCCACAGCAATCAGAGAAGAAAAAGAAATAAAAGGAATATGAATTGGAAAAGAAGAAGTAAAACTGTCACTGTTTGTAGATGATATGATACTATACGTAGAAAATCCTAGAGATGCCACCAGAAAACTACCTGAGCTCATCAATGAATGTGGAAAAGTTTCAGGATACAAAATTAATGCACAGAAATCTCTTGCATTCCTATACACTAACAATGAAAAATCAGGAAGAGAAATTAAGGAAACAATCCCATTTACCATCACAACAAGAAGAATAAAATACCTAGGTATAAACATACTTAAGGAGACAAAAGACTCCTTAATAGTAAAATCTAACAGCAATTATAATCTAGCTATACTGAGACAATAGAGTGGGGGAAGTTAAGTATGCCTATCAAAGTAAAACAGGGGAAAGAAAACTACCTAATTCCTCACCTTTCCAAGTGGGAATTCAATAGAAATTATCAAAAATTGATTTAAAGAAAGAAAGAGTAATACATATATATTATTTATAGACATGGAGGGAAATTCTGAAAACTAAGCTAAAAATATTTTTTCTCCTTCCCTCTCCTTCCCT
The DNA here is from genome assembly GCF_030028045.1 of Hippopotamus amphibius kiboko. Taxonomy (NCBI): domain Eukaryota; kingdom Metazoa; phylum Chordata; class Mammalia; order Artiodactyla; family Hippopotamidae; genus Hippopotamus; species Hippopotamus amphibius. The sequence continues at coordinate 60,550,797 of NC_080199.1, read as the reverse complement.
TTTCATCTTAACAAATCTTTCATAATTAACTCTTTAAATGTATAAATATGATGAGACTACAATATTTTAAAAATGTTGCACAAGTTTCAAAAAGCAAAATAAATCAAATACCTCAAAAATCAAGTAACTGGGTCAAAAGAAAGCTAACACTAATTACCATCTCATTTTGGTTAGGTCTTCTCAAATATTTGAACTTTTGAGGAGACTGAACACACGTACCACAAACTGAGGCTAATGTCCTTAAACATTACATCATTGGTGAGTTTTAGAACTCCAAGATGAACACAGATAATGCCACTGGCCTATGTGAATTGGGACAATGCAGATTTGCCTGGTGACATACTCTTAGCAACCTACAATTATGTTTTAAGCTAACTTAATCACGGAAGGAGTCTCCTCATCATTGCTGTGTATACGCTTGCTTGTTTGCTATTATTGCTTCAAAGATAGAATATATATTAAACCTAAAATTTAGCCTCATAGCATCTTACTAAGAATATAACCAAAGAGCGATCTTCATTGCATTTGATATAGATTGTGGTATAGAATCACCTGTAGGTATTTTCGGCTCCTCTACGGAACATGGCACATATGAACTTCTCGGTAAATGTGAATGCTAATAATAATATGTTTGAAATCAATTCCGCTAAAATCACAAGTCAATCCAGCTGATGCTATGTCTTTTTTTTTTTTAAGAACTTTTATTGAGATACAGTTAACATGCAATAAACTGCATATATTTGTGTACAATTTGGTATTTTTTTAATCAGTAGTAATGTATACATGGCAATCCCAAGCTCCCAATTCATTCTATGTTCTCTACTTTTAGTATTGAGGTCATCAAATGGTGACCAGTGTCAGCTTTGACAGAGCTGAGCATTTGAGCTGAATTTATCAAATATTTGCTAACTACTGTCATCCTTTTGTTTCAGGTACTGTGTTAGGCTGTGCTCAAAATGGGATGTTTACACGATAAAGCCTCAGTAAGTGCTTGGACTATTTCTCTATTAGTCATAACTTTATAAGCCACTGCCCTTGTTCTTCCCGTTAAATTCCAGTATGCCTCGCCTGTGATGATCATCCAAGTTGCCCTGGAACAGAACTGGAGTTGCTCACTGCCTGGGAAGAGATAGCCATCAAATTCCCAGGAACAGCAGTGGGGTGGGTTTCCCAGAGCTTTCTGGAAAGGCATTCCTTTGTCTCATACAGTCACAGGCTCAGCTGCTTTGGGAGAAGCTCTCTCCTAAGCCATACTGAAATAGAAATAGCAGAAGGGACCAAGCACTTGTTGGGATTCACTACTGCTCTATGTTGTTCGGAATGATGGGTCTTCAGCTGCACAGAACCAATGAAGATTGATAATGAAAAAGAAAGGCCCACTGGTGATGGTGGGATGGGGCTTGGGTATGCACTCTCGTGAAAGGTGGGAAAGCAGCAAGAAAAACACAGAAAGCACGTGGGTTTGAAATCAACGAGCTAGGTTTAAATACCAGGCCTACCCCTTTCCAGCTGTTTGTTTGTTTTTTAACAATATAAATTTATTTCCCACAGTCCTGGAGGCTAGAAAGTCCAGGTCTAGGTGTATTTTTTGAGAAATAATTTATCCTTTTTGAGCGTCCGTTTCTGTTTGTAAAATAGAAATGTTAATACATATTTGGGAGGTCATTTGAAAATTTTAAATGATTCATGCAAACCTCCAAAGCATTGTTGCTGTGGCTGTATAATGTAAGGCACAGTGACCCCTGTGCAGGTCAGTCTCAGTTATGACACTGAAAGTGGCCTTTACAGATTTGCAGCGCAGAGACACTGAATCCAGGTGGAAGCATTCAGTATTCTGGTGTCAAGTAGGAAGGGAGGTCATGAGAAGATCAGATTTGATGGAGGCTGTGTCTCAACTAGACACGAAGGCCCAGGGGCAAGTCAGGCACACCCTTCTGCCCCACTGCCCTGGTTTTCACAATGACAGAATGTGATAGGCAGAATAATGGAATCTCCAAAGATGTCCACATTCTCATCCCTGAAACCTGTGAATATGTTATGCTAAAAGAGACTTGGCAGGTGTGATTAAGTTAAGGACCTTGAAACAGGGAGAGTATCAAGAGTAGGTCCAATGGTGGGCTATATAGCAGGCTCTTATTAGTTACCTATGTTAACACTGTAAATCAACTATACTCCAATACTAACTTTAAAATAAGAGTAGGTTCAATGTAATCACACATGCCCTTATAAAAGAGAGGCAGGAGAGTCAGTGTCAGAGTAGAAGCTGTGACAATGGAAGCAGAGGTGGCAGTGATACCCTTGATGTTAGCCCAGTGAGACTTATTTTCAGACTTCGGAAATCCAAAACTGTAAGATAATTGCATTGGTTTAAGCCATTAAATTTGTGACAAGTTGTCAGAATAGCAAGAGGAAATAAGACACAGACTTTCTCAGAATACAGATGGCCTGTCCCCACCCCTTAGTCCTCTCCCTCGAGTTTCAGAGAAGAATCACATGGTCAACGCTCCCTTCGTCCTATGGGGCAGCCCTTTCAGGAAGCACTTACCTCCCTCCATGCCATTGTTTCCACAGCCACCATCCCTGAGGCAGGGTGGGGTGGGAAGTGTCTGCAGTCTTTCAGTGCTGCCTGTGTCTGGATGAGCAAGTCTAGTTCTGGAGCTGGGTATAGGGAACCCACTAGGGCAGCACAGGTGACCTATGTTTTCCAATCCAGCTTTGATCAGTAACAAAGCTATTGTTTCGATCTCCATCTGTCTGCTTTATCACTGGAATGATTTAGAACTCAGGTGGGGAAAAGGACAGAATCCAGCTTCAAGCACCAAGACTCTCAAAACCTGTATACATGATACTAGGGTGGGGATTCAGTTCTCAAGGGAGTCCATCAGGATAGAAATCCAGCTCTCATATTGAGCCAACGTGGAACGCCGAGTCTGCTGTCCTGAAAAGTGGGCGAGTGTTGAAATTATTGACAAGATCTGATGGAGGCAGGCACTATAAACGTTTACCAGGACAGGACAGGACAGAAAGCTATGATAGATACTTCATTAGGATGGGGTGAGGAACTAGAGCACACCTGAGACTGCAGGTGGAGGTCGTCAGTGGATATGTCTTCAGGACATTAGAGAAGTAAGACTAGAGCTGGCATTCTAGGCACACAGCTCCTGAAAAGCCTAGAGAGCTAGCCCAAGCTGCTGGCCTAAGATGTGTCCGTGTTCTGTCTCCAGATAAGTCCTGACTTCAAAAGCAGACAAAATACTGCAAGAACATGTGTTGGCATCTTCAGTCTTCCAAAGAAGGGAAGGCAGCAACCCTCAGGTTTCTCAGTCAATTTCACCAGCTGGTGTTTCTACAATTTCCAACATTAAAATCCTACTGGAGGCCACAAGGAGAACTACTGAAGTCAAACACCAATGTATAAAGCATTCTGTTGGGGTCTAATTATTGCTGATTTTGTTAGAGCAAATGTGTGAAACTGTACTCCACTCACTTCCAAGTGACTTGAAGATATTCATCAACCTCCCCACAGGCATGAAACAAACAAAAAGTTTGTATCTCTTTTATTACTTTTTCAGTCAAAAGAAGAACATACTGACAAGGCCATTAAGAAACATACTGACTGCGATTATCAATCATTTCACAAAATCAGGAAGTCACTTCCCAGCTGTGGGTTGATCACTGGAGAAGCTGGTTCTAAAGAACTCCATCATTATCACAGCCAGCAGCATCCTATGTGAGCCACGGCCCCAACAGCAAGGGTTTCCAGCCCAAGTGAAATTTCATTACTCAAGGAAGTAGTGACTAAATTTCAGCAGATCATTCCTGCCTTCCTTCTCTTTCTTTGTTTGTCTTTAGCCTTTACAGCATTCCCAAGACTAATGCATTCCAGAGAATTATCCAAGGGAATTAAGGAAAGTTCCCCCTTGAAGAATTTGGAGCCTGTGTTTATCTGGATGGAATGCACACGGTAAGAAAAGCACATGGACCAAGGAGGTGGAGAAAGGGCTCCACCTTGGAAACACACAAGAAGTAAGAGGAGTAAACTTTTTCTCTGTTTCTCTGTTTACAAAAACTGTTTCTCCATTTACGAACAATGTCAGTTTTGAAGAAGTATTTGAATAGTTAGACCCCATGGCATCTGAGTCAAGTATCACATGTTCACGAACCGACTTGCCAAACAATAGAAAAAGTCACGTTATAGAAAGGGTGTGATTACAGATAAATCCTCACTTTTCAGAGAAGAAGCTTGGTCCACCGTAAGTTTATTTTGGCTTCAAAATTTTGGCTTCAAAATTTTCATTGGAATAAGGCAGTCTCAAGGAACTTATATGGTCAGAAAGGTTTTTTACTTCTTTACAAAGGTAAACAGAAAGTGGGACCCTGGGAAGGATTCTTTCCATCCAGGGTTATGCAGGCACAGGGATCAAATTAGAGAATGTTGATGGTATCGAATTCTATCACAGAAAAGGGTGAGAAACTGAAGATATATTTCATTATCTACAAAATGGACAATTTCCTTGTTAAGGTCCTCACCTACCTTAGTACATTCATTCACTCAGCACACATTCACTGAGCACCTACTATATGCCAGGCACTGAGTTAGGCTCAGAAATAGAAAATATAAAAATACAGAGACTCTGCCATTAAGGAGCTCGGAATCCACAGAAAAGGCAGACATGCAATGAAACTGTAAAACACAGGGAAGAGTATATGTGATACTCTTACCTTAAGGCATGCTAGTTACTACTCAAAGTGTTGTCCTGATTTGCCAACTGCTAGGTACTGGTCTGCAAGGAGACAAATGTAGAGACCAAGAATACACCTTCAGAAACTTAAGTTTGAAATTATGATGACATCCAAGCACATGATCACTCTTCTAGTAATTCATTTATATTGTATGTTACAAAATGTCAGACCATGACAGATAGGAAATATTTTAAAAAATCAGTCCTTAACTGTAGGTCTTTTGAGAGACACTGCTTAAGGTTTTGGAGATTTTATATTAAAACTAAATAAAGTGAAAATATATACGCAAATAGGAACACTCTATAATTCCTTCCCACATCCCCCGTTAGGCTAAAAGGGATTAGGTAATTTTTCTTAAAACAAACACTGCAAAGCCCAGAAATTGGCCTAAAGACTTTCTTTCAGCTCTTAGCCTGGTAGTGTGCTGGCTATCTAGGAGTCTTAGAAAAGTTTTATCAGCCTGCACAGTATTCCTTAATTTGATTCTGTATTTCACATTTAAAATTTAGGTAATTTCAGAAAAATCTAGATAATTGCTTTTTCTTAAGGAAATGTGAAAACACAGGCCTCCAGCCCACAGGGTTGTGGCTAAGGAAATGTAGCTCCTCATCTTGGTACCCAGGTTCCCCCTTTGAGTTGTCTACCTGTCCCCTGTAGATATGTGAGTTCAAACTACCTTTCCTTGTCTGCATTTTATTGGTCTGGTTGGGGATATTGGTATATCCCTGCCACTCTCCCATATTTATCTTGTCTATAAGGTTTTGTAATCCAAATAGGAAACTAAGTGCCTTCTGGTAAATAAAATGTGGATGGGTTTTAAGTTTCAAAAGCAGCATACTAGCCTTGGTTCAAGAAATTCTGAGATGATCAGAAAAGGAGACATTTTTTGCAAATGCCACACATTATAGACAATTCCTAAAAAGATGGATAATTTAAAAAAAAACCTTAGTTTTGGAATATAATGAAGAAAAGATTTTGTGTATCAAAATGAACTCCTAGGAGAAGAACTTGAGAAACTGTATCTTTTTCCCATAGCATTTCTTTTGTTGTTGTTACTGTTCATTTTGTTTTTTTGATTTTTTATTTTATGTTGGAGTATAGTTAAATCCCATAGCACTTCTTGATTTTATGAGGATTTACTCAACAAATTATACAATATATACTCAACAAATTGTACAACAAGTAATACAATACCAAGCACATCCTATATACCACAGATTCAGTTGCGGACAAAATTAAATCCCTGCCCTTATGTAACTTACACTCCAATGAAGAGAGATAATAAACACCTAAAAATACATAAATAATAATGTAATTTCAGATAATAATTGTAACGAAGAAAAAATAGGACAATGGGATAGAAAGTGACTGGGTATTTGTGTTGGGGAGAAGTGGTACCTTAACTATGGTGGTTGGGAAAGGACTGAACAAAGAGATGACGTTTGAGCTGAGACTAAAACGATGAGGAGGAGACAAGCACATGAAGATTTTTGTGGGACACAAAAAGCTATAGACAAGGAGGCTGTGTGGACTGACAAGGACGTACTAAAGTCCTTACCCAGACTGCTAAAGTGAAGAACAGCAGAGGTGGTATATTCAAATACCTGCAGACAGGTGGACAGCTCAACAAAGGAAACTAAAAAGAGCATTCCAGGCAGAGATCTTGTACCTCCCCAGGTTGTACAGGCTCTGCTGATTGTTATTTGTTACATCCTAGCCTGGAAGGAGGGGCAGGAGTGATTCTCTTTGATTCTGGTCCAGCCTTAGTCTTAACACAGGCCCTGTGTCTCTAGGTCTTGGATGTGGTGCTATCTTGGAGAGCAAGTACACAGGTCCTCCTCTGTTTCTACTTTTTCTAAATTTCCTCAGGACCCTCAGCAAACCACTGCTGATAGAGTAAAGCATCATTCACTGACTTTACCTTACTCCTCACAACCTCTGCCATGTGTTCACCTTCACGTCCTCTCTGCCCCATTCCCTAGTCTTTCCTAACATCCCCGTCATTACCATGACCAAAGTTTCAGACAGTGTTTTGAATGTATTGCCACGTGATATGCTAGGTAATGATAGCTAATTGGGTATGTAATGTCCAGGCATAAAATGGAAGGAATGTTATTTGAAGGTTTTTCTTAATCTTGTTGTGCACATTTTAATAACACATATCTTTAAGAGCCTAGATGAATTTCACTGACAAAGGAGGATTCAAAAAAAAAACAAAAAATTATTTAAGGCTTAACAAAAATTAAACAATAATCAGACATCAAAGGGTCCAGAATAGTTTGAGAACCTGAAGAACTTAAAAAGCTCAGTATCATCAAAAGTTCCAAGAACAACTATACTGAGTACAGGACAAGGACTAAAGAATGAAGCTATCATTATTTAAAAACTTAATCACCACTTACCGTGATTATGTCTACCACTTGCTAACATGGAATCAAATCAGTAACATTAATCCCTCAAAGTAACAGACGCGGAACAAAATATTTCAAAAGTAAAAAAAAAAAAGGAATGAATTTTTCCAAGAGTATAAAATTATATAATTCATATTTGAAGATTAAAAATAAAGAATGAGAATGTTTAATAACTTCCTTCAGTGAAAGGAATTATTTATGTTGGTACAATGTGTATAATTAAATAGAAGAGGATGAATAAGAATATGAAAACTGAAGACTAGTATGAAAATTCCCAGATGGTGGGAAATACACAGATTATCTCATTGTTATTGTTCAATATGTATTAAACATCCTGTCTTCCAAATGTTGCCAGTTATAAAATTCCAAGTGTATGTATCTTAGTGAAGGATCTGAAATGGTTTATAGACACACACAAAAAAAATGATAGAACTGTTGAAGTTTGTCTTTGAATGATCTTCCTACCTTCCTTTCAATACAAAGCAACTACCAGTTATTGGAAAGCTACTAGGGATGAGGCACTGAGTTCCAGGCCAAGATGTGACTCAATCTCTGGCCTCCTGTCCAGGCTGTCAACTCATAAATTATCCAGTTTCCATACAAGCCCATCAAAATTCTTAGGCTCTCATCTAGGAAAAAAAGAGCACTTGGATTCAAGTAATTCACGCTCTGTTGAGTACGACTAACAGGTTTAATCCATTGATACTAGATGCTGTTGTTGCCCATATCCCTAGGTCCTCACACAGCATTTCTGTGCCTGGGGATGTTTCCAGAACTGTGGAAGGCTGAACCGTGCATGAATCAGACCAGAAGTGCTAGAGAATTAACACCAACCTGGAGCAGCCTTCAACCAAAGACTCGAGGGAACTGGTGGTATAAATACCCCAGCTCCCTCCTCCTCAGGTTAGAGGACTATGGTTGCTGGCATTATGATACATCCCTTATTGGCTGGTTTACCTACTCTGTTTCACTTCTCCACTTTCCTACCAGTATTCCTTGTATCTCTCAAGTAAACTACTTGCACTCAAAATTTTATTAGAATCTGCTTTTAAGGGACACAGACTAAAATTCCAGCCATTAAGATATTTGCATATCAGAAGATGAACCTGTTTGTCCAAAAAGATTTGCTCAATACCAGAAGGAAAGAAATTGTGATTGAGGAAGCTGCCCTATATTCAATGCTTACATTAGCATCCAATCATCCTCTGATCTGTCTTCCTTCTTCTGATCTTCTTTATGCTGTGCTCAATCTTTGGGCCATCTCAAGTCCCTGCCTCATCCCTTAGCATCTTCTGCTGCTTCCCAGCCCCAATGATCTCCTCCACATCTAGAATCATGTTTCACTTATTGTTTCTTCCACTTGCCTAGCAGTTCTCTCCATCAGAATTCCTCACCTGACTTTCTGTGTGACTTTCTCATACAGGTGAGATCCCTTGTGTTAGGATCTCTCTAGTCACTCTTTCTGCAAGAACCATGCTTCTTTGAGGGGCAAGGTGAGAAGTCCTAGATCAAGGCTTTAAAATGCCCTCACTCCCTTGGGCACCTGCCCGCAGCTGCTCCTGAGTTTTTGTTACGTATTATTTGTGGCTCATTAGTGTAGGTGATTTATTTGCACTTTATTGATATTATCCTTTCTCATGATTCCTTTAAAAACATCACTCAGTTTAAAATCTTTATTTCTCAGACTAACCTGCCAACATTCAAATCCAAACTCTTCTATCCCACCTTTCAGGAAAAACCTTGCCAAACTGCCGACTATAGACACTTCTTCAACTGGTTTCCAGCACTGTTTAGTTCCACAGGCTGTAGTTGGATATAACTTTCCTGTTGCTGGGGTTAACTTCATTCTACTATTGAGCGGTGAGATCATCAGCACTGACAACATCTTCAATGAAGATAATTTCCATAGGCTGAAAAATTAATATTGGGTTCATTCCTGTGTGTGTCTTTTAGGAAGTGTTTTTAGCTTCTTTGTGGTATCCTTAATTCTCATTTGGTTTAAAGATATCCATAATATCTACCCTAACTATCATGAACCTCCTTATGGCAAAAATGAAATCTAGCTCATGTCTTTCTTCTGAAGAAAGAAGGCACAAATCTGCATGCACCCTCCAAGCAGATACCTTGCTTTTGAGTTAACTTCCCCTGTGTTTTTGCTTTCTTTTCATAAAGTAAGTTTATAGGAGAGATGGACTTCTTTGTGATCTTTCTGGTCACCTTCCTAAATATCTAACAATTTCTGACCATCTTCCAAGGAAATTTCTCTCGTAGATTTTCCAAGCATCAAATAGTTAACAATCAAAACTCGACCAGGCTTTAGACCTGCAGCACTAACCCTCCAATACTGCGTCTTCATCATGTAATCTTCTCAGGAGATCGCAGCACTCACACCACGCGTTGCCTACTTTTTCTGAATGTGCATAAAACAGCATGCAATTTCTCAGCAGTAAAATCTTGAAGTTTTGCTTTCTAGCCATATGGATCTAAAACACAGCTGTGTTTTCCATGAACTCTTTACTGCAAAGTACACACATGCCACAGAAACTGGTATCCTATTTTGACGCGGCTGTTGCTCCAGAATTTTTTCAATCTGTTTCTGAAGCTGTTCTGATAAAACATTATGCAACAAAATATAGTTGTCCCTTTCCTTCCAAAAAGCAGTTGGGGTTGATTCTCATTGCATTATACAGGACTCTGTGATAGACCCCTTTTCTTAGGGTTTTTTCCCAATTCTGTTCCTAGGTTCTTCATATAACACATAGCTCCCAGCACCTGGTTGATGGCTTTCTATTTCACTTTTCTTGTCCTGCCCCACAATGTCCCTGGCTTGGTTCACTTTTTCCCTTTGAATTTCAATTCTCTTGTAATTTCTCTGCAGGAAGCTCTCTAGCTCCTGTACTGACAAAAGATGCCAAAGAGTGTTCAGGAAGAAAAAAAATAAGGATTTAGCAAGCATTACAATTTGGATCTATAAGTGAATCACTTTTCATAACCTTTGGGAAAAAATTGGAGAAAAGTCGTATAGTCGAATGTAAATTACTGATGTGGAGTTCATACAAGGGCTGGTGTAGCAGAGTGGTCCAGAGCCAGTCCACCTTGCCGTAGGTCCTGGCTCTCCCATTTACCAGGTATTAAATAGCTGCTACTTGTGACCTTGTACAGGTTTCTTAACCTCTCTTTTCATTTCCTCATCTGTAAAATGGGCAACAATAGCACCTATCTTATAGGCTGGAGGTAAAGATTAAATGAAAAGAAAATACATGTTGATAATTGTGTACCTTATCATAAATGTTAGCGATTTTTATCGTTCAGCCCAATACAAAGTATATAACGAAGAAGACTTTATTTTTAGGAATTATTGACATGTCATTTTGAGCATTGGGCTCAGAGGGAAGTCTCTATCCTTTCCACCTCCTCACCAGCTCTGGGGTAAATTCTCTCAGCTCTAACAGTCCTCTGCACACACCAACAAGTTGTGTGCTTTGTTACCTCCCTTCTGAATTCCACATCACTGCTGGCTTGCTTTCTGGGTGCATGATACTGCATTGAATTGAACAAGGGTGTTGAGTCACAAAGGGACTCAATAAATGATACCTCTCATCCTTAGAGAGGTTCTGAATCAATTAAGAAATAAAACAATGTAGTAAGGCAAGTAGAAAAAATGGATACACAGTATAACACCTTTAACCTAATAAAGATGATCTTGGAGAGGATAGCTTGTATCTGCAAGGAAGTGGGTTTCCTTATACTAAATGCCCAAAATATACAGCCTTCCCTCCCAGGTTGTAACCATAGATCTTCTCAATCTTGACTGCGAAACTGATCACCTAGAGAAGGGCAGATGTGCTGGCTGGACAGATTTGCTCCCAAGGAAAAGGGGAAAGGAAGGAGTTGAAATGTACACATCTGGTTTCTCCTTCTCAAATCCCCACTGAGATTGTCAGGGCTCCCTCCAGAGAACTTGCATAATGGGGCAGAGGCGGGTTGAAGGCATTGCGAGTGACACTGCATCTACAGGAAAAAAGACATCAGGCGCTGGAGCAGGAAGAACTTCTCCCCCCAACAGGCTGGAGGCTATGACAGCATAAGACCAGCCAATTGCCTCATTAGAGGAAAAGTCCAAATGCAAACTCACAGTCCTATCATTAGAGCCTTGCTTTCCTGTTTCCTGCCCTCAATTTCTGAAGAAAGAGAGAGAAAGAGAAAGAGAGAATAAGAATTACCCCACAAGCCCACATTTGAGTTTTAAATAACTCAAATTTTCTTCAATTTGATATGTCTATTATGTTCCCTGACACTCCAGGAAGCCCTGCAAAACTGAAAAATACAGCCAATGCTACATGAAGGTGCTTCCTGGTGCCACACACGTGAGTGAAATGATGCGGCTGGGGACTGAGAACGCCTACATCCACCTTCCGTGTTTCATGCCAGTCTCACCAAAATACAAGAGGACTCTTGACACTGACTACAGTGTGACAGTTTTATTTTGTTTTGGGGTTTTTTTTTGCTCCTGAATACAGTGACCTTAGAATTTGTCAAAAAAAAATGTGGTGGGTGGCGAATGTACTTTTACTTATGACTTGTCATGGCTTTGCTATGTTTCGTTTCTTAAGTCCATAGGATTTAATGGTCAAATCTCCTGTTTTCTTTTTGTCTTGCTTAATTTTTTTTATAAAAACGACTTCCCTGCCTTGCTCAGGGATGTGGCAGAGGATTTCAGAAGTTCTCTTGTTCCACACCACACCCAAGCAAGCATGCAACCTTGTAACCAAGCTGTTCTCCTTTTTCTCTCCCACTCTGTCAACCACTCTATTTTCTCCATCTTGTGGGTGTTGTGCTAGGTTTCAGAAATAAGCCTGAGTAGAAAAAAGAGCTAATTTATTCCTTTGAACTTACACAGAGGTATCATCTTCTGATGCAAACACAGGTTGTGATGAAGAAAGTTTCACCTGCTGAAACACCAGCTGATGCAAGGTTTAAAACCCCAAGAAAGACAATGAGATGAGAACATTAGAGACACACACCTCCCAAGGGCATCACTGAGAGAAGAGACATTTTGGAAAATGTCTTAATCTCTGAGGTGGAAGCATTGGAATAAAGACAAACTTTTAATATTTTTTCTGATGACTTGATACAATGTTAAGAAATTCCATGAGTACACAAATAACATGATCTTTCTGCTCCCAAACTTTTTTCTAACACTCCCAAATTAAAGCCTTCCTCCAAAGAATTGCCAACAGAATAACAAATGGTACTACCACACCCAAGTAAGTCAACAGTTTTTCATTCAATAGGCTGTATCTCTGGGGTTTTGGCTTTCTTTCTCGTTAACAGTCCCTTTTTAGGCAAATAAAGTGGACTTCCATGACTGTGTCCATAAAGTTGGAGGATTCTGAAAAGCACAATTGTATACAAAATCCTCATCTTAAACACACTGATGATGCAAAATACCACCACAAATTGTGCAAAAATAAGTTTCCTTTCATTTATACTAAAACATTTAGTAAATCACAGGGTATAAACCATCCATTTCCCCAGTGCAATGCCACCTCCTATTACAATTTGCCAAAAATCAAAACAGAGCTCAAAGTCTGTCCCGCTTTAGCCACAAAATGAAATAAACTATATTTAACATCAACATTTTAAAAAATATTGGATGTGGGCAGGAATAAGAATAAAACGTGTTTCAGAATGGAAAAGATAGGATTGTATTAAGTCAGCTTCCCAAAGCACGATGGCTTCATCACCCTGCAGAAACACACAGCCCAATGTCTTAAGCTGCACACTTAGTGTTGCCAGATAAAAGGTAGGAGGCTTAGCTAAATTTGATTTTGTACTAAGCAATAAACAATTCTTTTCGTGTAAGCATGTTCCAAATATTGCATGGGACATGCTTTCATGAAAAAATTGTTTGTCTGAAATTCAAATTTAACCTGGCATCCTATATTTTTATTTGCTAAAGACAGTAACTCTACACCTTGACCTTTCACCACCCAACTGGGCTATTAAACCCTGGTCACTGAATATGAGAAATTAAGCTGCTTCATGAGCAAGGTCAAGGCAGAAATGGCATCATTCACACTGGCTAAGTCTCGACTTTATTTTTCAACTCTAGCTCAGAGGAAGATTTTGAGAAAGAGAATGTCAATCCACCCTTCTACTTCCTTAAAAAACAAGAATATACTTCAAGCTATTCAGTTTCCTATATTAATAGTTATTATCTATAAAATCTTTACTATATGTAAGGCAATGTTCCGAACTGCCCTACATACATGTCTATGAAATTGGCACCATTTTTACCACAGTCTTACTAATCAGGAAGCTCAAGCAAAGAGAAATTAAGGCACTTTACCCAAAGCAAGTAATAGCAGAGCCTGACAATGAACCCAGGCATTTTGACTCCAAAGCTAGCACTTTAAACAATTAAACAGGCTTCTTTAATTAACTTAGTCAGTCTTTACCTCTGAATTTAGGTAAGCTTATTTTGACTGTAACGGATATCTCTTCAGACACTTAGGAATATATCTCCAATAGCCTTAATTTTCCTGAAAAATGATATGATTCATTTTTCTAAATACATGATTATATCTTCTTTAAATGTACAGATTTCTTGACCACACTACCTCTTAAATAATAACGTCCATAAGTCCACTACCTGCTGTATGTTTTAAAAACTCCTTATTTCCAGCTACATGAAGTAATCCTAGTTCTGGATTCCCAGATGGGATGAAGAGGTCCACAGTCTCTCTAATAATAGGTTTGTGATTATGTAAAATTCAGTCATAGTATGTCCTCATCTTAGTCTCATTAAAATGAAGAATTAATCCTACAACTTTTCCGTGGTGTTTCCCAAACCTGTCAACATCAGTTTCACTACATAAAACTCTGAACGTTTTTTTTAAAACAGAAGAAACCAAGTTAAAAGGCAGATGACAAGCTAGGAAAAAATATGTAGGCACAGAGAATAGACTTATTTCCTCAATATAAAGATAACTTATAAATCAACAACAAAAAAAGAGAAACAGAATAAAAATGAGTGAAAAGTGAGCAAACACCGTGAATAGAGAGCTCCTAGGAAAAGACGCCCAAAAGCCAAATCTATAAAGAGATGCTTACCTCACTCGTAATCAAAGGACTGTGGATTAAAACAGTTACATACTATTTTTCACCTAGAAGTTTAGAAAAGATTTAAAAGAGTAATACTGTCTAGTACAGGAGAGGTAGGACGATGAAGCACTCGAATACCCTGTTGTGAAAAGAGCAAATCATGACAATTGTTTGGAGAGCACCTTGACAATATCAATAAAAATAATTTAAATTTGCATACCATTTGACCCAGGAAATGCTAGGAATTTATCCAACAAACATACTTGCAAATACATAATTAGAACATCCATTCAATAAAATAATTGCCCTTAGGAAAATAAAATCTTTCTCTGTATACTTATATGGAACATATCTCTGTTAACAAAGCAATTTGCTGAAATTTACTGATGGAAAAACTTAGTATAAAATGAGATGGGATGGATGGATGGATAAATGCTTTAAATCCATGGTAAGTTAAGGAAAATAAAGTAGAAAACTTAGTAGCGATTGAGTTCGAGGAGTGGGAATAAGGGTGGGTTTGGAGCAGGGGTGATGGCAGCAGTGAAAAAACTCAACTTTTCATTTTATTCCCTTTGCACTATCTAAATTGTCTTCATAATGAGCATGTATTACTTTTATAATTAAAAATTCTACTTAAAGAAACACTAAAATGAAAAATAGACCCACGGGCTTCCCTGGTGGCGTAGTGGTTGGGAGTCTGCCTGCCAATGTAGGGGACACGGGTTTGATCCCTGGGCCAAGAGGATCCCACATGCTTCAGAGCAACTGGGCCCATGTGCCACAACTACTGACCCCGTGTGCCACAACTACTGAAGCCCACGTTCCTGGAGCCCATGCTCCACAACAAGAAAAGCCACTACACTGAGAAGCCCCTGCACTGCAACGAAGAGCAGCCCCTGCTCACTACATCTAGAGAAAGACCGTGTGCAGCAGCAAAGACAAATGCAGCCATAAATAAATAAATAAATAAATAAATAAATAAATAAATAAATAAATCTTAAAAAAAAAAAAAAAAGGCCCAGCTTAACTAGCTCCTTTACATAGCAGGCAACCACAAAAGTGTGCCTTGCTTAAGGACTGGGTCCTGAAAAATTTCACTTTCCCCATAGTTGAAACTGTATGTCATTTCTGGGTTCTTTTGTTTATTTTTTTCCTTCTGCCAAGCTCACTGCTCTCTGATCTCAATCTCTCCTCATCAATAAACATATTTCACTTTCTCTTGGTCACAACCTTGGCTGTTTCCTCTATTACACTCCTGTCTCTGGTCTCAGCGATGCAGTCACACCTGCCCAGCCTGGTGCTCTCCAGGGTCCTGCCACCAGATCTGTTCCAGCCAAGGTTTCAAGGGGACACTCATGAATTGGAAGAGTGGCTATTGTATTTTTCAGAACACAAAATAAAATAACCCTTCAGAACATGCACCCACACAGTTTAATAACAGTCTTCAAATGTAGAATACATTGTTTGTTTCTTCATATATCAGAGAAAAGTACAAAGGCAAGGACAGCCTAAGAAACCATTCAACTGCCATTCTTGAAATTTTTTCTTTCTGATCTCAAAGTTTTCACATACCATTGTAAAAAATAAATAGGAAATAGAATTAGCAAAGAGAAGGAGACACGTTAACATAATCTAATTACTTTTTCACATTTTGATATGAATAAAATATGTGGTGGTTTTACAAAAATGGGTTCATCTCTATATATGTACACTTCTCTCAGTTATTTTTCTATGTGAATATATATGCAGCTACATTATCATTTTTAATCACTACTTAATATTATGTTCCATTATTCAACACATTCATTCATTCAACAAATATTCAGGAGCTTGTTCTGGGCTCTGAGTACATAATCATGAATAGAAATATCCTTGCTTTCATGGGTTCTAGTGGAAGAGCAACAAATAAACAAATATATATTATACACACAAGTAGGGACAAGCAGGATAAAGAAAAAGAATACAGGATAATGCGATGTTACACAGCAGGGCTGGGCAGAGGAGGGCAAGGTTTTTGGACAAGGCTGGCAAGAAAGATGACCTCGAGCAGAGATTTGAACAAAGCAGGAATGAGCTACGTGGATGGAGCTAGGGAGGCAGAGTTCCAGGCAAAGAAAACAGAAAGGGAAAAGGCCTGAAGGCTGGACCCGTATTCTCTTGTTCAAGTTTATCTCATCTGACTCTCTTAAAGATTACATCAAAATTCTCCTACGTCTACCTCTGGTATTTGGGAAGGAGGGTTCATTTTTCTCAGTTAAATATTTGATTCAAACTAATGTATCTGCTGTGAGATAGGGATCTTAACACTCTTGGGAATGATTAAGTGCATCAGTGCATATGCCTTGTTATTTCCCTAGGATAACTTCCTAGATATAGATTTCAAACACTGACTTTTTTTTTTAAAACAAAAAAAAAAAAATCACATTATTATTTGGGGGAAAGAACAATCTAATGAGAGTTGTTTTCAAAATATTAAAATATATGAGAGGATCTGGTAAACTCATTTGATAAACTCCCTGTATGAAAACACTGACTTTTAAAAAAAAATTTTCATGCATATTGTCAAACTGTCCACTAGGAAGATTCTAAAGATTTGAAGTGTTTGGAAGGATGCATTTCACCACATCTTTGAATACATATGAAATTAACAAGCTTTTATCTTCTGTCATTTGGGAAGAGAAAAAGAGCATCTCTGGTTTTTCTGTTGCAATTTTTTAATAAATTTGTTGATTTATTTACTGGCTGAGTTGGGTCTTCGTTGCTGTGTGCGGGCTTTCTCTAGTTGCAGTGAGCAGGGGCTACTCTTCGTGGTGGTGCACAGACTTCTCACTGCTGTGGCTTTATTGTTGTGGATCACAGGCTCTAGGCAGTTGGGCTTCAGTAGTTGTGGCTCACAGGCTCTAGAGAGCAGCCTCAGTAGTTGTGGCGCAAGGACTTAGCTGCGCCGCAGCATGTGGGATCTTCCCGGACCAGGGCTCGAACCCATGTCCCCTGCATTGGCATGCGATTCTTAACCACTGCGCCACCAGAGAAGTCCTCTATTGCAGTTTTTAAAAACTGTTTTATGTATATATGTGTGTCTCTTTCTATTTGGTTGTGTTTGGGTTTATTCCTAATCATTTCTTAGTGTATCTATTTTAGTGCTGTGATATTCTTCTATACATGAAGATCAATGAAAAGTACAGCTCTTGAGGGGACAAGAGGGTGGTAATCCCCCTCATTAGAACACACAGTTCTACCTTTGATCAGTTTAATGTTTCACACTTTAAAATCCACATTATTCAGAAAATATTGCAGCCCAACTTTACATTTTCATTTACATGGGATGTTTTGTTTGTTCTTTTACTTATAGTTTTTCTGAGACACTGTATGTTACTTATTAATGGCACAGAGATTCATTTTGGTTTGGTGCCCCATCTGATAGATATGCTTTATTAAACTGACTTTGTTTTGTGTGTTTTTTTTTTTTACCCTGTCCTGACCTTGGATCCCAAAAGATGTTGTAAGGATAGGGAGGACAGGGTGTGGAACAGGCCTGTCAGGTTGGGGGAGGAAATTTCGGGGTCCAGTCACCACCAGTACAGCCTGAGCCTGCCTGGGGCTTCAGGCCCATTTTTTTTTTTTCTTTTTTTAGGAACTTTTATTGAGATACAATTAACAGACAATAAACAGCATATATTTAGAGTGTACAATTTGGTATCCCAATCTCCCAATTCATTCCCCCCCAACCCTCCCTGCTTTCCCCACTTGGTGTCCATATGTTTGTTCTCTACATCTGTGTCTCTATTTCTGCCTTGCATTTCCTCTTTCATAGTTGTTAGCATTTGCCTTACATACTGAGGTGCTCCTATATTGGGTACATATATATTTAAAATTGTTCTCTCTTCTTCTTGGATGGATCCCTTGATCTTTATGTAATGTCTTTTCTTGTCTCTTGTAACATTTTTTATTTTAAAGTCTATTTTATCTGATATGACTATTGCTACTCCAGCTTTCTTTTGATTTTCATTTGCATGGAATATCTTTTTCCATCCCCTCACTTTCCGTCTGTATGTGTCCCTAGGTCTGAAGTGGGTCTCTTGCAGACAGCATATATATGGGTCTTGTTTTTGTATCCATTCAGCCACTCTGCGTCTTTTGGTTGGTGCATTTAGTTCATTTACATTCAAGGTCATTATCAATATGTATGTTCCTATTACCATTTCCTTAATTGTTTTGTTTTTGTTTCTGTAGGTCCTTTTCTTCTCATGTTTCCTGCCTAGAGAAGTTCCTTTAGCATTTGTTGTAGGGCTGGTTTGGTGGTGCTGAATTCTCTTAGCTGTTGCTTGTCTGGAAAGCTTTTGATTTCTCCATCGAATCTGAATGAGATCCTTGCTGGGTAGAGTATTCTTGGTTGTAGGTTCTTCCCTTTCATCACTTGAAATATATCATGCCACTCCCTTCTGGCTTGCAGAATTTCTGCTGAGAAATCAGCTGTTATCCTTATGGGAGTTCCCTTGTATGTTATTTGTCATTTTTCCCCTGTTGCTTTTAATAACTTTTCTCTGTCTTTCATTTTTGTCAATTTGACTACTATATGTCTTGGTGTGTTTCTCCTTGGGTTTATCCTGCCTGGGACTCTCTGTGCTTCCTGGACTTGGGTAGCTATTTCCTTTCCCATGTTAAGGAAGTTTTCAACTATAATCTCTTCCAGTATTTTCTCGGGTCCTTTCTCTCTCTCTTCTCCTTCTGGGACCCCTATAATGTGAATGTTGGTGTGTTTAACATTGTCCCAGAGGTCTCTTAGGCTGTCTTCAGTTCTTTTCATTCTTTTTTCTTTATTCTTTTCCGCATCAGTGATTATCAGCATTCTGTCTTCCAGGTCACTTATTCGTCCTTCTGCCTCAGTTAATCTGCTATTGGTTTCTTCTAGTGTATTTGTCATTTCAGTTATTGTGTTGCATATCTCTGTTTGTTTGCTCTTTAACTCTTCTAGGTCTTTGGTAAACTTTTCTTGCAACTTTTTGATCTTTGCATCCAGTCTTTTTTCAAAGTCCTGGATCATCTTCACCATCATTATTCTGAATTCTTTTTCTGGAAGGGTGCCTATCTCCTCCTCATTTAGTTGTTTTTCTGGGGCTTTATCCTGTCCTTTCATCTGGTACAAAGTCTTCTGCTTGTTCATTTTCTCTGTCTTTCTGTGGCTGTGGTTTTCAGTTCCACAAGACGAAATACTGCTGATACTGCTTGATTCTGCTGTCTGCCCTCTTGTGGAGGAAGCTACCTAGGAGGCTCTGACTTTGTTATTTATAATTATTATCATGTCAAGCATGGTGGGTCTTATTTCTGATACTTCTGTATTTTTAACTTTTCAATTTTCCTGTTATTTCTTTTGTTTTTTGCTTCTCTGGTAATTTGAAAGTTATGTAGCTTTTATTTTTACTAGTGGTCACTGTTCACATTTTCTAAAAACAATTTAAACATTTTTCTAAACATCAGTGGAATTTTTAATTTTTCTCTTTCTGCATAAGGTTAAGAAATACAAATCAACTTCTTTCCTGTCTTTCTGCACATTTTCTTCTTTTTTTTCTTTAGTATGATTTGGAATTCTTATCTTATTATGGTCATTACTGTTTTTCTACATCCTATACATTCTCTTTTAAGCATATTAATATTTGCATCTTCTCTTCTAATCATGTTTACACTGTTTATTTAGAATTAATTCTATTCTCAAATAGTTTTCATATTCAGTGTTATTTCTCTGATATTGTGACTTCCTGATTTGCAACTCTTAATTAACTGAGAAACAATTTAAAATAATCTTCTTCCCAGATAGAGTATGTGGAAGGAACAATACTTTAGCCCTTATGTGTCTGGGATTATACCTTCTTAGTCTTCATAAATGAAGAACCACCTGACTTGACATGTACTTGGAGTGGGTAAGCACAAAAATACTCCTCAAACACTTTAGGTATTGCTCCAGTCTTTTTTCTTGGTAACTAATATTTCAAGTCTGAGACGAGTTTGATATTTCCTCTTTTTCCTGGCAATCTTTTTTCTCCCTGGATTCTTGTAGGTCTCTCAAAATTCCAAACTTTCACTATGTCTAGATTTTCATCCATCTTGATTAACTTTGCTTGGAACAGAATGGACTCTTTGACTTGATGGTTTATGACTTTCTTCAATTCAGAATTGTTCTCATTGTACCTAAGAATACCATCATCAGTTCAATTTGTTCTGTTCACTTCTTTAGAAAAATCAAATGATCTGTGTGTTGGGTCTTCATTGAATGTCCTCTGTACCTGTTGTTGTCTCAACTTCAATCACTTTCATCTCTTCATCCTTTAAGATGAGGCCTCACAATCTTGGTACCTACCTCGTTGATTCAATTTTCAACACAATCCATTCCACTCTTTACAGCATCTAATGTTACTTTTAAAATAACCATGGTCAGGTTTTACATTTCCTTGAATCCTTTCCTGAGCACTATGAGATTCTTAGTCACTAAAATCTGTTGTTTTATCTCTATTTTCCACAGAGTCCCTGTTTTCTTTCATTTACATGAGAGCAGAAAGCCAATTCTGTCTGAAGTTTACTTTCTTGCTTGTAATAAACCTTTCAAAATATGTTTTTCCTCTATCTCCTTAACTTGCCATGGTTATATCATTAATTTGTGATACAAAATATCTTTTGAAAATTTTCATCTTTCCATTTCCATTTTTAATAAGTGCAATATTTCCCTATACCTGATATTTGTTCAAAAACACTGTGATAGAATCTTCACAATTTATCTGTGTGTGTGTTTGGAATTCTTCTCTTGGATATTAATCTAGAGGGTTAGATAATCTAGTTTGGAGTAATTTCAAATATCCAAGGGCCTAAAGAAAATGGGAAGTGAGCTGTCCGAATATCCAGATGAGGGAGCTGGTTTCTTGCATAGTTTTTCTTTGTGGATTTTAACTTTCACATCTGTACATCTATATCTGATTATCTGCTGGTTTGGTCCCTACTTCAAGCATATGGACTGTGTCTAGCCTTTTTTCTAGTGCTTCTGTCTGTTGAGCTGGAGAGTGGCATTTTCATCCACCCAACAATTATTGAATCTTCAAGGGAAGCATCCTCCCACTCACACACTTTGCTTACAATGGCACAAACTGCTCTTCTGGTCTCTGCTGACGCCCCTGAAAGTCTGTATCTGGGAAGCTAAAATTGGCTTAAAGTGAAATAAGTCATTGGTTTCCCATGGCACTCCTGACCTCTATCGCTGGACCCTAAAAATTAGGAGCATTGTGGTCTTCTATGTACATCCTAGAATTCTGCACCATTTTACTGTGGGGAGAGGGAGGGAGGGAGGAGAGAGGAGTGAGCTGGCCCTTTATGACTTCCTTCAAAATAATACCAGGCAGACTATAATTAGCAGAGATTTCTCAGGGTCCTGGCATGTGGTTGGCACCATTCCCTAGTTTCAGCATTAAGTTTTCTCCTCTGTTAAGGAACCACTGACCTAAACCATCTGCCTTCGCCAGGTAGAATAACAATCTCTTACATGAGTTGTCTCACAACAGGAGGTCCTGATAAGGAATATGGTGCTGCCACCAAAAACTAACTGGGAGGATTCAGGAGGGGCCAAAAGGAGGGAGGAGACACCAGCCCATAATATGTCCTGCCAACCTCCCAGAGACCCACAGACTGGATCCATCTTAGCTGAGAGATGTGCACGCCACCAGGAAGGACCGAAGTCAGACCACATATGGACACAAGCAAGATGACTGGCCAGAGACAACCTGGAAAGCTAACCCCACCACCATGAAACCTGAGACTGTGAGCCATGTGGCAGAGCAGTTCTCCTGGGTTCCCTTACCTGGCTGCTCTCCTCCCAGGCACCTCTTCCCGATAAAGTCTTTTGCTTTTTTAGCATGTGTGTCTCCTCAGACAATTCATTTCTGAGTGTTAGACAAGAGCCCACTCTAGGACCCTGGAAGGGTCCCCTTCCAGTAATACCTTAACCTGTGTTTGTTTTCTGTCATCACAGGCAGTTTCTATAAAGGGCATTTTTGTGCTTGCTCTTATATTAATATTTTTCCCTGAAACACAACTCTTTGGATTATATATTATGCATTGATCATAGTTCTAGGTCAGTGGTCCCCAACCTTTTTGTCAGCAGAGACAGTTTTTGTGGAACACAATTTTTCCAAGGACCAACGTGGGGGATGGTTATGGGATGATTCAAGTGCATTGCATTTATTGTACACTTTATTTCTATTATTATTACATCAGCTCCACCTCAGATCATCAGGCATTAGATCCTGGGGGTTAGGGAACTCCATTCTAAGAAATCAGCGACAGTTAAAGGGCTCTCCCTAACATCAGAAAGCTTTTTTTTTTTTTTTTTTCTTATTTTTTTTTCACATGACCAGAGTACGTGCTGAGTCAGCTCACTGATGCTTGGTGCCTCTTCTCAATTCTGTATATAAACGTAACCACCCGCCAAGACTTCATTGTTCATTTGGTTGTCAGGAATCAATCAGAAAGACATGAATAGAACAGTTTCCAGAATCAAAGAGAAGAGAACTAGACCAGCCTGTTCTTTTGAAAAGAATTAATGAGAACATAGAGGGCAGGAGTTTCCTTCTTAGTGGTGTCACTATCTCAGAAGCAGAACTAGGAAACAGACTAAAAAAGATTTCACAGGGAAATGGAAAGAGTGGTGAGAAAAAAAAAGCAATAATAACAAAGACACCCTAAGGTCATTTGAAGTTTGAAAGCTGTGAGTGAAACACTGAGAACTTCCCAATTGATTGAATTTTTTTAAAGCTGTGCCCGTGTTCGGGTGCAGGGTGGGTGGGGTGGGGTGGGGGGAGGGGGAGCAGATTTCAGGCTTTATTTCAACTGCTTTATACTAAGATGTGATAGTTGATAACTTCTGAAAAGTAATAGTCTTACAGAACAACGGGGGTGAGTGTAGTGCTTTAGAGGCAAGTTACTATAGTTCTTTTACTATGAACGCAGAACATTGTTTTGTTTCTTTGTTTTGTTGGGTTAGTTTTTGTCCTAATGTCTAAGGAGGGCTTTAAAGGATGACATTAGATAAGAATTTCAGTAACTTTCGTTTATCACTACCTTAAAAATAAAAAATGTGATTCTAGAGAGGTCAAATAAGACTCTGTATAAATATATAAAAAAAAAACTCTTTCAATTGCCTCTTAATTATAACTGTTACTGAAGTATGGAAGATGTACACAACAAGCAAAGACAAAGCTAGCCATTTCCATGAAAGGCCTACATTCTCAAAGCTGTTTCAACAGCAGGGAGACTACGAAATCAATCTCAGAGGTATGATGTCCTTAAGCATGCTTTTTTTTTTCTTTTTGGTTTCACATCTCAATTACTAATAAGAGAAAGTTTTATTTCTACTTTACTATGAGTTTTTTGTTTGTTTTGGTTTTTGCATACTTTGTAATTTTCTATTGGATTTCAGCCATTGTGAATTTTACCTTTTAGGTACAGAATATTTTTATACCCTTATAAGTATTTTTGAACTTTGTTCTGGGATATAATTAACTTCCTTGGAAACAGTTTGATACTTTTGAATATTATTTTATTCTTTGCTCAATGAGGCAAGAGCCGTTTAGTCTAGGGCTAATCATACCCCATTGCCGAAGCAAGACTCTTCTGATTTCTCTAGTCAGTGTCCTATAAATTATGGGCTTTTCTAGCCTGGCTGGTGAAAACAGGCACAATTCCTGGCATTTTGTGAGCTCCAGGGACTGTCATTTCTCCTTATTTTAGGTGGTCCTTTTCTACCCTTGAGTAGTTTCTTCCTAGGTAGGTACTGATCATTCTCTGCTAAACACCCAAGGAGGGTCCTCTGCAAGTCTCTGGAGTTTTCTCTGTGCGGCTCTCTTCTTTCCTGTACTTTGCCCGAAAACCTCCAGCTGCCTTGTTCTCCCCTGACTCTCAGCCTCGTCTAACTCAATTCAAGGAGTCCTCCTGCATTCCTCCTCCTTGCCCCATGGACTGGAAGTTCTCTCAAGGCACCGTTAGGGGCAATCACAGAGTATACTTCACTGGTTTCTCATCTCTTAGGGGCTGCATCCTGCCGGATGTAATCAGAGATCACATTCATTGGCTAACGTCCAATGTCTTCAAAACTATTGCTTTATATATTTTTGTCTGAGTCTTTTTAGTTGTTTTAGGCAGTATTGTAAATCTAGTTCCTCTTTTTTCAGCTTGGCCAAAAACAGTAATCTCTAATGGAAGGTTTTTGGAATTTCCATATGTGAGCTTCACTACAATGAATGTGGGTACTTTCTCTTCAATGCTCTCGCATGGGAGAACAGAAACCTACAGATTCATTTGTTCCTACCAACTACATAACAGGGAACGCAGCTGGTTAAAAGGGATTTGTTGTTTTTTGGGACTCTAAGGCAAGCTGTTGACTTAATGTAGAGGATGCCAGGGGTAAAGAAACCAGCACTCTGGTTTCTCTTTATAACAGCCCCATTGTGTGCCTCAGTCCCTTGGTGCTGCAAACAAGACATTCAACAGTTGGGGACAGTGTATATGTGTGTGTGTGTCTCTTTCTCTCTACCTCCCTCTCTCCCCCATCTTCCTTTCTTCCCTTCCATTTTCTTTTTTAAAGACTTACCATCTGCTTCACATCTCCCATGAAAAAGTAAGGGAAGGACTCATACCTACACTCAGGTTAGAGACCATATTGGGGCCTGGTATATCCCTGAAAAACAGCATTAGAACACCATTGAAATGAAATCTCCCCCTATCCACCAAGAAGGCAAAATTCAGAAAGAAAGAATCAGAGTTGCCTGGTCTAGCCATCCCACTCCCTTTCCAACGACCGGGAAGTCTCTCCTTTGGAAGCTAACATCTTGGTAGACTTGAGTTTAGTTTTAGTCAGGAAAGGAGCTTCCTGTATGTCTCTCACCCCAACTAAACACAATCATTGCCTCATTGACCAAGGGGCAGTAGAGTCAACCCATGAGCCAGTCACACTGACCCCTGAGAAGTTCGACCTGTGTGGCAGTGGGGGATGCATGGGGAGTAAGTTGATAAAAAGCATGATGGAGGAAAATTCAGGGAAGCAGTAAAATAGTATTTAATAAGGGCAGCCAATGTGACAGGCTCTGTGCTTGTATTATTGTCAATTCTTACAACAACATTTAAACACAGTTCTTAGACTCTCCATTTACAGATGAAGAAACCGAGATTCAGAGTTAAATGGCTTGCTCCGAATATAATACAGTGAATAAACGATATCAATATACACTCAAATTGAGACCTGATTCTAAAACGTACGCCCACCACACCATAATAATAATAGCATACTCCCTTTCTCCAAATGAAGACACAGCTCTGTCAACTAATGGGATCAAAATTAACAGGGTCTCAAACACATCATCAGACCAAACTCCTACATCCTTCTCTACTGCACCATTACCAAGTGGGTTGCAGTGCTATTCCCCATCTTCTTTCCAGTTCTTTATCTTCTTAGGGCTGCCCTTAATAGTCATTTAAAAATCCTCTTGACTCCCTGGCTCCAAACAGAGGGGGTAGTAGGGTGAGGGGTTGGGTGGGTGGGTGGCAGGCAGGCCACAGGCAACGAAAGAAGAGGTACTGGAAAGCACCCTCCTCTTACCCCATACTCTACTAGGGAGGTTCCTGGTACAAAAATGCCCTGATTGGCTGCATGTACATCATGTGAAAATGCCTTCCTGCCTTTCGTTTTCTTATTGTTCTCTTTCTACTAAATGTTTATCAGCAGCACTGTTATCACTTGGATTGTAAGTCTTTGGAATGGATATTTGGTTGATTTTTGTACAGTGAACAGAAGACATACATAAAATTCCCTCCTCTGTTACAAATTAGTAAAAGACCCAATGCATAGTCGTCTTTTTCTATTTATAAATCTCACAGAAGCCAAATCTAAAGTATCTAAACTCTGAATCGCTTTCATATTGGCCCCTTGACTTAAAATCAAGACAAATGGAACATCAAGTTATTTGGTAAAGATAATGTAATGTAAACGCCCTGAAAACGCCGATGTCTTGAACAAATACAACGTCGTTACCAGCAAGGACAAAAGGGCAAGTACTAGGAGGACAAGAGACAAAGCATGCTTCCGGAAATCATATAAGCAAACAACATACACGCACTAAAACAGACAAAATCTACTGTCTTTAACGGCAGTTTCTAAGGTTTCAATTTATCTTCGCTCTCCTTGGTACCTGTCATTTAACCACATGCCCTTTCACACACCTACGCCAATCGGAAGGTGCGTGATAATACACGCATGCGCAGAAGCAAACTGCTGCTTCCTAGGTTTTGCGTTTCTTTTTTTCCCATTTATTTCTTTCGAAGAAAATGGTCTGACAAAACAGGTAGTCAGGTCTGAATATGATGTGTTAAGACATCATTGGAGTACCCAGGTCATCCTTCAAACATAACATCAACAGCTCCATTCAGCACTTTTCTGACCTGCGAGCCATCTTAATCCCTCCCGAGTATTGGAGATGAAGGTTGCGTGCACAGTGAATGAGCTCTGGGACAGAATGTGAGATCTGGTGCACTCAGAGGGCAAGGATAAATCCTGGCAGAACTCTGACACCATCGGTCATGCACTCTCTGAAGCCCACACAATAAAAACCACCACCCATTTTACTTAACGCACATTGCTACAAATCAGAACACATATCTCTTTAACATATGTCAGAACTATGCTAATTCCACTGAATGTTACTATTCTATGGGTTTCATTTGAACAGGTTGTTTTCAACTCCAGCTAAAATCCTCTTCCTGAGGGAAATTCGGCATCTAGAATGATACTTCCAGTTTTCCTCCTGGTAGTTTTTTGTTTGTTTGTTTTTCCTGAATATCTAAGGTGATCCAGCCCAGGGACTGTCTATTCATGAGAACTGCCTTTCCATCCAGGGAACCAGATACTTATTTTCAGACAGAAGAGACCAATGTGCCTGAACCAGCTTACTGTATTCCACACGAAGTGTGACTGTGGCTTTCCTGGCAGCAGTGTGCTGTACATCTGATGTTGGAAACAGCTATAAGATAGTGAAAACCGTAAGGACACTGATTACATGCATGTAAGAACGATAGCTTTGTTAGCCTGAGGACTGCCATTTTTACCAAAGTTTCACAAAGTCAAGAAAAACACAACTTATTTCTCACTTATTCATTTTCAGCAAGTGTTTACTGAACATCTGCTATGCACCAGGTGCTGTACTAGGAAAGCTCCGAGTGAGTCAAACAAAGACCCTGCCTTCATGAAACTTAGTGAGAGAGACAGGTAATAAGGAATAAACATGTACTATCATGTCAAGTAGGAAGGATGGCAACAAAGAAAATAAAATATGCTCAAGGCACAGAAAGGAGGAGTGAGTCCCACTATACGTAGGAGGATCAGACAAGGCCTCCCTGGGGATACAGCATTGGAGCAAAGATCTAAACAATGCAAAAGAGAATGCTGGTGAAAACAGTGCTACTGGCAGAGGGAAGAGCAAGTAGAAAGGTTCAGAGATGCAAATGAGCCTGGCATGTTCTGGAAACAACAACAATAATCCTGTGTAGCTAGAGCCGAATGGGGGACATAGGAAAGCAAAGAGGGTAGGGATAAAGACCATAGGCTGGGACCAGATCATGTAGGCCATGTGAGACATGGAAAAGCAGAGGTACAAAGATAGTGCAGAGAATCAGTCTGGAATACGCTTTTAAAGATGACTCCTCTGGCTGTTCTGGGGAAACAAACCTTAGAGAAGCAAGAGGAGAAGCAGAGTCCAGTTAGTAGTAAAATAGACATGAAGATGAAATTTTGTAGTGATTTGGACCAGAGGGGTAGAGGAGAATTAAGTGTTCTCTTTTCAGCATGTTGAAGTTGTAATGTCCGCTAAGAATTTAAAGGGACGACAGTTGGGTGTAGACTCTGGAGGTAAGGGGCCAGGGCAGGACTAGAGATAAAAGCTTAAGAGAGAGCAGCAGGAAGGAGTTCTTGAAAACCATGGAACTGTTTGAAATCTCAAGGGAAAGCTGTGTGAGGAGAGAAAAGACTCCAACATTTAGATGTTAAGAAGAGCCAGAGCAGGAAACCCAGGGAGTAGGAAGGAATCAGACAAATGTACGATGTTCTAGAAGTCACGTGAAGGAAGTGTTTTTAAACAGTACAGAATTTGTGACAAACATTACTGAAATGCTAAGGGAAATAAGACTGAGACTTGACCACCCAGGACTTCAGTGTATATGCCAATTTAAGCTTAAAATCAATTTCCAGAAAGCTATTTAATCTAGCATCCAGCTTGCAAAAAAGCTAATTTTCTGAATGTATCAAATTGTTATAATTTTTAACAGGAATGTTTAAGAAATTTAACAAGAATGTTTCAACAGCTTTAGCAAATATGTTCAATTTTTATTACTTCTAATGAAATATTTAGAAAAGTGTATTTCATTAGCAACAATCAAAACATCATTTCATATGTGATTCTTTTTAACTTACAATTTTTCCTACAGGATTACTGGGCTAATTCTGATGCCTTTGAGGTACTGTTGAGTATGACTTAAAATTTAACTTAAAACACTAATTCCCATATTGAGATATTTCGGCACTATTGATTCAAATATTCAAAATATTTCTAATTGAAATTATAATTGAGTTGTATCATTGAAATTTAAATCTAATTTTAATTAAACTTAATTTAAAATTAATTTTAAATTTATAATGACTGAAAATGGCTAATACCCTCTCAAAAATTTGTGAAATAAAACTAAAAATAGTTAAAGTTTGAGTAAATAGAAAAATGATATTTTAAAGCATCTAAAAGAAATTGAAGTTAGTCAAAACAATCTGGACAAATATGAAGTGCTTAGAACAAGGGTAACTGTGACATGAGTAATCAGTAGAAATTTGCAGAAATACAAAAAAGCAAAGGGTAAAATCAGATAGGCAGTGAGGACGATTTCATACTCCAGAAAAGGTTACTATTCTGGATCAGTAAATCTGAACTAGTGAGAAAATACAGATATGTCAAAACACATACCTCAAATATTAAATTTGAGACACTAATTGCTAAAACTAAAAAACAACTGAAGTTGCCAAGCTATCAGAGAAAATGCACAATATTAAAAAGGTAGAATGTTTGGAAAGAAAAACAGATATGACACAAATATTTAAACTGAATTTAAATTTCTTTAAAAGCATCAAAAAAGCATTTTACCTTAAATTATGTAAATCAAAAGCCATTTTAGTCTCAATTGAAAATTTTCAATTCAAAAGCATCCAAAGTATACCAGAAGTAGCAAAACAACAACAGAACGGAAGTCCTTTATTTTAGGCATCAGTGTAAATGGCTATAGTCTCTATTTTCCATTTCAAATTCTCAGGAGAAAAACCTCCAGGAGGTTCAGTTCATCTATTTAAGCCAAGATACACAAATTATAAGTGACTGCTCAGCCAACAGATCGGCTTTTGGGGGTCAGGGTTCTTCCCTGTCATTTGTGCTGAGGAAAAGCAGAGACAAGAGGTATAGGGCAGGCATTAGGGCACCGTGGTTCAGAGACTTGTCTCTGGAGCCAGACTCCAGCTTTGAACCTGTGAATCTTTCATTTATAAACTATGTGACCTTGGGCAAGTTATTTAATCACTCTGTGTCTCAGCTTCCTCATCTGTAAAGGGATAACAGTAATATCTACCTTATGACTTATTGTGAGGATTAAGTGAAATAATGGGTGAAATATTTAGAACAGTACTTAGAACGGTACTTGGCACACAGGAAGCTAATCAAGTAATGTAAGTTACTGTTATAGTCTGAGTGAAGCCAGAATTAAGAATATGAACTTCATCCAGAAGAAAACAAACATTGGTGATTTTTGAGGAGAGTATGGTATGTAAGGGAATTAATCTAATGGTCTTGGGAATGAAATTCACATCTATAGCTTATCTCCACTACTGGACGACAAGGTCCCTGAGCACAGAATTTATATCGTGTTGTTGAATGCTCGCTGTGGACACCATAATTTTTAACACAGAGCTGTGCCTAATAAGAGCCGTCCAGTAGATGGGTTTGCAGAACTGAACTGAGTTAATTTAAAGGAAGAATTGGTTGGATTTGGTGACGACAGGAATGTAAAGAAAGATAAAGAAGATACACACATACTTTGCATGTCTTGAGAGCGCATAGTTGGAAGAACATGGCTATCGTTTTTTTAAAAAGGAAAGCCGGAAGTAAAAATAAGTTTAAGACATTTTGAATTCGAGGTACGGGTGGTACACTGAGGTGCAAGTGTCTAGCAGAGATTTAGAAATGTGAGACTGAGCTTGGAAGATACAACAGGGCTATAAATACAAATTTGGGAATCAGCTGCCTCAATGTGTGAGTTACCATTGTAAGAGCAGATGAAATGAATAAGAAAGAGAACATAGGAAGGAAGGAGGAGGCCAGATCAGGACTTGAGGAAAGTCAAATGATTAGAGAGGTTTACCAAGTCAGATTCTGGAAGGAACGAGACAGAATTGCAATGAACACAGAGGTAGAGCAGTTAATTCTAGAAATCTGTTGTGGGAAGACATTCGGGAACCTTTTTGATGTGGGCCGAGCGATGGGATTCTTGAGCAGTGGAGGAGCTGAGGGTGCGGGGCGTGGAGACTAATATCACCCTGTTTGGTCCTGAGGGATGGCTGGTTAGCCAAAGACGGGTAAGATTCCTCAGAGGAGGAACAACCTAAGACAGGCACAGCTGCAGAGGGGCCAACAGGGGTGGTGCATAGAACCTTCCTTATATCACCGTGTTTGGCCCTGGAGGATGACTGGTTAGCCAGAGACGGGTAAGATTCCTCAAGGGAGGAACAACCTAAGACAGGCACAGTCACAGAGGGGCCAACACGGGTGGGGCACAGACCCCCAATATCTGAGAGAGGTCTCCTGCCCCCAGGGCTGTTTTGCTCTCCACCCCCAGCTCAAATCCACACCTGCTCAACTCGGACCCAGGAAGTAAACAAAGATAATTGCCTCAGTCATGTGAGGCCTTTGATTGTTTATGAGTGTAACCTGACAATGTTAGCCCACGAACTCAATAAAAGCAGCCTGGGATGAGTCAGCGGGGCTCTTGATCCGAGAGGTCTTGAGCCCCCCGGTCCCACTTTTCTCTTCAGTCTGTGTCTGTGTCTTCTTCAAGCTTGCGGCACCCGTCACTCACCTCGAGTCGCCGAGCTGGTCTCGGCAATCTGTTAAGACACCACTTTCTTGATTAATGACTCATCGTATTACCTTGGCCTGCCATAAACAAACATTGCCAAGCTTCCAAAAATCAACATAGCTTTTAAACATTTCTGCCTTCATCTCCTTTCTATGGACTACGATACATGAGCTATGATACAGAAATGGTATCATAACAGCTATTTTCTCCTTTTCCTCAGTAAATGCTGAAGCACTCAGTATCAAAATTCTGAAATGATTTATTTCATGTACTTGACCAGAGCTAAAGTAGGAATTGAGATTCTTGCAAAGCAACAGTAAAATTTGATGTCAAATAGAGCACCGTTTTTTCTCTCCTCAGTAGGAATTTTCTCTTTATTAAGGCTTTTTTTTTTTTTTAACTTCATATTTTCAGTAACTTAATTTGGGCTTGACTGAAACTTTTTTTTGAGGTGAACGACATAATAATAGCGAGAATATTAATTGGCATGTTCAGGCAGGGATGAAAAACTATTTGAGGATAATGTAAATTGGAAGTACAGGAAAGGGGTGCTTAAAAATCCGGAAGCACAAGTACAAACTGGATCTTTCTTATTTTTTTTTCTGCACTCTTAGCAATTGACACCTGAGTAAATCATGTGGAAGAATGGGGGATGAGCAGTTTCTGACCTATGCTGATAGCCTCTAAGAAACGTGTAGGAAGCTTACGTATGCAATGGTAGGTATTTCACAAATATTTTTTTTCTTTTTTCTTTTTTTAATGTGAATACATGAAAAACAAAGATATTAGGGTTTGTTTGGGACTATAACCTAAAAAAAAAAAAACCCCTAAAATTATGGAAATATCTTTATTATCTCTTACAATCAACACATGTACTTATGTTATTAATGCAACAGGGCATTAAAATCTTAGGGAAAACATGAATGTTTGAAACATGACTTTTCAAATACAAGTATGTTCAATCTTGATTAAGTATGTTAATATAATCTTGATTCTTATAGATGATTATAAAGAAACACATTTCACACACACACGCAAATGAGGCTTTTTAATTTTCTCAAGGGCCACTTAACCCTCTGATATTCAAATCATTATTTTTAAGTCCATCACTTCATGACCTTTGCTTCTGTTCAATTGTTAAATAGTGTAAGTCTACCACATTTTCAGCTTTCAGTGGCTCTTCATGTGATTAATCACTTTCATGGATGTTGTGAAATCTAAACTCTCCCCACCAGTATTTGAGATTTCATTTTGCAACTGATTTCCATTTCATTTGCATTAAATTTTCGAATATTTACAATATCTGACATTGAACAAGGCTATTCTATATTTTCACAATGGGTGAGGAATAGATTCTCGTGTTATAACCAGTGAGATGCTAGGAAACAGAATCATTTTGTAAGAGTTCACTTCGAGAGAGGAATGTGTTCATGTAAAGACAATATTGGCTTCCTCTTCAACTGTGTAACAATGGGAGTTTGAATCATAAATATCGATTCCACAGACTCATCAGGCTCTTTTTTAGGTTGAATCATCTCTGCCTCGTACCCCAGAGACATGGCATAAAAGAACAGGATAAACATCCAGAAGGTGAATAGTAAAGAAGGGACTATTTCTCTATAATCCAATGTTCAAAATAAATATGTGAATTGAAAGTAAATGAACACTTTTCATTGGTAGTAATAATAACCATCATTTACTGAGATCATTATCACCCAACAAGTTTCACTTGCCTACTTTCTGCTAAAATTCTACTTTTCTTTCACTCTCACATAACCCAATGATATCACCTCCATTTAACAGATGGCAAAGGTGAGGCCCAGAAAGGCTAGGCAACTTGCTCAAGTTTACCAAGCAATTAAAAAAAAAATTTTTTTTTAATTATGAGATCTACAAGGGGCAAGATGGGGTAGGGGATTAAGAGGTACAAACTGCTATGTAAAACATAAGCTACAAGGATATATTGTACAGCACAGGGAATAGAGCCAATATTTTGTAATAACTGTAAATGAAGTATAACCTTTAAAAATTGTGAATCATTATGCTGTATGCTTGAAACTTATGTAAAATTGTAAATCAAATATACCTCAACAAAAAATTATAAGAGATATACAGACTGACGTGGTTTATTTAAGAAAGGTTATAGACTTTGGTGCAATGGCATATGTGAACATTAGATCCTCTGGGGGAATGGTAGTTATTAGACTTAAACACTAGCTCATAGATAAGAGAGCTTACTTATGCTGTCTAGAGAAAAACATAAAGATGAAAGACCAACACATTCTTTATGTGCTAAATAAACTGTGAGTTTATGTTCCTAACTCAGATTAGCTTTGATTCTATATGGTAGCCACCAAGGACTAGGAGAATCCAGGGTAATCTTTTGAGAATAGAGCTAATGCAGAATTCCTTACGAGCATAATGTTGTCTAAAAGGGTATAACTACTAATGTAGTTGTGCTGCCTCATTTATCCAGCAATCACTAACATCTGACACTGTGATTTCCTTAAGCACGTGGATGAACTATCAACAGCTAGAAAACTGCATGACCCTTAATTATTTTAACAGTGAAAATACAAGCAAATGAAGTCATAATCAGTAGCAGGAGGGTGTAGGTGTTCATTTGCAAATCATGACTACTAGCAAGCCTTAGGAGACACTGATATCAGTAGATGGTAGTATCCAACCCACAAACTAGGTTTAGACAGATCTGTTGAGCATTAGGAATAATTCCTGAAATGCCTCCTTCTATAAGACCAATATAAACCCATCCTTTCCCTTAAAATCCATTGATGGGTTACTCTGAATAAATGGCAGAGACATGGACTAAGAATCTCCAACACTAAGTCTTTAAGCATTCTAAAAATTTCAGAGATTTACTACTCCTTTTGTTAGTTCTCCCATACTTATCAAGGTACTCATTCATCAGTGCAAATCTAACCCTAAAAGGAGCAAGTAAATAAATGAGCCAACAAAAAACTAGCCGTTCTACCATCTCCCTGGATACCAGATATTCTGGGATCTTTTCTAAGAGGCCTTTCAGGTGATGACTCAGTTCCCATCTATAGAGAAAAACACTATCCTTGACCAAACTGGAGCCAGGCTCCTCTGAGCCATTTGCTGGACTAGGCTGGACCTTGGGTTTCTGTCTCTGTAGAGTTCGGTTTTAGCAAGAATCTTTCTAGGTCAGTTTAGCCAGAAATCCCCACCCCAATTACTCATTGTCGACCATCCTCCAGGTAATAGTTGATCACCCAGGTCTGCCTTCAGCAAGTATCCTATTAGCTCAGTTTAGCAAATAATTACCCTGCTCTTAGTAATTTTCCAGCCACTCACCCCTACCCTTGGCTCTAAATCCCCACTTGCCCATGCCGTACTTGGAATGGAGCCCAGTTCTATACTGAGTTCTCTTTTCCCCAGTCGTAACAGTTCCTGAGTGAAATCTGCTTTGACTGCTTTGACCACCATCCAGTTCTGCTTTTCTGTGACAAATGGATCAATTCCAATAGATGATACTGATGACGACTATGGTCCGGGTACTCTTCAGACATCTCCAACTGTCTTTGAATCTATGCCTTAATTTTCTCATCTCTAAGCATGAGATAAAGATCGAATCTCCTTCACTTTGAGGACTAAACAAGTTAATACAGATACAACACTTAGAAGAGCACCTGGCACATACCAAACATTCAATGCGTGTTATCTACTTTTATTACCAAATTCTGTATCTGTAAGTTATCCTAAACCTCTAGTGATTTAGCCATATGGATATTTCAGTACTATAAAGTCTTTTTATTAAGCTCTACATTTTGCCCTTCAAGCAAAATTTGCAAATACCACGTAAGTATCCCACGAGTAACCTCGAATTAAGAAGTGGAAATCTGTAAGACACACATGAAAAATCCCTTCATTGCTTTTGGTTCACACAGAGATATAAACATATCAGTATAAGAATACAAATGCATGCTACATATTCACATGTGAATGGATTTAAAATCTTTCACGGTTTTAAAGAGAAATAGGACCTAAAGAGGTATGAAAAGTGAGTAATCAAGGAAGTAAGGTAGGTATTAACAAATCAACATAACAGAGGCTGCAAAAGAAAGGAATTAGTAATATTCTGCCACATAGAACCATGCCTGACTCTCACTAGGCTCTGAATAAATTTTTTTCTGTGGAGATAATCTGAAGGAATCAGGCTATAAGCTTTTCTTGGGGCTCAGTAAATGTCCGCTATTGTCACTATCAATGAAAAGTGCCGATTCACTTTCAACTCACATACTTGGTATTTCCAATATCTATCAGAGTTCCTGACCCAAAGGCTCTAGGGAAACTTGTTACACAAATGAATAGATAAGTAAATAAATGAATTCATTAAACATCATTGTAATGTGAGCATCTCCGGTCTTCTGCCTTCCCTCGGTCTAGGGCTTAAATTTTCTTTCTCTCTCCCTGTGTATGTCTTCCTCTTGGGGACTGCTTCCTTCCCACCTCCTTGATTTTACTTTGTTTACTCTCTTTTTGGTATGTGTGTCACCTTTTTTCCTTTTCAATCTCTCCTTAACTGAGTACATGAACAAATTGGCAAGCTTTAGGTTAAAATGGAAGATTAAATACACATTTTAAACTTCCTTTTCTCCTCCAAACACTGCTAAAATTAAAATATGGATTTTTTTTTTCCAAAAGCATAAATCCTCAAGAACAAAGAGAACAAAGAAGAGACACTGTCAATAAGATTTCAGAAGGTAGACATCAGATGGATGAGTGGTAAACAACTTAGCAAACCTCCAAACCCTGAAACCAGTCAGGTTAATGGCGAGGTCCCCAAAACAGCCAGTGTACATGACAAATCCTAGAGGTGTTCAGGCATTGAAGTTATAGTACCTGTGAAAGGACTGGATGAAGGTAAAGCTAATTGGTTGAAAATCTGTCTAGAAAGAAAATAGATATCCTCTCCAATCTCAACAAAAGATAGAAAATGTGCTCTCTGGATAGGATAAATTGGGGAATTCTAGGGCGTATGGGGCACAATTAAGAACAGGGATATGAAACCAGAAATTGCTAGACTGAGTGAAAGTCTATTCACCAAACGGCAAGATCCCCAACTCAGATCCCAGAACAGAGTCAACTAGATGTGTACCTTTCAAAGGTAACTGAAGGTCTTTTCAAGGAAATATAATCACCCAAAGAGGAACAACCTAATGATACAGACAGGTAAGTGATATCCTACCCCACCCCCAACACACATATGGTGCTTAGAATCAGGATTTTCAGTCCTTCACCCTTAAATAAGAGTGGTAAGCCTGAGAAGAGCAGACATTTGAGGAGCGCCTCTCATATAGCAGAGACTGAATCCATCAGGAAAAAGGAAATTGAAAGAAACAGACATTGCAGGGAGGAGAAAACAACCCCAAATTCCTTATCTCTCAGGCAGATGACAGAAGATCGTGCAGCCAGGAAAAAAGAATAGGATACTACAAATATGTACTATTTGGGACAAAAGACAGCTCTTAGAAACTAAAAATGCGATAAGAGAAAGGAAAAAAAAACTCCTAGAGAAGGGTCAGAAAATAAAATTGCAGGAATCCCTCAGAAAGTAGCTCAAAAAGAGTAGCAACAACAAAGAAAATTAGAGTCAACCTGGGAAGCTCAGATAATAATAGAAGCTCTTCCAAATAATAGAATTCCAGAAACAAAACACAAAGAAAATTGATGAGAACAAATCAAAGAAATGACTCAGAAAAAATTCCCAGAACTGACATATCTGAACTTTTAAATTGAAGAGCCCACTGAGTGTCTAGCTCAAAAGAAAAGAGCAAACCCAAACAAGCCCCTTCCCAGTGAAATTCAGAGGAAAGGGACGGTTTCACAGAGTCCATTCTTAAAGTTGGGTCCTAGCCAAAGGAGAATCAGAATGACATTGGTTTACTCAATGTGACTCTGAAAACCAGCAGGCAATAGAACAGTGACTTAAATATTCAAGAAAAAATATTCCTAATCTAATCTTCCCTGAAAAGGAAAACTATCAATTGTGAAGATTTAAAAAAAAAAAAAAGAGGTCTCAAAATTTACTCTTTTTCATCCTTGCTTGGGAAGCTGATGGATGAACTGTGCCATAACAGGAATACAAACAGAGAAAGTGGGACTTCCCTAGTGGCCCAGTGGTTAAGACTCCGCCTGCCAATGCAGGGGACACGGGTTCGATCCCTGGTCCGGGAAGATCACACATGCTGCAGAGCAACTAAGACTGTGCGCCACAACTACTGAGCCTGTGCTCTCGAGCCTGAGACCCACAACTACTGAGCCTGCATGCCACAACTACAGAAGCCCGAGCTCCTAGAGCCTGTGCTCTGCAACGAGAGAAGCCACGGCAATGAGAAGCCCATGCACCGCAATGAAGAGTAACCCCTGCTCACCACAACTAGAGAAAGCCCGTGTGCAGCAACAAAGACCCAATGCAGTCAATAAATTAATTTATTAAAAATAATAATAAAAAATAAGGAAAACAACGTGGAACACAGAACCCAGGGCCACCAACACAGAAGAGAGACAAAGATAATTCCCAGGGTACTGGTTAGGGAGGTCCCAGGACCAGAGTTGTGCAAGAGTTCTAGAGCAGTTCCAGTCCTGCTTAGAGCAGAACCACAGAGGGCTCCAAGCAGGAAGTCACCTCAAAGATTGAGTTTACAGAATCTTTGATGTCTCTGAATGTATACAGAAGAGATTTATATTTCAAGCAGAGTCTTGAGGTGAATTTAGTAACAGATATCTAAAAATTAAGTACACCAGAATGTAATTATTAAAATCAAGGAATATATACAAAAAAAGGGAGATATAGTGTTGCAGAAATAAACTGATCCCACAGGAAACCAAGCACAACACTCGGAGAGTTGGAGAACTCAGGTTTATTGAGCCAGCGGACCCAGACGAGCTAACGCTCCAAAATTCTGGGGCCCCGTTTCAGGGGAGTCTTCTCCTTATATAGGTTAAAACATACAGCTATAATTGGTACAAACTGATTGGCTACAAATTACTATAGGTCACGGGTAGTTACAGAGCGGGGGGTGGGGGGGGGGGAGTTGCCATGGGTTACCCACATAGTAGGGGGTCCTAACAGGAACTTGTAGGAGCCTGACATTCGATTCCTATCAGGACTAAGGTCACAATTTGCATTCTCATATTGGTTGCAGGTTGAAGTTAATGGTTACGCAACAAGTCTATGTGCAAAGGGTCTCAAACAAAGGCTTGGGGTGGGTGTCTGAGAGCGAGACATTCTTCCCTTATCTGATCACTCTTAGTAATTCATTTTACTGTTAAACTGAGAGTGGCGAGCAGGCCTTTGCAAGATAGAGAGTAAGCAATTACAAGTATGGAAGTTTCAATTTCCTCATCAATAGCATACTGCAAAACCTAGCTATAAAGAAATGTCACAGTCACGATAATATAAAGCCTGACTATAGATCAAACTAAAAATTGTATACAGGAAGATGGGCGAAGGATGTATGTGTGTGGATTGGAGGAATAAGTAAGAGGATGAAACCGTCATCCTTCACATAGGGTGTTCAATCATGAAAAAAATAATTTATTAAAAATAAATTATTTAGCAATATGGATATAAATACTCAAAGAGGCAGCTAAAATAGATGAAAGGGGTTATCTCTGGAAAATAGGAATGGAGGGAGACGGGAACCAGAGAGCTTTGTTTTTCATGATTGACATTGTAGAGCCATTTGAACTTTTTAAAAATTATGGGTGTGTACCACTCTAATAAAAATAAAAACAAAATTGACAAAGAAATTAAGGGATTTTAAATTATTTTAATTTTAAAATGTCTTGCTTATTAATAATTTCAAACTCAGATGGTATGAGATGGCTGCATTTTCTCTTTTACCTGGAAGATCACATTTTTAAAAATTTATGTGTGGTCTTCAGTTTATTTTTCTCCCTGTGGGTTATGGGTTTGGAATAAGAATGCAGTGAGCCACTCCTATTTCAAAGAGCAAATCCTCCATGAATTGACCCCACCCTCACCTATTCTGTCCTTTGTATGCTTCAGGACCTACTCACAGTCCTCTCATAGCAATTCTTTATTATAATTATTTCTTGCCATATCTAACTTTTGTTAGTAGACACTGAATTGCTTGAAGACAGAATATATCTTATTCATTTTGCATCTCTAGTATCTAGCCTAGAGCCCAAAAAATAAAATAGAGGGTACTCAATTAAAGTCCATTAACTTAAGGAGGGAGTGAGGGAGACAGGTAAAAAGGGAAAGAGAGAGAGAGATTATAAGGGGGAAAGGGTACTTGTTGCGAGTGAATGTCTGGGCATTGGATATGACTCATAGGAAAAAAGACATCTGGAATATGCCAAGATTTAGTAGTGTAGTATAGGAAGAGAAGCTAGTGAAAAAGAATGAGAAAGAGCTGTCAGACAGTCAGAAGGAAAACAGGAGCTGTGGACTCACAGGACAGGGATGCATCAAGTGCTTCAAGGAGCATTTCTTGGTCCTTTGCGGTCTACAGCATCAATGCTACCAAGAGACCAGATGATGACAGAATTACCCACGGGCTTTGCGTGCTGACGTAGCTGGTTTCCTCCGTGAGGGCCACTTCCAGAGATAGGTGGAAGGAAAAGCCACATTGGGCTGGTTTACAGGAAAATGTAACTGAAAAAGCAGAGACAGTAAGAAGAGCCAGCTCTGCAGAGGAGTTTGCTAGGACAGAGGGAAGGAGCAGGAGGAAGATGTGGAGTAGATAAAAACATGAATACAAATATTACTAGGGCATAATTGTATGCTGATAGCGACAGTCCAGTATGGAGGCGGAAATTGGTGATAGGAGAGGAAGAGGCCACTACAGCAAGAACACATTGTTTGAGAAGAGGAGAAGGGCTGCGGAGAGGCTGGCTGGCCTTAGCAGAAAGAACAAACACTTCTATTCTAAAGGGGGGTGGGGGGACACGCTGTAGGAACAGAGGAAGAGAGCTTGATAAAACTGATGCTGAGAAGGTGAAGTAGTTTTCACCTGATTGCATCTATTTTCCTCATAAATATGCAGCATTTACAGACAATGAAAGGAGAGATTTTTCTTCTGAAAGGAGTAAAATAGAGTTGTACAGACAAGGAAAAATTCCAAGCAGTTTTTTAGAATAAGATATTTGCTGGGGAAAAATGATAATAGCCACAATGCCAAGCTCTGAAACATGTCTCTAGAAAATATTAAAAGGTGTTCTCTATCTGTAAAGGAAGAGGTATGTAATTTGACTTTACAAGCCAAGAAAACACTGCAGTGTTTTTGAGCTCAAGCTAATTGCCCCCAATTCAGAGTTATTCAGAGAGCATTTAATAACAGACATTTTCAAAATCTAAAACAGGAAAAACCTTGTATATTAGGTATTTGCATATATTTTACATACTTAATTTTCTTTAATTCTCATGACAACCCTATGAAATAATTATTTCTCTTCTGAAAATGAGAAAACTGCCACTCTAAAAGGTTAAATCATCTAAATCATACAGCTGTCAAACAGCCAAACTGGAAATCAAACCTACGTCTGGCTGATGACTAAGTTCAGGTCTCTGTATGACCCTCTACTCGGAGCCATCCATGACTTCGTGAAACTTCTTAATTTTTTAAATGTTCACGTTAGCTAGCACTCCAAGTTTTAAAAGATTCATCACTTTTAAGCTCCATTTTTCAGTTTATTCAGAACTAATTATGTATAACTCAGTTTTATAGTTATACATGCAGAATTCATTCCTTTTCTTTATACATATTAATAAACATCACTTAGGAATAGCTCTCAAGAATGGTGAGAGATGTAGCTAGAAACAAGAATCTAGTTAGAAATAGCTTTAAGAGTGACAGGCTTCGTTTGAGGCTTAGATGCACAAAATATATGCTTACATGAAAACAAAAAGAAAACATTTTCTGTAAAATAGTACAAAAGTACAGAAGCAAGATATCCAATATAATGTCTGGCACAAAGTAAAAGCTCAATAAATGTTAGTCTTCTCTTTCACTCCTAGTGGGCCAGGAACTAGAAAGATCAAATATGCGGTGTGCTAAAGAAGTCCTTCAAAATAATCTAAGAAACTGAGAAAATTGCTGGTGACATATTTTAGAAGTTCTATGGATAAATATCACTGATCCATTAATGGGACACCTGTCTCTCTGAAATATTGGGTCACCTTGATCTCATAGTCCACATTTCTCATAACTTTCTGAGAGCAGCATAAAATAATATACTTTATTGGAAATGATTTTCAAAATACTTTTTAATAAATACACATTAGTTGCAGTATAGCTCAAGGCTCTGTTGGAAGCACACACAACTAAAGCAAATGATCTGTCTCTTTGTCATGTGCTTCCTGGATGTGCCCCAATCTCCAGGCAATTCTAAGTCAAGTATGATAAGTCTAAGCACAGGAACAGGGAGACAAATGGGAGAATCCATCCTTTCCTCTTTGATTGTCCCAACCCATGTATCTATAAAAGCTGGATGCATAGTACTCTGGGGAAGTGGGGAGAACATCTCATAATTGAACATCAAAAAGCCTGGTTATAAGTACCTCTTCCTCAAAGTATGATGCACCCAGTTTTACAGGCACCCAGGAAGGGACTCGTTTAACGATACTGAAGGAAGCCTGGCTTTCCTGTGTGAGGCACAAACCCTAGAAACCATAAAGAAGATATTTGGCCTCACAAAATTTAAATGTTTTGCATATCAAAGAAAATTATGTAGAGAATAAAAATAAGGAACTGGGAAACAATGTTGGCACCATCTTTAAAAGGAAAAGATTTGCTGTGTAGAATAGGTTGCACACTAAGCCAGCCTTGGACTCTTCAAGGAACAGCTACAAATCTCTAGGAATGGAAGACACCCTTCTTTTGTCCCTTCCTCACGCCTAAATTGTCCAGAGAAACAACAAGACCCATTCAGACAGAGACCTGTTAAAATTGTTTTCAAAATCTGTGTGCTACTCTAAGGACAGAAGCATAACTAGGGACTAAGGAATATATACAATTTCTTATATCAAAATTGTAATTCAAATAGAGTGTATAAACAGTCTCAATTTAAAGCTGAGAATTGGAGGCACAGAAGGAAAGTGCCTTACAGTCACCTGATCACATGAAGGACACTCACATCCCCTAGCACTCCAAGATTTTATTCTGAAACCACCAAACAGACACAAATTGAAGGGACATTAGATACAAGGAACTTTAGTTATTTACTTCAAATCTACATGTGGTAAATGTGGAGAAAGTTGAAGGAAAGCATTGAACTATTGGTAGAGATCTGAGTACTGGACCTGGGTAGGCTGTAACTGATAACAAGGTCATGTGCAATCCTCCCCTCCTGTCTGGCCCCATTTCTCTCTCACAAGTTAAATGAGAAGTTTGCCCTCCTTCAGTGGTTTTCAACCCTGGCTACACACTGGAATCTCTCAAGGAGCTTTAAAACAATATAGGGTCTGCATTGTAAATCAGACTTCAATATAATTATACTTCAATAAAATTAAAAAACAAAACAAACAAAATTATAGCATCTGAGTCAACCCAGACCAATTAAATCAGACTCTCAGGTGGTGGGGCCCAGGCAGTGATCATGTTTAAAACCTGCCCAGAGGATTCTAATGGGACTAAGAATCTCCAGACCCAATGATGAGTTCTGTGTTGGAAAGTTTATGATGCTTTAGCCAGAGCTGTGGCCAGATTCTTGATTAGAAGACCTAATCATACTGATTAACCTCCATTCTTCCTTTTTCAGTATATTGGAACTAGCTCAGGCCAGTGCTTAAAAATTCTCCCACCTTTGTTTCAGAGGAGTTCAATCTCTCTCCCTCATTGCAAGAGTCTTGAATAAAGTCCTCCTTGCCTATTTGACTCTGGTGCAATTTTTCTTTGACAGTGAGTTTGACTTTTGAGTGATACTCCCTGCAGAAAAATGCAGATGAGCTGAGTGGTCTATTTTCAGAGACAGTCAGAAGCAGATCTTATAAAGTTCTCTCCACTGCCATCAATACTGCTCCCCAGGACCCAAGTTCATCTCTCAAAGACCTCAGTGTCTTTGAGATTTTAAATCCTGTCAAGCCCTTCCTTGTTGTTGAAATTAATTTGGTGACTTAAGTCTGCACTCGTTCATTTATTAATATGTTCATTCAACATCTATACACATCACCCATCACTGAATGGGACCTTCTATAGAAATCAAGAAAAACAATATTACGAAAAACAATAATAGTGTTGAAATTAACTGATTTCAATTAATACTCCCTGGGGTGCAGTATTCATAGAAGAGAGAATTTTGATTAAAATTAAAGAGAATGCACTGTTTCTATTTATTGTAAATCAAAATGAGCTCAATGTGTAATTTTTCCCTTGATACCAAGCATAAACACTGTTATTTGTATATTGCTCCAGTACCAACTTGGGATTTGAGGTAGGTTGCTTCTCCTCTCTGTGCCTCAGTTTCCTGAGCTCTAAAATGAGGGCATGGTCTGGAATCCTCTTATTTTTTACATTATAAATATGACTTGTCTTTTATCCCAGCATGATAGAAGGGTAAGAGTGGAACAGAATCAATGTGTGGGTGTAGGAATTGGGCCTGAG
Organism: Hippopotamus amphibius kiboko; assembly: GCF_030028045.1. Lineage (NCBI taxonomy): Eukaryota > Metazoa > Chordata > Mammalia > Artiodactyla > Hippopotamidae > Hippopotamus > Hippopotamus amphibius. The sequence continues at coordinate 60,506,732 of NC_080199.1, read as the reverse complement.
AGTTCCCTCACCTCAGCTAGCACACATTCAGATATTGTCTTGATCTATAAACAAACCAATGATGACATGAAAGGCATTCTCATTCATTTTCCAGATGGCATCAAGATGAAGTATTTTGCCAAAAGAGTAGAACGTGGATTCTCAAGCTTCACGACACATTAGAATCGCCAGGGTGGGGAGGCAGGGGGAGGTTAAAAGAAAACTGATTCCTGAGTCCAATACCGCAGAGTCTACTTTAATGGGTCTGAAGTATAGCCTGGGGAATCAGGAGTTTTTAAAGCTCCTCAGGTGATTCTAATATGTAACCAAGGGTGAGAACCACCGCCTTAGAAGACAGAATTTAAATTCCTTAATGCATTTCAGAGGTGCTTAATTATAGTGTCAAACTAATTGAAGAATACGCAGGAATGCACACCTAGGAGCAGCAAACTGCATTAATATTGTCAGCAGTGTAAGTGGAGCAGAGAAGAAAGTGGACATGATGATGAACCAAGACATGATGACCTGCACAAAAGAGAAGACGGTAAAGTTCACCAACATAAAGCAGCGTACCCAGCAAGGGCAGGCTATGCAGAGAAAAACAGGTGAAAGAAAGAGAGGAAGCTGCTTGCATTGAGTGTCTACTGTGTTAGGCATTTCGCTTATGTTATCCGATTATGTTTTCAACCTCCCTTGGAGACAGGTGTTATGAGATAGCTATTGTTATCATTATTTTAAATTTGGGAAAGTGGCTCAGTGACATTATATAACTTCCCCAAGGTTATCCAGGGCCCATGCATGTGCTAAAAATTCAGGTCCGTTCAAAACTCATAATCTATTTTGTGCAGATTATTAATGAAATTACTAAGAACAGACTTGGAATTCATCAATTTGACAACCACTTCTTGCCACAAGATAGACACTCACCCTTATCATGTGCTTGCACTCTGCCCACTGTCAACTTTTCAATGTCTGGACATGGCCAGGAAAAAGTATATTAATTTGATGACTAAGACTAGGCAATTTCATATGTAAGTCAGCTGTGCCTACTCAAAGACTCACTATTTTAAGAAGAAATTTTATATTTCTACTACAAAGAGGTTATATTTATAACTTAACTTTGATCGTCTCGATGTTGAGTTTTTCCTTGTCATTTTAAGGCTTGGCCTATTAATCACACTTAGACATATAGGCGATGTGTTCTTGCTGTTCTGTCTTTCTAAAATTGCCCACATACAGGCTAGTTTAAAAACTATTTTCTCAATTTCAGCACGAAATTTTTTCTTCATTCAGCCTCTTTGGATCTAATAGGTCATGTTGATCTAATCATTTAGTGCCACAAGCTTCCAAGTAGTTGCTTTTGTACCCTTTATCAACAGATATTTTTAAGTTTTTATGCTTTCCTGCCTTATGGTCACACTTTTTAATTTAATATCTAAGCCCCTTTGGTCATCAGCCATCTCCTCATTTGTAAACGTCACTTCCTCAGCAGCTCTTTTCCCTGGAAACTTTGTAAATACAAAGTCCATTCTTGGTTTTCTCTCCCTCTTTAACAAGTCACCATTTATTCTGGTCTTCTCGTCCTCTTATCTTCTTTCTACAAACCATAGACCTACAATCTGCATCTTATTGTGCTGTGCTTTTTCTGTCTAATTTGCTCTGTGCCGTACTGGTTCAGTTCTTGGCTCTGCACTATGAGAGATGGTGTTTTGGGCCCCCTTTCATTCTTTTTCTTCAGAGAAACAGAAGGAATTTAACTTCCTTAGCTCTGATTCATAGATGCTTTCACATGCTTGGGGCTTTTGATGTTCTGTTGCTCATTTGATTCAGCAAATAACTGAACATTCCCAAATTTACTTGCTGGCCATCGAATTCCTTTGTCAGGCAGTGTATTTCCATAGCGCTTTCAGTACCTGACATTCAGTTAAAAGTGGGACACAGAGGACGAGCAGCGATGGTGAACAAACCCTCCTCCTCCAGTTCTGTCTTCTTTGATTAGTTGGCAGCCTGAAAAAGGCTCCCAGATGTCAGCTTTCAAAGTCCCTGAGCTACGAGCAAGGGAACAACTGGACAAAGAGATAATTTCTCTTCCTGAAGGGGCTCCAGGCATCAAGCCAGGGAAAATGCGTGCCATCATGTTTAATAGTTGAACCCAAGGGAAGTTAAAAGGAAAGGGATAAGGGAGGTGGGTGAGTTGCTAGAAGCTGGCTGAAAGCCAGTCCATCCCTGGATTCAATCTTAGACTTGCCAGCAAAAATTCCTAGCAAGGCAGTGGCTACTGTGGGTTAAAGAACACTGGATCTTTTTCATAGACTCTGTGCAGTAAAGGACCTCAGATTCTCATACATCACTTGAGAGGTAAAGGGTTTCCCCGGCCCTTCTTTCTCCCCACAATGCAAATTGAATTTTCCTCCAGTGAAGATTTAACTAATTTAAGAGAAATAAACGCACCATTTCCCACCCTAAAATTACAAATTAAAATCCATGCCTACTACTGTACAAATACATTTGTAGTCATTCAATACAATGCTTAAAAAACAATCGATCATTTTTATTATTCTTGATGAATTGGCTGCAGTGAGCGAAGTCCTTTGTAAAATTCAGATTAAAATGCTCCTTTATAAAAAGTTGTGGCTTCCCTGGCAGCCCAATGGTTAAGAATCTGCCTGCCAATGCAGGGGACACATGTTCAATCCCTGGTCCGGGAAGATCCCACATGCTGCGGAGCAACTAAGCCCATGCACCACAACTACTGAACCTGCACTCTAGAGCCCTCGAGGCACAACTACTGAGCCCATGCACCACAACTGCTGAAGCCCACATGCCTAGAGCCTGTGCTCTGCAACAAGAGAAGCCACTGCAATAAGAAGCCTGCACACTGCAATGAGCAGTCCCTGCTCTCCGCAAGGACAGAAAGTCCACGGAGCAACAAAGACCCAATGCAGCCAATAAATAAAAAATAAATAAACAAATAATTTTTAAAAAAAGTTGTGATGAGAATTCAAAGATTATAAATGCCTATAAAAGTGATTAATATAATGCTGACGAATAAAAGGTACATAATAACCTGGAGCTCCTCTAAACATGTATGTATTTCTTTTATTATATTTTTTATTTGGGAGCTAATAAAGTTCTGGAAGAAAATCCCACAAGAACAGCAATAACCAAAATAAAGTCCCAGCAATAAACTTCAGCCACACGTTGAGCTCTACTACTCATTCAAACCTCACTATCTCACATCCTGATTCTGTAAACAAAATCATCAAAATATCTCCAACTCTGGAACCTCTATTCCCTAGGGTTTAAATGGTGAGAGATAAAGGTCCCAGGGAACATCAACTCTTAGTAGAATAAATAAAAGGAGAACAACAGCAGAGTGAAAAATAAGAAAAAGCTATTAAAAGCGTAAGAGCAGAGCTAAGAAGGAGCCCAAAAAAAAGCACCGTAACAAAGCCAAAACCCTGCACTGATGCAAGATCAAACAGGAAAGTGCTTTAGAGTTCCTTGATGCAAGGTACTCTATGGATGTCAACTACAGCAATATCCTTGCCTTTGCTGAGATGAAATAAGGCCATGTAAAAACAGCGCACGTAATCTCAAAAGCACTGTATCTGCCCGTGTCGATTTTCAAACTAATTTGCACAGCTCAACTTTGTGAAGAAAAGAAATAAAATACTTCCTAAATTATCCTGTGCATGACATACTTTGGTAGAGGCTGACGGCTAAGCCTTTATCATTAGCATGTGCTGCTACCGCCGCTCCACGTGTAAACCACTGATAGAAATCTTTAATCACCAGGAAAATTAATCTCACATAGTTTGTTCTCAAGAGAACGATGCTGCCGTTTGACAGCTATTATGCAAAATGTGAACCAGTGCAAAGTACATGACAATTATTTTTGTTTTCAGCAAATGTTGACTCTAAGTTGTGTTTGTAGTCAATAATAGCATAGTTCTTTGAACAGAAGATAACATTGGCACACAGGAATACATCTATTAATTATCAGATGGGAATGGGCATCTCAGAAGCCTGTTTAGAACATTTCATTAGCATCTAAGAGAGGAAGAAATGTAGACTCTGAAAGCATTTTATAGTGATCCAAAATGAAATTTTTATTAAATGTTACTTCTGAAGACAGAAGTACATATTGTTTTTCAAGATCTCCAAAAATCTTAATGTGTATATACCAAGTGGTGTGAAAGTTCAGGTGACCTTCCAAAACTAGCAGTTCCCAGTAAACAGCAAGAGTGATGGTGGCAAGCCTCATCTGTATCTCCATACATACTCCCATCATAAGAGGCGGGTTTTTACAGGTATAGGCTGAAACTATGAGGGGATTGCAGAATACTGCGCTATAAATGAGCTGCTTCTAATTTTTTTTTTAATGTTGATTTTTGATTTGGACTGAACTCTTCCCCAGTACTTCCCCTGGTGCCCAGCTAGTTATGCCATCAATTAAATGTCAAAAGAGTCAAATCAATATTTGTCATTTTTATGTTAACTGAGGACAACAGAGGACATACTTAGTGATTTCTTAGCTGTCCAAATGGGCCAAGTTGGCCAAAAGACACTTTCTAAGAGCTCTATCATCTCATGTAATCCTCTGACAGTTCCATGATTATATTATCAAACTAAAGAGATCTCTAGGGTGGGGCAATGGTGCGCACAGGGACGCAAGGTAAGTACCTAACAAATGCCTGTTGATGCTTATGCTTTTTATTTACTAAAGGGTACATATAACTCTGACAGTTATTAAACCTGTAAATATAGATTCACATGCAGTGGTAAGAAATAACAGAAATTCTGTATACCCTTGACCCAGTTTCCACCAATGGTAACATCTTGCAAAACTATAATAACAAGGATATCGAAATTGTTACCATCTACCAGCCTAATTCAGATTTTCCTAATTTTCCTTGTACTCAGTGGTGTGCATATTTGTATTACTTTCTATACAGTTCTATAACATGTGTAGGTTCATGTACCCACCACTACAGACAAGATAAGAACCGTTCCATCCCTGAAAATATCCCTTCTGTTGTTCTTTTATAATGCCAACTGCCAAACCCCCACCCCCCGCCAACACTCATCTGTCTTCCAGTTCTCTAATATTATTATCTCAAGAATGCTACACAAAGGGAATCACCCAGTATGTCATCTTCTGGGATTGGCTTTTTGATTCAGCATAATTCCCTTGACGTTGATCCACACTGTTGGATGTTTCCTTTTTTGTTGCTCAGCAGTATTTCTCTAGCGTAAATGCCCAAGAGCGCAATTGCTGGGTCATACGGTAATTGAATGTTTACTTTTCTTAGAAAGCAACCAAACTTTTCTAGAGTGGCTGCACTACTTTAAATTCCTACCAGCAATGCATGAGTGACGTGGTTTCTTTACATCCTTGCAAGAATTTGGTGTCACTCATTTTTTAAAAAAAATTTTGCCTAGGAATTTGTTTTTTAATTTAATAATTCTTATCATACACACAAGACATCTTTATAGAAAAATTAGAATACAAACAAAACTTCTCATAATCCTACCACTCATGGACAAGTACTCTTTATATCCATTAATATTTTGATGTATACATTTCTGAAATCAGTGTATGCTTTTTACAAAGTAGAATCACAATTTTCATCCCATTTGGTGAGCTTTTTCTCTCTTAAATGTATCATGAAGCCTTTTCTTAGGTAATGAATATACGTATACTATATTATATTGTTGGATACACCATAGTTTAAAGAAGAATTTCTGCAGACTGACTAGCTCTTTAGCAACTAACTATTCAGACTTATACTCAGCAACATGTATAATTTTTCATTTCTGGGGCTAATGGAAATTACTCATTTATTTAGGCATGTAGTGATATCTCATTGTGGTTTTAATTTGCATTTCTCTAGTGTTTAATGATGTTGAATGTCTTTTCATGTGCTTATTTGCCATCTGTATATCCTCTTTGGTGAAATGTCTGTTCATGTGTTTTGTCTATCCTCTAACCAAACTGTATTTTTGCAGTTGAGTTTTGAGAATTCTTATATATACATAGGAATATATATATATACATGCTATTTTGTGTAAACTTTGGAAGTGTTAAAATGCTAAAAATGCTAGCGTTGACTCCAATTTAGAACAGGAGATCTCATGGCTTTCAACAAGCCAACAGGTCTTGTGGCCAAATCATCCCCTCTCTCACAGGTAAGGCTGCCTGTGTTCATTTAGCAGATAAACAATTGGGACCCAGCAAAGTATGTGGCACACCCGAATCGAGCACTGTTAGTGGATGAAGCAAGGGTGGACTCACTAGTGATGGAGAAATCACCTCCCTCATTTCTTCCTGGGCCTCAGTACCACATCTGCAAAGGTAAGGTGATACTGATGCCCTCTGTCTCCAAAAAAGTTTAAAATCCAAGTCTATTCAGAAGGCTCCAAAGGCCATTTATTCCCAAATTCATAATGACACTGCCCAAGCAACCAATGTCATCTGTTAGTGGTGGTAGAGCTGACTTTTTCTGGCCCACAGATTTACGCCCCTCAACAGAACTGGATAAAATAACAGTTTATAAATTGAGGAGCTTCTGTTCTACTGCTCAAGTCATATTTTATCAATTAACACTTACTGTCCTTAGAATACAATGAACATGCATGATGGAGTAAAGTTCTGGGAAATTTTTAAAAGTATCGAGTGAACAGTGAAAGAGGGTTGAAAGAGACACTGGTGCCCTTCCTCATTTAATGCTGTTCCATCTACAGACCACAAAGGAAAAGATTCCATTATTTGAAACAGAATGTGAGAAGGTCTGGAGATGTTCAAGTCCAACATCAAGCTAGGCAAGAATATCAGGGCACAGGCAGATGAAGAGGGCACGCCTATCTTTCTTTCTCCTTCCAGTGGGTCACTCAGCTTTCACAGCAAGTCAGCAATGACCAGAACAAACTTGCTGTCTCCCAAATAGCTGCTTGTAGTGAGGCATTAGGGACCATAATAGTCTGCTTCAATTATTATTATTATTTACTTATTTTTAACACAGTAGAAATACTTCAGATTTATTTTCTAGTTCATTACAGATCATAGGATTTTATCTGGCGGTCTTGATCACTAAATCAGCACTTTCCCTTCTGTATTAGTTTTCAGTTGCTGTGTAACAAATCACCACAAAATTAGCAGCTTGAAACAACACACATTTATTAGCTCCATTTCCCTAGGTTAGGAATCCAGGCACAGATTAGTCCTCAAAAGGCTGAAATCAAGGTGTCAGCCAGACTACATTCTCATCTGGAACTTGGGGGCCCTTTCCAAGCTCACATGGTTGTTGACAGAATTCAGTTCCCTGTAATTATAAGTATGAGGCCCCCAATTCCTGGAGGCTGGCTGCAGCTCTCTGCCACAGGGCCCTCCCCATAGACAGTGCACATCATGGCCATTTGCTTCTTCAAGGCCAGCAGGAGAAGCACTCTTCAGTTTGCTAAGGTGGAGTCTTACATAATGTAACATAATTATGGGAGTGATAGCCCATCACCTTTGCCGTATTCTATTGATTAGAAGCACCTCACAGATTCCACCTGCACTCAAGGAGGTAGGAATTATACAAGGACATGGCTCATTAGAGGTCGCCTTAGGATATGTCTGCCACACCTACTGATGTTTAATTATGGGGGGAAAAAAAACTTTCTTTTTTAAAATCCCCCAGAAGGAATCAAGGGTACAGAGTGCACAGATAGGTTACTTTTAAGGTAGAGCTGCTCAGCTCTCTTCAAGGGATGCGGCCTTTGAAAATGGTGATGGTGATGGGCTGGACGCAATCCGGAAACCAAAGGGAATATTCAGGGGCTTGCTGATGACATGTGAGGTGTCTCCTCTGCATCAGCATCAAGTAAACAAAGGGCAAGTTTTTCACTCAGTGTTTGCCTGGGGAAAAAATATAGTTCAGTGCCCATTTTGTAGGCTAGCAAAATGGCTTCGCACAGGATTAAATAATTATGTTTCCACACACCTTGATCAACTCTCAGGGATACCTCAGCTTTATCCTCTAAGCTGTCCCCTCCAATCCCACTTCTTCTACAGTATCTTCTCTCTCTCAGACTCCAAAACAAAACCAGGTCTCTTCTTCTCTCCTCTCTCAACATTCTCAGATAAATTCTGACATTTGACAACAGCAATGTCACTTAATTAAAATTCTTATTGCATGGAGGGGATAGAAGAATGAAAATTAGGCCTTAATATGCAAGGGTAATTGAGCCTTCTCCCTCCATCTTAAAAGGAAAAAGAAACTCATGATGTCTTTCCATAACAATTCATCCCCAGAAATGTCCCCATCCATGTTTCTTCATCTGGTTAAAAAAAAAAAAAAAAAAAAAAAAAACCCTTTAGATTTCATTTATAAAGGTTCCAATGCCATCACTTTGGGTCACTCATTCCCATAGTTTCAACCCCCATGTAGATTTCCTCTGAGTGAAATCACCCAGCCTGAACATTCACAATCATTTCTGTCATTTGCAAGACCTCACCATATACACGTGTTACTGATGCCACAGTAGCAACATATTTGAAAAAGCTACTCTCTTCTTCCTTTAATTTGCTCTTTCTCCAGTCTTCCCAATTACTGTTAAAAGCACCACCCTCCTCCCAGTCTCTCAGACTGAAGTTCTGTCATCTTTATTTCCTCCCTCTCTTTGGGGGATTTTTCCTGCCATCTCAACCTCTGCAGTATTTTTCCCAGGTACCCTCACTTTTCCACTCTCAGTGCTCCCACCTCAGCTCCTGCCCACCATCCTTATCTCCTGCCATAGAATTTATTTCTCCTTCCATCCTTCTTTCAGTTCCCTTTATCATCGATTCTACATGCTGCTTCCAACATGATCTTTTTAAAAACACCTCACATCATGGCATGACCCTATTGAAAAGCAGTGAATAGCTCTCTAAACCACAGAAAAGAAAATCCAAACTCCCTGGGCAGGCATCGGAAAATTTTCAGAATAAGGTACCAACTTATACAGCTAGCATTATCTTCTGCGGTTATTCCTACAGTGTCACTCAGTCACAGGCATTTATTCACTAACTTTAATCAGCCTTCATTTGATTTCCCCTCCCTGTCCCTATGCTTCCCTCTGCCTGGAAATCCCCCTCTCTCTGTACATACATATCACAGTTCTTCTCATCTACTGGCAGTTAATTTAATAGCCACATGCCTCATGAAGCTTTCCAAGTTTCCTCATCTATATCCTGATTTTTGGACAGGATATCAAGCAGTGGAGTACTGCCATGCTACTCCACATTAAAGAAAATAGAATAAAAAGGAGGTACCTTGTTTTTTATGACATTGAGAAGTCTTTGACTAAATAGAGGTTATTTTTCAGAAGCATTTCTAGGAAACAATTTTTCAAGATTCATCCTTTCACCAAACATTCATTAATTTTTAAATTATGTCCCAGGAACCTATTGTAGGTGTTGAAGAAATAAAAATAGGCATTCTGACCATATGGGTCTCAGGATCTGATAGGAAAAACAGACAAATAGACAGTTATAGTACAATGGAATACAAACAAGAGGCAAATGAATCAAAGGAGTAGATTGGATTATTCTGTTGAGAGATGGAGGGAAAGTGATTTGAGAGGCTTTACTGAAGAAATGACATTTAAGTTGGGTTTGAAATGCTGTAGTAACATTTTTGAGTATTTTTTATATACCAAGCACTTTAAATGTATTTCTTTCACATGATCCTCATAACTACCATATGAAATTGATATTATTATTCCATTTTACAGATTAGGGGAAAAAAAACAAGGCCCAGAGAGCTTAGGTAACACAGCCAAACCACACAGTTAATAAGTGGAATTGGAATTAACAACCAGGTCTGGATAAACCCACAGCTCAGGCATCGACCATTGCTTCAACCTGAACTCTTAACCACAACAAACTAGATCACAGCACCCCCATTTTAGCCCCTCCACAAATTTATGTGTTGAGCCTAGTACCAGACATTTCCTTACCAAAAAAAAAAAAAGTACACCGAAATACAAGCAACAGGTGGCAAGCCTTACTGAATATTTTGTAGGGAAAATTTGAAGGAAGGCCACACAGACTCTCCTCAACTAATAGCTCTAATTTTCCTATTAGATGTTTCTATGTTCCTACATCATTTGTCACCCAGCTGCCATCTGGGTGTTTCTTTTTCTCCCCCTTTCATGCCTGGGTTCCTTCGTGAGGCTGCCTTCTCCTCTCTTCTTGTTCCTGAAAACTACAGAGCAATCCTCCACTCACACACATGCAAAGCCATCAGAGTGATCAATGGACTGGATATGAGGTGGGAGGGGGGCAGGGGGTGAAGGGGAAGCTGGGATGAAGTGAGAGAGTAGCATAGACATATATATACTACCAACTGTAAAACAGATAGCTAGTGGGAAGTTGATGTATAACAAAGGGAGATCAACTTGATGATGGGTGATGCCTTTGAGGGCTGGGACAGGGAGGGTGGGGGGGAGTCGAGGGAGGGAGGGAATATGGAGATATGTGTATAAATACAGCTGATTGACATTGGTGTACCTCAAAAGCTGGTACAAGAGTGTAAAGCAATTATATTCCAATAAAAAAATTAAATTAAAAAAAAAAAAACACCTCTCATGAGCAGCACTGATCCTTATTAAAATGAACTCTATCAGGAAATCTTCTGACACTAGAATTAGCTGCTTGGGAATTTACCTCTCATGCCAAATAGATTTATCAGGAAATTCTTCCTCCAAAATGCAATGCTGTCACCAGAAAGAACTCTGGTAAATCAGAATTTCTCCACAGTTTTACTATATTGGAATGGCATTCATATTCTGAAATACATTAATGTGATTTTCTCTAATGCATTTACATATAAAAACCTTTCAGTCAGATCCGGTGAGGAAGATAAACTATGCTAGTTTTTGGATTTTAACAGAGATGAACTGGCTAGATGCATGTTAAAGAATTGAGAAGGCCAAGAGGTAAAACACACAGAGGTAACAGGAAGACGGTACTTGCGGGAAGCAGCTACCCCCTGCAGGGCTGGGGGAACAAAGAGAAGATCATGGAAGCTCAGAGAGGGGGCTCAGGAGCCAGGATTCAGACCTCTGAGGAGGAGGAACAAATAAGGCTGGTTCTGGAAGTGTGAAGAGAACCTTACAAGTGGAACTAACTGCCGCTGTCCAGGTTAGAGGCCATTGCTGGGGCAATAGGGCAAGAACAGGAAGAAGTAAGCCACTTCTCCCTTCTCCTGTCTTCCAGTCTCCTTCTAGTGTCCCTACTGGTGAATGACAAAAGTGCTCTGCAGAGTCTCACCGTTACAAATGCTAGGAGAACGACATGCCTTTGGATCAGAGAGAGGACAGCTTGACAACCTGCAAAATGACATCTCTAGTTAACCTGAGTCATCTATCTGCCTGAGCTACAGAGGGAGCAAGACGGGTAGTGGCAGAGGGTAAAGATTTCTACGGTAGGAATTCCATTGGAAAGATGGGATTAATACTCATCTTCTAAGATGTGCATGATGGTTTTCAGTTTGCAGCAAAATAACAGACAGGTGCTGTTAAGCAAGAAAGATAATTTTCTAAATTCTTTTATCTCGTTTTAAGAGATAAGCCTAGAGGACCAGATAATTAAGTTTACCTTTATGCCCAGGGTAGAAGGAGAAAATTACACAGATAAGTTGATAGCCTAAAGCTTTCTTCTTCCAGATCAGAAGAGTGCAGGAGGAAGGAGGGATATTGTAAAAGTGAAAAGATCAAAAACAAAGGCTTTCATTTCCTTGACCCCTTTTGATGTCAAACCTCAAGGGGAGAAGGCAATGGCAAACATCCGGGTAGACAGGAGAACAGCTCAAACACATTATAACTGGGGGCACACTCTCTGGGCATGCTAGGGGAAGCCTTGTTCAGGGACATTGTCAAGTGGCAGAGGTTAATGCAGCAGCAACGTGCTGGGAGGTAAGTCAGAAGCTCAGATTTGAGGTGATGCACAGTCCTTGTTTCCCATGAGCTCTGTAAGGTATGCAGGGAATGAAGAAGTGCCCACATGCCCCAGTTAGCTGGTGTGACTGTGCCAAAAGGACCAGTGGGTGGGCAGGAGCCTGAGGAAAGATGAAATAAGCCATATTGTGCTAAGTCATCAAGATAGAGATAGAGATCAATGAATAGAACCACAAACTCAAGGTAGGCTCCAGCCCTTTCCCAATTTGGGGCAGACCAGAGTAGATGCAGCCCAAGGGTTATCGATGGAAGGGAGGCCTGGCACTCACCTAAAGAATCTAGTGAGGATCCGGAGATCACTGTGTCAGTCCAAGCACTCCAAGGGCTCTGTTGACTGTCACGAGGCTTCTTTTTTCCTTTCCTCCCTCTCCTTCCTTCTTTCCCCTCTTTGCCTCCTCATCCTCCTTCAGCCAATACAATACTCTTTAACTATGGGTATTTTTTCACGTATGACTTCCATTCCTGATGTACAACTTTACATTGTCACAGACTATGCATAGGCAAGGTAAGGAGGAAGCTGCCAACTACAGCTGACCCTTGAAAAACACGGATTTGAACTGCACGGACCCACATGCAGACTTTTTTCAATAAATATATTGGAAAAATTTTTGGAGATGTGTGACAATTGAAAAAGCTCTCAAACCACGAAGCCTAAAAATATAGAAAAAGTTTTTAAAAGTTAGGTATGCCATGAATGTATAAAACATATAAACATAACATTAAAAATCAACTGTTTATGTTATCAGTAAGGCTTCTGGTCAACAGCAGGCTATTAGTAACTGGAAAAATTAAAATTAGAAAAATTTAAACTATTACTCTGTCCATTTCAGTTAAATGTGAACAAGTTTGTCTCCCTACTCTAATACTAATTCATATATGGAGACATACTATTATTTCTAATACTGACTCTGAATTTTCATCAAGAATCCATATAATATAGAATTTTGGAGAATGGACTCTTCAGGTAGCCTACACATCCTGGCTCCTTCACTTCTTAACTGGGTGGCCTTTGATAATTTGCTTAACTATGCTTCACTTCTCTCATCTTTAAAATAGAAGAAATAGTAGCTGTCATTCAAATTCATGCACATAGGGTTCTCAGAACAGTTCTTGGCACACGTTAAGTATTCAATGAATGCAATTATTATATTAATGATGATTTATTAGGAGGCTTATCATGGTTATAGCCCATCATCCTTTATCACCTCCAGGCAAATAGCCAGGTTGGAAGGATGGCACAGAGCATAAAAGATGACGTGAAGTCCACTAGGAAAGGAGACCAGCTGAAAAGGCTTCACTAGCTCGTTAAGATTATTAGCATATTCCACAAGACAAGTTAGTTTCACTGATGAACGAACATGGTAGTACCTGACAGTCAAAAGAGGTCTTCTTCTACATCTGGGTGGAGAAGACCAACAAGAAAAGCAGCTGAGGATTCCAGATGTTGTCCTAGCTGCACCTGCCTCTCTCATTATTTCTAAGAGTTTAATTAAGAAGAAGGACCAAAGACACTCCAAATCTGTAAATGAAGTTGTAGAGCCTTTGTTTTGCACTGTAAAAGTTTAGATGCTGGAATTTAGATGGCCCTGTAGAGCATCACTATACTCTGTCATTCAGAGCAGTGGCAACAATAGCAAAGCCATTAGAATCATATCCACTACCTGGCACTTATTACTCAGTTTTATCTCCTAAGGAGGAACAAAAGCCACAGGGTAAAAAAGGTGGAAATACTCCTCTCACTGTTTTCTCTCCCTTAATAGCTACTGCTGTGGAGGATAAGTTGGCAATAAAACACAAGTAGATTCTTCTAAAAGGATGTGTGCCCCTGGGAGCCTAAAAAGATAATATCACCTTAGAATTGAAAGGTATCAGTGTAATCAGGAATAATATTGTTCAACATGTGTTCCAGTTTCTTCTGATTTCCTGCATTTTAAAAGTAATTTAAGACAAGCTTTGCTGATTGTGGCTTTTTGCAACAATTAAGAGCCATTCTTAGCACACTGTTTCCTAAAAAAAAAAAGAGAGAGAGAGAACAGCTTCTGAAGAGTTGGACCTCATTCCAAAGAATCAGGAGATGATCGTATCATTTTAGCAAGACCCCCAACCTTCACAGCTACATACTACCATCCACTTTAGGACTCCCGGGACTAATCTGATTCATTTCCTTAATCTCTGTTTATATCAGCCGCCTAAAGAGCTTCCTGAGTCCCAGGTCTTTCCTCAGCTCCCAGATGTTATTTCTGCAGATATCTCAGGCAGGGAGGCAACATCAGGCCTACCCCAAGCACTCCCTCCCTCTTTTCTTCTCTCCATACCACTTATTAACGCCTGATATACTACAGGTTTACTTGTTGATCTGTCCCTCCTCACTAGCCTGTAAGGTTTACAAGGGTAGGAAGTTTTATCTTCCTCATGGACAAAACCCCAATGTTTAGAACAGTGTCACATAGATGGCATTTAGTTTGTTGAATATGAATGAACTCACCCCTTCTATAATAGTGGAAATGGCTCTAGAATTGTCCTCCCTTCTCCTTTTCTCTGGTGGACAGTCTCAGAGTGGGTGGGCAGAGAGGAAGGAGAGAGATGCCAGAGTTGGCGCATCCATTTTTTTTCCTGAAATTTTAAAATTTCAGGTCTTTTCACCTCAAACCTCTGAGGGGCTTTGGGTTCCTTGCAGACTTGATTAAAGGGGATGATTCTAAGCAAGAAGGTCAAGGCCTATGCATATACATGACCATAAATGAGGATTTTCTGCATTAAAACCCTAACCATAACTCTTTGGGTGAAATCAACCTAACAAGTAATGCCAAATATTTAAATGTAGGAAACTCATATTCACTGTAGGAGCTACTCAAGAACAATGGGGGTGCTTGATAAAATCTCCATGCTGAAGCTAGGATCTGACTCTTGTGCTTGAACAGACCATACAACTTCGATTCAATTCAGTTTTTCCATCTATAAAATAGATTTTGGACTTTTAACTCACAAAGACACAAGAATTTGATATGGAGCTTAAACATTCCGATTTGGAGAAATTCCATGCTGCTGGCATTTTATATCAGAGAGTCTTTATAAAGTCTGTTATACCTTAATATCATCATTTGGTCACATTGCAGGCTTTTGATAAGCTGTGGACAATGTGGCCAGACTAAATTGGATGGGATACAGAACAGGGAGGAAATTTTCAGTCTTAAGAATGGAGTGACTTTAGGTATTTCATTAATATGCTGATTCATTTCAGATTCTGGAAGCAAAGGATCATCTGCTCACCAGCAGTCCAGGAGGCTACTCAAAGGAGCGATGGTGGATATTAGCATAAGAGTTTCAGTGGATGTTAGTATAAGAGTTTCAGGTACAAGCAACGCTGTCCTGAGAAACTTCAGATTTCCTTCCCTGAGCATAAGAATCTTCCCATTATAACCCAATGGATAAAGGAAGAGGGGACGTTTACGGAAAGCAATGCTTCCCTGCTACTACTGTTTTTTTTCTTGCACAGAGAGCTTACTTAGTCTAACTCTGACCTCTTTATCCTTATACTTTCCTAATATTGGTTAGGTGGAGTGAGTTTTCGAATTGATAAATTGAGGGGAAATAGCTGGGGAAGCTTGACCTAATCCTTTTTCCTCTTAGGATAGAGCCTACCCATCCAGAATCACTTTGTAAATTAAGCAGAGGCTAATTCTTGCCAGAGGTAGGCCTGTCCTGGTCCAGCCCTGCCTGTAATAGTTAGAGTAAATCTAGCTGATCCTGGGATTTAATTCAGGTCCACTGCCTCTTCTCCTAAGCTACATTTGCCAGTCCAGCTCCATCCTGGCCTGTTTCTCATATGGTTCGGAACCTAAGCAGAGAAGAGAGATTTATTTATCATGGCCCCAACACCTTATATTCTCTTTTATTCGTCCCATTTTCTAGTCGATCTGAGCTATTATTTGTTCTCCATACTGCCTCAAAATGCCTTGTTTTCATGTCTGTGCCCCCATTGTTGTTTCTGCCAAAAGAAAATATTCTTTTGCTTAGTCGCTGCATCTTCAGAAATTGTTTTCGTATTTCAAGACCAATGCAAATACTTCCACTTTCGAGATAAGCTATATGCCCTCAGAGACACTGTCTTTTTGTTTCTGCTCTATCTCTAGTGCCTAGCATAGTACCTGGTACATATTAGATTGCTAAATATATTAAGAATTATTGGAATAAAATGAGGTGGGCATTGGGAAACAGATTACCTCCTGCTTAGAAAAGATTCAGGCATTAGTTCTAAGATAATTTGTGTTCTTGCCTCCAAGAATTGGTCTAAGGGGTAAATATATACAAACAAATAGCAAAAATCCATTTCTTTCTCTTTTAAAGTATGATTTCTTTACATGTGTTCTTCATATCCTCAAATAAAACCTAAGCTCCTTGAATAAGGGCAGAATTCGGAATGCATTATATATTATAGAAAATGTGTCTGTTGAACGAAAAACTGAGTGGATAAATTGTTAAAAAAAAAAAAAAAAAGAGGCTTTCCCAAACTCTGAGGTTTCGTTAAGCTGCTACCTCAACTAATGCTGTAACCGACTTGAGCGACTCCCTTCTGTACCCACCGACCCAAGTCAACAATGGATTCAGTCCTAAAATTCCCAGTGAGGTCAAATAGTGAAAAGTTGAATCTGAGTCACTTTCTAACTTACCTGATATGCACTTCAGTAAAAACCGGGGCCATCTATGATGGGAGACTAACAATTGCTACTGGATTCTATCACTCCTAAGCTCATATTCAGAAAGTTTAGTTGCCTCCCGCCATCTTTAGTTCACTCGCTGTGTGATTTTCTGTTAGAGGCAGGGGAGGCAGCCTCACTAAGTGTGAGATGACTTGCGGGGGCTGTGTACAGCTGGGCACCAGTGGTGATCCACATTATGTGATGAAATATGTCTCATTATTTCTCCTCTAATACCTTATCTAAGACAAAGTGGCTTGAAGAACTAAAATGTAGGTACCTAGAATTTAGTAAGACAGCACAGAGGACATTGGGGACGTTTATATGCATTAGATGCATTCTTTGAAGGTGCTGATCCTCAGACCCAGGTTTCTAGCCAAGTACTCTACAGTATAGAACTGAATTTCACTATATTTACAGCTTTGGATATATATTTTAGACCAAATTGTAGCTAATTTATATCATCTTATTGTTCTTCTTTTCAAACTATTTTGAGTTAAAATAACAATGGCCATTATTACCACCTCTAATCCATATTGCTCATGGTTGTCCTATCCATTGCAGTGAGGTACCTCGTTCCTTAATTTCAGCATACAGTCCTAAATGTGTAAGCTAAAAAGCATCGTTTTCTAGAAGTCCAATTAAGTACCTTCATAATTTTGGATAGGCAGTAGTTTCTTAAATATAAAAAATAAAAGCAAATATTAACAGACTAAGCCTCATTGAAAATAAAGACTTCTGTTTATCAAAAGGTACTATAAAGAGTAAAAAAAAAGCAAGACACTAGTTGAGGAAAGATGTTTGCAGCACATACATCTAAAAAAGAAAGCAAATTCAGAATAAAGACCTGCAAAGCATTAAGGAAAAGACAGCCAATCTGACAGAAGAAAATTGGAGAGACTTAAATAGGCACTTCCTCCCACAAAAAACGCCAAGATACTCAAATGGCCAACAAACATGAACATTGTATTCCACATCATTATTTGTCCATGGAACAGGAATTATAATTAATTAAACCATTAAACTCACCAACATGGCTAAAATTACACTGACAGATAATACCAAGTGCTGACAAGGAAGTGACGTGACCTAGGATACATATATTGCTGGTGGTAAATTGGTGCAAGCACATGGTTTGGCATTATCTACTAAAACAAAATATATGCCTAACCTATGACCAGGAATTCCACTCCTAGAAGTACCCCCAAAAGAAATAAATGCATTTGTTCCTTAAAAGACATGCACTAAAGCATTCAGAACAGCTGTATTCATAATAGCCCAAACCTGGATACAAGCCTATTGCCATCAACAGTAGAATTAATGAAAGAGTTGTGATATATTTATAGAATGGAATATCATAAAAGAAAAAATTATGAACTACTGCTGCACATGACAGCATAGATAAGGAAACAAAACAGCACATTCATTATGATTCTAAGTATATGAAGTTAAAAAAAAAAAAAGGCATAACCTACCTATGGTAATATGGGTCAGAATAATGGTAACCTTTTGGTAGTATTTACTGAAGGAGGGGCAGGGGGCAGAAATAGGAGGCAAAACAGAATGCTGGAAAAGTTCTATTTCATGATCTGGGTAGTGTCAACATAGGTCTATACCTGTATAAAGACCTAATGAGATATACCCTTCAAGAGTTGTGTGGTTTACTTTATCCATTTTTTTTTTTTAACAAACTCTATAATGAAAAGCAAGTAGTTGATTCTTTTCAATGGCTAATATTCCACTGTATATATGTACCATATCTTCTTTATCCATTTATCTCTCAATAAGCATTTAGGTTGCTTAATGCCATTTTTAGCAACATGGATGGACCTGGAGATTACCATACTAAGTGAAGTAAGTCAGAGAAAGACAAATATCATATGATATCACTTATACATAGAATCTAAAAAAAATGATACAAATGAAATGATTTACAAAACAGAAACAGGCTCACAGAGTTAGAAAATGAACTTATGGTTACCAAAGGGGAAGGGGGGGGGTGCTAAATTGGGAGTTTGGGACTGACATATGCACACTACCATACTTAAAATAGATAACCAACAAGGACCCACTGTATAGCACAGGGGACTCTACTCAATATGTTGTAATAATCTAAATGGGAAAAGATTTTGAAAAAGCATATATATATATATATATATGTAAATTGAATTACTTTGCTGTACACCTGAAACTAATACAACATTGTAAATCAATTATACACCAATGTAAAATAAAAATTTTAAAAATATAAAACAAACAAAAAACTAAGAAAAACAAGTAGTCTAATTTTGTATGATGGCCTTGTACATTTACCTAGTGAAATCTCCCAAGCCTACAGAGTTCAGCCATGAAGAAGGGAGGTAATACCGTTAAAGATTACTTGCTAGGTAGTCACATCTCCTCTGCCCCATGGATTCCTTGTAATTTCAGGAAGGACTCAGTAGGTGAAGGGCAAGAGTGGTGAGCAAGATGGTCTCAGCTTTATTACTCTTTAGACAGTTTTCTTCCTGACTATGACCTCTGAGCTGCCTTTTCTTAGTGCAAGTACCTTAAAAAAACGCATTTCTAAATTATTTCTCTGCCTTTGTTACAATATAAATCTTCTGTCAGCCTCTTGCCAGTTTTACAATCCAGGAAAATCTTTCTCAAGGACCTGGGAGATATCCCTTTCCAGTGTCAGCATCGAGGGAGATAAAGGCCCACCTCCCAGTCTCTGAGGAGGAAGAAGAGCCTAACTTTCCAAATACAGGTGGCCTAATCACATTGCCTTACTTCCCTTCTAAAGTTCTCCAGGACTTTTCAACTTGCTGCCTTTAAAAATTCAGCCACCTTTTGTTACAGAAGAGCTTAGTCCTCTCTCTCCCCCTGTTGCAACAGTCTGGAATAAAGTCTCCCTTGCCTGTTGAATTCTGTCTGGTACAGTTTTCCTTTGACACTCTGTTCCTCTAAAGTGAGAGAGTCAAGGCAGGGCTACAATTGCCAGGTGCTAAGGGCAGTACTGATTCTAGGAACCATATACCTTCTTGACCTTTATTATCCAAGGCTAGTCCCAAAGATTATCGCTCAAGGGGTTTGGATACTGCCAGTGACCTCTAACTTGAAAATATCATTAAAATAAAGCTTACAGCAGTTAGAATTTTTTAAAAAATAGGTCTAAGTTAAGTGACTATTTCTAGATGATCAACAAATGTACTGATTTCTATTTCCTAATTTTAAAAAATGGCATAACTGTGGCATGCCAACAAACCCAAAATCACCTAATCAGAATTTGAGGTCAAAGCTAAAAATCAAGGAAGCCAGAAATCAACACCTTTGTATATAAAAATAGTGGTCTTTGTGGGCTTTTTAACTGGATATATGTTAAGAGATATTGTAATTCACCAATATAAAGTGAGCTGACACTTGAGAGGACAATAAACATGCTAGAAATGTAGCAAATAAAACAGCAAACTAGCTGGCCAATTTCACTAAGAGTAAAAAGGAAGAAAAGGTGAAAAACATTCTTGAGTTGGTAAAATGAGAAATATGAGCTCTTAAAGAGAGAGACCTTAATGGAGGCAAGTAACTAATAAAGCCAGATGGTTATTTTTCTTTATTTTAGTTTTTGGTTGGTAATTTTAGAAATGTAAATGACTGAGAGAGAAAAAAGATTGGGTCATCCTATGAGCGACCATCAACCAACAGATGGTACCAGCACAGATGTTCATGTTGTAAATAGTCTGATGTTTTATGTACCTGTATAAATGTCCCCATAAAACCTCTTTTGACAAAAAAAAAACAGGGGGTGGGGGGAGAAGATCTGAGATGACAAACCCCAGAACTTCCAGTGTTAAACTCATATTTCCTGAGCAGGAAGAAGCTGTAAAACAGAGAGGCTTTGTTTGAATCTTATACAGAGATGTAACCCGATTTACTTTTTCTCTCCAGGATTTGGGGATTTCTTACAGGTTTAGATACTTTCTTAGCCCCCTTCGTTGTAAATTATATCTGGTGAACACTGAATAGAGAAGGCAGAGTTTAGCCTGAAAATCCACAGCCCCAAACACAGAGCGTTTTAAAAACACATGAGTGGAATTGAAACATTTGAAAATAACCATAGATACAGACAGCATCTCCCTGAGGCTCTGGAAAGAGAGGGGCCTGCCTCAGGGTCCACAAGTCATGTGTTCCCATAATTTGGAGTGCCTCTCAAAATTTTCTAAGTCTTCTCTGGTATCTGGGACAAATGGGCAGTCATCATGACACAGCACCCCAAGCCCAAACACTTTCCCTTAGGGCATTCTCTGACCTTCTACTCTGTAGGGAAGGCTCGCCAAAGCCCCAAGGATTTCTGGAACTTATGCCTGTGGGCTCATCCTGGGGCTCCAAGTTCAGCCCCATTTGAGAAGGGAAGGACCTGGCAGGCAGATCGTTCCTGCTGACAGGTGAGGTATTTCTTTCGTGGTGTTGAGATTGGGCCTTCAGAATGGTGCTGGCACGTTGATTCAGGGTAATATAAACTGTTTACAGACTGAGCCCCACGAACTCTAGGAGTAACTCTAGCTTCAGAAAGTTAAGATATTTTTTTTTCCTGGCTTCTAATACTGAATATATAAAACACTTGGCACTAGCACTCTAAGAGGGAGTTGTGTGTAATTATTGCAGAGAGAGAGAGAGAAAGAGGTGGAGGAAGAGAGAGAGATTGACTTCTAGTAGGTGCACAATGACAGTGATATGGGCATTATAAAGCCCATCTTACAGATGGCAAAACTAAGGTTCAGAGCATAGGTTACTTGCCCTTGTTAACACAGCCACTGACCACCTCCACCACCTCCGGGACATATCTGGACTAGTGCTGGATTCAAGAAGCAAACACAGAATTAGAAACAGAATGATGCAAAAAGATATTCAAATGATCAACAGACATGTCCTATATCCGGGAACATGACAGACACTTCTGTCACCATGAGAACCCAAAGACGTACAAAGACATGGCTCAGACAGGCAACCTAGAGTAGGTCATTTTTATAGCTGTACTTTAGCATTGTTATTCTCTATATTCTCACCTTTTCTTGTTCATATGCTAGGGACTTTTTCTGGATGAGAGTGACCTGATTACTGTTAAACCATCCCATGGGATCCCATCTGGACCATCAGTCAGCCAGCAGCCCCAACTGAGATCACCAATATGGTTCCAAAATATGTTTTTAACTAATTTTGTCCTGTATCACTGAAAAAAATGCATGATTTGTGTCACTCATGATTTTTTAAACTAAAGAATCCATGTTAAATGTACATAAAAATTAAAAGAAAATTACAAGGAATGAGCATGGTGAAGAGAATTGCTTTTGGGCAAAACTCAGAGAAATTAGCTAAATAATTATGCAACTGGCTTAAACAGTGCCTGAAATATCAGGCAGCCCTGAGTCTGGAGATAATTCTCCAGGAATCACATATAGATCTAATAAAAATTATATTTGCATAGTGAAATTAAGTTAGAGCTAGAAACTTCTGAGAGGTGATAGCCATTAGACTATATCTTAATCTTGAACCATTTATCACCCGAATGGAAAAGGAGGTAGAAATGCCCTGTGGGTGGCAATGACTTAGGTTAGGGGACTCCATGGCTCTCTCTCTTCCCCAATTTTATTTTACATGTTAGTAGGCACCCGAATCAAAATAGAGAATTCATTTAAAAAAAAAAAACCTTTCAAACAGTCCTCACAGCTATTTTCTACAGGCTGGCATCCTTTTGCCATTTCATTTTTAAGCCCTCCCCCTTCCCCGCACCCCAAAATCAATTATTCATGAATACATTACTAAGCTGTTGCCTGTCCCATGCAGTAAGTGTCCCTTCAAGCTACTCTGCTGGATAATGAGGCTTAATGTAGATGGAAGCAGAACTAAGATCATCTGTGTTATAACCTTTTAATAATGGCATTTCCTTTTTCCTTTGTAGACATAATACACATGAGCTCTTCTAACTTTTCAGATCAGATGGGTCTATTCTCCTATTCTGGGTCGAACATAAAGAACACTTCTTGAGCCATCTGCAAACAAATTAATTATTTCAATATGCTTTTTATAAAGAAAAATAATGAATCAACAATTCATTTTTAAAAGTCTGAAAATTTCTTAACATCTGAAAATGCCACAAATAAATGTATCACAAATATAGGTTCAAACCAGCATCTGATTTACCCCTACAATTCATAATCCTTGTGTATTTTCATAAACATGTTAATTTCCAAAGCTAAAGAGGAAAGGTTCAATACTCTATCTTCACTTAAAAGAAACCCCAATGGAATCAAACATAGCTTTTGACATAGGACATACATATTTCAGAATCACAAAAGAACTTACTATCAATTCCATTTAGCAGAAGACACTAGCTACGTATTTAAAACAAGTACATATAAAAGCTGTTTTTTCTTCTAAGTTCCCAAAACAACTCTCCTGGTATTTATGGAGCCTGGTTTTATTTTGAAGCTAATGCACCTCTCCTCATATGTAACTCAAATTCACCTTATGGTGGACATAGGAGTAACTGGCACCTCAAAACTTTTCTCTCCCCATTCTTTTGGAGTTTTGGGGGGTGAAACATGTGACTTAGGCGTGAGAGCTTTATTGCCGAGTTCAGTAGAGGAGATTTTCAAGGAGGCATCAGATGGCTAAAGTGAAACAGCTGTAGGAGAGGAACATTGCCATGTGCCCCCCCCCCAACCAGTTCCACACTAAACCTGCAGTAGACTGTCCATCTATCATTAGCCAATGTGAAGTTGGACCAATTTAGGGATGCACTGAGGTACTGAGTCTACCTCAATGGCAACATCAGGGTAAGAAGTGTTGATGGCTCCCCCACTTCACCTAGATTCTGGAGTTTACTGTGATAAACACAGTGGGAGAGGCACGCACAGGGAATTTTGAGAGTGTGGAGAAGGAGCACCTAAATCCCTATAAGTGATAAGTGTTAACACACAGGAGGTAGACTGCTCAAGGGGGACTCTGAATTGGACCTTGGAAGTTTGGAAATGACAAAGCCAAGCTTTTGTTTTTTTTGTTTTTGTTGTTTTTAAGAACTTTTGTTGAGATACAATTGACATACAATAAACTGCATTTTTTTTTTTCAGCTCTTTATTGGAATGTAATTGCTTTACCTGTTGTGCCAGTTTTTTTCTGTACACCAAAATGAATCAGCTGTATTTGTACATATATGCCCATAAACTGTGTATATTTAAAGTGTACAATTTGGTATTTTCTTTTTTTCTTATGTTTAAAGTGTACAATTTAATATTTTTTTTCTCATTAGTAATGTATATATGGCAATCCCAATCTCCCAATTCATCCCACCCCAAACCCCCAAAGCCAAGTTTTTAAGCTTGCTTTTCAAATACGAAGATTAATCTCAGTCATTGAATAAGTGCAGAAAAGGGATCAAGAGAGATGGTAAGTCTGGCAAGCAGACAGTTACTCAGGGGGGTCACTTAGTTTTAGTGAAAGACCCTGAGGGAGAAAGTACATGGCTGCCGGAGGGGGATGTCAGGGTAATACCATGGAGGCCTGAGGTCTTCCCCCTGTGTCTTCACATCTTCTTCCTTCTGTACACGTCCTAACATGACCTAATCTCTTCTTATAAGAACATCGGTCACATGTTTTAGACCTCACTTTAACTTCACTACCTCTTTAAAGGTGCTGTCTCTAAACATAATCACATTCTCAGGGATTAAGACATCAGTGCTCTAAGACTACAATTCAGCCCATAACAAATGACCAAATTCTGCCTGAGTTTTAAGGGTGCTTATTCTGAGATTAAAATAGGACTCTTCCTTAACTGTATGTAAATTAACAAGAACAATAAATTACAGACGTCTAAGTAGGTTGTCTGGTGTAGACAAAATTACAGAGAAAATGAGATCTATATAATTTCATACCCTTATATGGGAAATACATAGATTGTTTCATTTTCTCTGGGGAAAAAATATATTTTCAAGAGAGTGAATAAATCTCAAACAAAAGCTTCAAATAAAAGAACTCCAACTGGAAAAGACAGACAGACTTGTGGGGAGCTTTGAATACAAGTCTAAGAAGCATGGAATTGGTCAAAAGGAAGGTATGAAAGGCTTTTTCTTTTAAACAAAGGAGTACCAAGAACCAAACAGTTCTCTTCTAAGCTTACATTGATGGGTGTGTTGGTGGCAGAAAGAACTGGAATTCCACAGAAAAGAGAAACCAAGCAAAGAGAGCTTAAATCAAATGGCAACTGTGGAAGTGGGGGGTCAGATAATAGAAAGAAAAAAAGAGAAAGTAGATCATATTTAATAACATGTTGGGACTCGGGAAATATTGATGAGACTGAATAAGTTTTAACACCAAAATTTAAGCCAACTTATTCATCACCACCTTTCACAGCAGTGTTTCTGTTTTTCCATTTTAAATACCTAATTAAATTGTCACTTAAAAAACATGGAACGACAAATTCTCTGTTGTTACACATCTGTTTATTAACTGATTGGCTTTTGCAGAGCAGTGAATATTATTTGGAGGATACCTGTTTTCCCCTCCAAATGGTCTTCCTTCAGCGAAATGTTAAATTACTCACAAAAACTTACTAATTAAATTGGCTGTAACTGCCACTCTTCAAATGTGATGGCCAACATAATTGGCCTGAAAGTGACTGCTAACGTCTCATTCATAGAGGATGTGCAAATTAATTGTATTGTTTCCAGTTCCAAAGCACAGTGCCTCCATTACCCATCTGTCAGTCCCTGCCTGCCTGCACAGCCTCCCTGGCTAGACTTACTCATGCCATCACTGCAACTCCCTGAAATAATAGTGCTGTGGCCGGAAGTAACCCAGCAGGCTCACCTTAACTAGTGGGAGTTTACGGTCTCACTGCCGTAGATGTAGGTTCTCAGGTGCCTCAGGTGAAACTCACTAATCACGAGTTGCCTCACGACTCACCCCTTTCACTCCCTCCTCTGCCACACCTGCGCAAGGGTACACATGCCCACCACACTGGCTCAATACCCAACTATGAGCATCTGGCTCTCCTTCCCCACTCAGAACTTTTGATTTTGTCTGAAATTATAACTGTCCTAACTGAAGCCCACCTGATTAGATCCCTTTTGACCTGAACTGCTTCTGAAAATTCCCTTCTCCTAAAAGCTGGATGCTGCACTTAATAATCCCAGACACTCCTTAAGATCTTCCCAGGGACTAACCAGACCACAACCACCCATCTGAACTTGAAGTGTTTCCTTGGCTACCAGGGCTTGACTCAGGCAAGCAGGCTTACCAAATTAGGCGTTCTTACATGTCAAAACCAAGCTGATTTTATCGTACTCCTCTGACACGCCCTTAAGAATTAGATCACGTCCCACACAGACCTGACTTTCTCCTTCTTCCCCTTGAGTTTTTGTTCCTAACATCCCTGAACTGAGCCCATGTGAATTATGATACTGATTCATGCTGAAATTTAAACACAGTTGGCTTCACCAGAGAAGGGGGAAGGTTCACAGTCCGTATATCCACAACTCTTATTCCAAAAAAATCCACAAAGATATCATTATAGATAGTCAGGTAATCAATGTAAGAAAATTAGAACAAAATAGTATCAAGCCTGAGGAGTAGTTAGCAATTCTAAAACCCTTGGGGAATCCATAAATTAATTGTCTTCAAAAATGTAATAAATAACATGTCAGACTTTAGTTAATGAGAGAACAAACAACTCAAATTTTTCATTATGGAATCATAGTTTATTGGTTTTTACAATGGAGTCATGCAAATAACCAATGACAACAACCTGCTAAAATTGTCTTGACTCTAGAAATTTAAAGCCTCCAAGGGTGAAAAACTTTAAAAATTAGTTGTCACAAAGTGTCCCCATGCACTCTGGAAGTCTATTTTACTTAATCTTGCAAGTAAGACTTACGTGACTAATCAAACTCATTTGGCTATATATTTTCTTCTTGAAAAGAAGCCGTAATAAAGTAGAAAGACTAGGAAACTGGAAACAGAAGATGTAATGTATCTACCAGTGTTCAGTTGAAAATAAAGTCCATCCTGGGAAATGGAAGCAGACGGGGAATTTGTAAAAGAATTTTGTAACAGACAGAATCTCTGTGGGTTCTGGAGAACCGAAGGCACTTGCTACACGCTCGGACACACTGGAGCTTGTTATTGCTCAGCCAAGAGAACAGCTAGCACTTCCCCAGAGGGGCCACCACTGGGGACTAACCTCCAGAAGCTCGGCTGCCACCACCCTACACACTCAGTTGGTCCATCACCACACTTCCTTCCTTGCTCACAGCCACAGTGGTTCCCGTCCGGCTCCGAGTCTTATGCTGCTGCATTGGTTTGGTAGAACCTAAGCCACTTGCCTACTCTGTAAGCAAGAAGAGAATCAGAGAAATTGGTTTTTAGCTTTCCAAGCTCTGTGCTTGAGGAAAGCAAGCCAATGGAATGAGAATAGTTATTGAATGAGCCAACCTACAGTACCAGTCACAGTCTGTTCCTTCAACAGCTCGATGTCCTTTCACACCTTCTTTCTCATAGTTAAACTTCCAACTAGCAACAAAGCAAAGCAGTGCACTGTTGCATTACTCTATGCAACTTTGCCTTATATGGATGAGAAGACTCTTACCTCTTAAGCCTTTCGAAAGGAAGAGGTCCATGGTCTTATTAATCCCTGTATCTATCTCATGCATTCCTCTTCTCGTTTAGACATAATCTTGTCTTGATGTTCTGTAGGCTATTGACTACATTATGCACGTGCCCAATATAAACGTAGGGGAGTGATAGAATTTAAAATTTTGAGCTTGTAGTTCTCTTCCTTTAAGCTTTGGACCGCAGGAAGAAGCAGCCAGCCCACTGGCCAGTATTCCTGTGCATCAGGACTGCACTGTGAAAGATGCCTCCAAGTCTGCCCAAGCAACTCTTCATAAGCACCTCCCTCCAGGTAACCATAGGTGATCATTTAAATTAACCACGGCAACCCTGGATACCTGTGTCTCCCAATCGATACCGCAGGACCTTCACCACCTTCAAACACGTGAGATCATCAATCACGTATTTCCAATTAATAATCGTTGTCCCAATGACTAAATTAACCCCTAGATTTGGACATACTGGTTCTTCCACATCCCAGCTCCATTAACTGGTGCAGGTTCTTCAACAGTAAAATGGGAAGAGCACAGTACCATTTTTTGAGGATTAAAACATATGTGAAAATTCCTAGCATAGTGACTTAGTAGCTTAATATATGTGAAATGAAATTTATCTGATGGGTGGCATCAAAACAGTCGTTTGTGGTGGAGAGTACATAGAATGGAAGGGCAACCAGGAACCCCCTTGGACTGGGGTACAAGGAATGCAATAGTAGAGGTTAAAAGAGCATCATCCTGAGGGAGAACACCTTAGCCAGTTCGAGCTGCTATAACAAAAATATCACAGACTGACTGGGATAAACAACAGACATTTCTCACAGTTCTGGGGCTAAAAAGTCCAAGATCAAGGTGCTGGCAGATTTGGTTCCTTTTGAGAAGCCTCTTCCTGGCTTGCAGACAGCCACCTTCTGGCTATACCCTCACATGACCAAAAGGGATAGCCCTTAGGACTCTTCCTCTTTTTATAGGGCACTAATCCCATCATGCAGGCTCTACCCTCATAACCTCATCTAAACCTAACTACCTTCCAAAGACCCCCACCTCCTAATACCATTCCATTGTGGTTAGGGCTTCGGTATATGAATTTTGAGAGGACAAACATGCAGTGCATAACGTGGGAATATGAGAAATATGAGAAACCTCATGTGGAACAGCACAGCTGTTCAGGGAATGAAATAAAAAATAAGCCAGCCTCACACATTGCAGGAGCCCTTGAGAGAATCCATTTTACAGAACAGCACAATGACTGCAGTCAGAGCACCCTGGAGGCGTTGCCACATAGCGGAAACAGGCTGACCCCCTGGAGTCAGATAGAAACGCAAACCCCAGCTCTGCAAGTCACTAGCTTTATGATCATGAGTGATACAGTCTCCTCATCAGCAAATTAGACATTTTAGCAAAGCTGCAAGAGAATTATAAGAGATAATGTATATAAAACATAATGCCTGTCACGGGGCAGATGCTCGATATTTTATTAATATCATAGTTGCGCTTCAGGCACCATGTTAAGTTCTTTACATGCCTTATCCGAGTCTAGGGCAATCCTGTGATGGTTTATTGTCATTGTCATGCCCGTTTTACAGATGAGGAAACTTAGGCTTAGGAGAGTTAAGTGACTTGCCCAAGACATCAGCTGATAAGTGGCTGAATCAGGATTCACACACAGGCAATCTTGCTCTAGAGCTCGCACTAATTAATCTCTATGTCTTCCGTAAAAGGGCAGATATAAGAACCAGAATATATTATCTTGACCTATCAGTTATAACCTGAAATATCAAAAAATGCTTATTCTCTAACCAGTAAAGATGAAAGTATATAAAGCATTTTCAAAAACTTTCTGTCAATACCACATACAATGTAAATATCTCCGGCCCAAAAGGTAGAACCCTCACTTACCTGGGGGACAAAAGGCACTAATCCAAGATGCTTAATGATTGAGGAAGACTAAGAAATACATAAAGAAAAAAGACAATTTTGAGGCACAAGATGACCTCAGAACAGTCCCATAGGGGACAAGCAGACACCTCTGAGCACAGTAAAATTCAATATAGGGGTTTTCTAAACCTAGAGATTTGGCAGAGGATAAAAATGATGCTCCCCAGAGTTTATGACAATTTAAGAACTAGAGTGAATAGGAGCAGACAGATGGGCTGTTTGGAAGCCCAGAGAGGTAGAGCAAACTGTACCAGAATCCCCTCACAGCAAATCAAGCCATTCCTAGGATACAATACTCAGCACAAGGACTGGCTGTCACTTTCACGGCAACTCTCTCTGCCTCCGAGGAGCAATGAGGCTGAGGCTTGCGATGGAACTGCCCTAGGACGAGGAGTAGGTAAATCTCATTCCCAATGGCAACTCTCAGACCAACTAGCGGTGCAACACTGAGCAAGTGGCTATATGTCTTTGCCTTCATGGCCTTGGCAACCTCCAGAGTAGATGATCTCAAGCAGAAGAAAATGTGTGATAATTCAGGTCAGGGTGATTAGCCTGGGTGAATGCATGCTAAAGGCAGGAGCAGCAAAGCAGTGAAATTGAAGCTGTCCCTTTAAACCAGGCTGCGGAAAAATCCTGATAAACTACAAATATTCTAAGGAGGATGACCTTCTTCTGGCTTATGCCTGGAATTAATTTGGAGACTGTAAGACTTTAAATCAATTTTAAATACGTTATGAATTGTCAGATTGGAGGGAAAAAATCAAATGTTTTTGTATGAAAGTTTATTTTAGATCAAGGGGCAGACACTAAGAATATGGGGGTTGAGGGAAACCCTGGAGAAAAAAAGATGCCTTTACCAAAGATACTGGTCTGGGGAAGAAGAGTTGACTGTATGTTATCTCTCTTATTATTTTATTCTTCAGGCAAAGTTCTCCAGGCAAAATTCTCCAATGTACTTGGCAGTATTTTCTATCTCTGACTTTGATGCCTTAATCCCCGGGTTCCTGGTAGTAAGAAGAAGCAAACACTGAACTTGGACTCAGAAAGTTTGTTTCCAATGATGGCTCTACCACATATTAGCCCAGTGAGGTGGACACAGAGATGAGCTTCCCAGCTCGTCAAGGAAGACCTTGAACCCCAGCTGCTGGGAGTAGTGGCAGCAAAGAACCATCAGCTATTAACAGAAGAAATTCACCTCATGGCTCATTTCTGCTAAAACCTTATAATTAATTCCAGTTTATATTGAGATGAAGACAAAGTTCATTTCCAGACCGTAACGTTCCTTACAAGATATGCTGTGTACCCATCCCTTCAGCTGTATCACTAATGATACTATAGCTAACCATCTTCACCTCATGCCTATCTAATGCTCCCTTCTGTCCCAGGACCTTTGCATATGTTGTTCCTTCTTCCTGAAAACTCTTACCACTCTAAGTGGTTTACTATGACTCATCCTTTAGACTTCAGTTGAAGCATTACTTCCTTAAGGATTTTTTTTTTTTTACCTCCCTGACTAGGTCAAATCACTTCATTATAAATATTAGAGTTCTTTGTATCCCTTCCTCATAGCAATCATCATAGTTGCAATTTTACATTTTACGATTTGATACATGTTCTCCACTAGGCTATAAATTCCTTAAGAAAAGAGAAAGAGTTCAATTTTACTTACCATTTATCCCCAGCACCTATTGTAGTGTAGGTATGTAATAAGGACTTGATAAATATTGAATTAATGAACGAATTGAAACACTAGAAATTCCTACACCAACATTTTGGGGATATTTTGATGGTACCTATCAGTGTTACACTAACATCTTGTTCTTTGCCTCTGAGCACACAAAAGATCTAATTTTCCATTCCCCTTTTAGCTGGGTGGTAACATGTAACTAGTTCTGATTAATACGTTATAAATGAGGGATGCATTTAATTGTCAGTGGGTGACCTTTAAGTATTCTTTTCCTTTTGATTTCTGTAGTGATCCTGAAATCACACTTAAATGAACTTTCCTTCGGTCGGGATCCCTGAACGGGAACTGCAGAGAGCAGAGCCTGCTGGTCAGCCTGTGACAGGTGTGTAGCACAAGGGAGGATAAATCATTATTATCTGAGCTGAGACTTCAGGGTTGTTTGTTACAGCAGCATAAACTACCCTGAATGAAAGCAGAAACTGGTACCAGGAATTTGGTGATCCACATTATTCAGTGATAACATTTGACAAAATGATTATCTTTGATAGTTTGGAAAGCTGATAAATATACTTCCTGAACATGTATCTCCAAACTGGTTAGGAATCTGAACAGTAGAACGTGTTCTTAACATCACTGGCTTCCTTTACAGGATGTGTTAGTTTGCCAGGGCTGCCACAACAAACTATCACAAACTGTGTGGCTTAAAAAATAGAAAGATATTGTCTCACTTATGGAGGCTAGAAGTCCAGGATCAAGGTATGACAGGGTTTGTTCCTCCTGAGTATTGAGAGGGAGGATCCTTTTCATGCCTCTGTGCTAGTTTCCGGTGTCTTGTCAAGGAACACCAAAGATTGTCCACTTGTACGTACATTACTCTGAGCTCTGCCTTCATCTTCATGTAGTCTCTATGTCTAAATTTTCCCTTTTTATAAGGACACATGTTGTAGTGTGTTAGAGGTCATCCTAATGAGTTTAACTTGATTACCTCTGTAAAGATGCTATTTCCAAATAAGGTACATTGTGGGGGTGCGGGTACGAGGGGCTCAGGACTTCAGTGTATCCTTTGGGGAGAATACAATTCAACCCTTTACATAGCTGTTACAAGAAAGAGATGAAATCAGGAAATAAGCCACATTGAAAGCAAAAATATTAGGGAATAGAGAGAATTCACAAATGCAGAAACTTCTAAGTTTGGAAGAGACAACCACTTCTCAAGCCTAATGAGTAAGGGAAAAATTTGATAAATGTCTTTAGTAATAAGTGCCAACTAGAACTCCGCACCGTAGCAAGAATTAAACTGAGCTTAGCTGTCTCACCCATAGTTAAAAATCTCTGAACAGACTTAGGTGGCCTCCAGTAAATTGTGAAAGTTGAGAAAAAACGGCTCAGCAAAAAGTAGACTAAAGGAATGTTTCTGTCAAAGAAGCCCAGTAGGTTCATGGAATTCACGATTACACTAAGAGGCATAGGAGTAAGAAACCAGAGCTATATAGCAAATCCAGGAAAAATACCTAGAAAACAATCATCAGTGTGGCTATTAGCACATTTTGGTGATTGGATTAAAATAAGAAAAATCTAAGCTATTGACAGAACTGGATTGCCAAAACAAACCAAGACTATGAAACCTAAAAAGACTCGGGGTTTCAAACATCTACAGCAAAAAAAAAAAAAAAGGGGGGGGGGAGGGGCTGAGAAGGCTCTTCATAGCACAAGAGGATATAACAGCCAATCCCTACTTCCTATGTGAGCAGAAGGGATTATTAGAACAACAAACATCCCCCAGAGGGTGAAGCCAAGGGCTATGGAGGGCAGAAGAGTGGGAGCCCCATCCAGCAAGCCTAGTGAGTAACAGTCTCCATCCCCAAATCTCCACCCAGAGATGATGGCCGTATCCCCACCTCCTGGTGTGGGGACTGCTACGCGTAATTCAGAGATCCTGAGCTTTGAGTTTGATGCCATGAATAAATGGGACTTTGGGGTTGTGATCCTCAGAGAAGGCTGAGTGTACCTGGTATGTGCTTAGAAGAGTAAACCAAATAGTTGATGAACATATGGGCAGCATGTAGCAGTTATCACTGCTGCTCCCTGAAATAGTTATCCGAATAGTCAGTTATTTTTTGGGAAATTGGAAAACTGAATTTCCTGGCTCCCTTTTGTGGAGGTGGGCCATGACACCAATGAGCAAAGATGATGTGGATCATTTCCAGGTTAGAGTATTGAATTGCTAGCATAAGACCCTCTCAAGTTCCTTCCCTGTTTCTTCTGCTGTGCTGATCATGGAAACCCAATGAGTGCTGAGAGGTGCTTTTGAGCCTGAGTTCCTGAATGAGAAGAACAGAGCGGAGCCCCCAATCTAATTAAAGATGAACATGTAGTTTGAGCAAAAACTGTTTTTTTTTTTTGCTCTGAAATGTTAAAATTTGACCATATGATCCAGCAATCATGCTCCTTGATATTTACCCGAATGAGTTGAAAACATACATCCACACAAAAACCTGAACATGAATGTTTGTAACATCTTTAGTCATAACTGCCTAATCTTGGAAGCAACCAATATGTTCTTCAGTAGGTGAATGGATAAACTGTGGTACATTTGGACAATGAAATATTATTCAGCGCTAAAAAGAAATGAGCTAGTAAGCCATGAAAAGACATAAAGGAACCTTAAATGCCCACTGCTAAGTGAAAGAAGCCAATTTGAAAAGGCTACAAACAACTTGACGTTCTGGAAAAGGCAAAACTATGGAGACAGTAATAGATCGGTGGTTGTCAGGCATTTTTGAGGAGGGGGAGGAATGAATAAGTGAGAACCCTGAGTTTTCAGGCAGTTGAAACTACTCTGTATGATACTGTAATGATGGATACATGTCATTATGCACTTGTCAAAACCCACAGGATGTACAACACAAAGAGTGAACCCTAATGGAAACTATGGATTTCAGGTAATAATAAGGCATCAATACTGGCTCATCAGAAAATATTAGAAGTTTATTGTTACTAAAGTCTAACTTTCCCTATCCTAAATATACAGAGTTAATAAAATTGATTAAATAATCTAACAACAACAAAAAGATAATGTATGTGAATTCAGAATAGTCAAAATTCACATATGTAGCATTAGATATTTACTTCAGAAGTGACAGCACTTGAGTAAAAGAAAATAGTAATAAGTAAATCAGTGTAAAATCGATCAGCCTTCCAAAGGTAAAAAGCCTCTCAAAAGCAATATCATCCACATTTAAATAAACTCAAATTAACTGGTCTTAATATATCACAAAAGATGGGCTTAATTAGACCTGATAATTAGAACCTGCTTTCAATAAATTGCAGTGAATCATTTCAACCCTAAACATTTTAATACTCTAGGCCAGCATAGAAGCAAAGTGGACCAACTCTTTAGGAAAAATTTAAAACACTCATTTAAAATGCAGATATCAAAGCTCCATCCTAGACTGATTGAGAATTATTGATTCAGAATCTTTAAGAGGCTTAGGAATCCAAAGTATGCCATGCTGCTCAGGTTTGAGAATCAGTGACCCAGGTCGTGTATAAAATTATAAGCCTCTGTAACAGAAACCCTTCATTTCTAAAGATGCTTAATGAGCACACCGTTGCTTTCACTATTGATCTTAGGCAGATGTGATAACCAGAGTAAAAAGTATACACCTTTTCTAAGGCTCCTTGCTTTCTATAGCCATTGAGCTATAGGGAGAAGCATGATAGCTGTGAAATATACCGGCTCAAAGTAGGACTTCCTAACAGAATGGAGTTCAAACAAAAAGAGAGCTTAAAAATGAATCCCCATTTTTCCTAATGCAAACTTGTGCTAATTCTGAGTCTGAATTCCCCTCCTGCTGCACACATTTCCCATGTGGGATAAATGGTATAACTTGACGTAATGAGCCTTTGCAGTTAGGAAACTGATAGAAAACATAACAAATTGCAATATCTTCCAGTGGTTCTTTTGGGAGAATCCAGCATCATGGTGGAGGCAAAATAGAAACAAAATAGTATAAAGCAAGCCAAACAATTCATGTTTTTTTTTTTCCCTAAGAGTGAAAGAATTTATTTTTCTCAGTGTTTCTTCTGGCTATGATTTTATTCCATAATTGCATGTCTCTGGCTTATAAAATTGAGTGAATCAATCAAAGGTGATTAGATACAGGCATGTTCTGTATCTGGAGAGAGCAAACAACCTCTGCCATTCTTACAAATCTCGGATTCGTGCGCTAGGATAATAGTTGCATGGTCTGAGTCTAGGGAAGTTCAACTCACACGTGTTTTACAAAGCCAACCCAAGGCAGGAGTAGGCTGATTCTCATTTAATGGGATTTGTTCAACCTCTACTGACCTTCCTCTGCTCTATGATATTTAGATTCTCATTCAATATCACTTAATCATTCTCTAGCAGTTCCGTATGTTAGTTTTTCTCACCCAAGTTATTTAATGTAAGCTTTTTGAGAACAGAAACCATATCTAAATGAGGTTAGAGCTCTGAAAACACTTCGTGACTATAAAAAGCAACATAATAACTGCTAGGTATTATCATTTGTACCTTATTCTAAAACAGCATGGAAAATATAATCATTCAAGCTCTATTTAACAAATGATTACATTTCTCACAAGTCTATCAGAAGACTAAAATTAATTTCATACTAATTAAATCCAATCCACAAACTCAATCTCAGTTTCCACCTTTAATCTAGGCTTCACATTTATGATCACCAAGAAAAATGCCATGGGTTACAGAAATGTCATGATTTCACAGTTTCCAAGGGGGAAAAATTAAGATATGACATGATGATAAACTCACTGACAGGTTTCTAAGTTAGCTCTTCGATGTCATTGCTATTCTTTCAAGGGAGAGTAGACTGTGTCAAGATTTTTAAAAATATGAATATTTAATCTAAAATGGTATTACAATGACAATAATCTCAGCACCTGAGAACATCCTCAGTAAATAAACACATTCCAGCTGATTAATAGGTGTGAGGTCAACAGCATGCTCCTTAGCAGGACTTTTCTGACATGGAAGGCACCACCCACAATAGAAAGTTCCTATTACTACACTTGCAGGGTTCTCAAGCCTGAAGACCTTCTTGGGGGTAAATGCACTTGTGTGTCAAACCATCAAATAAAACTGAAAATGCAGAAAAGGTCCCATAGATGTCTTTGGGGTAGAAGTAATGCAGAGGTGTTGTGAGGAGGAGGCTATGAGTCAGGACCTGGATGATGGAAACAAGGTGGACAGAATCTGCCGTAGATCAGCACATTCAAATGGTAGGCAAAACCTGCGGTAGAAACGAGAACTGAACATGCAAGCAAGGAGTGACTATAAGGGAGGGCATCTTGCACAACGCCTAGTGTACAGTATGTGATTGGCGTTTGTTTTTTTTTTTTTTAATGGTGGGTGATCTTACAGTGCATGGGCTCAGAGGCCTTGAATTTCTGCCAAATTCCATGCACGGTCCTTCTGCCCTTGCCCATCACTGTAAGGCACATTCTGACATGCGCTGGTGTGGTAACCCGCAGATGATCAACAATGGATACGAACAAATCACACCCCGAAGAAAATTCAGCACAAGTGAGGGGTTAGATGGCAGCATCCTCTCCTCCAAGGATTCATTTGGTATTCTCTGCAAAAGACCATTCCTGTCGCCAGCACTCACCCAGTGTCACCCAGAGACACAGCCTGATACCCAAGTGCAGTGATACGGCTAAAAGCAGCTCATCACAGCTCTGTTCCCTCCTTCCTTCTGGCCAAATCTGTATCTCAGAGACCACAGAGAGAAGAAAGAGTTTCCTGGGTTTTACAGAAGTGACAAAAAGATCAAAACTTCAGTCTGGGAACAGACCTAAGAAGTTTGGCAACCATATTTACTAAGTCAAAATCAGGGTACAATCTGAAAGGGGAGAAACATATCTGAAACGGACACTGCAATGAAAAGACAAGGAAATCAATCTAGAAGTCAGATAGATTAATTTCCTCATTTTACAGTTGAGGAATCCAGGTTTGGGAACTGCTCCCATGTGTCTTAGCTGGCCGATAGCAGAGCGTGGGACAAGAGTCATATTTCCTGGTACCCAGAGCCAACATCTGTCCGGCCACGCCGCCACTCCTCTGGACAAGGGGTGGTGAACACGCCTGGCCAGGAATGCTCAGGGACCAGGCACACTCTGGTGACACTTCTCCTGTACCTCTCCGTCCCATCTCAAAACCAATCATCCTTCCTCCGTCCCCATCAAAGCAAAGGGAAGAGTGCTTACTTCTAATTTCAGACAGACTCAGCTCCCTTACCTATTTTCCTTACTTATCCGTCCTTACTGTCCCCAAGAAGATATCTTCTATGTTATATAGAAGTGTGTATTTATATGTAAAAATATATTCTACACAGAAAATACATCATGTATGTTATACATAAATATTGTACATAAAGTATATACTGGCAAGTGAAATACACACCCTTGTACACTTCTAATAATGTAAATTTTATCTTTTGCAAAAAATAAAGTATAAAAATAAAGTATAAGTACCTTATGTAAATATAAAGTATATACTGCTGTATATTGTGTATAAAACTCCATATTATATTTCTGTATATAATGTTGTATATTAAAATTCTACGTATTTTAAAAAGCAAAGACTGTTCTAAAACTGAAATCACTAACAACATGAACACCAGTATCACAAGTTATTAAGCTTATCACAGGTTTTCCTAAACCAGGGACATCAAGAAACCTGGTCATATCCAATGTATCAATCTTCAGGCCCCAAACTGAACATGTTTTCATTTTCTTTCCTTTGTTTTCTGGTTTTCCCAGAAACCTGGTACAGACAAGGTAGGAGGAGTGACAGAGATGATCGCTCTTTGATGTTGTGTTCTCACCATATTTTATTGTGGTAAAAAACACAACCTGAAATCTACCCTATTACAATTTAACTGTGTAGCACAGTCTTGTTAACTACACACACATTGTTGTACTACAGATCTCCAGAACTACTTCTTCTTGTGTGACTGAAAGTACATCCACTGAACCCACTGCCCCTCGAACTCCACCCTCACCTCCAGCCCCTGGCATCCACCATTCTACTTTATGGTTCTACAAGTTTGACTCATGTACTTTAGATGCCTCATGTAAGTGGAATCATGTAGTATTTGTCCTTCTGTGACTGTCTTATTTCACTTAGTGTAATGTCCTCAAGGTTCATTCACATTGTGGCACATGATGGGATTTCTTTTGTTTTTAAAAGTTGAATACTACTATTCCATTGTGTATATATGCCAATTTTTTTTTTTTTTTTTACCCACTCACCTATTGACGAACATTTAGGTTGTTTCCACTTCTTGGCTATAATGAACAATGCTGAAATAAACACGGGTGTGTAAATATCTTTTCAAGAGCCTGTTTTCAATTATTTTGGATAAATACCCAGAAGTGGACTGCTGGATCATATGGTAGTTCTAATTTTAATTACTTTTTTTAAGTTTTTGTAAATTAATTTTATTTATTGGCTGTGTTGGATCTTTATGGCTGCGTGCAGGCTTTCTCTAGTTGTGGCAAGTGGGGGCTACTCTTCATTGCAGTGCATGGGCTTCTCGTTGCGGTGGCTTCTCTTGTTGCGGGGCACAGGCTCGAGGCACGTGGGCTTCAGTAGATGTGGCTCAAGGGCTCTAGAGCGCAGGCTCAGTAGTTGTGGCGCATGGGCTTAGTTGCTTCACAGCATGTGGGATCTTCCTGGACCAGGGGTTCAACCTGTCCCCTGCATTGGCAGGTGGATTCTTAACCACTGCACCACCAGGGAAGCCCCCTAATTTTTTGAGGAATCACCATATTGTTTTCCATAGAATCTTCACAATTTTTAATTTCCAAGAACAAGATTGCTCTGCATCCTCTCCAACACTTAGTCTTTTAATGTATGAGAACCATCCTAACAGGCGTGAAGTGGTATCTTGTGGCTTTCATTAGCATTCCCCTGATGATTAGTGATGTGGAGCACCTTTTCACAAACCTTTTGGCCATTCACATGTCTCCTTTGAAGTATCTATTCCGTTTCTTTCTCCATTTTAAAGTTAGGTTATTTGTTTTTTTGCTATTGAGTTATATGAGTTCCTTATTTTGTATATTACCCCTTATGAGATGAGTTGCAAATATTTTCTCCCATTCCACTTGTTGCCTCTTCACTCTTGAACATTTCCTTTGCTGTGTGGAAGCTTTTTAGTTTGATGTACTCCCACTTGTCTATTTTTGCTTTTGTTGCCTGTGCCTTAGGTGTTATTTCTAAGAAATCATTGCAAAGACAATGTTATCAAGATTTTACACCGTTTTCTTGTAGGAGTTTCATAGTTTCAGGACTTATGTTTAAGTCATGTAATTTTTATCCTTCCTTCTCTTTATGTGGTTTATCATGCTGATTTTTTTACGTTGAAAAATTCTTATATTCCAAGGATAAATCCCACTAGTCTTGGTGTATGATCCACTTAATGTACTGTTAAATTTGGTTTGCTAGTATTTTGTTGAGAACTGTTACATCTATGCTCATCTGAGATATTGTCCTGTAGCGTTGAATTTTTGTAGTGTCTTTGTCGCGCTTTGGCGTCAGGGTCATGCTGGCCTCAAAAAGTTAGTTTGGAAGTGTTTCCTCCTCTTCAATTTTTTTGGAAGAGTTTGAGAAGAACTGGCATTAATTATTCTTTAAATTTTTGGAAGAATTCTCCAGTGAAGCCATCTGGTTCTAGGCCTTCCTCATTGGGAGGTGTTTGATTACTGATTCAATCTCTCTGCTAGTTATCCATCTGTTCAGATTTCCCATTTCTTCACGATTCAGTCTTGGTAGGTTGTTTCTAGGAATTTATCCATTTCTTACAGGTTCCATTTGTTGTGGTATAATTGTTTATAGTAGTCTCACAATCCATTTTATTTCCATGACATCAGTTGTGTGTCTCCTCTTTCATCTCTGATTTTATTCATTTGAGTCTTTTTTCTTGGTTAGTCTAGCTAATGGTTTGTCAATTTGTTTATCTTTTTACAAAACCAAGTGTTAAGTTTCACTAATCTTTTCTATTGTTTTTCTATTCTTTTTTTTTTTTTTTCATTTATTTCTGCTCCTATCTTTATCACTTCCTTCCTTCTGCTAAGTTTGGACTTAGTTTGTTGTTTTTCTAGTTCCCTGAAGTGTAAAGTTACGATGTTTGAGATCCACCTTCTGTTTTTAAGGTAGGCATTTATCACTATAAACTTCCCTCTTGTACTGCTTTTGCCACATTCCGCATGCTTTGGTACATTGTGTTTCTGTTCTCCTTTGTCTCAAGATATTTCCTAATTTCCCTTTTGATATTTTATTTGACTCATTAGTTGTCCAAGAGCATACCGTTTAATTTCCACGTATTTGTGAATATTCCAGTTTTCCTCCTGTTATTGATTTCTAGTTTCATTTCATTGTGGTAGGCAAATATACTTGGTATGATTTTAATCTTCTTAAATTTCTTGAGACTTTTTTGACCATATGATCTATCCTGGTGAATGTTCTGTGTGTTTTTAAGAAGGTGTATTCTGTTGCTATTGGGTGGAATGTTATATACGTGTCTGTCTGGCCCATTTGGTGTATAGCATTATTCAAGTCCTCTGTTTCCTTTTTCATCTTCTTCTGGATGTTCTTTCTATTCATTCTTGAAAGTGGGATGTTGAAATTTTTTACTAGTACTATGTCAGTCTCTTTCTCCCTTTAGTTCTGTACGTATTTGCTGTACGTATTTGCGTGCTCTAATGTTGAGTGAATACATACTTATTATACTTGTTATAGCTTTCTGGTGGGTTGACTTATTATGTAAAGTACTTATTTGTCTCTTGTGACAGTTTTGACTTAAAATCTATTTTATCTGATACAGCTATGACGACTACTGCCCTCTTTTGGTTACCATTTGCATGAAATTTTTCTTCCATCCTTTCACGTCTAGCCTATCTATGTATATCCTTAAATCTAAAGTGATTTAGCCCCCACTTTATGCACCCCAATATTCATAGCAGCACTATTTACAATATCCAAGACATGGAAACAACCCGAGTGCGCATCCACAGACTATTGGCTTAAGAAGATGTGAGATATATATATACACACACACATATATATACATATTTATATATATATGTACACGTACACACAATCAAGTATTACTCAGCCATAAAAAAAAATGAAACATTGCCATTTGCAGCAATATGAATGGACCTAGAGAATATTTAGTGAAGTCAAAAACAAATATTATATGATACCACTTATACATGGAATCTAAAAATACTAATGAATCTATATACAAAACAAAGACAGACAGACATAGAAAAGTTATTTATGATTGTCAAAGGGGAAGGCAGGAAGGGAGGGACAAATTAGGAGTAAGGGATTAACAGACAAACACTATCCATAAAATAGATCAGCAACAAGGATTTACTGTATAACACAGGGAATTATATATCTTGTAAAAACCTACAATGTAATATAACCTGAAAAAATAAATGAATCACTTTTTTGTACATCGGAAACTAACACAATATTGTAAATCAACTATACTTCAATTAAAAATATAAATAAAATTTAAAATTAAGTGATTTAGCATACAGTTAAATTTTTTTTGTCTATTCAGTCACTCTCTCTCAATTACAGAATTTATTTACATTTAAAGTAATTACTGATAGGGAGGGTATACTATTGTCATTTTGATAATTGTTTTCTGTCTTTTTGTGTGTGTGTGTTCCCCTTTATCTCTCTTGCTGTCTTCCCTGGTTCTTCACTGATATTTTGGAATGTTGTGCTTTGATCCATTCTTATTTTCTTTTTTGAATATTCTACATTTTCTTTGTGGTTACAATAGGACCTACAATAAAACATCTTTTAGCTATCACAGTCTATTTTAAATTAATTATAAATTAACATCAATCACATACAAAATTATTACTTTTATTCTTCCCAAAACACTTTATGATATTGATGTCACAAATTACATTTTTTATATTATATCCATTAACATATTTTGTAGTGATTTATTTCTATACTTTTGTTTTAACTTCTATGCCAGAAATAAACATGATTTATGCACCACCATTACACAGTATTACAATATTCTGTATTTGCCTATATATTTACTTTTACCAGTGAGCTTTACACTTTTATATGCTCTCATGTTGCTGTCTAGCACTCATTACAACTTGAAGGACTCCCTTTAGCATTTCTTGTAAGACAGGTCTATTGGTGATAAATTCCATCAAGTTTGTTTATCTGCAAAATTATGTCTCCATTTTTGAAAGACGGTTTTAACAAATATAGTATTCTTGGTTGGCATTTTTTTCTCTGTAGCACTCTGAATATGTCATCCCACTCCCTTCTGGCCTGCAAAGCTTCTGCTGAGCAATCTGCATATAGACATATGTGGGCTCCTTTGTAGGTGATGTGTCACTTTTTAAATTGTTTCTTTCAAAATTCTTTGCCTTTGACAATTTAATTACAATGTATCTCACTATGAACTTTTCCGTCTCATTGTAGTTGGGGGTCTGTGGATTTTTTCAATTTGGATATTTATTCCCTTCCCCAGATTTGGACAGTTTTCAGCCATTATTTCTTCTAATAAGCTTTCTGCTCCCCCTCTCTCTTCTCCTTCTGTGATGCTAGAATTTGTGTATTGGTCTGCTTGATAGTGTTCTTAAGTTCCTTAGGCTTCCTTCAATCTTTTAAATTCTTTCTTTTTTGTTCCTGACTGGATAGCTTAAAATGACCTGTCTTGTAGTTTGCTGATTCTTTCTTCTGCTTGATCAAGGCTGTTGTTGAACACCTCTAGTGAATTTTTTTTTAATTCAGCTATTTGTTTCTGCAGCTCTCAAAGTTGTTTTTTTTGTTTTTTAAATATTTTCTGTCTCTTGGCTGATAGTCTTATCTTGTTCATGCCTCATTCTCCAGAGATTATTAAGCATCTTTATGACACTACTTTGTGTTCTGTCAGGAAATTCATATACCTCCATTTCTTTAGAGTTGGTTTCTGGAGATTTATCTTGTCCTTTTGATTTAACCATGTTTTCATCTTTCTTCAGGTACCTTGAAGTTGGGTTGTGATCCACAGATTTGAGGGAAAGAAAGCCAGTTATTATGGACTGGCTTCCTACAGAGAAAGATCTTCACCAAGAAGCCCAGTTAAAGATTTTGGGGGACTCTCAAACCTTTTCTGTGGATGTGTCTTTTACAAAGTTACACATGTAAGTTATGAATTAGAGTGATTTTTCAATTTTTTTTTTTTAGGAGATCATAATCTCTTCCTCTTTCTGGCATCTGTCTGTGGAACTCCAAGTTCTCTGAGGCTGCCACAAGCCACCCAGCTCTCATTTCTCATTCCCCAGGCTTCTATATTATGCCAAGTTCCCATCAGTGCTCCAAGTCAAACAAGACTAAAATCAGTCCCTTAGGCAACCTCTTGAAAATTAAAACACTGGATACATGCTCTACTCTTCTCATTTGCTCCCCCCATTCCCACCAAGGAAGAGTCCAACCAAACCATGTTAGCATCTGTCTGCTGCACCACAGGTCATCTGGAGCAATAGCAAGCTCCCCATCTCTCTTTTGGTCTTAGCGGCCCCCAGGTATCTAAAGTATGCTAGGCCCTATAATGGCTGCTAGACAAATGAGACAGAAACCAGTCCCTCAAGCAGCCCCTAAAATGCTGAAATGTTGAACATATGCTCTATCTCATTTCCTCACCAGGAAGAGTCAGGAAGTTCCAAGTTTTCTCCCATTATTCTGCACTGAGCCAGAGGGAGGGGCTCTGAAAGTGAGTGGATGTCTGCCAAAATATGTGCCTTTGTTCTCAGTGGCCCCCAACCTGGTGCTCTTTCCTTTCAGTGCTTAGAGTCAGGCAACACAGAAACCGGTTCCCCCGGCAGCTTCCCCACCCCCACAACCAAGAGTCTGAACACTGCATGTACACTCCTTTTTCTTTCCCTGCTCCAGGGAAAAGCCAGGTGCTGGGAATTTTCTCTTGATCACACCATGCTGAGTTGAAGGAGGTAGTATAATGAGTGTGTGTAGCTGATTTGATGTTCACCTGGTGTGAAGGAGCCTCTTAACAGGTTTCTGGATTCCTTACAAACAGGAATTGGTCCAACTGGTGTCTGGGGGTAGGGGAGAAAGGTTTGGGGGCTTCCTATTCTACCATCTTTCTAATGTCACTCCTAAATTATGTTCTCCTGATATGTTAAATGACCCTACATCCTTCTCAAACAGTAATTTCTTCACCTCTGAAATGAGAGCCTGTGGAATGATTGTAATGTTCTACAAAACTCCAACATCCTATAAATTTTGAGATTAATGATATAAAAGGAAATTAAGAAGCAGAGGCAAAAAGGAGACAATGAAGAAAGCAGATGGTCTGTTGCAGCATACATTGACAAATATATGTGAGATTTCTAAGTATGACGAACTCACAATATCCAATAAGTCTGCTTAGGATTAAGTGTGCCTCCCCTTTTAAAGTTCCTTTTCAGCTTTTACAAATTTAAATGTCTATTTTGTATTTCAAAACATTAAAAATTAAAAGATGACTTATGGTAAAATAAAATTATTCTCACCTGAAATCTAGCAATCATATGATTAGTAGTAAAAATACTAGTGACAGCTACAATGCTGACCAGCACGATCAGTGCGACAATGGTATGTGTATTTAAATTGAAAATAAGCAATCACAGATGCAAAGTTGTAAATGTTTTCATTATCTTTGGTCCCATTTCTACCGTGCTCACCATTCTAGCAGCTTCTCAGATGGGAGAGCATGTATCTCAAGCTTTCTCTGCTGGAAGCTCAGCAATATGAAACTTCCAGCAGCTACACACATTTCTTCCTCTTTTGTCTTTCCTATTAC
The DNA here is from genome assembly GCF_030028045.1 of Hippopotamus amphibius kiboko. NCBI lineage: Eukaryota > Metazoa > Chordata > Mammalia > Artiodactyla > Hippopotamidae > Hippopotamus > Hippopotamus amphibius. The sequence continues at coordinate 60,461,914 of NC_080199.1, read as the reverse complement.
ACACACAGTTGGACCCCTTTTGAAATGACTTAAATAAAGTCCTGCAGTAAATGAATGTTTGTTGACAAATGCAACTATAATACTCAGAGGACTGTTTTTCCTACCATCTAACTGTTCTCAAAGGGAGAAGCCACAGAAGTAATTTATCAGAAAAAAATACACATATCAAGCCAATGAGGAGGAAGTTTGTTCATGCTATCTCTTCAATTTCTTCCTGTATTAGTAGATATGCATAGTAGATATTTCATAACATAGGTATTTCATAACATTTGCAAAATGTGAAGTCTTACATATAAAATGCCTGCAAGTTTTAACAAATGTAGAAATATGAACTAACTTGGCTAAGACCTGAATGGAATGACAAGGAGGAGTCTGTGGCTGAAGGTTCTGGGGGCAAAGCTTTCAGATAGAAAAAGTAGTCTGGGCACACATCTGGAGGCAGGATGAGCTTGATGTGCTTTAAGGAAGGAAACCAGAGAGAGTGGCTGAAGGGGTATCACACGTGAAGGGAGAATGGGAAAAGATGAGATTGTAGGTGTAGACAAGGGCCAGGTCAGGCAGGAGACAGACTTTGGCAAGGAATCTGAATTTTATTCTAAGAGAAGTAGAGAGCCACTTGACCATTTTAAGCAGGTGAGTGATGAAATCTGGTTGGCATGCCAGAAGGCTCACCCCAGCTGTCATGTAGAAAATAGCTTGTGGGCACTGGACATGGGGTGGAGGTGGAAGCTGGTAGACTATCACAGGCATCGAGACAGGAGGTGGGGGCAGCTTAGAACAGGATGGTGGTAGTGGAAGCTGGGAGAGAGGGCAGATTCAGGATAGATTTTGAAGGTGCTGCTGATAGAGACTTGATGCATTAGATCAGGAGATGAAGGGAAGAGAGCAAACAAGAATGGTTCCTAGGCTTTTGGCTTTGGTGGCAAAATACCTATGCTAATAGAATATGGATGTCTGGAACACTGGGTTCAAACTGGAACCGTGGGCTCAAACTTGCAAGACAAACTCTCATAAAGGTCAATTTAAAATTCTGTCGTCCTTAAATTATTATTTTGTCACCCACTGCACGAGGTTGAGAATATTTGATTTAACGCAAGTGTATGTGAAAAAGGTTTTGGAGTTTCCATTGAGTCCACACTTAATAGAACCCCAGACAGCAAGTAACAGAAAACAAGGTTGCTACTATATCCATATGTATGTTTTAAAAGTGTTATAACTCAACAATGTATTATAGGCATTTTGTATGTTATCATCAAGCTTTCATAACCATCATTTTAAAAGTTGCATAATATACTATTGATTAAATACATCAAACCTTATAGCCCCCTATGGAATACACAGGTTATTCCCAGTTGTCCTATCATCTATGAATTATAGTATCACCACGCACATAGTATTTTCAATATTTGGGCTCACTTCCCCTGAGAAAAATCCTGGAGACAGAATTTTTGAGTTATAACCAATTAATAACCAACCACTACACAGTAGTGTAGCCACATTGGTCTATAACATACTGAAATATGTCCACATAAGTTAGGATATAGCCACTGCCCAGCACTTTGAGTGACCCCCTTTCCCCATCATTAGCGCCTCCCTTAGACATATGTACCTTGACATCTCCAGGATCCCAAAATGAAAGGGTCAACACCCGGCTGCATATAGGGGCTCCAGCACTGTGACCAAGGTCCTGATGGGTCACTGGCCACGCATGCATGATTAATTGTTAAATATTGTGACACCCCAGGGTCAGGGGTATTTAAGTCATAACATTTATATAAATTAGCTCAACTTTAACAAGTTAACTAACTTTTATTAATAAATTGGTGCTATAACATTCAAGGAGGAATAACTATTTTACTCAATTCATTCATTGTTCTAGACTCTTCTGGGGCTAAAATTGCCACATGAAGTTGCCCTGGGTATTCCCCAGCCCCCACCCCACCTGTTCTCTCTATGCCACACAGGTGCCCTTTCTTCTTCCCTGAGACATTACAAAACGGTAGAGTCTGTTTCTCTTTTGCCCCTCCTCTCCTCGCCTCCACTTCAGTAATCTTGGTCCCCACAAATAGGTTTTCTTTCCTCTCTCCTGTGTAAGAAAAGATCTATAAATTTTTTATTTGTTGATGGCGCAGTCTATATTTTTATATTTTTGATTTGTGGGTGGTACACAGTCTATATTTTTACTGTTGTCCTAAAGACATTAGGACTTTGAAAGATCATAAAAATAGCACTTTCAGGGCTGGTAAGGGATCAGACAACTCTGAACTCCATGAATAAGCTATTTTTCTCTCTGAAATAAATATTTGAGGATACTTGATCTTGACAAAATAATCATTGTCTTTAGTTTTTTTTAAAATGCATGTAAGCAACTTATGCTGAACATGTTTTTCTAAAAATGTTGAGCCAAAGCAATCCATCAGACAGGGATTATTGCAAACTATGTTAGTCACTACTCAGGTGGCTATAGCAATATACATTCTAAATTTAATGTGCATCCAAGTCGGTTTTGGAGTTTTTCCCACAGCTCCTCTCCTTTCCTTTTAGTTCTACCAGTTAGTTTTGAGAGTCACTCCTAAAGTAACACAGTAAGTATAACACATCATGCAAGTAGACCAGTAAGGGAACAGGTGGACCCGGTTCAGAATAAGTGGGTATTTACTCTTCAGAGAAAACATGTGGAGAAAATCTGAGCTGCTATGAGAAGACTACGCTAGGAAGAATTGTCTTGAAATCCACTAAGGGAAAGTGTCAAAAAAAAAAAAAAAAAGTGAGGGAATGAAAGATGATGCTCTTAGACGGTGAATGGCAGCACCTGGGCCAGCTCCCACTCAACACAATGCTTCCAACTGCGCATCCAATTTAGTTGAGACAGTGCTCCGTAATCAGGCCTCCTGCTTTGGATTTCTATTCTAATGACTATGTCCCGGCCTGCCCAGGAAGACTTCTCCAAACCAATAAAACTCAAAGTGTCTCTATAAGACCAGATTCTTCCATAAAGACCTACTGGAAGAAGTAAGAATCTGGGTGGCATTCTTAGAATGAAATATTCCTTCAGTACTTCCGCTGCCTGACCCAGCACATTGGTATCCTGATTTGACACTTTTAAAGAAAAGGAGGACTTGAGGTGCGTCCAAGTTCTCCCTGTACCTAGGAGGACCCTAAGTCTTATGTCCCAGGCAAGGTACATAGCCTAAATCTCCTGCCTGTTTCTGGCACATTCAGTCCATTGATCCTCTTGCTGCTCTCTCATTGCTACCACTGGGGTCTAAAGGCCATTGATAGGTACTTCAGCTACAGCCACACCACAGCAGCATTCAAAACTAACATATGGCATGTTTCTGTATACCAGGCTATTTCAACGTATGATAGTGGCATCCCACTAGTGGCAAAAGGAACCCAACAGTGGACAAGTGGGCATGGCATTTGATAGACATTTCACACCCTTATTCTAAGAATATTGGCATAACCACCCTGGGGAATGGACATCTAAATACCTGGCTGGAAAAGATTTCTGGACAGAACATGTCAGCATTGTGAATGAACATCTTAGGCAGTAAGGGCATTCAATCCAGCTGTTTCCGACAAGCAAACACGCCCTTCGGAATAACTGCTTGGGTAAGCTCAGAAGGGGAGATGGGGAATGGAATGGAGAGACCAGATCTGTTTATCTGTGATCCCAACAATCTGACAATACCCAGCCACCCCTCTTCTTTTTTCTTTTCCCCTGCTGGCTCTACATCTGGAGGCCTGACTAATTTCGTCTTAGGGTGGCAATTAGATAACAGGGTTTGGGCGACTCCGATGTACTGCTTGAACTCTACCTGGTTTCAGTTATTCAGTAGGACAGATCACAGACCATAAGCAAATTAAGAAGCTGGTTGAATTAGTAAACTCTAAAGCCTCCTTTCTAGTAGCCCACTTGGGAAGTGATGGGGGCACCTTGGGTCATTACAAGTTCTACCGTTGTGCCCCAGGCCCCTTGACGCCTGACCCATCAGGCTGAGCAAAGGGAAGGAGAAGTGGCTTCTAGATGAGGACAAACTCTGTGGCTTTGGAGGGAGAAAAACAACTCTGTCACCTAAGAAAGGAAGACCTTCGATCCTGAGAAGTGTGGGGAGGGAAAAGTGATTAATCCTCTCCTTGTCCTCTAGACCTAGCACCACAACTTGGCAAAGCAATCCTGTGGTTTACCTGAGTCAAGCGGCATCTAAGCCGGCAAGCCAGTCCTCTGCTGGGTTTATGGTCCTTGTACACATGCTGTGGGAACAGGAAAACTCATGCGGGCAAGACCATCCACGAGTTATTTTTCTGTGCTCCACACTATTGTCATGGGCTCCCAGTGTAGACCTCCCTCCCCCATTTATGACAACACATGGACTGTCACAACCTCCTGCAATGTGACTAAGAACAAACGCCTATGTGTCTTCTCAAGCCCAAACAACCTTGAGTTGTGTCACGTATGACAATCAAGTCTGTGACTACTTGCGGACACAGGGCTTAACCAAACGCATGTAATGGTAATCCAAATCAAGTTCAATGACAGATCGTGAACTGGAGTAACCTGTGCCTTCTGGGTGGTATGTTTACACGTGAAGGAGTGGGGGCCATGCAATGTCTGCTATTGGGATGGAGGTTGGTTTTCGGCCCATCTGTCGCCCACTGTAATGACTGGCACTGACATCAGCTTGTTTTCTGTTTGCTATAAAAGATGCTATGCCCTTGGCCCTGTGTCCCTCTCCTGTGGCACAAGCCACTGCACGCTGGGTTCACTGCATTGCCTGTGAGGCTTGGGGGCAAGGAAATTAGTGCTCCTGTGTTGCTACTCTCGCTGTTTGCTGTGCTTTGAATAATAATAATAAATAATGGTCTCATTCAGATCACTGTCTACTTTGATATTATGTAGTTGTTGAAGTTTACTCCATGCTGTTCATTACGGGCCTGGGGCTCTTCCCTGACAATAAATAAATCATTGAATAGAACATAATTATAATAAGCCAATAATGAATGCTACAGAAAACATGAGCCTAATTAAAGAAAATATGAACTACATACTTGACAAGTTTCAAGCAAAGAGAAAACAAGTGAAGCAGGAAAAGAGTGGCAAAGGCCATCCAGGTTGACTAATAAACTTTAGAAAAAGTGGTAAAAATCCCAGTCCTTAAAAGGAAGTTTTTACACCTACATACTTGAAGCAGAAAAAGAGTGGCAAAGGCCATCCAGGTTGACTAACAAATTTTAGAAAAAGTGGTAAAAATCAATAATTGAGAATAATTTGCTTATAAATAAATCCTAACAAACAATAGTAATGAAACCAGTGGTTAAACCGAAAACAGGGCTCTTGGTGAATGTTTTGACTTTAATTTATTCTCATAAAATATCAGCTCAATATGAAGATACCTCATGGACTAATGCAATTTAAGTATTCTGGAAAGATTTTTAAGTATCAGATCAAAAATCGTTCAATTTACAAGAAAACGAAATGAGATGGAAAAACAATAGGTCCACATATTCTATACATTAAAAAGTCCAAGAGTTTGGAACAGCAGTATTGCTATAAATTTAACCAGTTTCACAGAAAAGAAAACTCATCTGTAGTGCTTGCCTATTTCCATGGTGTAAATATCACTGCCATGGCCAATTTCAAGCTATTGACGCACGTCACTGATCAGATTTGGAAAGAGATGGGCACGATTTTCTCCTGTGAACTGGTACAAGCTATCTCTGGCACACGACTGAGTTAGGGGGCAAAGGACAACAGATCATATGAGTTTCAGCCATAAAAATAGCCCCATTAAGCATTTATTGTCTGTGGAAACAGTATAGCTTCGTGGCAAAAAGCTAGACTTTGGTGTTGGATATATTTGGGGAATGAACACTCAGCATTTACTACCGTGTGGTTATATGCACACAAGCTACAGTAGTCCCCCTCATCCACAGTTTTGTTTTTCACAGTTTCCCAGTTACCCAGGGTCAACAACAGTGGGAAAATATTAAATGGAACATTTCAGAAATAAATAATTCATAAGATTGAAATTGTGCACTGTTTGAAGTAGCATGATGAAATCTTGCACTGTCCTGCTCGGTCCCGCTGCGGATGTGAATCATCTGTTTGTCCTCCTTATCCCGCCCATTAGTCACTCGGTAGCCATCTGGTTCTCAGATGGACTGTCTAGGTATCACAGCTCTTGTGCTCAAGTAACAATTATTTTACTTGATAATTGTCTCAAAGCCCGAGAACAGTGAAGCTGGCCACCCACATACGCCAAAGAGAATCTAAGTGCTTCCTATAAGCCAAAATGTGAAAGTTCTCGACTTGAAAAAAAATCCTCTGCCGAGGTTGCTAAGATCAATGGTAAGAACGAATATTCTGTGAAATAGTGAAGAAGGAAAAAAAACTCATGCTGGTTTTGCTGACACACCTCAAACTGCAAAAGTTACGCATCCAGTATGTGACAAGTGCTTAGTTGAGATGGAAAATGCATTAAATTTGTACAATAAGATATTCTGAGAGAAAGATAAAGGCCACATTCACATAACTTATAACAATATATTATAATAAAATTGTTCTATTTTATAATTACTGTTGTTAATCTTACTGGGCCAAATTTAGAAATTAAAATTTATCACAGGTATGTACATAAAGAAACATAGTGTGTGTATATATACACACATGCACACATAAATACACATATATGTACAGATATGTGTACGTATACACACACACGTGTGTACATATATACATGTGTATACACACGTGTGTGTGTGTGTATATAGGGTTCAGTGGTATCTGTGGTTTCAGGCATCCACTGTGGGGAGTCTTAGAATGTACCCCCTGTGGATAAAGGGGGACTATTTTATTTCAATGTATTGATACTTAGATTTACTTTTATACATACACAGTGGGAATAAGAAGACTATCCACTCTATATTATGATAAGAATATAATAATGCATGTAATCACTTGGCACAGGGCCTCGCACACAGTATGAAGAAAAAACTTTACATGCTCATCTATGGTTAAAATACAGCCCAGCTCCTTAATATAATCCACATGGTTCTTTCCAATCCAACTGGAGAACCACAGCCCCCAGCTTTCTTCCCCTTACACTCCCTTATATCCAGTGACCAGCTATAGTTCCCTGAACAGGCTAAGCAAATCCAGACTTTACCTTGGTTTCTGTTATTCCCTCTGCCACTTTCCTCCCTAGTAAGTATTTTCTCATCCTTTAAGTTCCTGCTAAAATCTTTGACTCTTCTGTGAAGCTTTTCTTGACCAGTTCCTCAATCTTCCCTCCTGCAAAATTAATCACTCCTTCCTTCTAATCACTCAATCACTTCCTCATCTTTTTGTTCATACCTTTCATACTTATCACATTGTATCTTAATCATTTGTTTACATATTGAATATCTGTCAACCCAACAATACCTTGCATATCATAATTACTTTGTACATGATTGGCTAGTCCCTTGGAAGTAGGTGAGCAGACTAATCTTTACGTCCCAAGCCCCTAATGTACTGCTTGGCCTAGTGCCTCACAGATTTTTGATGATTTATTGAATGAGTCCAAACAACAACTGTGAAGGTCTGGAATAAGGGAAGAAATCCAAATTGAGTTCCCTTAAGCAAAACTAGTATTTATTAGAGTAATAAATTCACACAGCTCACTATATCCATTGGGGTCTAATGAGAAGATAGAAATCATACCAGTAATTTGAATAAGGACAATATTAATACCAAGAATTGTTAACTGGGTAAAAGGTAGTTAATTACTGAAAGATGTACAAGAAAACTTTAAGGTGTAATAGGGTAGCAACTTCAGAAAGCTTTTGCCACTGTTAGGCTCAAAGAAGTGAATAAGGAACTTAGAAACTTAAAGGAGGGGTCTTCCCCCTGCAAGAGGGAGATTCTGACATTTGAGAAGGAATTGGCTGCTGCAGAAACATGTAGCCACTGATCAAGGTGAAGAAGAAACGGGCTCCAGGCTACTTGCCAGAACCATGGGAGTCAACCCACTGAGCCCTGATCTGCATACCATCATCTTCTTCCTTCTCTCATCTTGCTGCCCTTCCACAGCACCACCTATTGGCAGAGCTTAACATCAAGCCAGTCGGTAAAGGATACATGCAGTCTGCGAAGTCCAGAGCCATTACCAAACAGTGGGACAGAAAAGAATAGGTTTAGGGAAATGAGAAGTAACCAACAGCCAGCACACTCCCCCCAACTGGAGTACGTGCTAATAAAACCAGGACAGCGCCTCAGATCTCAGGTCCTGGGAGCAGAGACTCAACACCATCAGCATCTTGCCTCTCCAGCTCCCATCTTGCTCTTTAAGCTTCCCCCTCATTCCCCCTTTCAGCCATGGATGGACTCTTTCATGAGTCGGATCATGGACACTGCCACCAGCCAGGGCCATACTTTGCAAATCAAGACCCAAGTGGAGACTGAGCATTGGGAGGAAGCCCTCTCTTCAGCTTCATCATAAATAAATTCTGAAGGCGTTTTGACTCGTGGTCCCCCACCCCTGCTGCCTTCTTTAATGAGACTCTGTGACCAAGAGTGTATACAACTCTTGTGCCTTATGTGACACAAGCTCATATCTGTAGGGAGGAAATAATGGGCTATAATTGTAGCTGCCACCAGAAGCACGTGGGGGAAATGAAAGAAGAGCTCCCCCAAAAAATATCCATGACAAATACATCAACAGTACCATTCTTGGCCTCATTTTTCTCTCCTTCAGGCCCTTATTTAAGACCCTGTTACAAAGCCCAGTCTGCAAAGCTACTACCCAGTAAGACGATTTTGCTTCTACACAGCCAACATGCTCACTGTGCCTGATCTCTCCTGCTTCCATTTCAGCATTGACAGAAATAGATGACCAAGGGCTGGTGGTGGACACCATGATCGATCACTATGCGGTTAGTCATAATGCTGGTGTAGTTTCATCACTGCAGCTTCTTTCCTTTTTTAATTGGAGTATAATTGCTTTACAATGTTGTGTTAGTTTCTGCTGTACATGAAGTGAATCAGCTATATGTATACATACAACCCCTCCTTCTTGGACCTCTCTTCCCCATCCCCATCCCACCCATCTAGGTCATCACAGAGCACCTAGCCGAGCTCCCTGTGCTGTACTAGCTATTTTACACACGGTAGTGTATTTATGTCAAACCTCATCTCCCAATTCATCCCAGCCTCCCCTTCCCCCACTATAACCACACATCCGTTCTCTACATCTGCCTTTCTATTCCTGCCTGCTGCAGCTTCTTAATGCAGAGGGAAAAGAATTTGGAAGGCAAGTTAAAGTTTTACATATGTGAGAAGATTGGTTTTAAATTAAAAACCTCCTTTATAGAGAACCAATAATGATTATGACCAAGGGGTTTTTATTCAAGGAGAGGAATATACACTGATATTACCATTACTTCATTTAGTGAGTCCAGTTTATTAATCTCACATCTGATTTAAAAACTTTCAAAATCGTTTTACTGAGCACTGGACATCATAGAAATGTGATTAATTAAATTCCCTTAAACTGTAATTATAGATTTAGTATGGTTGATTCCTTTGAATGTATTAGGCATCTAAAACAGCAAATAATAAAAGTATGATTGCAAAATTATACAACCTTTACATTAAAGCTAGTTATCAAAATGCTAAAAATAAATGTTTAACTTTGTTTCTTATTCTTACCCTTGCTTTGACACACTGCAAGTGCTATTTTTAGATGCTCTTAAGGGCTTTGTTAATCTTACCAGACACAAAGGAAAAAGATCACAGTCACACAAATCAAGTTTGCAGATTCTAGTTGTTGACTAGGAAACTCTGGCTTGGGAACTTCGGTGTGATTGCAATCGCCACAGTGATTCAAACAAGTGACACTGAGCATCATAAACTGAGTCCTTTTATATAACAAATGTTTTAAGGCTCATTTTTTTTAAGTTGGTGCCTCTTCTGAAAACGATGTACTCATAAGCTTTTGGATTTCTTGGTCCCTAATTTTTGGCCTGTCACTTGGATATGTGAACCTAGTCTATCGACATTTTTTAAAGTATATGTTTTCACTAAATTTCTAAAAATTTTAATTACTAGGGCCATCTAGGGTTTAATCTCTATGAATACCTCACCTCTTGAGCTATTAGGCTCAAGAGATTAGGCTATTAGAGATTAGGCTACTTTACCAGAAACAAATTTTCAAAAACTCCATCTTCTTGGCCAACAGGTCTGATTAACTTTTATACATAAGTTGCTGGTTATTTCATATGACTACAAATGCTGATTACTACTTCGTGTTCTTGGTAGAGCTTCTACTTTACACAGCACTTTTCTCCTGCTTACACCGATAGAAATACGTGTGTATGTACATGCATGTCCACACATATTTAGTAGAAGCAAAATACCACACATAGTAATACCCCCTACTGTAAAAAAAATTAAAAATTTTAAAACTATCCAAGTATAGCTGTGCTCCTTTTATATGATAACTAATCCCTGCACACTTAATATTAACCTTTTTTACTTGGGGTATTATAAATTCATGGCTTTTTACAGGTGCTAATTTCTAAGTATTATTGTTATTATTATTTGATGCAAATTTCTAAGTATTATTATTGTTGTTATTATTTGAGTCCTCTTAAGCAGATCTAATCACTATTCTACTGCCCCTTATCTCTTTGAAAGCATTCTTGCTTTCTGACAACAGGACATTCCATATATATCCCAATTTTTTTCCTGCCTTGAAGCAGGAAATCAAATACCTCCAGTAAGACCTAGCCCCTTTTATGTAGAGAACAAAACTGGAAATCAAACAAAATCTGGATATTAAAGGTACACTATAGAAACAATGATGGGCAAAAGATATAAAATGCTGTTGGACATCTTTTTGAAGTGTCTGAACTAGGAAAATGTTTATTTTAAAGTCTGACTTCACATTAATTTTTCTAATGTATTATGTTTTTGTTCCCATTTTTCCTTATTTATTTCATCAGCCACTAGGATTTGCTTCTATACTGACCTAATATTTCAATCGTTCAACAACAATAACAAAAAAACCTTCAAAAGAGTACAAGTTTAAGAGTCTGCATTGCTTATACATCCAGAGAATATTTACATGTAACAAACTAAAAGTAGAGCCTTAAGAGTTTTTTAAGCAAAATATAACTCAGAAGTGAAGAGAATTAGGAAATTGAGTATGTTCATGATTTTGGAAAGTAGGATTACTATAATAGTGGGAAATCCATGTCTTTGGTCCTAGATAGAGAATTACCACTCTTATTCTTTCTTCTTTGAAAAAATGTAGGGTAGTAGAGGTCAGAGGACTAACTGCAGAGAAAAACATGAAATGTTAGCAGAAAACTCAGCCAGTTTCTTGAGTCCATGGCTAATGGTGGTAGATAAACCATTCTTATTCAAAGGAAATTTCTATGTGCTTATACCACAGAAATATTTATTTCAAAACCATCTGTTTGTTGAAAGTAATTCCATGAATGATAATGTAATATTTCATTTTGTATTCTTGAACATAATAAAATTTGATTCAGCGAAGATGGTGTCAATGGCAGCTTAGGCTTTCAATCTTCTTAAATTCTACCATATAAAGCAGACAAGCAGCTAGAAAAGCAAAGAGATGATCAACATCTCTAACAAACTTAGACGACAAAGTATCTTCATACACCTCATAGTATGGGCAGGTATAAACAAACTTTGAATAGCTACAAGACATGCACAACATCTGCACCAGAGGAAGCGTAAGAAAGAACTGGAAATTTCAATGGAAATTTCAGAGGGCCAATCTGAGAACACCAGCTGGAACTGGGTGCATTTTGCATGATCTAGTAGTAGGTAAGGGCGAGGGCCCTTGCAGAAAGTTCTAAAGAGACTGGAGCAGTCTGTGCCGCATGGAATCAAAGCTCCCTCGTAGGACAAAGCCTCACACTGAACATCAAGTGCTAGGAACAAAATCCAATTGAGCAAAACAAGGACAATGGACAAAAAGGAAAGAGGAGGCTCACATAAAAGTTGGACCTGAGAACAGAGCCAGGAGATCTCAGAAAGAAAACCACCATACTTTTGAACACTACACAAAAGAGTAGAAGAGTTAGCTGTAGAGTATACAGTTAGAAAAGTTATCTTGAACAACTCCTTCTAAAAGTTTAACAAAACTAATCTCATATAAAAATAAGCAACAGAAAAGGAGTGAGGTTGATATAAGAAAAAGAAAAAAAGGAAAAAGGAAAAACTAAACAACATAATCTGTAGAACTGAGGTCAACATGATTATACACCAGGAAGCATTTTCTGAGGAATTTCCTAGTGACCGGAAGGGTATGTTGATAATATGGAAGACAATGGGTTTGTAGACTTTTAAAAAATTATATACTTAAAAATAATAAAATAGAGGGATTTGCGCTTCTACATAATTTTAAAGTTCTATCCAGTATTTGGTATTAGTCAGAAAAAAAGAACATTTTCCTTATTTTCTAACCGGAAACACTGAGGCTCACAGAGAATGGACTTTATTGGGATCACACTGCTGAGCTATCAGAATAAAAACATGCCATAATGGCATCCTCGAAAAATATCTGAAAATTATGTTTTTCAAGATGAGCCAAAAACTTTTTAAAATGATAAGACACAATAGATCAACATAAATCTGAAGTAGAGAAACTCAGAAATCAGGTGATGGGGAGAAAAGAATACTAAACTAGAAGGAATAAACATGTAAAAAGAAGTGGACATTAAAGACAGACGGTAAAAGGGAGAAAATTTTTAAAAATCAAAAGGAAGTTAAAGTAACAATGAGAAACAACTACACACCTATTAGAAGGACGAAAATCCCACAGACACCACCAGGTGCTGGTGAGGATGTGGGGCAACAGGAACCCTGACTCACTGTTGGTAGGAATACAAAATGGTACAGCCACTTTGGAAGAGATTTTTACAAAACTAAACATTTCTTACCATATGATTGCAGCAGTTGAACTCTTTAGTATTTACTCAAATGAGTTAAAACCTTAAGTTCATACAAAAATCTGCATGTGGATGTTTACAGCAGCTTTATTCCCAATTGTCTAAACTTGGAAGCAACCTAGATGTGGGTAAGGCAAGTAGATACATCAACTGTGATATACCCAGACAATGACATGTAATTCATCACTAAAAAGAAATGGGCTATAAAGCCACGAAAAGACAGGTAAGAATCTTATAGGCATATTGCTAAGTGCAGTAAGCCAATCTGAAAAGGCTACATACTGTGTAATTGCAACTATATAACAATCTGGCAAAGGCAAAAACACTGAGATGATACAAAGATGGGTGGTTTCTGGGGGTTATGGGGGGAAAAGGCTTGAATACAACACAGAGGATTTTTAGGGCAGTCTCCACTGCCCTAAAAGTGTATTCTGTATGATACGACCCAAGTGGATACATGTCATGGTACATTTGTCAAAACCCATAGAATGTACAACACTGGAGTGAACCATAATGTAAAATTATGGACTTTGGGTGATAATGGTGTGTCAATGTAGGTTTACCGATTGTAACAAATGCATCACTCTGGAGTCCGGTTTTGATGAGGGGGAGAATGTGGGTGGGTGGGGGCGGAGCTGTATGGAACTCTGTCCTTTCTGCTCAGTTTTGCTGTGAACCTAACATTATTCTAAAAAATAAAGTCTATTAAAAAGAGGTATGAAGAAATAGACAAAGGATTTGAGAGAAAGTGACAAATACTGAAAGTAAGCAGAGAAGATTCAATGCAAATGTAAGTGCTCAAAGAAGAAAATCACACTGAGGGAACACAATACAAAAATGTGATTTAATAAAATCAATTTCTTTGATTAAAGATATTTTTCCTTTAATTAAAAACATTAAAACCACATATTGAAACCAAATATGAAAACAAAAGGTGTATCTGAGAAAGTAGAAATTACCAACACCAAGAAAAATTCTAGTAAATTAAGGAAATTTGAGGGAAAAAAAACCCTATTCCAAGCAAAAAGACCATTTTATTTATAAAGGAAAGAAAGCAGATTTTTATCAGACTCTTCCAATAGCAGTGCTTTGTGTTGAAGGAAAATGGGGTAACATTTAAGACATCAAGGAAAGCAAAAGCTAGTCAAGGATTTTATATCCAGTCTAACTTGCAAATATAATGACCACATCAAACTAATATCAGCACTCGAGAGTTCAGTATTTTTCTCATGATCTTCCTGATAAATCTACTAGAGAACAAGTTTCAGATAACTAAATATAACCAGAGAAACACCATCACAAAGATGAGGGGTGAGCATTAAATATACACTTAGCCATAGAACTAGGACTTGATGATGGTTAAAAGAGTGATAATACAGTATTTTATGGCTGTATTCTGACAAAAATATCATGCACCTATTTTTAATGGGGAAGAATAAGCAGATGTACCTAAAAAAATGTTACCTGTTTTTGTACTGGTGATGGTAATACCAGTGTGTACTTCTGAGCCTGTTGTGTAACTAAAGTGAAATAAAGTAAATAAGCAATTATGTGATCTTGTAATTCAATCATCCCATGGCCGTGAGAACCAGAATTCTCGGAAGGAAGAAGGGTCAGATATAAGATAGAAACTATTAAATAGAAACTCCGCAGTCACAAATTTGACTTAAAAGTATCATTTCTCAGCATAGAAATATTTTTATATGTTTTTATTGATGTAGCTTTTTATCCTAACTCCACTGAAAAGGCCTAGAAACAGTGACCAACCCAGCAGCAGTGAGTACCCCTCACACCAGGTTATGGGCTTGAAAAACCATCTTCCACTAAAAGATACCAGGGACTCTTGGGGAATGGCTAATTAGAGGTTTGGAACAGAAAATGCACAAGATGGGCCACAACACATCACCCTACCAGAGAGCAAAGAAGCTGTCAAAGACTGCTAGGGACATATGCAAAGGACTCAGGCGTCAACCTGAGGAGGCCTCCACAGACAAAGAGGACCAATTTGAGATCTAATAAGGATTATAACTACCATGGACTGAAACACAAATGTATTTAAACCCATAAATTCACAATGATATTTGTTAAAGGGGGTAGCCTAATTGTTCAGCCTTGTAAAATCATAGTGAACCAACTCATTACTTCGAAAGTTGTTAACTACTGGGAAAGAAGTACATTTATCCTGTGTAAGTCTAGTTATACTTAAGAATAATCAAATAGTAGACGAGGGTAAGTTTCTTCCTATAGAAGGTTTCAACAGATGGAAAAAGAATGATAGAAGACTGCATCACTTTGCAATCTCAGTGAAGGACTGGATCTGAGCGGTGTGCAGCAATGACATCAACAGCAAAATCACATGCCACCATGAAATAGTCGTGCCAAAAAATTCATATCCAATTAAGCTTCCAGATCCAGATATCAACATACAGGAAACAAAAAGCACAGAGGAATGTGCAAAGCCACATGTTGGGGGTGCAATTAGCGTAACTCAGAGTGAGACTCTACAGATCAAAGATCTGAGTTTGTTCAACACGTTGCAAGGGAAAGGGGTGGCAGCGATAGAAGGAAAACCTGTACATTTAGGAGACCATCAAGGGACTATACTGTATTACATAGGCACTATATATAAAAGAAGGAAGAGAGGGAGGGAGGATGGGAGGGTTCCAGGTGGTACACTTTTGGTGATAAAACAATAAAGCAAAAAAAAAAAAAAAAAAGTGTTTTAAAAGTCAGGACAGTGGTTACTTTTAGAAAAAATGGAAGGGGCTATGAATGGAATGAGGAGTTGCAAACATAAAGGTGCAGGAAGCTTTTAAGGTAACCAACAAAGCTCTATTTCTTCACATGGGTAACTTATAAAAATAGTTGCTTTGATTCATTGTTATACATGTGTTTTATGCAATTCTTTAATTTTACAATAGAGATGGTTTTTAAAAAGTTAAAAAATATTTAAAATACTTTACGTTTCAAGCCTGCCTTTGTTTATTAATATGAATTAATGAGCATGCTTTTAAAATAAGAACTCCTCTTTCTGGAGTTACCATTTTATTGGAAAAGTATATTTACAGCTATATCCATTCTTAGAACAGTGCATAGAGCAGGGACTCAGGAAGTGGTTACAAAGCAAAGTAAAATGTGCCCCCATTAGAATAAGAGATCCGGAAGTTGAAGAGCAAACCAGATATCCATGGAAAGGTAGATAGATCAAACCAATTTTGATTTTGTACAGACCTAAAGAATTTGTGGTATTTTTCTCCACAGAATTGGAAATGCTCGTACGACGGAAGTCAGAGGCAGAGCAGCCATCCTAGCAATACAGATACAACCATGCCAAAAATGGACAATATCCCACAATCAGCCCAAGAATGTACAGTATCTTCCACAGCAGCTGCACAGGGAGTAATTTATATTTTTGAAATGAAGAGTAGCTTTACACTTGGCACAGAAATCCATCGTATTAGCTTTGATTACAAGAAAGCTAACCACTATAGATTAAGAGACTTCCTTCCAAGGAGACATACTATGAGACTTGAGTATGAGCAGGTTTACAGTTATTTCAAGAGATCTGTGAATCCACGTTAGTAAGCAATGCCTATCAGCTGGAAGAATATGTCATCCATAGAAAATGTTCTGACTCTTCAAATGTAAGTAGTTGACTTTATATTTAATAAAATTCAAATCACTTCAAGCACATTATTAAACTGAACTGTAACCTCACATTTAGGAGATTTTCATATATGTTTGATTCAATAAGCTGATTTTCCAACTTTTTATTTTGAAAAGTTTCAAAGCTACAGAGAAGTTGGAAGAACAGCACATGAAGAACCACATGCCCTTTATCTAGATTCACCAATTTGTAACATGACTGGCAATATATTCCCCTTCTCTCTCACTCTCTTGTGTGCTCACCTGTGATGTTTTTTCTATTTTCCTGATCTATGTGTAAGTGAGCTGCAGACTTCACCTCCTCATACCTAAAAACTTCAACATCATCTCCTAAGATTAAAATTAAGGACATTCTCCTATACAACCACAGTGTGACTCTCACATCTTAGCAAGGATTTGCCTTAGGTATGAGAGTATTTGCCTTAGCAAGGATTACTTGGAAAAGACACCAAAAGCACAAGCAAAAAAATTAAAATAAGTGGGACTAGATTTCACTAAAGTTCTGTACAGCAAAGAAAACAAAGAATTGAAAAGGACCTACAGAATGGGAGAAAACACTCACAAACCACATGTGATAAGGGGTTAATATTCAAAAATACAAAAATAACTCAAAACTCAGTAACAAAAAAGCAAATAATCCAATTAAAAAAATAGTCAAAGAAACTGAAGACACTTTCCCAAAGATGACCTACAAATATCCACTAGGTATATGAAAAGATGTTCAACATCACTAATCATCACGGAAATGCAGATCAAAGCCACAATGAAATATCACCTCATACCTGTTAAGATAGCTATTATCAAAAAGACCAGAGGTAACAATTGCTGGTGAGGATGTAGAAAAGGGAGCTCTTGTACTCTGTTGATGAGAATGTAAATTGGTTTAGTCACAGTGGAAAATAGTATGGAAGGGTTCCTCAAAAAATTAAAACTTTAACTACCATATGATCTGGTAATCCCACTCCTGGGTATATATTCAAAAGAATTGAAATCAGTATCTCAGAGAAACATCTGCACTCCCATATTCATTTCAGCATTATTCACAATAGCCAAGATTTGAAAACAACTTGTGTCCATCAATAGATGAATGGATAAAGATGTAGTATGTATTTACACATACAATGGAATATTATTCAGCCATGAGAAAGAAGAAAATCCTCTCAGTGTGACCAACTGGATTGACCTTGAGGGTATCATGCTAAGTGACATAAGTCAGACAAGGAGAAACAAATACTGTATGATCTCACTTATGTAAGGAATCTAAAAAAGCTGAACTCATAAAAACAATAGAAAAACAATAGAATGGTGGTTATCAGGGACTGGAGGTTTGGGGAAATGTGGGAGATGTTTAAAGGTACAAACTTGAAACCAGATCGGGATTCCCATATATACATTACTAATAAGAAAAAAAATACCAAATTATACACTCTAAATATATGCAGTTTATTGTATGTTAATTCTATCTCAATAACAGTTGTTAAAAAAATAAAAAAAATAAAAACAGTAGAATGGTGGTTAGGGACTGGAGGTTTGGGGAAATGTGGGAGATGTTTAAAGGTACAAACTTGAAACCAACAAATTAGTTCTGCAGATCTAATACACAGCATCACACAAGTAGGAACAATGCTGTATTATAAACTTCAAAGTTGCTAAGAGACTAGATCTTGTTCTCATCACTAAAGAAGAAATGATTATGGGACATGATAGAGGTGTTAGCTAATGCTATGATGGGAATATTGTAATACATAAATATATCAAATCAACACATCATATACCTTAAACGCACACAATGTTATATGTCAATTATATCTCAATTTTTAAAAAGTTCAAAACAAAAACAGTAAGTTTTAGAAGGGATGATACTTCAAGACCGTGTGAATTTCCTGTTCCCAACAACCTCAGCCCATTAGTTCAAACATCTATTGATATTACTCTGGCTGGAAGCACCAAGATAGTGATTTTCTAACTTTATTATTCTTTATGTATTTATTTACTAACATATATTATTTTTGCAATCAATAGCTATGAAAACTACTGTAAAGTGAGACTACAAGTCCTCAGTGAGGTTAGAAGCCACCTTATCTAGGCAGACACTAGACATTAGGCTAGAAAGTGTATAAATGTTCCACTTCCCTCACATGACTCACTGCACTACCACACAGGGCAACTATTTTTCCTCTTAGAAGCTCTGTTGATTGACAGCACTGGTGTCTGAATTACTTGCAAAAGATCTTATTATTAGATTTAATAGGGATAAACATAATTTCTTTAAAAAACTAGAACCTCATCATTCCTGACATCTAGTATTAGGATTCTAGAAAGCTGTATGAAATAACTGAAAAAGCAGGCTTTATCCACACCATGAAAACACTAAGCAAATGACTGTACAACCCCTACCTCCGTACATGCTGAGAGCAATGAAATTTTTAATATTTGCTGCTTAATTTATCTTTATTTTCTTTAATTTCTGATATGTTTAACGCAAAGACTACATGAGGCCATGTTGTTAAACTTTTGTACAAGGCATGTTACTCTGTAATTTGTGATTCCCTGGGCTTTTCTTGAAAATTAGCCAGAAATTGCTACAGGTGTAGAATTCTGCAGCTTGAACACTGCATTCGAGAAGAGAGATCAATTTCACTGAGAACATACTATGTAGATCCTTCCATAGGCTCAGATATAAGGGCCTGACCTACTCGTATTCGATGCCAAACCAAGCATTTGGCTCAGCAGTTCATTCCTGCCCCTGAGACGTTCACAAAAGCATCAGCTTAAATAGGGATTTCATCCCTTACAAACGTCTCCACAAAGGTGTATAGCCAGTTATTATTATTGTTAAAAGATTTACTAAACTATTAAATCTGCCTGCATAAATAATGAGGACCTCTCTTTTCTGATCTGGGGTCATCTTTTCCAAGGAGATAGATGGTAGGTATTTAAAATACAGCAGAAATCCAAGATCATTACCATCAATAGGGCATACCAACCTTCTGGATTATGCTGTGATTATTTTTATTGTTGTTTTAATCAAATGTGAAGAATAATAATAGAGTGAATATTTACTCATAGGAAACATTAGTTTATAGGAATTATGAAAAGAAGGTAAATAAAAACCAATAATCCTTGAGCGAAACTGAGCAACGGTTGAAATTTGGGAATGGATCCTGAAGAAAAGCCAACTCCTAAAACAGACATTGCTTTGTACTTTCTCCAGAAAATTAAAACAAACACTATTTTAGTAGTATGCTCTATATATTTTAAGTAGCTTTTCAAGTACGTTTCAAATAGAATTCTTCTACATAAAAATCCACTGTTAACTACTAAGATCACAAAATATGTAGACGTTTGCTTGCAAATAACATTTGTCCTCGAAGTCTATTGCTTAAGTAACTGTAAATAAGTGTCATTCATTCAAGACTCTACCTAACATTCAGCTTGGATTAGCAGAATTCTTACCTGGGGCTTATTTTGCCAAAAGCCTTACTTTTGGTTTCAAGGTTCATAGGATTCGTTGGCAAAATAACCACTCTACACTCAAACAACAATTTAGAGCGAGTTTATTGAATTAACAAAGATTACAGTATACTAAGAAATTAGAGTAAAGACAGAGGTTTATCCATCACCGAATTGGGGAAGCACCTGCATCCAGATCCAAACGGCACTGGGAAGTCCCAAGTGACAGCAATCTGGAGTTCAGTTGGGAAGGGTCCCGGGCAGTGCTTCCCCTCCACCGGTGAGACTTCAGATTGGAGTTCTGGGGGCTTCTGCTTATAATTCCCGGCCATCAGTTTGTGTGTAAAAATGCAGCTCTGGACTTACTTTAACAATGTTGTTGTTTTCATCAAGTGAGTCACAAGATTCTTCAGACCCCAGGGGACTGGCCAGGTCCCCAGGGCTCAAGAAATTCCAAGACCCACCCCCTTTCTTATCATAAGTGCTTTTTGACTTGCCAGCAGCAATTGTTAGGTGTGTAGGCAGGTGTGCAGTCCAGGCAGGGTCATAGGTAGGTCAGAGCCCTGCTTCTGTCTCTGAGGTCTGAACAAGCCTACTTTACTAAATTCCAACAGGGCTACAGATTAGAATTATCCAGAAAGATTTTTAAAAATACATGGGCTTCAACACACCCCCAGACACTCAGATTGACTGGAGATTTACTGGAGTCAGAAGTTCATACTTTAAAACCTCCCCCAAATGATTCTGATGTGTACTGCCATTTGGAACTAGTCACTATAAAGAGTCAACACACATGGGTTCAAGCAACTGTTGCCTAACGTGTTATACAAGCTTGAGAAAGAAACTTACAATCCCGGAACATCCCTTCATTTGTATGAAACTGGGCCACACAGGTATGAAATGTTGTCAAATATATTTCACTTTTTACCATTTTTGTAATTGTCTTAATTCTAAAAATCTGTACACATATTTAATGTTTTTTTTTTCTCCAAAAAGCTATTACTCAAGTCACAGTGAGTCTTACATTGAGTAACACCCTAGGGTGAGGAAATAAGGCTTAGAGCCAATGGCAATGTTCCAGAGTTGATGTTAAATCAATATTCTGTCAGCTAAACAATTGTCTTGACTACGCCTCAGTACCAATCAAGAAGCGTCTTAGAACCTTAAGAAAATTCAGTCTTAAAATTCAAGTCAGCCCATTTGAGTTCCTGAGAACATGAATCTCTATAGGACTGATGCCTAAATTGAGGTAATCAAAATCAATTTACTTTGTACCATCCCAGAATATGACCTTTTTAAAAAAAAAAAAAAAATTACACAGAATTGGTCCTAACCAAAACCTCAAATCTTGAATTTAAGTTCTTACACAAGTTCTGTCTCTCCTCATACCATCTTCAGAAGACATATGTTCTTGCTTCCTTGTCTTAATTGTCTCTTCCAAAATACCCTTTGGGACCATCACACATCAATACTCTTCATCTCCATATATTGAGGAGGAAGACTTTTCTAACAGTAAAACTGGAACATCTGCATTAGGGGCTTCACTCCCACAACGTACCATTAGGGCTTGTTGAATTATAACCTATCTCAGTGTATTAGGCATCTCTAACAAGAATTTTAAACTCTACTTCTCTTCTATCTCCTTTGCATGTGTTATTTTAATGAAGGATGTTAAGTTTTCACGAAGGACAGAATATCACAAAATATAGGCTAGGTAGATGATTCCACAGCAGAAGTGTCTTTTATTCTAGAATTTAATCTCCCTATTAGATATCCATAAGAGCTTCTAGTATAACAAATAAAAAATAAATAAACCACGGGGAAGGGCACGATGGCAGCATAGGAAGACCCTGAGCTCACCTCACCCCATAGACAGACTGAATCTATACCTACATACAGAGTAACTCCTCCTGGAGAAGACCTGAGGGCTGGTTGAAGAGCTACTGCACATAGAGGGACCACGTAGCAACAGGCAGAAAAGACAGACAAGGTATCCATGGGAAATCTCCTCCAACCTGTAGTATGAAGGGATTTAGCTGAGAGGCCTGAGCACCTGGGACATAGCAAAACAAACAAACAAGAAACCCAGCAGTTTAAAGGGCAGCTACACTATAAGGGAAGAAAATTCATTTACTAACCCCAGAGCTTCTGCCACAAGGTTGGGGAACTGCTGGAGCCCTCTCCAGGGCCAAGAGTGCTGAGAAACACCACCAAGTCCCACCAGGACTCCTATCAGCCCGCACATTCTACCCAGTGGTTGTGGAGATTAAATGATATAATTTTGTATGGAAGTATTAAGCTATCCTTTTTACAAGAATTGTTGGTTTCATAATTTCCTCTCTCCTACTCTTCCTTCCTTCATTTCTTCTTTCTATCCTTTTTGTTCTTCTCATTATCAGCTCCACAGAGAAGAGAGTATGGCAAAGCCCATTGCTCCTCAAATGAGAGCTGCTGAAAGCAGAGTTAGAGGGGAGTCCGTTGGACACATCAGCGAGAACCCCTGAATACAGCCTCCTATCAGCTTCCACTACCTGTAAAATCTCAGGCAGAGAGAAGTCTCAGAACCTCTAGGGATGCCCACTTTGTACAAGACTGACCAGACTTTAGTCTGGAATATAAAATTGAAAACTGCAGTTATCTTGACAGATCTCCTTTTGCAATCAAGACGATACATCTCTGCCAATTCTCCTTGGTTCTTGGGATCTTAGCAAATGGTTTCTTTGTGTTCCCATGGTGAAAAATGGAGTTATTGGGATAATACATAGCCTGAGAAACAACCCAGGCAGACCCTCATACACATTTGCTTCTACACTTGAACACTGGCTGAGTTTCTTCGGTCAAAATATACTTCTGATTGATTTGTGTGGCCTGGGGACAAATGTGAAAGAGAATGCTTCTGATTAACCAGGCCTAATATCAGCAATCTTTGCTATGGTACACAATAAATACTGTGCTGACAGGTCTACATGAGTGAGTTAGAGATGTCAGTCTTGCACTATGAAAGCATTATCCTTGCTTGTCATCCTCTTGGATGACACCTGCAGAGACAGCACCACTCAAGTATGCTTATACATCCAGCTCAGATAATGAGCCTATTAACTGTCCCACCCTAAAACCGTCAAAAATCAGCATTGAGCAAAGACTAGGTAATTAAATTTCAACCAAGAACACCAAATAGCTCGAAAGAACAAAGCAAAGTAATGATTAGCAGGAAGAGCATAAGACAGCAACTTAGCTTACAATTCAAGAAGTGAACACAACACTTAAATGCCTAGTAGATGGTAGCATCACAGTTCTTAAATGAATCAGAATAAAATAGCTGGTAACTCTTGAGACTTATCACCTATGCTAGATTTCAACAGTGAAATGATAAGAGAAAACTTTTTATATTTCCTACTAGTGTTCCACATCCCTAGTAAACATCCTTCACTCAGTAAGCATTGCATTCACTATCTAAAACAGAGACTGGCAAACTACAGTCTGCAGGCAAGACACCTGTTTTAAAATAAAGTCTTACTGTAACACAGTCATACCATTCATTTGTATATTGTTTGTGGCTGCTTTTGTGTTATAACAGCAGAGTTGAGTACTGGCAACAGAAATTGTATGACCTATCAGCCTAAAATATTTACTATCTGCCCTTTAAGGGGAAAAAAATGGTCAATTTTTAAATTCTAAGCAAAAGTTTCTGGTTCTGGGTAAGATGAAGTAAACACACTCTTCACTGTCTCTTCGATTCAGTTTTAAAACCTGAACAGAATGCATGAAGAAACTATTGGGAAACTCTGTAAAATAGTAACAGGTAGGTTGCGGTAAACACTGCAGTTCAAAGTAGTACCAAACCAGTGGTAAGTTTGCCATTTTCTCCCCTCTGTTTGCAATCCCCACCATTTGTCCCCATATGCAGATGCAGCTGTGGACATCTGTGGTAGACCAGGATAACTAAAGCCCCATATTTCTGGTCAAAGACTAAAAAGGAAATCTCCAGGAAGCTGGAAAGTACTGAAGAGACTGTAGTGGTGAAGAAGCTTATGAAAGTGACCTCACAAAGTTGTTTATTAATTCTGGGGATCTCCCCTGACCTGTGTACCTATGGATAACATCTTAATTAGAACATAAACGATTTTGAGAACTGAACTAAATGACCACCAACCAGATCCCAGACTGGCCACTGGCTGATGCACACATGGAATACATTAAAATAACACTGCAAAGGCTTTGAAAACTGAGTTGGCATTGGAACTGCAATGCACTGAAGGCAGTTTTAAACTTTCAACCTGAACTTAATCAGGCTACTAAAACCAAAATATCAACATTCACCATAGGATTTCACAAGACACAGAATCTCACAAACTAGTAATCAAAATGGGTCAGATTTAATCCAAAATTATTGGGCATACAAAAAAAAAAACAAAAAAATCCTCCAACCCCATGTCCCATAGGAAAGACAACCCACAGACCTCAACACTGAGATGAGATGGATGTTAGAACTATCTGACAAAGACTTTAAAGCAGCTATTATAAAAATGCTCTAGCAAGCAACTGTGAACACTCTAGAAACAAATGAAAAAATAGAAAGTCTCAGCAAATAAATACATGGATAAAGAAAAAATTTGAAATTTTAGAACTTAAGTATATAATAAAAGAAATCTAGTGTAAAGTCCTAATAGCTGGGGGGAAAAACATGGACTAATAGTTGAAACTCTCCTACCAGCGTCACTAGGATACTTTTCTTTAACAATCTATACAGACATCCCTTCACCAAAATAGAACAATTAAATGGTCTGGGTCTCAAATTCTACAAAAGTTTTCTAAAAACCCACTGTTGCCCTTTTGATCTACCTCTAAGATAAGCTTACTAACCACAAAAACTTTGTTATTTTTACTTTATGATTATAATGTTGGGTTTGCTTGCTTGCTTTGAACAAAACTGCTATCACCAAGCTCAGTTTTTCATCATATGCAACAGTCTTCCAGCAAACACCTGTCAAATATTTTCCACATTTATTGGGACATTTTGTGCCAGTTAGAATGTATCAAAGACAACTGGGTTGTGTCAAGAAGGTAAAGAAGCTAATTAGAAATAGTTTCTATCAAAAAGAATGATGCAATTGATTGGAAAACAATGAATATTTTAAAATCCATGAATTAATAATGTTTAAAGAGATAAAGGGAAAGACCAAAAATAACTCATTGAACATCTTCGGAAGAAACTGGGTCAACAACTCCTTACTCAGATAGCTAGCAATTAGAAATTAAGAGGAAAGAATTAAAGTCATTCTGCCTTAACCTACATGAACTGTATTTCAGGATAACTAAATAGGCTTAGTGATGGAAAACTGTTTTTTTAATCAAAATATTCTAGCTAAATCATGTAGGGAGGAATAACAGATTCAGAAAAATCATTGTTTTGCAGTCCCTAAGTGAAATACTTGAGTCAAGCAACAAATATCAATGGAAAGAAACCATTAAACGATGTGTTGATGGGGTCTTCACAATGGAGGGATCAGGATTTCAAGGTTAAAACAATCAGACATCACTGTCATCTGATGTGATGCAATAGGGAGCACACAGCACCCATTCTGCGAAGTATCATGCCAAAAATGTTGAGCCAGAACCAAACCAAATGTCTAAAGCTAATGTTAATTAAAAAACAACCAACAAAAAAATTACATGACACCATAACTGAAGGAAATAAAATTATTCTAAAATTAGGATCTTCTAGAGTTTTCTGTGGACAAGTCACTGACCAGGCATTGCAACCAATCAAAATGTCATGAAAATGAAAAATAGGAGTGGAGTCAATATAGAAGAAAAAGTCTTAGGAAACATAATGTCCAATGCATAGATCTTGTTGAATTCTGAATTGAAGGAAAATTAAAAGAGACACCTTTCAGGGCTTCTTAGGTGGCGCAGTGGTTGAGAATCCACCTGCTAATGCAGGGGACACGGGTTCTATCCCTGCTCTAGGAAGATCCCATGTGCTGCAGAGCAACTAAGCCCATGTGCCACAACTACTGAGCCTGTGCTTTAGAGCCCATGAGCCACAACTACTGAGCCCATGGGCTGCAACTACTGAAACCCACGTGCCTAGAGCCCGTGCTTCGCAACGAGAGAAGCCACAGCAATGAGGAGCCCGCGCACCACCACAAAGAGTAGCCCCCACTCACCGCAACTGAAAAGAAAGCCCACACATAGCATAAAAGGCTCAACACAGCCAATAAAATAAATAAATTTATAAAAAAAAAAAGAAAAAGAGACATCTTTGCACCTTTAAAACTGGTACTGTATGATACTAAGGAATTAATATTTTATTAAGACAATGACATTGTAGTCATACATAAAGATATCCTTTTTAGGAGTGTACACTGAAGCATGAAGGTATAAAATGACATGATGTCTGATATTTGCCTTATAACACTTCGGGGGGGGGGGTGGAGAGAAAAAGCTATAGATAAAGCAATATGGAAAAAAATCCTGATAACATATCTTGATGCTGAGTGTATGGAAACTCTTACTAGTCTCTCTACTTTTCTGTATGTTTAAAATTTATTTGTTAAAAATATCTTCAACAAAAGCTGCTACTGATGATTCATAAAGATATTCCAAATTCTGTCAGCTAAGTTCTAAAAGCATCTATGAAAAAGAATATAACAAAAGATTTGGGTGCATTCGCACCCTCATTCAAATACATGGTTGTTTTGAAGGAGCAAACCTCTTTGAGTTACAGGTTCTAATGTGTTTTCTTTAAAATGCAGTCACTTTTATCTGTAGTATTAATAAGTCTGTTTACTCTGAGGTAAAATCGTCATATCTCTTAAAAAATATCATACCCCAGATGCTCCATTGATAATGGAAAAGAATGTGAGGTAGAAGAGAGAAGACTGATAACTGGACCTCATAAGCATCCCGCTCACCCAGAGATTTACCTTCTTATTGTTTACAGCTGCTTCAAGGGGGCCTGCCCCTCCTACTTAATATTCTGGCCTAGGTCACAACATAGGACCATTATCTTATATCCTCAAGCAAAACTGAGTTAATACTGAAACATTTACACAAGATTTTAGTTAAAATTGGGGAATAATAAAAAGAAACTGAGCACTAGGAGGAACAGGAAACTATATTAGGGCTACCCAAACAGTGGCCATTGAACCAGAAGCATCAGCATCACTTGGGAGTCTGTTATGAATGCAAATTCATGGACCCCCACCTCAGACTTACTGAGTCAGAATATCTGAGGATAGGGCCCAGGAATCCTTGCTTTAAGATGCTTTGATATGATTCTTTTGTTTTTGTGAGCACAAGTTCAAGAATCACTGAACTTGATAACCTCTAGAGATTCTGATTCAATTGGTTTATGACAATCATCCTCAAAATTGGCAGCATATTCGAATCACCTGGGGAGCTTTTAAAGGTCCTAACACCCAGGCCTTATGACAAACCAATTAAATCAGAAACTCTGGGGTATATGCCAGGCACTCGTAGCTTTTAAAACTCCCCCAAAGAATTCCAGTGTGCAGCCAAACCTGAGAACCATTGGTCTAGAATATGGCATGACCCAGACATCAGTATTTTTGTTTCGTTTTGCTGTGCAGCTTGAAGAGTCTTAGTTCCCCAACCAGGAATTTGAACCCAGGGCCTGGCAGGGAAAGCACCAAGTCCCAACCACTGGATGACCAGAGAATTCCTTGGACATCAGTATTTTTTAAGAGCTCCCAAGATGATACTAAGTGCAGCCTGAGTTGAGTACCAATGAATGATACATTTAAATACAAGATACATCATATTCATTTTCAACAAGGGGTCTTTTAAGTCATCTCACTGTCTGCCTTCACAAATCATGGGTCATTTTCCCCCCTATATTCCAGGAAAAGCCACAAGCATAACTTGATGCTGAAAAATCCAAGGGAATAAGAATGAAGACAGTCATAAATTCCCTCTTCTACCTTTTTGTGTGTGCCTTCCAAGTTCCGATGATTTGCCTTCCACAGATGGGTGATGTCAGGAGTATCACCCTCCTTTTGAGAGACCCCACTTCTTACCTGTAGGGAGGAGAGCTTATTCCAGAGACCTCAATAGAAATTATGTCAGAATCTGCCTCTACACAGTAACTTCAACATTTCAACATGAGACACTAACTTAGTATGTTAGGAAAAACATTTTATGTTATCTACATACATCAGAAATAATGCAAATAAATATTTGAGTGTCCAAGAGTATAGAAGTAATTAAAGATACGTGTGTCCGGCGGCACCGGCGACCCGAGCCGGGCGGAGTGGAGAGCGACGGAGGGGGCGGAGGGAGAGGGAGGCAGAGGGGAGTGAGAGCCGCATTTCCAGTTCCCAACTACGAGCTGCGAGTTTGTAGATGGGGCTGCTCGGCGGCGCCTGCGGCTGAGGAAGAGCAGCGGCAGCGGGCAGAGGGGAGCGACGGCAGCGCGGAGGAAGCCGAGGTGCGAGCCGTTTTTCAGAGGAGAGAAAAGATGGCGGCGAAGTAGAGAGACGTGGAGTGCATCCCTCTCCACAGATGCATTGGGAATGCACGGAAGGACGCAGTAATTCCCACAGAGAACCAGCTCAACACCAGCAGACGGCCTCGGACACCAGAAAGGACTGCGGGGAGCCCGACATAGCCGACTTAACATTCGTATAATCCAATACTTGGACATTAGTCTGAGGCTTGGACAGTCTTCTATAAACACCTCTATCGCCAGGACAAGCAACCCCAAAAGTTTGGACAACCATGAGGAAACAAAGAAACACCATGCAGGCAAAGGAGCAGGAAAAAAACCCACAAGACCAAATAAATGAGGAGGAAATAGGAAAAATGCCTGAAAAAGAATTTAGAGTAATGATAGTAAAAATGATACAAAATCTCGATAACAAAATAGAGAAAGTACAAGAAACAGTTCATAAGAACTCAGAAAAACAAACAGCAATGGATAACAAAATAACCGAAATTAAAAATACTCTAGATGCTATAACCAGCAGAATGACTGAGGCAGAAGAACGAATAAGTGAGTTGGAAGATAGAATGGGGGAAATAACTGCCACAGAGCAGGAAAAAGAAAAAAAAATAAAAAGATTAGAAGACAGCCTCAGAGACTTCAGTGATAACCTTAAACGTACCAACATTCGAATTATAGGCATCCCAGAAGAAGAAAACAAGAAAGGGTCTGAGAAAATATTTGAAGAGGTTATAGTGGAAAACTTCCCCAACATGGGAAAGGAAATAACTAACCAAGTCCAAGAAGCACAGAGAGTCCCATACAGAATAAACCCAAGGAGAAATACACCAAGGCACATATTAATCAAACCAACGACAACTAAACACAAAGAAAAAATATTAAAAGCAGCAAGAGAAAAGCAACAAACAACATATAAGGGAAAACCCATCAGGATAACAGCTGACCTTTCTACAGAAACTCTGCAGGCCAGAAGGGAATGGCAGGATATACTGAAATTCCTGAAAGAGAGAAACCTACAGCCAAGAATACTCTACCCAGCAAGAATCTCATTCAGATTTGAGGGAGAAATCAAAAGCTTTCCAGACAAGCAAAAGTGAAGAGAATTCAGCACCACCAAACCAGCCTTACAACAAGTGCTAAAGGAACTTTTCTAAGGAGGAAACACAAGAAAAGGAAAACACCTACAAATACAAACACAAAACAATTCAGAAAATGGTAATTGGAACACACATGTCAATAATCACTTTAAATGTAAATGGATTAAATGCTCCAACCAAAAGACACAGACTGGCTGAATGGATACAAAAACAAGACCCTTCTATATGCTGCCTACAAGAAACCCACTTCAGACCAAGGGATACATATAGACTGAAAGGAAAGGGATGGAAAAAGATATTCCATGCAAATGGAAGTCAAAAGAAAGCTGGAGTAGCAATACTCATATCAGACAAATTAGACTTGAAAGTAAAGACTATTAAAAGAGACAAGGAAGGACACTACATAATGATCAAGGGATCCATCCAAGAAGAACATATCACAATGGTAAATATCTATGCCCCCAATATAGGAGCACCTCAATACATAAGGCAAATGCTAACAGCTATAAAAGGGGACATCGACAGGAACACAATTATAGTGGGAGACTTGAACACCCCACTTACATCCATGGACAGATCATCCAAACAGAAAATAAAGACACACAAGCTTTAAATGACACATTAGACCATCTCGACTTCATTGATATTTATAGGACATTCCATCCAAAAACGACAGACTACACTTTCTTCTCAAGTGCACACGGAACATTTTCCAGGATAGATCACATCTTGGGTCACAAATCAAATCTCAGCAAATTCAAGAAAATTGAAATCATATCAAGCATCTTCTCAGACCACAATGCCATGAGACTAGATATCAATTACAGGAAAAAAACTGCAAAAAATACAAACACATGGAGGCTAAACAATTCACTCTTAAACAACCAAGGAATCACTACAGAAATCAAAGAGGAAATCAAAAAATATCTAGAAACAAATGACAATGAAAACACAACAACCCAAAACCTATGGGATGCAGCAAAAGCAGTTCTAAGAGGGAAGTTTATAGCAATACAGTCCTACCTTAAGAAACAAGAAAATGATCGAATAAACAACCTAACCTTACACCTCAAACAACTAGAGAAAGAAGAACAAAGAAACCCCAAAGCGAGCAGAAGGAAAGAAATCATAAAGATCAGAGCAGAAATAAATGAAAAAGAAAGGAAAGAAACCATAAGAAAAATAAATAAAACTAAAAGCTGGTTCTTTGAGAAGATTAACAAAATTGATAAACCATTAGCCAGACTCATCAAGAAAAAAAGGGAGAAGATGCAAATCAACAGAATTAGAAATGAAAAAGGAGAAGTCACAACGGACACCTCAGAAATACAAAACATCATGAGAGACTACTACAAGCAACTATATGCCAATCAATTGGATAACCTGGAAGAAATGGATACATTCTTAGAAAAATACAATCTTCCAAGACTGAACCAGGAAGAAATAGAAACCATGAACAGACCAATCACAAGTACAGAAATTGAGGCAGTGATTAAAAATCTCCCAACACACAAAAGCCCAGGACCAGATGGGTTCACAGGTGAATTCTATCAAACATTTCGAGAAGAGTTAACACCTATCCTTCTCAAACTCTTCCAAAATATTGCAGAAGGAGGAACTCTCCCAAACTCATTCTACGAGGCCACCATCACCCTGATACCAAAACCAGGCAAAGATGTCACAAAAAAAGAAAACTACAGACCAATATCACTGATGAATATAGATGCAAAAATCCTCAACAAAATACTAGCTAACAGACTGCAACAGCACATTAAAAAAATCATACACCATGATCAAGTGGGGTTTATCCCTGGGATGCAAGGATTCTTCAATATACGCAAATCAATCAACGTGATACATCATATCAACAAATTGAAGGATAAAAACCATATGATCATTTCAATAGATGCAGAAAAAGATTTTGACAAAGTTCAACATCCATTTATGATAAAAGCTCTCCAGAAAATGGGCATAGAAGGAAATTACCTCAACATAATCAAAGCCATATATGACAAACCAAAAGCCAACATTGTTCTCAATGGAGAAAAACTGGAAGAATTCCCTCTAAGAACAGGAACAAGACAAGGGTGTCCACTCTCACCACTGTTATTCAACATAGTTTTGGAAGTGTTAGCCACAGCAATCAGAGAAGAAAAAGAAATTAAAGGAATCCAAATTGGAAAAGAAGAAGTAAAATTGTCACTCTTTGCAGATGACATGATACTATATATAGAAAACCCTAAAGACTCTACCAGAAAACTGCTAGCACTCATTGATGAGTTTAGTAAAGTAGCAGGATACAAAATTAATGCACAGAAATCCCTTGCATTCCTATACACTAACAACAGAAGAGCAGAAAGAGAAATTAAGGAAACTCTCCCATTCACCATTGCAACCAAAAGAATAAAATACCTAGGAATAAACCTGCCTAAGGAGGCAAAAGATCTGTATGCAGAAAACTTTAAGACATTGATGAAAGAAATCAAAGACGACACAAACAGATGGAGGGACATACCATGTTCCTGGATTGGAAGAATCAACATTGTGAAAATGACTGTACTACCCAAAGCAATTTACAGATTCAATGCAATCCCGATCAAATTACCAATGGCATTTTTCACAGAACTAGAGCAAGAAATCTTACAATTTGTATGGAAACGCAAAAGACCCCGAATAGCCAAAGCAATCTTGAGAAGGAAAAATGGAGTTGGTGGAATCAGGCTTCCTGACTTCAAACTATACTACAAGGCTATAGTGATCAAGACAGTATGGTACTGGCACAAAAATAGAAAGGAAGATCAATGGAGTAGAATAGAGAACTCAGAAGTAAGCCCAAACACATATGGGCACCTTATCTTTGACAAAGGAGGCACGAGTATACAATGGAAAAAAGACAGCCTCTTCAATAAGTGGTGCTGGGAAAATTGGACAGCAACATGTAAAAGAATGAAATTAGAACACTTCCTAACACCATACACAAAAATAAACTCCAAATGGATTAAAGACCTACATGTAAGGCCAGACACTATAAAACTCCTAGAGGAAAACCTAGGCAGAACACTCTTTGACATACATCAAAGCAACATCCTTTTTGACCCACCTCCTAGAATCATGGAAATAAAATCAAGAATAAATGAATGGGACCTCATGAAACTTAAAAGCTTTTGCACAGCAAAAGAAACCATAAACAAGACTAAAAGGCAACCCTCAGAATGGGAAAAAATAATTGCCTATGAAACAACGGACAAAGGATTAACCTCCAAAATATACAAGCAGCTCATGCAGCTTCATACCAAAAAAGCAAATAACCCAATCCACAAATGGGCAGAAGACCTAAATAGACATTTCTCCAAAGAAGACATACAGATGGCCAACAAACACATGAAAAGATGCTCAACATCACTAATCATCAGAGAAATGCAAGTCAAAGCCACAATGAGGTATCACCTCACACCAATCAGAATGGCCATCATCACAAAGTCTGGAAACAACAAATGTTGGAGAGGGTGTGGAGAAAAGGGAACTCTCCTGCACTGTTGGTGGACTGTAAGTTGGTACAGCCACTATGGAAAACAATTTGGAGGTTCCTTAAAAAACTACAAATAGAACTACCATATGATCCGGTAATCCCACTCCTGGGCATATACCCAAAGAAAACCATAATCCCAAAAGAAACTTGTACCATAATGTTTATTGCAGCACTCTTTACAATAGCCAGGACATGGAAGCAACCAAAATGCCCATCAACAAATGAATGGATACAGAAGATGTGGCATATATGTACAATGGAATATTACTCAGCTATAAAAAGGGATGAGATGGAGCTATATGTAATGAGGTGGATAGAACTACAATCTGTCATACAGAGTGAAGTAAGTCAGAAAGAGAAGGACAAATATTGTATGCTAACTCACATATACGGAATCTAAAAATGGTACTGATGAACTCAGTGACAAGAACAAGGAAGCAGATACAGAGAATGGACTGGAGAACTCGAGGTATGGGAGGGGGCGGGGGGTGAAGGGGAAACTGAGATGAAGCGAGAGAGTAGCACAGACATATATGTACTACCAACTGTAAAATAGTCAGTGGGAAGTTGTTGTATAACAAAGGGAGTCCAACTCGAGGATGGAAGATGCCTTAGAGGACTGGGGCAGGGAGGGTGGGGGGGACTCGAGGTGGGGAAGTCAAGGAAGGGAGGGAATACGGGGATATGTGTATAAAAACAGATGATTGAACCTGGTGTACCCCCAAAAAAATAAAAAAATAAAAAAAAAAGAGAAAAAAAAACAAACTTATCAAAATTGGGGAATTTTTGTGTAGCCATTTTAATATTGAAGATGGAAGAAAAAAGCAACATTTTCAGTATATTATGCTTTATTATTTCAGTAAAGGTAAAAACACAACTGAAATGTAAAAAAAAGATTTGTGCAGTGTATGGAGAAGGTGCTATGATTGCTCGAACATGTCAAAACTGGTTTGCAAAGTTTCATGCTGGAGGTTTCTTGCAGGGTGGTGCTCCACAGTTGCGTAGACCAGTTGAAGTTGATAGCGATCAAATCGAGACATTAATTGAGAACAGTCAACGTTATACCACACAGGAGATAACTGATATACTCAAAATATCCAAATCAAGTGTTGAAAATCATTTGTACCAGCTTGGTTATGTTTATCGCTTTTTGTTTGGGTTCCATGTAAGTTAAGAGAAAACTGTCTTGACTGTATTTCCGCATGAGATTCTCTACTTGAATGTAACAAAAACATTCCATTTTTAAAACAAATTGTGACAGGCTATGTAAAGTGGATACTGTACAGTAATGTGGAATGGAAGAGATCATGGGGCAAGCGAAATGAACCACCACGCCCCACACCAAAGGCTGGTCTTCATCCAAAGAAGGTGATGTTGTGTATATGGTGGGATTGGAAGGGAGTCCTCTATTATGAGCTGCTTCTGGAAACCCAAACAATTCCAACAAGTACTGCTCCCAGTTAAACCAACTGAAAGTGGCACTCAACGAAAAGCGTCCAAAATTAGTCAACAGAAAATACATAATCTTCCATCAGGATTACACAAGACCACATGTTTTTTTGATGACTAGGCAAAAATTGTTACAGCTTGGCTGGGAAGTTCCCATTCATGTGCTGTATGCAACAGACATTGCACCTTCAGATTTCCAGTTATTCTTCACAAAAGTCTCTTAATGGAAAAATTTTAATTCCCTGGAAGACTGTAAAAGGCACCTGGAACATTTCTTTGCTCAAAAAGATAAAAAGTTTTGGGAAGATGAAATTATGAAGTTGCCTGAAAAATGGCAGAAGGTAGTGAAACAAAACGTTTATATACATTGTTCAATAAAGTTCTTGGTGAAAATGAAAAAAAAAAAAAAAAGATACGTGTGTCCTATACATATGCATAAACTGCTCTGTGGTTTATACTTAAATGGATTATAAACCCTATGGGAATTAAATACTTTAAATATCAATTCCCAAGTTTTCTGAGAGCTTTAGGTTCTAAAGAACAAATCTATCTCTGACTGATGCCATCCTGAACTACCAGCAGGGAGATACAACCATATAATTAGCTTGTGTTTGAGATTTACCCAGATCTTCAGATCTTCATTTGAACCCAAATCCCCCACTTACTAGCTATGTGATCTTGAACAAGTTATGTCATTTGAACTTTGATCTCATTTATAAAATGGGAAGAATAATAATACCTGTTCTGAATGACCTTTGTGAGAATTTATGTATGTGATACACTGATAAATTGCTTAGCATGTGATTTGTGGTCAACATTGGGTAGCTATTATTGTTTCCAGAATACCTGTGTTGTTTCATGCCTCTATCATTTTGCTACACCATTTCCTCTGCCTGGAATGCCCTTCTCTTTTGTCAACCTGGTTCATTCATTCATCTAGTATTTTTTTGGATACTATGTGCTGGACTTTATTAGACACTGAGAATAAATTAAGCAGACAGTCCATCCTTCAGGTAAAGATAACCCAAAATGACAAATGCTATGAAGGAAGTATAGAATGAAATTCACGTGCACGAAGGAGACTTCTATGGGGTGTCACCACCAAAGAGTGTAGGGATTAAAAGCATGGACTGTGGAGTCACTTCCAACTCTGCAGTTCACTAGCTGGGCAAGTTAATCTCAGACTTTGTGTTTCTGTTTCCATAGTACTTAACACACAATGCTGTTGGGACAATTAAATGCTGTGTGATCAACATAATACCTGGCATATAGCAAGTACTTAAGTCTCAATCTGGTGAAAATCACCTTAAGTGTTACTTACCTTCTTTTCTATGAAACTTCTCCTACTATTAGTGTACCACACATAGTAAAAACACAATAAATGTCTGTTGAAAGAATAAACTCCACATGTACTGCAAATAAATCAGATGCCTGCATCAAGTTATATAAATAGTACTTCCATTTAGTAAGGAAACATTCATTTTGCCATCGAGCTCAAGGTCCTCATTTTAACCTCCATATAATAACTGCTGATATATTCCACTGGCATCCTATCAATAAGTTTCAAAGAGAAGCTAAGTTTTAACATAGAGAGTATATTCTTTGTTTGAAGACAGCCTAAGTAAGTCTATTGGTGAATTAATTTTGCACCTGTCTGTATTATCTTTTAATGTATAAAAGTATATTTATCATGCTTACTTAATTTGATTTTCTATGTATGGGTACTATTATAATTGCCAATTTATGAAGGAATCAATTACAGCTCAGAGTCTAAGTAACATGTCCATATTCGTGGTTACTAAATGGCCCCCAAACATATGTTTCTGAATTTCATGATCTTTCACCTTCTTCCATTACAGCTATACAGCAGAAGACCCTTGTCATATTTAAATCCATCCATTCTTAGTAAATGATTACCAGCATCTCCTAAAAACTCCAGAGCCTACTCTCAGTCTGTCTTTATGTACACAGATGCCAATGCTCTGCTACAACCCAGCCCCTGTATAACTAGATTATGTCTAGCAAATCAGCCTTGACATAATTATAACAAGAATACATAATTCTTAACAGTTATGTGCCAGGCACCATGAAAAACACTTTACAGGCTTTATCTCCTTTAATTCTCTCAACACCTCCATGAGGTAGCCAGTACCACTACCCTATTTCACAGATGAGTAATTTGAAGCTTAGAAAGGTTAATCTAAGTGATGGATTTCAATTTCCACCTTATATTTCCATTGTTTCAAACCTTTAATTTTTAGCCATTTTTTTCGGCCTTCTCAGACTCTGTCCTTGGTTGTGGATATAATAGCATCTTAGCGTTTCTCATTCCCAGTCTTCCCTATTGCTTGGAACTGTAGTTCCCTGCTTCAAGGTTATTGTTCTGTTTGTCATAAATTGCCTGTAAAATTTTTCCTCTGAAAGCATCCCAGACTAGCTTTGAGAATCTGTGTTGAAACTGTCAGCCCCCATTCCTAAAAATGATGTCTGTTAGGGATTTGGCCACAGGTGGCTAAGATATAATTCCTAAGCTATGCCTCATCCTCAGAGCTCCATGAACCAAAAATATATCTTCAAGATGACTGCCAAGCAGATAAACTCACAATACCCAGAAATCGACTTGAATCAAGTCATGATGACCCTTGGGCACCACCTATAAGTTGGATGGAAATTGTAGAGCTATTTCATCACCAGCATCACAGCTGTTGGGGAAATGTGCTATTAGGTATTGAGTGCTGCAGAGGGAGAGTCAGACACATGCGTTACTATGCAAGTTACCACACTGACAAAGTCTCAGAAGAACTTGCAGGCAGGAAATTATGTGTAACCTAACCTCAATAGAGCACAGTTCCTAAGAAAGAGAGACTTTAATGAAGCAGAGAGGAGGAACATAGCAGATACGTCTTGGCTAGTTTTTCATCTGCTGAGACAGGATCACTTAAAGATAGAACTCTTGCTGGGGTTAGTTAGCAAGCAGACAAAGGAACCACTGGCAAGGCTACATGCCATCAAAATCTTCTCAGGAAGAACACAGCCAGGAATAAGTAAGTTCTGAGTTGTGTATGTGCTACTGAATTGTTACTGGAGTATTTAGTCTTGAAGGTAGCACAAATTCTGGGAAATCAGGTAAATTTTTGTAGAGTAGGACATTAGAAACTACATGTGCTCTCAGATCCACAAAAGCCTCCATTTCTCTGGCAAGACACCAAATGACATTTGAAGGATTATGTGGTAACAGTGTCAAGAGTCTCCTTTAAAACAATGAGAGGTACCATGCAGAAAAACAAAACTGGATCTCTATCTTACATCACTCACAAACATTAACTGAAATGGATTGAAGACTTAAACACAATAGTTGAAACTATAAAACTCCTGCAAGAAAACATAGGGGAAAATCTCCATGACATAGGTCTTGGCAATGATTTTTTGGATATAACATTAAAAAACAGAAAGATACAAAGATCAACAAGTGGGACTACATCAAACTAAAAAGCTTCTGAGCAACTAAATAAACCATCAACAAAATGAAAAGGCAGCTTATGAAGTGGGAGAAAATATTTGCAAATCATATATGGATAGGGGTTAATATTCAAAATGTAGAACTCATATGACTCAAAAAATATGATTTTAAAGAGGGCAAAGGAATTAAATGAAATACAACATACAACTAGCCACCAGATATATGAAAAGATACTCAACATCGCTAACCATCAGGGAAATGCAAATCAAAACTGCAATGAGATATCGCCTCACACCTATTAGAAGGGCCATCATCAAAAAGACAAGAGATAATATAACTATTGGCAAGGACATGGGAGAAAGGGAACACTTGTGCACTGTTGATGAGAAGGTAGATTTGTTTAGCCACTGTGGAAAACAACATGGAGGTTCCTCTAACAAACTAGAACTACCACACAATGTAGCAATCCCAGTTTGGGGTATATATATCCAAAGGAAATGAAAACAAGGTATCAAAAAGATATCAGCACTTCCATGTTTATTGCAACATTATTACAATAGCCAAGATATGAAAACAACCTAAGTGTTTGTCAATGGATGAATGGACAAAGAAGATGTAGTACATGTATACACAATGGAATATTATTTAATTCATGAGAAAAAAGGACACCCTGCCATTTCCAACAACATGGAGGGCATTATGCTAAGTGCAAAAAGTCAGACAGAAAGGCAAATACTGTATGATATCACTTATATGTGGAATCTAAAAAAGCTGAACTTATAAAAACAGAGTATAATGGCAGTTACCACGGGTTGGGGAGAGACAATTGGGGAGAGATCGGTCAAAGGGTACAAACTTACAGTTATAAGATGAATAATTCTGTAGATCTAATACCCAGTATTGATTATAGCCAATACTGTATTATATACTTTAAAGTTGCTAAGAGCCTAGATCAACTGTTGTCACCCCAAAAAGAAATAGTAATTATGTGATGTAATGGAGGTGTTAGCTAACAGTGTGTTGATTATATTGCAATATATAAACGTATCAAGTCAATACATTAATCACTCCAAATTTACACCATGTTATATGTCAAGTATATCTCAATAATAAAAGAGAGGTACTTCATATACGGGTTTAATATCCAGAGAATTTTGCAGGAGACCACAAGGAGCACACCTGGTAGAATCGACCACAGCTGAAGCACTCAGAGGAGATGCTATTCCTAGGAAAGCTTATGTGGAAAAACTCAGACTTCAGTGATTGAATTCTTGCTATAAGTGGAGCCAATGAGGAAAAAGGGGAGCACAGAATTGGCTGCCCTCAGGGAATAAAACAAGTAGTATAAGGTCAGCCTTGAAGAAAGAGATGAGATCGAAATGGCTTAGTCCTTTCTAAGTCAAACCCTTGGCAAGTGAGGCCTTCGAACCTGTTGAGCGTCAAGCAGGATGCCAAGCTCCAGAGTCTACTTGCGTTGTGACAGTGCTACCCTTGTTGGTAGCAATCTGCAAAGCTATGACTAACTAGGTACCAATGCCCAGCTCCTTTCAGACAAACTCATGTGGGGCAGATTCTAGATCCATCCTGGGGCTGTCCAGGAAGTTGGGAGGTGGCAATGCCCACCTCCCTGTTTCAGTCGTGATGAGAAGGAATACCCTGGAACAGACAGGAATGAGGTAGTTTTCTTCTTGTGAAAAACACACAAAAGGCAGCCCAGATGGGGATTCTGCCCACCCGCTAATGTGACCAAGTTTGACGTACTATTTACAAATTTCAAAATAATAATCATCTCCAGTCTTTCAAGCTCCTCAAGGCATTGGCTTACCCACAGGGCCACACACCTGCCCAGGTTCTGGCAGGAGAGCTGTACCCAAAGTCAAGAGCACAAACCTTGCTAGCATCTTAACACTACAGGCTGAAGAAAGTCGCCTAATGGAACTCCTTAGATTAGCCCGGCTCAGTGCTGAAGGAACTGGGGGAGGTAGGTGGCAGGGCATAAGGGATGGAGCTGAACTATGCATTTTAGTCAAAGGGAAAATCATGAAAAACCAATAAATATTAGATAGGCACCCCTTTAAACAAATATATCTCCCTTGTTTCCTACTCTGCCTCAAGGGACATGTTGAGGAGCAAGAGATATTTTGGTTGGGGCTCAGGGGGGTAAACAGGCTACGGGAACAGCTGCATTCCTCTGGGTAATGGGGGGATTTTATATAACTGCGAGGGCACCTGCATGGGTGCGCAGACACAAAAGGAAGAGATTTGTTTATTGGGGAATCTTTATTCATTTTTGCTATATGGTGTATCACGGCGTTCTCTCCTCCGATTCCCCCATCCCCAAAAAACACCTTCAGAAAAACTATCCAAAGATGGGGTTTGGGTGCTGTTTGTGGGGGAGGAAGCGGTGAAGGCAGAGCACACGAGCAGCCGCATCCGGGCTTTGTGAGGGCCTCCTGTGGACCAGTAAGAAAATACCGGGCAGGTCACAGGCAGAAGGGAGCTCAGGTTGATGCTGCTTTAAGTCCAGGTGTGTGCACAGATCCGGGGCGGGGGGCCTCCTGAAAGTCTGCTTGCGTGGAACAGCACGGGATCTCAGGAGAAAACATCCTGGGAAAAGTCAGAGGCTATTCTGCTGTGCTGCCTACTGCTGCGTAACAAACTGTGCCCCAAATTCAGGGGCTCAAACCAACTGTTTGAAGCCAGCTCATAATTTTGTGGGTCAGGAATTTGGAGAGGGCCTGTCCGGGCCACTCTTACGCACTGTGATGGTATCACTTTGGATCACAGTGGTAACGGGCTGGTGGTTGGTCTGGATAAAAGATCCAAAATGTCTGTGCTCCCACGCCTGGCACCTTCGGGTGAGGGCTGCGCACCTTCTCCGTGTAGTCTCGGAGTCTCTCCGTAGGCCCTCCAGCAGGGCAGTCTGATTGCGTACGAGTGACCCAGGGTCCCAAAAGGGACCATTTGAAGAGACAAACAGAGACTTAGTGGCCAGGCCTGGAACGAGTGTAGGGTCACTTCCGCATGCTCTGCTGGTCAAGCCATCACAGGCCAGCCACATTCAAGGAAAGAAGATCCGCCTCCCAACGGGGCCATCTTTCATCTGCTACCAGAGAAAACAGGTTTAGTCTAAGGACAGTTAGGTGTCTCCCAGGGAGAAGGATGACTCTGAATACATATAGCGTGTGCTACTCAGACTGCCCTAGCATCTCGCCGGACACACTGATTTTTATCCAGGGGAGGTGCAGAGTAGAACGTCCTCAGGGTGTTTGTAGAAAACTGAGGAGACCAACAGCTCCACTTCAAGATAAAACATAACCCAGGCTGAGGCAGAGTGTCTTGTCCATGTCAGGCATGGGAGAGGCTGGGAGCCACTTGGACCTTGAGCTTCCCTTCTTCACCACAGCCTAAGGCAGGCAGGGGATGGTCAGCCCACACGGCCACCACATTCCCGCACACAGGTCAGGTGTCTGCCAGCCCCAGGGCCACAGAGAGAAGGGGCTGACTTTGTGGGTGGAGAACAGGACAGAGAATGCATTTCTGTTTATACTCTTATGATCCCCCTTTTCTCTTGAGGAAACAAGGGGCCATTGCTTAGAACCCAGTTACCTTGATCTGCTACTGACTATGCAGAAGCAAAGTTGGTCCTCATGTGAGCTTGTACACATTGTATGAACAGAAATAATTCCTAGTGAATAATGTCTTTCTTCCATATTTTGGCATTATTGCCAGTCTGTCTATCCAAATACTGCAGTAAAATGTCATTGGGGATATAGGGTTTCTTGGTGTAGTTGGGAGATTTTCTTTAATTTTCATGAGAATATACCATGGTGGGTTCCCAAGATGAATGTAGGTACCCTCACTAAGCAGACACAGCCTGCTTCCATAATTCCACAGACTCAATTACTTTACATACATCTCAGCATTATGACCAAAATCCAGGCACAGGGCAGCCAGCATGACAGTATCGTTTCTTTTAGAAGTGGGCAGAAATAACAATCTGAGGGGAGGAACTAAAGGGAAAAAAATGTAACCAACATATTTTTTCCACTGATTTACTTTCTTAGTATATCCACCTCTATTACACACACAAACAGAAATTCTATATGACAACCAGAACATTTTTCTCGATTACCATTCTGACCATCTGATAACCTTGGCACTTTTAAAAATATGTCATTTGTTCACTGCATAGTATAATACGAAGTATCGTTAGGACTCTTGCGGATGCAACTGACAGAAACTGAAATCAAACTACCTTAAGCGAAAAGAGGAAATTACTGGCTCGGGAAACTGGCAATTTTAAAGGAGGATCCTCTCAAGCACAGGCAGATCTGGAGGCTTGAGTGATGTTGTTCACACTCTTTTTCTCCACCTCTGGCTCTGCTTGTCTCCATATCTCTTTATATATTTATCCCCTTCTTTCCTAGATGAGCCTTACAGGTTATTCCTGCAAGAGACATTCTGTCTCCTGTGATCTAGATTTAAAACCTGACAAGATTCTAATCCAGTCTTGAATCCCATGTCCCCTCCTAGAGTAAGCACAGTAGTGAGAGACATCGGTGTCCTACAGTCAGCCTGGCTGGGTCCTGCCCACCCCAGAGATCAGCAGGCAGTAAAACAGGTCCATCAGAACCTGGGCTTAAAAGAGAGCCGTTCCCCCACTGAAAGACGGGTCCTGGGCAGACAAAAACACATGTCCACGTCATGGGGTCAATCCTGTGTTTGGCTAAACTGGAAAGCATGTGTTAAAAGAGATGGTAAAAAAAGAAAAGAAAAGAAAAGAAAACACACAAAAAAATCTAACAGTTTACAAGGTATATAAAATATACATATTTTATTCTTTTCCACGCCATTCTAATGTTATTTTGTTGTATGTTATTTTTGTCCTATTCTAAACCCCATCTTCCTCTGCTATATACAGAGTAGGTTTAATGCAGCTATAACTCTCTCTTCTCTGAGCACTTCCAGTGCCCTTGCTAGGGAATCATCACTAACATCATACAAACATACTGCAACCTTTTCCATCCGAAACCAGCGCTCCTCAACCCCTCCTTCTCCGCCAGCTACTGCATGGTTTCTCTGTTCCTCTTTATAGTCCCAAGCTTCTTACCAGGGCCCGCAGAGCCCTACACAATCTGATCATCGCCTGTTTCTCCAACCTCATGTCTCTTCCCTTCATCTCTCATTCTGTTCTCGATCTACGCCAATCATACTTTCATCTCACTGACATCCCTCACACCCTTCTTATCAACAAGGTCATAAAACAATATCTATTTTATAATTCCCAACATCTGATGCTCTCTGGTCATCTTGGAGGACTTTCTCCTATTGGACATCCCAATACTTTTCTGTCCTGACTTTTCTCCTATTTCAGTGGCTGCTCCTGTTTCTCACGGCAGCTAGCCCTCCCCTTCTCTTACTGACTTCTTTTCTCTGGAGTACCT
Organism: Hippopotamus amphibius kiboko; assembly: GCF_030028045.1. Taxonomy (NCBI): domain Eukaryota; kingdom Metazoa; phylum Chordata; class Mammalia; order Artiodactyla; family Hippopotamidae; genus Hippopotamus; species Hippopotamus amphibius. The sequence goes on along the minus strand of NC_080199.1, from coordinate 60,418,380 downwards.
GGAGCTCAGTCATCACCTCCTCTTCATCTCAATTTATTCCTTGGGCAGTTTTTTTTTTTTTTTTTTACCCATCCCATGACTTCAAAGATCACATAAATGCTGAGGACTCCCACATTTATACTCCAGCCCTCATCTCAATTCCAGGCTCACATATTCAGCTGCTTACTTAATATCTACACTGGAGTGTCTCAGAAGCACCTCACCTTAACAAATTGAACATGTGCCCTCCACCCCAAAATATGCTTCTCCCATAATCTTTCGCATGTGAGTAAATGGCAACTCCATCCTAGTTATTTGGGTCAAAAATGTCAGAGTTGTCCTGGACTCCTATCATTCTTTTATACCTCACATTCATGCTATCAGCAAGTCCCACTGGCTCTACCTTCATAATATATTCCACATTCAATGATGCCTTACCACGTCCACCAATACTAGCCGGTTCAAGCCTAGATTATTGCAACAACCTCCATCTGGACTTTCTTCTACTACTCCTGCTTCCTTCAGTCGGTTTTCTACCCCACTGAAAGCATTCTTGTGTTCTTAAGCTCCAAGCTTCTTACCAGGACCTGCACAGCTCTACGGAATCTGGGAGTTGCCTATGTCTCCAACCTCGTGTCCCACCACTCCTCCCCTCACTCCCTCCAGTCTAGCTACACCGGACTTTTGTTGTTCCCCAAATATCCCAAATCAATCACACATCAAGGGTCTTCACGTTTGCTTTTCCTCTGCCTGCAAAGCTCTCTTGCCCCAGTTCTCATCAGAGCTGGATTCTCCTTGTTATTCAGCTCTTAACTCTAGTATAACCTTCTCAGAAAGATCTTTCCTAAGAATACCATCTAAAATACTCCCCACCCTTCACTCTCTATCCTCTAACACTGCACCATTGTTCTTTTGGGCACTCGTCACCTGGCCCCACGTTACATATTAGTGTGTATATGGTGATCTACCTTCCCAAATAGAACGGAAGCTCTGTAAGAGAGAAACACAATTCCACACTATTCACATATGTATACCCAAAATCGAGGGCACTGCCTGGAAAACGGAAGACCCTTAATAAATAGCTAATGAATGAGGAAAATGCCAGAGGCTAAGAAAAATGGAGGTGGAGGGTGGTGGGGGCAGAGGAATTGTCAGGGTGACTGGAACTGGAAAGAGGTTACAGAAAACATTCCTCTGTTCAATTAGAGAGTTTTCATCAGAGACAGAACATCTCTAACCTAATTACATTTGCAGGAATCTAACTGATTTTTAAATACTGTTACAAAGGCACAGCAAACACTGTAGAGAATGTCAAACTCCTGACAGGAAAAAAGACAGTTGAAATTTGTCAGGAATATGTAATGAACATCTTCCAGCAGAGTAGGCTGTGATTAATAGATTGTATTTTAGAACTAATGTATTGAAGTCATGCATATGGAATTTGATAGTTTCAGAGATTTACAGAGATTGTTATTTCTTCCTCATTTATTATTAAAGATTATTAATATCCATGATGTATTTAGTCTAAAGTTTAGCTCTTATAATCTAAAAGAAATATTCAGTCTATCACCTCGTGTTTCTTCATATTCAATTTGTTCATTTATACACAGTTTTCTGACAGCCCAAGTATTGCTAAACTAAGTAGTTGGCATCGCTTCTCAAAAATGGAACACATAAGCAATAAAGTAATAGCTCTTGAAAACCTTAAGAGTCTATACAGCAACCATCTCCCAGAATATCAGCCTATTCAAATTTCCTTTTCAAAGGCTCTGCTTCTACCATGCCAGCTGAGTAGGTAATAAGCCATGGGCCTGCTGACCTTCCTAAAGATAAATAGAAAATAAGTGGACAACTGACCCCAAAACAGCCATGCGGATGGTTTTGCCTATAATTGTGATATGGTCTTCAAAAATCCCAGCAAGAGAAGCTTTGCTTCCAGGAATAAAGAACATATATATTTCTCCCTCTTCTGTCTGCTAAGCATAAATAAAAAACCCCAGATATTATCTATAAAATGAACATAAGATTCTGAAAGGTAGAAACTGGGCTGCAGAATGACTAGGGTCCTTGAGACCCAACAGTGGAACACCACGGTGGTGCATTCCCTGGGTTTTCTTTTAGTCTTATATAATCCAAACCGGGTGCTGGAGAAGACAGCAACCTGGAAACACCAATAGGAATAAACAAGAAACACCTCAACCAGAGCCTCTTTAAGCCAAAGGATCAGGAAAGCAATAGCCTAAGAAGATAGAAAAATTTTAGATAGTAACCACTCTACTTCACATACCACAAAATAAGCTGTGGTCCCAACCAGCAAAAGCTAAGTGAAGAGACTGTACTTCCACCCTAACCAGCCTGTAGTGAGGAACTCTAAGCCAGTGCTAGAGAAGACTGAGTAGGTCTCCAGGACACTTATCCTTACCTTAGTGTCAGTGGAAACCACCCAGGAGCCTGGACTACTACCCACACCTGCAGAAACAAGGTGCCCTCTCTCTCCCCTGATGAGGTGGTATCATAGGAGGCCTAGCTGGAGAGGCAGGATGCTCTCTACTACTTACTAAGAGGCCATCTCTCCCCACAGTAGAGCGTATCCTGGCCTAAAAAACAAACCTCAAGAAATTGTAAAGAATTAAAGTTGGACTTCCTAGGTGGCGCAGTGTTAAAGAATCCGCCTGCCAATGCAGTGGACACGGGTTCGAGCCCTGCTCTGGGAAGATTCCACATGCCTCGGAGCAACTAAGCCCGTGCGCCACAACTATTGAGCCTGTGCTCTAGAGCCCGTGAGCCACAACTATTGAGCCTATGTGCCACAACTATTGAAGCCCATGCACCTAAGGCCCATGCTTCACAAGAGAAGCCACTACAATGAGAAGACCATGCACCACAATGAAGAGTAGCCCCCGCTCACAGCAACTAGAGAAAGCCCGTGTGCAGCAACGAAGACCCAATGCAGCCAATAAATAAATAAAATAAATAAATAAATTTAAAAAGGAATTAAAGTCATACAAAATATATTCTCTGACTACAGTGGATTCAAACGAGAAACAACAAAAAGAAACAAGCAAATCTCTGAACACTTGGAAACTAAACTGCATGCTTCTAAATCATCCATGGGTCAAAGAAGTTTATTGGATATAAGAGGTAATTGAACTTAATTAAAATGAAAAATACCATATATCAAAAATTGTAGGATGCAGTGAAAATAGCTCTGGGAGAGAAACTTACAACATTAAAGGCATGTGTTAGAGAAGTCTCAAGTCAATAAACAAAGCAAAGAAGAACAAAAGAAACCCAATGCAAGGAATGAAGATGAAAGGAAATAAGAAATCAAAGAAAATGGATAGAAAAAAATGGAGATAAATCAATGAAAAAGATGAGCTGGTTCTTTGAAAAGAAAAAAAAACTTCTATCAAGAAAAAAAAGAGAGAGAGAGAAAAGACAAATTACCAACATCAAGGATAAAACCCAGGATATAATTCAAACCTTGTAGATATCAAAGAATAAGGAACTACCATGATTCTACACACATACATTTGACAATTTAGAGGAAATGGATCAATTCCTTGAAAAACACAAATTACTGCAATTCACCCAACAGCAAATAGATACTTTTACAGCCCCATAACTATTAAGTAAATCGAATTCTTTATTCTAAAACTCCTCAAAAAAGAAATCTTAGCCCCAGATATGTTCGCTGCAGAATTATACCCAATGTTTAAATAATTAACATCAATATTATAGAATCTATTCCAGAAAATAGAAGAGGAAAACATTTTCCATATGTAATAAAACTAGTATTACCCCAATACTAAAACCATACAAAAACAGTACAAAAATGAAAAACTATAGATCAATACCCCTCATGAATGTGACACAAAATTCTTAACCAAATAGTAGCAAATATGATCCGCAATATAAAAAGAATTAAACACCATTGCCAAGTGGGGATTATTCCAGGGATGCGAGTGATTTAAAATTAGAAGAAAAAAAACAATGTAATTTACTTTAAAGGCTAAGGAAGGAAAATCAAAAGATCAGACAAACGGATGCAGAAAAGGCATTTGACAAACTTTAATATCCATTCATGATTAAAAACTCTCAAAAAGTTGGAATGGAGAGAAATTTCCTCAGCTTTATAAAGAGCATCTACAAAAGACCTACAGCTAACATACTTCATAGTGAAAAACAGGATTAAGGCAAAGATGTCCACTTCTACCATTCTAACTCGACATAGTGCACATACCCAGTGCAATAAGGCAAGAAACAGAAATAAAAGACATAGAGATTGCATAGGAAGAAATAAAACTGTCACAGTTTGCAAATGACATGATCATCTATGCAGAAACTCCCAATGCATCTCCAAAAATCAATCTTAGGTAAAGAAGTGAGTTTAGCAAGGTCACAGGGTAGAAACTAAAGTTGCAGAAAAATTGTATTTTATATACTACCAGTGAATAAAGGACACCAAGTTTTAAAATGCAGTATCATTTACAATCACTCAAAAAAATATAAAATAATTAGATGTAAATTTAACAAAACATGCACAGGACTTGTATGCTGAAATACAAAACTGATGAAAGAAATCAAAGATCAAAATAGATGGAGAGAATACCATGTTCATGGGCTGGAAGACTCTACATATTAAAGATATCAATTCTCCCCAAATTGATAGGCAAATTGAGTTAATACAATTCCTAACGAAATCCAAGCAAGAATTTTATCAATATAAGCAAAACTATTTATAAGGAAAAGAAAAAGATCTAGAGTAGCTGTAAAAATTTTTGAAAAATAATATGAGAGAAATCACTTTGGTAAATTTCAAGAATTAAGTATTATACATCTATAGCAATCATGACTTGTTGACAGAGGGACTGACATAGATAATGGAATACAATAAAGAATTCAAAATAGTCCCACACAAACATGCTCAACTTTTTTTTTTTCCTTTTTACAAAGGTGCTAAATATTTCCATGAAGGAAATAGCCTTTTCAACAAATAGTACTAGAGCAACTAGGCATCTATAGAGGGAAAAAAAATGAAACTCTAATCTCACAGCCTTACAAAAACTACCCAAAATTACAAATTTAAAATGCAAAACTATGAAAACTTTAGAAAAAGATAGAAAATCTTTGGGGTTTGGGACTCAGTAAAGTGTTTTTAAACTCAACACTAAAATCACAATCCCTGAAAGGACACCTTTATAAATTTGATCTCATTAATATCAAAATTTTTGCTCTGTTAAAGATCTACTAAACATGAAAAGACAGGCTGTGGAGTGAGAGACCGTGAGTGAAACCTAATCTTTATGCTTGTATGCTTACGCTCATCCTTATGCTCTCAATGTGCCCACAAATAAATGTGAAAACTGATTCTGACCCTGTCTTAGAAGAGAAATGATTCCTTTTAAGACATAATCCTCTCAGAAGCATTTTTCTCAGGTTTATTTAAAATAGCAGTTATCCCTCCCTCTCATAAAATCCAGATTTACAAAAATTAGCCATCACTGTTTCAGAACATATTTACTATACACAGCAAGAAGCACTCACCTACCTAGGTATGCATTCACTTAACACAGTTCTGGTCCTCACACTGTTACACATTGAGCTAGATCAAACACAGCTAGTCCTGAAGACCCTCACAGACAATAAAGGCAACACATCTGTAGTGGGTCTGTGAACTGCATCTCAGGATTGTATTAAGACATGAGTAAGTATTCTGGGATGTGAAAAGGTAAGCAGCAAAAATGACTCCATTCAAAGTCAAACTAGTGAGGTTGTACTGATGATTTTGTGTGTAAATCTAATCACATTGACCTATCTCATAGCTTGTTGTATGACAGCTAAAGGTAAGCTGGAGCCTTTAGCAAAGTGTTATGAGCTAGTTCTAAAGAGAAATAAAAAACTCAAACCAAAAAGCGATACAATATTTTAGAAATTAGAGACCTTGTACTATGACACTGAAAGTGCTTTTAAATAGGGAGGTATGAACCAAAAATGCGTTACACTCACACAAGCTGTGAATACCAGAATGGAATTTCGTTATATCTCTGATCATAAGAGAAGTCTGGACTCCAGAAATTTTACCTTCAGGCAACTTGACATTTTAACTCAGCAAATTACAAGCGCATTATCCTGACATTTTCTGTGAGTGGGACAAGCTTCCAGCTTGCTTCTGCTCATGTGCAAATAAGGATTCAAATAGAATAGATATGTTAATAAGATGAGCAATGCTTTCTGAGGGTATCATATGAAGCACCTTCCTTTCTTCAAAGCACCTCATAAAAGTGCCTTGTTATGAAAGCAGATTAACAACTATCATAATTATAATCCTAATTGTTCATTTATTGAGTGCCCATCACATGCCAGGTACTTTACTTGATACTCTCCAGATGTCATCACATTTAATCTTCTCAATAATCCTATAAGGTAGAAAAGGAAATGGAGGCTCAGAATGATTAAACTAGCCTAAGGTCACAAACCAGAATACCATTCTTCCACCAAGAAAAGTCAAATACCTCATGAATGCTTAGAAAAAGGGAGGAGAAAGATGGTGTTTGCCCCTGGGAGGTGAGTATGAGAGGTGGTGGGTGAACAAGTACAACTTCTATTCTTTTTCTATATCTACTGTTTTTTGTTGTTTTTTTTTAAACAGGAGAATGGATTATTTTTATAATAAAAAAAACTATTCCATTCCTTGAGTTGATAAGACACCTGTTGTATGGAAACTTCAAATCCCTTGAGTGCTGTATACACAGAGTAATTACTAGACAGAACTGAATTGGGTGTATTTTATTCTTCTTTCAAAAACAATGAAAGCTAAAAACAGAAAATAATTAGCCAAGTATAAATAATTTGTGATTGTACAATATTTATAAAGTATCACTGATTATAGTGGATGTACAGATACCCCTATATAAAACAGAAAAGGTATCTACAGAAGTTAACTTTGTTCTAACATTAAGAAAACATCAATGATTCTCAACTTCTGTTGCATAAGTGTATTTCTGTGCAGTTTTTGTTTTTGTTTTAATGAAGCAGATTTGGCCCCACTCCAGATGACCTGAATCTAAATTCCTAAGGTAGAATTCAGGCATATGCATTTTGATAAATCTTCATAGATATTTACTGAACGGATCAATGACCGAGAATCCCTACTAAAATTATTCCTTTACAAAAATAATTCAGCAATTCCCCTCTTAAACATATATTCAACAGAAAATACTTATTTACCAAGCACACATTGACTAGACCAATAAAAACAATTCATAATTGCCCCAAACCAGAAACTAGCTGAAAGCCTATTAATAATGTGTAAGTTGTGGTCTTGGCACACAATGAATGCCATACAGCAATCAACAGCTACATCCAACAATAATAAATCTCACAAATACAATGTTGAACAAAAGTTGCCAGATACAAGAAAGTATGTACTGTATAATTCTATCAACATGAAATTTAATAAATGATAAAACTCAGTTTTGCTCTTAAAAGTCAGGATACATTTACCCTTGAAGTAGATAGAGAGTGACTGAAAAGGAAAATAAAGTGGATTTCTTATATGCTGGAACTTTTCTGTTTCTTAACCTGAGTGCTGGACACGTGGGTATATTCATTTTAGGAAAAATTAATCAAGCTTCACGCTTACAATTTGTGAATTTTGCTGCAATATATTATAAAGCAATATAACAAAGGCAAAATAAAACTAAAATGTCCATAGCAAAACAAATAGCAGTTATTAGGCAGTTTAAAACTTAAAAGCCAAGACATAATAAATTTTAAAATATATAGTCAAAGAAAATATGATGTAATAGGAAGAGAGAGAAAAATGGAGACACAGGTTAAGATACCAATATCAGCCCTGGCCTGTGAGATTCAACTCGGGCACATCTCTCGACTTCTGAAGGGCATCTCTTGACTTCTGAAGGCACATCTCTTGACTTCTGAAGTGTCAGACTCTTATTACACCTCTCTTGCAGAGTTGTTGCCAGGATTATATAACACGTATGTAAAGCAGAGTGCTCGGCACATGGTTCCATAAGCATTCATTTCTCTTCCTTGGTTTTAGAACAACGTACGACTGTAAGTTTCATACAAAAGCATCTGCTATTAAACGCAGCAAGAGTACATACCCAGTAGTGTAACTCAACATCAATGTGGGCAAGCATCTACAAAGGAATATTCATGCCAGCTTAGAACTAGACAATGCTAGAGGATTTTTAAATATTTCCAATTTTACATGCTTTTCTGGGGTGGGAAAGCAAAAGGTAGGTGGTGACTAACCTACCAGACGGACAGATACAGGTGTATAATATGCTGTCTGAAAGAATACTGGCTGTGACACACTGTTTTTAACATCTAGGAGCTGTGATCCTGACTCAGTGGGGTGTCACTAAAGTAACTGTCACTGAAGGAAGAAGCGATGATCCAACTCCAGGAGCCAAATTCAAATGCAGCAGGGAAAAAAAAAAAAAAAAAAGACATATCTGAGTATTGAGAGATTTCAAAGAGCATGGCAATCAGCGCTAGCGTGTTTCCACTGAAAAGGCAGGTCCTTATCAGATTGCGCGAGAGCTGGCATATTGTCAGGCATGGCGCATTGACTGCGCAGCTACGGTGTAGGGAGCCTCTGGCCTCACCACTCAGTTCAGCTGGGCTCATCTGGCCTCCAGACAGATGGGATTTGGAGAAGACTGAGAGGAGCAAAGGTTGAAAAGGAAGACAAATAAGTAAGACTTAAAATTACCCAGCATTATTCACACAAAGTAGTGGACAATTCAACAGCCATCTTTAATTGCCTGAATCAAAAAAAAAAAAAAAAATCAAGGATTTAGGCGGAAAATAACACATACATTGTCAACAAAAATCAAACCTAGTAATCAACCATACTGTATGTTTTTAGTGCCTTGCCTGTTGGTTACATTACCGCTCTCCCAGGCAAAAATGATGCCTCCCTCACTGGCTTTGTTTTCAGAAAAGCACATACAGTCAGTATATAATCACTGTAACTTCCAATTACAAAAATGAAAAATATGCCTGGAAATGGAAGCCAAAAAGTAGAATGGGAGAGAGAGGGATGGTTGGGTGAACAAAGTTGTTTTCTGTTCTAAAATCTTCCATGATGTTCCTTAGCCACTAGAGTCAATTGGAAATGGCTCTAAAAGTCACGGATTATGACCATCCCCCAAAATAGATACTAACAAAATTTGGGTGCAGTTATACAGTCATGAAAGATTGCTATATTACATGACAGACTTCTGAATATCGAAAAGGATGGCCAATAGTAAAATAGTAAAATATCATAACTTTGCTCTTTACCTTTAAATCTTTAAAAGTTTAAAGTCTCCCCAAAAGTGAATTGATGGCTTCCAAAAATGTAATCGAGTCTATGGCTAAGAAATAATAGGTCTGTTTGCATGCCAAGTTTTCACATGCCATCTACTGGGGTGACAGATGGGAAATGGAAGTTTCTGGCTTATTCTTAGAGTCACTACAATAGAAAAATTAAATGAGTTGATTGTGATGTGATAAAGAATTAGTTCTTCTGAAGCAGAGACCAGCAGAATTTTTCTGTGATGGGCCAAATGTTAGAATATGTTAGAACATGCAGACCAAATGATTTTTGTCACAACTACTTAACTCTGCTATGGTAGCATAAAAGAAGCCATGGACAATATATAAGTTAATGAGCATGGCTGTCTTCTAATAAAGCTTCATTGAAAAAATGGGCAGCAAGCAGTATTTAGCCTGAGGGCCATAGTTTGATGACCCATGCTCTAAAGAGTATCACTAAGACCACCTTCCTATTGAGTGGAATACACCAAACAACCTTTTAACGGAATCTGGCCAAGAGACAGACAGACACACAGAGACAGGGAGAAACAGAGAGAGACAGATTCAAGAAGAATTTAATCTATACATTAAAAGAGCACACTACGTTTCAAGAAAAAGTGACACAGAACAAGAGAAATACATTTTCTGATAAACTTACTAGATATCACAAGCTCACAACAAATGAAAAGTCCTTTCAGCAGAAAGCTTAAGACTCTTCAAAAGGGGAAATGATCTCACTAAACTCATACTTCTATATAGACATATTCAACCCCCGAAGACGGTAAGACAGTATGTACAATGCCCTCTTACTCACAGTAGCCTAAAGCATGGAAGCAACAGAAATAAATGTCCATTGATAGATGAACAAATAATATGTGATATACACATACAATGGAATATTATTCAGCCTTTAAAAGGAAGGAAATCCTGCCATTTGCGACAACATGAATGGACCTGCAGGACGTTTTGTTAATGAAATAAGCTAAATACAGAAGGACAAATATTAGATGATACCCCTTACATGAGGAATGTAAAACAGTCAAATATTGAAGCAGAAAGTAGGATGGTATTTGACAGGAGCGGAGGAGGAGGGGGAAATGGGGAGGTATTAGTCGAGGTATTAGTCAAAAGGTACAAAGTTTCAGTTACGCAACATGAAAAAGTCCTAGAGATCTGTATTGCACAGTGCTTCTAGTTAACAATTCTGTATTGTATACTTAATTGGCCAAGAGGGTGGATCTTAAGTGTCTTATCATCAAAAAAATGATAAGAGGGCAGGGGGAAGCTTTTGAAGGTGATAGCTATGTTTATGGCACAGGTTATGGTGATGGTTTCGCAGATGTGTACTTATCTCCAAACACATCAAGTTGGCTGTACATATTTAATGTATACTTTTTATATGTCAAATCATATCTGAAAATGGTTATATACACACACACACACAGTGTTCTCAAGGAAAGAAAATGTGACAAGAATTTTAGACTGAAGTGTAAAGATAGAGAAATGTTTTTGAACTATTAAGCACTCAAGGAATATAGTTCCATGACACATTTTTTAAGAACCCACTAGAGAACAACCTTCAATCAACCAAGAGATAACTAGACAGCAATGGCAAAACAGATACTGGTAACCATTCATCCCAGCAAACTGAAGGACTAAGCCTAGAGCAGATGTGAGGATTATGATAACGTTATTAAGCCCCAGAGTTGTTTAGAACTTATATAATTAACAACATTGCAAGGAAAAGTTAGAAAGAAGGTAAGAAGAAATGTGAGCATGCTGATTTTCTCTTCCTTTACAGATATTATGTAACACTGATAAGTAAAGGTGCACATACACTTAGTCTGAAGAATTATAAAGACCTTGATCACAGACACAGCTCTGCACAAGTCCTGTGTGTTAAATTTTCACAGTGCATTAGCAGCTGAAGGATTTTCTCCAAACATATTATAGCCTTCGACTTTTCTTTATGGCAAATCATCTAGAGAAAAGCTCTTGATCTTTCTAGAGAAATTATCTGGAACCAAGTTACTAAAATGCAGTTAAAATGAACATTGATAGAAATGGTAAAAGCGGAGAATCTCCAAATGAGGGATGAAGATACTCCCAGTGGAAGTCAGGGTTTTTAAGTAGCCAAGATTGTGGCTTCCAAAAATTGATAGTTTTGAGGCCTTGAAAGTTTATCCATAAATGAAATTTTTCGTTAAGTATCAATACTTCATAAATATTTATATTCATAGATATCTTCATTAGAATAATTGTTTTATAGTGAGTCAGGTTTTATTAGAGTAACCTAATGGTAGTTCATAAGATGTGAAAATGTTAGCGCTGCCAACTTAAAGAACACTGTGTTAGATGTGGGGAAAATATTAATAAGTTGTTGGTAGAAATATAAATTAGCGTGTTATTTTGGATAGATATTTGGTGATATCTTTGAAATTTAGTACTTTCAACCCTAATACATTATTTACATTGTTTACCAAGAAAAGACTGGTCAAATGAATCATGGTGTATCCTTCAGTAGAATTCTATTGCCTATTTTAATTTATATATATATAATTAAAATTTTAATATATACATATATCACATGTATGCATATTATATATACATCTGTATATCCCATGTATGCACACACTCGTGCAAACACACTTGCGAATGCAAAGAGAGTATCTGAGAGGATATCAAATATGCGCAGTATGATTGGAAGGGAGATCCTCTTCTACATGGTTTTTTTAACGATATGCATGTATTTTAGTCTTTAAAATAAAAATCAATTTTAAGACATATTATCGACTTTTTCATTTGTTTCCATTTGCATTTTTTTAGATTCACAGGATCAAGCAATGTTAGAATTAGAAGGGACCTAAAGAGACAAAGTTAACTCATTCAATGGATGTTTCCTCAAAAAATCCCTGAAATGCAGTTGTCCCATCTCTCCTTTGACCCCTTGATTCTGAGACTTCACAGCCTCCTGGGGCCTCAGTGTTTGCGCTTCTGGCACGAAGATCCCTGGAACCATGTTACCTAACACAGAGGAATGACTTCAGGGGCAAAGGCCACCACGTGAGTATGAATGAAGAGCTGTAGGGACCATTGCGGGATACCAAGGAGCAAGGGGACTCCCTACACAGAAGATAAACTTCTTTTGCAAAAGGACAGGAAGAGGCTTCAACACAGACACTGTGCAGCAGCAAGAAGCAACGGCAGTATTGGACTAATCAGCTGCAATTCTCTCTCCACCTGGAGTTTGAAGCAGGACTGATCTCTTTGTTCTAAGACACCAGAGTCCTTTGTAAATTTGAAGGCATTTCAAAGGGGAGACATTGGACCCCCTGGTTTACGGGTATATAGAAGTATGAGTGATTAATTTTTACAAATCAAATACAAGACCATGTTTTTACTCCATAATTGTGGCACAGGTCTTACTGAATATATTGGTATACAATGTACTGCCTTATCCTGGACAACATATTCGAGCATAATTTGAGATGGAAAATAAAACAGGAAGAGTAATTGTATCTCAGTGTATAGTGTGGCCTTATGAGAAACTAAACTGAAGTAATGCTCTTATCCATTTCAGTAGCTTGTGGGGCCCCATCAGATATTTTATAAAAGGCCTTGAGGAGCTTAACTGCCTGACATCATCAACATCAGGTGAACAGAAGGAACAATAATTTGGCTTTAAAAACCGACCTCATGAAAGTGAAAACTTGCCTTTTCTACTATACTGCTGCAGAAGTCAATACTTCGTATTCAAATTGACTGATCTACAGCTATTGAACCCATTGGAATGGAGGAATCCAATGTATGGTCTACCCATTAAATCCCATCAAAATTCAAAACTTCCTTACTCATCACAAAGGAGAGAGCGCTCCAATATTGATCAAGACCAAGGTCACAATTAGGCCGTAAGTGCTAAAAGATACAGCCTTCATTGAGAGAAACGAAGAGGTTAAAAATCTATTCTGATCAGTGAGCTCTCCTTATTTCCTTTGTAGGTCAGTGTATTTCCTCCCACAGGCTGCTCTTCTCATAGGACTAGTTTGGTAAAATTGACCCAAAAGGTTTGTGTTCCTTCAAAAGTACCTCAACCATTAATGTCCCCATCTGCCACGCCCCCACAGCCTTATGTGGGAACTGGAGTGGAACACAGAGAAAAGGTCTAACAGGCAGCTGGGCATGGCTCTGACCCAACAAACCGAACCCTCACAACCACATGGTCCAGTCTAGTTCACTACATTTCCTAGTTAGGAATAAGAAGTACATTTGCCTGGAATATTCCTTCAGCACATACCATAGACATCTATCTGGGTGTCTGTGCCCACAGTTGGTACTAAAACAAAATTTGGAATCCTGCCCAAATATCCTTTGGAATTCAACCAACAGGCATCTGCAAAATTTTACGTGGGTAATTCTTTGGGACTAGAAAAATACTTTGCCTCACAATAGTTCTGTGCTCTTCTTATAAGAAAGAGGTTATCATCTTGCTCTATAATGAGAATCTAAGTGATAATACACTCATTTTATCAACCCTAGGTCATGCCTGGTAGTAGAGTAGATATTTCAGGAAACAAACTTATACTTTTCGGACAGTGACTGACTGGAGGGCTATTTACCTCCACAGTAAGAATGTACCAAGCGGCCTCCTCAGGACCTGAAATAAGGGCAATGCCTCTTGATGTACCTAAGTGTGACTCAGGCACTCAATCTGGTTGAATAAAAACACATAGAAAAAAATAGATAAGCCAAGTATTACTTTCCACTAACACAGTGGATAGTCATCATTTTACTAGCCTGGGCAAAAATCCTTATTTGGGAAAGGGGTCCATTCCATACAGTCCCAAGGAAGTGGTCAGTCACTTTACCCTGACCTCTCCCCACAGGTATGGGCAGGTGGCAGGTCCCAGACTGCCCAATTCGAGGGCTCCATTCCTCCCAGCCACCATGACTGGTTCAGAAATGGGCACATGACCCATGCAGGTCCAATCAGGGTCTTCTCTGTGTGTCATTAAGGAATGTCACAAAGTGAAATCCTGTTTCATGAGCCGCAATTATGTAAAATTAGAACTATCAACAAGTATTTTTCCCAACTCCATGAAGGAAGCCATGTACAGTAGAAGAGAATCAGGTCAAATGAGAGGAAAACAGATTTCCAAGACAGAAATATAGTCTGCATCTTTTTAGCCACTAGATCCAGCCACACCTGAAGTACCAGTTCCATTCCCGGACTTGTCAATTACCTACGACTCTCCTTTGATGTTTCTTCATCTTGGATTTCTGCCATTTGCCAATAATAATCCTTAATAAGACAACTGCTGTGCCTAAAGAGAACAAGCTATTTTTGTTAACATCTCACCTTGAAGCCAGTGTATCCCAGTCATGGTTAGGACATAAGGTCATCCCTGGCTCTCTTCCTATGAAGTTTAATTAGTTTAAATATTTTAAAATTACTTTATGTTTATAAACATAACATATACATGCTTCAGAAAACTGATAAAATCCAAAATAAACATAAATAAGAAAAAAATCACCATAACTCTTTAGCCCAGATGATCACTGTGAATGCTTTCACTCATTTCCTTTCGGTTTAGGACCATGTATATATTTTGTTTTTTCAAGGATGAGATTATACTCTTTGAAGTTTTTGTCCTGCTCTTACTTAACATGTAACTGCCCACATAATGAAATGCTCTTCAACTGAACGACTTAGAGCTTCACAGTGTTTCATTTGCCTGCTCTCCTCCTTGAAATATTTTCTTCCCTTGGCTTTTAAGACCAAGGGAAGAAAATATTTCTCTGTTTTCCTCCTTCCTCATCACGCCTACACCCCAGTCTCCTTTCCCGGTTCCTCTTCACCTCTAAATGTTGAGGTATCTCTGGATTCAGCTCTCTAACTGCTTCTTTCTCTTCTCATGTGTTTGGGAAATCTCATCCTATCTCATGGCTTTCAATACCATCTATACACTGACAATTTCCTGATTTACACCTGCAGCCTGGACTCTCCACTCTACTCTGGACCCCTATATTCAGCATAATCATTTGTCATAAAACATCTCAAGTGTAACACATCCGAAACTGATCTAATATTCACCCAAAACTTGCTCCCCCCTTGAAATCTTCCCCACTTCAGTGGAGGGCAATTCCATCCTTCCAGTTACTCAGATATAAAACCTCAGTCATCCTGTCACCTCTCTCTTTCTCATATGCCACATCCTGTCTATCCATCAAGCAAGTACTGTTGGCTCTACCTTCAAAATATACACAGAACCTGATGATTTCTCACAAACCCATTACCACTATCCCAGTCCAGGCCACCGTCCTCTCTCCTGAAACCCATATCTTGCTTCCATCCTACCCCCCTATCCATCTCCCATTTCATTCTGTTCTCAGAGCAGCCAGAGTGATCAATTTAAATGTCAGACACAGGTGTAGAAAACAAACATGGATGAGGGAAAGGCAGGGGTGGGATGAATTCGGAGATTGGGATTGACATATACACACTACTATATATAAAATAGATAACTAATGAGAACCTACTGTATAGCACAGGGAACTCTACTCAGTGCTCTGTGGTGACCTAAATGGGAAGGAAATCTAAAAAAGAGGGGATGTAAGTATATGTATAACGGATTCACGTTGCTGCAGAGCAGAAGCTAACACAATTACTGTACAGCAAATATACTCCAATAAAAATTAAGTTAAAAAAAATGTATGTCAGAGCACGCACACTTCCACTCAAATCAAAAGGCTTCCTACTTCACTACGAGCAAATGCCACATCCTTCCTATGACCTGAGGAAGGTTGTCCACACAACTCCCAGCCCACTCAAGCTGCTTCAGCCACTCCGACCTGCTTGCTGTTTCTCACCTACCCCAGTCATGCCCCTCAAGGCCTTTGCTCAGCAAGAAACTTGCCAAACAATCTTCACCCCACTCCCCATGTATCTGCCTGGATCAGTCCCTCTGCTATTTCAAGTCATTGATCAAATACAGCCTTCCCTGACCACCTATTATTACAAATCTGCTCCAATCCCTATTCCCTTCCCATGCTTTTTCTCCATAACATGTTACTTGTAGACACTATATAATTTATAGGCTTCCACCTCACACTCTCAGAACTCACCTTTCTCACCACCACCACATTACTCTTGTACATTTTAACATTTTCGATGAAACTATTGTTTTGTTTTTAATCAAGGTCACCAACCCAGGTTGCCAAATCCAATGGGCTCTTCGATGCCTTCATCTAAATAGACATCTCAAGATAGTAGGCTTCTCAGTTGGCCTCTCTCTTTTTATATTTTTTTTTAATTTTTATTTTATATTGGAGTATTGCTGATAGTTGGCCCTTTTCTTGAGAAACTTTTCTCTGTTAGGTTCTCTTCTGGTTGTCTTACCACTTCTCAAAGGGATTTTTTTTTCCTTCAAACCTGTGAATCCTTCCAACATTTAAGATTTAGAGTATAAATGTTGGCATGCTTGGCCTAGGGTTTCTGTTCCTCTTTGTTATTCCCCTTGCTTTTCAAATTACTGTGATGTAGGTAGAATAATGACACCCAAAGATGTCCATGCCTCAATCCTCTAAACCCATAAATATGTTACCTTAAATAATAAACATGGCTTTGCAGATGTGTTTAAGGCTAAGGGCCTTGAGATGGGGAGATTAGCCTGGATTCTCTAGGTGAGCTCAATGTAATCATACAAATCCTTAAAAGTAGAGACTCTTTCTAAGCTACAGAGAGCCAGAGAGATGACAGCATGAGAAGAAACCAACTTCTAGTTTCTAGCTTTAAAGATGGAGGAAGGGACCACAAAAGCCAGGGAACACAGATGTCCTCTAGAAACTGGAAAATAATATTAGATCTAAGCTCCCCTACACCCACTAACAAGAATGCGGCCCTGCCAACACTTTGATCTTAGCCCAGTGAGACCCATGTTAGACCATTAACATTAAAAAAAAAAAAAAGAAAGAAAAGTAAGAAAATAAATTTGTGTTGTTTTAAGCCACTAAGTTTATGGTAACTTGTTATGGCAGGAATAGAAAACTAACAACTTTTTTTTTTAAGCTCTTTATTGGAATACAATTGCTTTACATTATTGTGCCAGTTTTTGAGGTACAACAAAGTGAATCAGCTGTATTTATACATATATTCCCATATCCCCTCCCTCCCGCAACTCTCTCCCACCCTCCCTCCTATCCCAGCTCTCTAAGTCATCACCCATCATCGAGTTGATCTCCCTGTCCATGCCTCCCTGTGTTATGCCAGTGGCAGAGCCTGCTAATTTTCTCCAAATTTCCATTCTCAGTTTCTTACTTAGTAGTAGAATCCCTGATGTATATCTGGACACAAGGGCAGATGGAATAAAAACTACATTTTTCAGACTCTTCCCCTCCCCTTGGAGCTAGAGTGACCATGTATGTAAGTTTTGACCAATAGGAATAAGCAGAAGTATCACTTGAGGAAAGGGGAAACTTCATCTTTCTCCTTTCTGCTGGCTGGGATGTGGACAAGATGTCTGGAGCTCAAGCATCCATCTTGCTCCACAAAGCTTCCCAGTAGGGATGGCAGAGTAGCTAGACAGAAGCATAAGTCCCTGATGATTATGAAAGCCTTCTGTCAGCCTGGACTGACTCCCTGCACACTTCATTTATGTGAGAAAGGAAAAACCTTCTCTGTTGTTTAATACCCTATTACCCTTGGATCTTTGTCACATGTAGCTAAATTTAATCCTAACTAGGATAATAAAATTAGGATACCATGACAGAATTGATTTTGTTCCTAAAGCCCAGTATTTCCCAGTTCCATAAATGACACTGATTTATCCAGTTGTTCAACCCAATAAAACTAGGAGAGATCCTTGATCTTGGATTCCTGTCCTTGCTCTCTCACCTACCAACCTCCCACTTCCGTCCCCTATTCCCATAAACCAACAAGCCCTAGTGCTTCTATTTCTAAAATGTACTTGTCAACTTCCCCCCATCTCCACTTCAAAGTCCTAGTCCAAGCTATCACCATCTCTCACTTGAGCAACTGTAGTATCTATTAACCAATTCCTCTGCTTTTGTTCCTGTCACCCTCCACCCATTCTCCATATAGCAACCATGGTCATCTTTTTATAACTTAAATTATGGTGTTTCACTCCCTAAAACCCTAGATAGTTTCCCACTGTACTTGGAATATAATTCAGACTATTTATCATGGCCCAGAAAGCCTTACACAATGGCTCACCACCTCTCAGGGTTCATCCCACACCAATCCCCCCACCAGTCCCAACCAGTCCTCAGAACCTCCCCTCCCCCCACCACCACCAAGCCTGGTCCAGCCTCAGGGTCTCTCCACGTGATGCTCCTGCTGAGAGTCTTCTCCCATCTTCTCATCCTCTGACTCAGCTCTGATGCTACCTCCACAGGGGACCCTCTCTGACCCCCTTATAAAGCGTCCCTCATCCGTATCACAACACTAATTCCTTTATAGAACTTAAATGACAAATATATTTACTTTCTCCCCAAACTAAAATACAAACCTCATAAAGGACTCTGATCATCATCTGAGCCCACATATTCTTTCCTCTCTCGTTATGATGGAAGAAACCTTCCACTTGTGTCCCTGACCCAACCCTTTCCGCCAAATGAAGGACAGCACTCCAGCAATCATCTCCTGCCTCTATTGCATTGTCCATTTCCCCCTTTCTACTGGACCATTCCCATCAGCAGAAAACACATGTCACAATTTATCCAACCTTGGAAAAAAAGTCTTTGCCTCCTATCACCCTTCAATTACCACTCCATTATCCTGTGTTTTTTAAAAAAAAATCCTCCAAGTAGTTCTTTATATTCATTACAGCTTCTCCCCATTTTTTTCTTGAACCCACTTAGTTGGACTTTTACTCTAACCATTCCATGGGAATGGTTCCAACTGGGGCCACCAAAGGCTTCCATCTTGACAACTTTGATGGTCATTTCTTAGTTCTCATCATACTCAGACTATCAGGCGCATTTGACCCAGTTGAGCACTCTCTATTCTAGAGAGTCTTCACCTGACTTCCAGGATACCATTCTCTTTCTGCATCCCTCCTTACTCAGTGGTTACTCCTTCTCGATCCACTTAACTGGTGTAGAGGGCACCACCTCCCTGACTGGGAGTAATCCAGGGTTCAGTCCTCAGACCTCCTTCCTTTCATATCCCCATTCAATCTCTGGATGATCTCGCCCAGTTTCAGACCTTAAATACCATCAACATGCCATTGACAGCCAAGTTTATACTTCAGCCCTGTGCTTGGGTGTGCTATCACTAACAGTTCCTTAAGTGAATGAATCAAGGCAGGAATGCTGTCTGTCTTCACAGTGTTACTCGGCTCCTAAAACAGTATCTGAGGCAGCACTTCGTAATTTTATGTTAAATTTACGAATATTGTTAAAACTAGACACCAATGTGGGAAAACTGAAAAGACAGATGACAGTCATTAGCCATTTCCAAGGAGTTGTTTCTTTTCACACATGCCAATGGCATTAACAGAAGGCAATGCAAGACACTGCTTTCCAAGCACGCAGTGGTCAGGTGGTCCGGCTTGTTCCAAACCTCAGAACTGAAACATCCAAAGGAAATGATGGATTACATATCATTCGGGAAATCTGTGAAATTTTTTCTCTCATTCTTAGACCATTAGTAAGATTTGAGTAATAGAAATATCAGGGACATACTGTGAAGGATGAACATAGGATAAACAAATTCTATGCTGCCAATTTAGAACAAAATCAGATACAATTGAGGGGAGGTTAAGGTGGACACTGTCTTAAAAAATAAAGCCTAAAAAGGACAGACAGAAGGATCTAGTCTGTTTCTTTGAATAAAAATAAGTGATTAATACCCCAAACGTCCAGGCCATTTAAGTTTCCCAGACTGCAATCCATTAGAAAAACAACAACAGTTTAGTCACAGCGGTATGAATGAAACTTACAGACATACTCTTAAGCAAACTAAGCAAAATAAGACATACTGTTAAGCAAAATAAGTACACAAAATGAGCATGTACTACATGCTTTCATTTAAGCAAAGGTCCCAAAGGGGCATAAGGGAACTTTCAGAAGTGATGGAAATGGTATATATCTCGATTTGGGTAATGGTTATATGGGTGTATATATTTATCAAAATGCATTGAGTCATTTAAGATCTTAACATTTTAATGAGTGTAAACTATAACTCGATTTAAACAAATAAGTTTCCTGCAGTGAGTGCTCTGGTGACCAGAGGGGGAGTGGGAAAAATAAAAAGCAAAGGCCTTCACCGCAGGATCTCTCAGAGCCTTTTACATGCCTACGTGCACTGTAAATCTCTAAGCAGAGGCTACAGGATGCTGTATGTTCCAGATTCAGTTGTTCAACAAACTTTATTTTTTTCTTACAATATTAACATCTATAAGGCACTAATGTTTCAGAAACCAGTAAATTCAGCCTGTAAAATTTCAAACAATAGCTTTGAATACCACTGCAGTGATAGAAAAAATAAAATCGACATCATTTTTAGTGAATCCCCCAGAATAAACTAGTTGCAAAATGTACCCTTATAAGAAGTTCAATTAAGGACTGGAGTAATTCTGCCCAAAATAATAAATTTCACTTTGGAGTTGTTGACCTCAAATTCCTTCTCGTAATAATTAGGTAGTAAAGCCAGTTGTTTATCGAACTCCAAGTTTGTGTCAAGAAAGCATTCAACGATATAGATAATACTTATCTTTCCGTTCTCTGTATGACATGCAACACACCCAGAGGTGGCATCAATGCACTGCATCACAAGTTGAAAAATAGAAGGCTTCGGTTGGGTTCCCCAGGAACCCTTGGGTATAGATTTACTGGGGAAAGCTTCAGACCAACACCCGCTGGGAAGCAGGACTAGGCAGCGGGAGGAGTTTAACTGCGATGCAGCCACAGGGAAGGTGGGGAGCTCTGGAACCAGGGAGGCCCTTAAGGGTTGCCCAGCCTTGAGGCAAGGGAGCCAGACTTTCATACGCTCACAACAGACTAATCACTGTATGCTGGCTGCCCTAGGGAAGGGGCACAGCTGTGGGCACAGGGGCCTCTTTGAGGGTAATTTTCACAGGGAGGATCAGCTGAGAGCCGTCTACTACCAACACTCCCAGCAGCAGAGTAAGTGAGTGTCTCAGTCCTGACGGGGAAGATGAGGCACACACCAGTGTCCACTACAGCAGCCAATACACACCCCTCTCACCAGGCCCAAAGGGGCTTCTCACCTGCAAGAAACCACTCCAACCAAATCTAATTCTCATGCTGTTAATAGACAAGCTCTGTTTAAGTACCAGGAGTCAAGGACTGAGATTTTGCCCATATTGCTTTGTCCTTGACAAGCATTCACAAAACTGCAATAGAAACTGCAGTTTAGATGGTTACTAAAAAACATTATCTCACAATATTAAACTATATACCAAGAAACTCATTGACGAGCTTTGCCATGACTGGAAACCTAGCTGTTCTTCGGAGAGAATAATGGCCTGAGAATGTCAGCTTTAAGAACTACAACATAGCAATCAGTAAAACAAGATTTAGCAACAAAGAGCTTTAGAGTCACTTTCCAACACTGGATGATTTTTTTCACGTCATATTTTCCTTCGCCTTTTTTCTTTTCTTTTTTTCACCTTCTAAAATTGAAGTATAGTTGATTTATAATGTGTTACTTTCTGGTGTACAGCAAAGTGATCCATATATACACACACACACATTCTTTTTTCATATTCTCTTCCATTATGGTTTATTACAAGATATTGAATATAGTTTCTTATGCTATATAGCAGGACCTTGTCGTTCCCTTTGCTTTTAATAAAATTAATTTAGTATCTCATTGGACAAAATAAGGAGTTAGAGATATCTCCCTGATTCTGCTTTTTAATACATGCTAACAACCAATTCATTTTTCCTTCAAAATGCATCTACCAAGGACATCCCATTAGGGGACATCACGTTTGGTATTGAAGGTACAGAGATGAATAGGAAGTTCACCGTCTAATAAAGACAACAGACATGTAAACAAGTAATTATAAATCATTCATTCATTCAACAAACATATCTAATTACCAGCTATATGCCCTACTGTGAACAACAAAAGCATAGTCTTTGCCCTTACAGGGCTTACATGCAACTTGAGAAGTGTTCAAATAGAAGACTGTAGAAGGTGCTTCAGTCTCTGCCTCCACAGGGAAGGAGCAGCACTGAAAGCTTTCTAACAGTAAGCTCCACAATAACAATAGCAACTAACCTTTACTGAGGGTGTAAGATGTGCCAAGCATATATGTAAACTGATCTAACCTTCAAATCAATCCTCTGAGGTAGGTATTATTATTATCCCCTACTTACAGATGAGGAAATCACAGCACAGAGAGGTTAAGTAGCTTAATCAAGGTCACACAGGTGCTAAGTGGTGGCCTGGGATTCACAGAGGACATAGCATCGGAACTGAGCCTTGAAAGCCGAGTGGGAATTTGCCAAATGGACACAAAGTGGGGGGTGGTAAGAGCATTCCAGACCCAGGGAACTGCAAGTACAAATGCTTAAAAAACCATAAGAAACCGGCAAATTCATCTGCATGTAGGCTGCTGGTGGGAGAGTTACAAGAGTCCAGCCAGGAAAGTGGGAGCAGCAGGGGATGGGCAAAGACCGGAACCACGTGCCCCACAGAGACGGAAGGAATGTAGGCACAAACTGCCAAGGTTTTTAGTAAAATCGATAAGAATATTCATAAGAATTAAGATGGCTAACATTCTTCAAGAGCAGCCGGACATAGGCTAAATATGTCTACCCATTATCTATCACATGTCAGCTTCATTACAATCAAATGTAGCAACTAGATTGTCTGGGGTTCTACTGCTTTAAGTTACAAAGCTGTGGTTCAAAACTAGGAAACTGATCCCAAAGCCTGTGCTCTCTCAGCTGCTGGCTCTAAAATACATGGCTACCACGCGCATCCTCCCCCCCCACCCCACCCCTTATGAGGGAAGCAGACAGGAGGGAAGGCAGTGAGGGGTGAACTCATGTTCCAGCCCAGGAGACAAGGATGCAGCCTTTAACCAAAAAAGCGAGAGCTTGGGGCTGGAGGAGAGATTTGAGAAATATGTACACAAAGGTGGCACTGAAGCCTCGGTCAGATCAGGCAGTGAGAACGAGGGATGTGGGCAACAGCCAGCTGTCTGAAGAGATGGTGATTCCTTAACTAGGTGATGCGTGGAAATAGCAAAAGAGGTGGGCAGGGGAATGGGAGGGGAATAAAAGATGCTAAGATCAACGTCTCTTAGACTAGAGATGGGAGAGTCTGCTGGGCAGCTGGATATGTAGGTTGGGAGCTGAGGAAAATAATCCACCACGAAGGTACAGATTTGGCCAAAACCATGTTGAAGGCATGAGAGGAGGTGAATTTTTCTCAGGGAAATGTAAAGAAGAAGAAGATGGACAGAAACCTAGAAAACCTCAACTATTCAGGAAAGAATCCATTTTCTTTCTGTAAAAATAAGATACACACACATGCACGCACTCTGACGTATCTGCTTTCTTTAAAAATCTGACAAGTGGCTTTCTTAGAAATAAAGCTGGCTGTCCTTAGTGTTACCTCTGGAAAAACCAACTTATTCTGTTCTACACGTGAGGTATTAAATTACTTCCAGGGGTATATTTCTGCTGAAGAAAATAAACTAGTTTAATGATGTATTTAAAAGTAAATAAAGATTGTACTAATAGTTTATCAGCGTTATCACCAAAAATCTACTCTGCCACTCTGAGCCCAAGTCACCGATGTCAGTAGTTCCACTTCAGGCACAAGCCCGGTGGGCTCGGCATGGAAGCACCGGTGCTCCCAGGATATACCATTCTCTGGCTTTATTTACATTCTCTCTTCACCCTTCACCCTAAACAACATCACAGCGGGGCTTACCTGCCTTAGGAATCTGTACAAAAGACGATTTCTCCCGTTTCTCTTTTTTTTTTTTTTTTTTTTTTTAAAACAAAGGAAAACTTCCCACTGTTAATATGTAGCAAAAAGAGAAAGGAAAAAAAAAAAAAAAAAAAGCCCGTCTGGTCCGCCCTCCCTGGCTGATGCTACCTTGCAGTTTATGACACACAGATAGAGGGAGGGTTGACGGAGTGAACGAGGCGGCCGGGGAGCAAGTCCATTCCCGGGAAACCACGAGTCCCCGGGGGCCGGCGGCTCTGCCTGCTCTGTGCCCTGCGACGTCTTCTGTGCGACTTGGAGGGGCTGGGGACGATGTCTCACCGCGCGCCCGGCCC
This sequence comes from Hippopotamus amphibius kiboko, assembly GCF_030028045.1. Taxonomy (NCBI): domain Eukaryota; kingdom Metazoa; phylum Chordata; class Mammalia; order Artiodactyla; family Hippopotamidae; genus Hippopotamus; species Hippopotamus amphibius. Next base: position 60,393,786 of record NC_080199.1, on the reverse strand, counting down.
AGGCGAGCCCCGCGGGAGGGAGGGAGGGACCCAGCCAGGCGGGGGCAGAGGGAGCCGCCGCGGACCTTGCGGCGCTGGAACTGGCTCGACTCTCCCAGGCAGTTTTTGAAGTCAGCAAAACAGAAATCGAATTACTATGATGCTGGTGGACGCTCGGGGAGAAGGGGCTTTCTGCTGGCTTCATCACCATGAGAGATGCAGCGAGTCACAGAACCACCAAGTGTGTCTATCGTGTGGACCCTGAAGACCTATGTAAGTGGTCGTGCTCTCCGGCTGCTGTATTTTATTGCTGTGTAATTTTCTGTCTGGCTTGAAAGGCTGCTTGGCCGAAATATCATCATTTCAATGAGAATTTCTCGAGTGGAAAGTTGTCTGCTGATCTCTGCTTAAGACTTTTTCTTTCTTTGATTAAGCCACATAATACAAGCTGAAATTCCTGACGGCAGCCGTGGCGATTCAGCCTAAGACGGACTGAGAACCAGAACCCAAAGTACATCCAATTACTATGGGATTAACCCTGGATGTATTTTTAATTGACTGCCTTAGGGTAGGGTGCCTACAGCCCTACTGTTTTGGATTGCTTGCTATTTCAGTGCTGCTGTGGCTCAACTAGTATGATCAGTATAACCAACCAAATGAGATGGAGCTAAGTGAGATTCCCGGTAGTTACAAAACTTTTCTTTTTTGACCAGGATCACATTTATCTCCCTGATTGCTCAAAACTCAGCAACCTCTCCATCAAAAGTTCATTCTGCTTTTTTGCCCTTGCTTTGGAGAAAACAATGAAATCAGACACAGGATTCTACTGAAACTGTGAAGGAAGGAAACAGAAGCCACCACAGTTCTATTACCTACTATTGTAATAATGGGAGAAAAAAAGCCAACCAAAGGAGCCCAGCACGCATGCCAGCCTCCGTGTGACAGAGCATGGGGACAAAAAGCTGAATGGTGAGCGGAGCCTGTAACTCGTTAGTTTTTCTACACTTCATCTGCTACAGGTTCCGGCTTAGAAATGGATATTCTCTGTGAAGAAAACACTTCTTTGAGCTCAACTACAAACTCCTTAATGCAATTAAATGATGACACAAGGCTCTACAATAATGACTTTAACTCTGGAGATGCTAACACGTCAGATGCATTTAACTGGACAGTGGACTCGGAAAATCGAACCAACCTTTCCTGTGAGGGCTGTCTGTCGCCACCCTGCTTCTCCTTACTTCATCTCCAGGAAAAGAACTGGTCTGCTCTGTTGACAACTGTAGTGATTATTTTAACTATTGCCGGAAACATACTCGTCATCATGGCAGTGTCCCTAGAGAAAAAGCTGCAGAATGCCACCAACTATTTCCTGATGTCACTTGCCATAGCTGATATGCTGCTGGGTTTCCTTGTCATGCCTGTGTCCATGTTAACCATCCTCTATGGTGAGTGGCATTAGCTTCACAGCTGTACCCACACTGGTAACAAAGCATGTGCGTGTCATTAGCAGATGAGTCAGGGCTCACGGGACAAGCTGAGTGCAAGGCTTTGTTTATAGAGGAGGATAGACCATGTTACACTACGCAAATTTTACTCTTAAACTGGGGTCTCCCATTTTAAGAAATCAGACAACCTGTTAGGTGTGATCATTGGAGAGTTTTGTGCTTTGAAACTTGTACATTTCTATGTAGGGAGATAAAGTGTGCTTAAAAACATGTACATTTCATGTAGAATTATATAGGTCCCAATACAGCCATAAAGCAATAATATCTGAACATTCATTCTGAACCCACTTGGTTTTTGCTCCTTTATAGTCCCAACCAAATATTCCAGTCTTCAAGACAGGACAGTTTTATCTTTATTACACTGTTTTCAGCACTTTTAATGGAGTGGTAAAACCTTCCCAATTACCTTGGAACATTTGCAGAGAGAACATTAGTGGTGCAGTGGGTTTAATGCTAAAATATGCAGATTCTTCATTAGAATAAATGAATTACACCAGTTTTAATTGTTCCCTGCCTGGAGAAGCTCATTTGGAAGTGTGCCTTTGAATTACACCCTCAACTTTAAAAATGTATATGCATAAACTCCACCCATCTGGTTTGGAGGAGGGTGGGAAACACATGGGAAGAGATTAATCTTGCTTTCTTCTCAACAGAGTTTGAAAGAGTCAAACCTCTCAGCAAGTCAGCAAACACTGGGACGGCTTCAGCCGGAAGCAGAATGTGATATTCTTTCCAAATTATGAGTAACACAGCCAGATTTCTCTCTTTAAAAGTGGGCAGAGGATGTTCAGACTACTGATACAGGCACGCTAGCAGTCACCCAGAGCTAGAAACGGGTTATGCGCCGTCTTTTAGACGGGAAGTTCTGGCAAGTCTTAAGCGTTTAAAAAAAAAAAAAAAAAATCAACCCAGCCCCGAGGAGGAAGGAGGTGAGCCGTGGAGCGCGGGGTGCGCCGGTTTGCGCAGGGTCAGCTGTGCTCCTTGCAAGGCCAGCCCCCGCTTGACCACTCAATGTCACACCAGGATGATTTCATTTAATTTGCCTGTCATTTCCCAGACATCCTGGAGAGGTTCCTGCTTCCTATGAACCCGCCGTGTTGAAAGCAAACTCCAGGAGGAGGAGATGACTCCCAGAGGGCGCGTCCGGGAACCAAAACCCCAGTGGGAGGGCGAGGGGGGGACCCCCGAGCAGCAGATGGGGGCTGGCACCGGCCAGCCGGGTTAGGAAGCCGAGACCTGCCTGGAGCCTCCGGCTCGGGATGCAACCGCGCCCCCTGGCGGCCGCCCCTCCGCTCACAGCTGGTTCCTGCCCAGAGATGTACCTTTCCCAGGACTGGTCCTCCAGACTCCACAGGGCGGGCGAGGAAATGACCCCTTCCTTATCCCCGCCACGGAAACCCAAACTAGGGCCCTCGGCTGCCTCCTTGCAGAGAAAACTCCTCCCAGGGTCAACATCAGTTCCGACCAGGCAAAGCGTGGCTTCCCCCCCCCCCAGGCACAGCTAAGAAAAGGCTCTCCTTTTAGCTCAAGCTCTCTGCAAATAGGGTGAAAGGTACCAAGTCAGACTTGTATCCTGCACCCTTTACTTTTCTAAACAACGGTGGTGGCATTTTGGTAGAGAGTACATTTGTGAATAGAGAGTTTGTTCAGCTTCGTCTGTCTGGAATGTCATGAAAGGCGGTCTTCATAATTTTCCTTCTCAAGTGCTCATATCTAACACCATTGCTTATACTGTCATCAAATCGAATTAAGATTTATATAACCATTTGATCTCCCTCTAAAACAAACAGGAGGCTGTGTGTCCATAAGGCATAGCCTGCCTTCTTAATATAGCAGGTAACTTCCTGCAGTGCCTCTTAGAAGTAAAGCTGGCTGTCCTTAGTGTTACCTCTGGAAAAACCAACTTATTCTGTTCTATGTGTGAGGTATTGAATTACTTCTAGGGGGCATATTTCTGCTGAAGAAAATAAGCTAGTTGAATGATGCAGTCACTTTAATGTTTGAGGCCCACCTCCACCACCCTCCTGGGCATCAGGACCTGCAGAAAAGCTGTCCAGCTGATTCTGATGTGCAGCTGTGGGTGAGAACCCTAGGCGGCAGTTGCCCAAGTGTGGTCCCTGGACCAGCAGCATCAGTACCAGCTGGAAAATTGTTAGAAATGCAGATCCTCTTGCTCCACTGCACACTGTCACAATCAGAACCCCTGGAGGTGGGTCCAGCACTCCCATTTTAAGAAACCACCTCGGAGATTCTGAGGCTGCTTAAAGTTCAGAGCACCACTGCCTTGAAACAGTTCTCAGAATGACAACACCATGCTTTTCTTCACCACTGTCTTCATTTTCTCCCCATCACCCCCTGCCCCGAGTTCGAGTTTAACCTTCAAAGTATTATTAGGTAATTATTTTTCATTTTCACAAAGAAATTCCCAATCTGGATTTTTAAACTTCTCTTTATTCACATCAGTCACATTTTTGAGAGACTACAAAATGCCATCACTGTGCAAGACTGAGCAGTTGTAATAATGGCTGAGAGATGGCCTGCCCTCAGGGAACCTACAAACTGTGAAAGATATGTGAATAAATAACGACAGTACACTGCAAGAGATGCTTCAATAGAGGAACCCACAGTACATCATAGCTCCTGACCTAAGTCATTAAAAACAAAAAAGAGGTAGATTTTGTAAGGCAGAGGAAACAGAACGAGAGAAACTCTGAAGAGACACAACCAGAGTATACAACCCAGCGGCAGGATTCTAGCCACAAGAAGTTTTCAGACCTTGAGTTCAACCAGTGTAATCTTACTGTAATTAAGTACAGTTGCCATCAGGCTTTTTTGAAATATTGAAAACATCCTGTGTTGCTCTTTGCTATTACCTGTGCCTTTTCCCAAGATGGAAACTGATCGAGCAGGGTAAACGCCACACACCAGAGAAGTTCAAGGTCACTAACTGATGCTAACCTTCTGCATCGCAGGGTACCGGTGGCCTCTGCCTAGCAAGCTCTGTGCTGTCTGGATTTACCTGGATGTGCTGTTCTCCACGGCCTCCATCATGCACCTCTGCGCCATCTCCCTGGACCGCTATGTTGCCATCCAGAACCCCATCCATCACAGCCGATTCAACTCCAGAACTAAGGCATTTCTGAAAATAATTGCTGTTTGGACTATATCAGTAGGTAAGTAGGAACAGCATTTCAGAATCTCACTTGAAACGACAGTTCATTCCCTCTAAGTAGACTTGTTCTGTTTTGTTGCACTGGACCCTGATAACCTGAATGTACTGTTTTGTTTGTTGCAAGATATGTAATAGTTTAACAAATTTTTCTTCGCTAAAATCTGATATGTCACTAGCTGACAACATAAATTTGCACTTCTTTGCACAGATAAGAGCATACACACCAATAGAGCCAAAATCGAGAATAACTCTGCCATGGCCACCTCCAAAAACTTTTCCCATCTCACACTTTCAAAGTCACTAAATTCAAGTTTCTAAATTTCTAAACCTTGAGTTTCCCAGAGACCTCAATGTTTATAATCACTGGACTTGCAGTCAGTATAAGAATGTAGAGCCCCATATTGGAGAATACACAGCTTCTAGGGGATAGAAAGAGGTAGCAGGCACCATAACTCAGAGGGAGAAAGTGAGAACAGAGGATGGTGGTAGGACTTTGTCACAGGGCACCCAGCACCTCTGTAACTCTTCCTCCTCCTGTTATGATGCAACATGCCAGAGGATTTCAACCCACTTCACTTAGGTTGATTACACACCTTTATCTGTGGCTAGTATTGATCTTCTGTCACACACCTAAAAGTCAGGAAAGCCCACGTAGTGGAAGCTAAAGGGACAGCTCCCAGGCAGCTAAGTCAATTGCACCTGGTGCCTTGGCAGGCTTGGTTCATAACCAAAGATTCCCTGGGATTTGTTTTAAAGTTGCCAAGTGGAAACAATGCACCTGCCTATGGCCACATGGGTGCCAATATCTATATGAGAAAGCATGGGATCTGGTGGCAGGCTTGACACCAAGAACTCATGTGAATCTACCTACAGTTTCATATTCATAATGATAAAAATGTAAATTAATAGCAAGCACAATAATAGGATAGCTTGTGTTTTTCAGTTCCTGTTGTTTGCCTTGCTGTTACACGTCATCTGCAGAGCAGGAAACTCCATTTTATAGATGAGGAAACAGGTTCAGAAGGTGAAGTGGCCACTGCAAGACCCCATAGCTAGTAAATTGCGCAGTGAAGCTTGTGCTCGATTATGATGGGAACACGAACAAATTACATTAGTGTGATGTCCAAAATTTTTTTGAAGTTTTAGCTATTTTCGATTTTAAACTTCACATTACAGTCTGAAGTAGACAGAATGGGAGACCTTATTTTGTACCTATTTGAAGGATTGGGGAACCAGAGCAGAGAGACCTATGTGGCTTGCAGGATTGCCTCTCTGACTCGAGTCAGGGCTAGGACTTTGAGCTTCCAGCACCAAACTCTGCTCCTACTGCTGAACGTAATAGGTTCCTTCCTGAGAAACAAATGTTGTTCCCAAAATATGGTTGTAGTTTCTGGGCCTGTGCAACCGTGGACTCATCCTACTAGCATCAAGAGAAAGAAGGACTAGTGGTTCTCAATCCCAGCTGCACATAAAAGCCCTGGGGAACATTCTCATTTCACTGGTCCATGACATGGCCAGGTGACTCTGAGGTGCAGCCAGGGTTGAGGACTGGGATCGCTGCAGAGGGAGATGCAATTAGCAAAACAGAGGCAATAATAACATAAACGAGGCGAACAAAGCTATTGTCAAATTTACTCTAGCTTTACCCCTGGACACCATCCCATTGGTGAGATAGACACTGGAAGAATGACCCAATCTTATACCCTCAGCCACACTGCCACCCCTTTCCCTGTCATTAGTCAAGCTTAATAATAGCACTAGTAGTAATTGCTGTTTCTGAGCAATGACCAGAGACGCAATAGTGTTCAAAGCTCCTTATGGAAAATAAGCTGCAGAAAAATAAGTTGCACAGGATGACATAGCTCATAGCCAAGAGTCACCCTGGAGCAATCCTACCTGAAAGCCTACACCCTTACTACTGCCCAATAAGATAGTCTGCTTCCTGCTCCTTCCAGCCATCACCCCAGGAGGCAGGAAGGCTGGAATGAGTAGCTGTGGGGGTGATGGTCAGGGGTCATCATTCATCCATTTGGCCAAACTTTTATTGCATAGCTATTATGTGCTTGGCACTGAATATACTAAGGTATGCATTTAGAGATCTCTGACCATGTGGTCAGGGAAGGCAGATAAGGAAACATACGAAAAGCTGACCTTACATAGGCTTTATACCACAAGTCTGTTAGATGTATGGCTGAGGAGTTTGTAAAGGTTAAAAAAAAAAAAAAAAAGTTCTAGTGAAGGGGCTTAGCATAAATATTCTCCTGAATGGTTTTTCTAGTGTTTCCATTTCCATTGCTTTTTTTTGTCATTGTACATTTCAATCCTTAGGCTGAAATTTTTGTATATGTTCTAACATGTTTTCCTTTAGCAATGATTAAAGCCTTTTCAGCATCTATTGATATCATTTTTTCCCCCTTCCATTTATTGATGTATTTAGTTTTCTTTACAGATTTGAATATTAAATTGCCCTTGCATGCCTGGAATATATTCGTGAATGAAATTGGATTTCTATGACTTTGTTTGTTGGTTTATTATTTTTATAAGATTTCTTTATGTAGCCTTATTAAATTTGGGAGGTTTCTGATTTTCCCCTAAGGTCCTGAGATACTTAATTAGGAATGTACTTTAAAGGTTGTGTAGAATTTAGTTCCAAATCTTTCTCATCCTGGTGCCTTTTCAAATAGTATCTTCAATTATATCACAAACCTCTTCAAAAATTTTTATTTACATTTTCTACCTTGCTTTGCGTTATTAGCTGCAGACAAAGTTTATCTTTTATATTGATTCTTTTGTCATTATTAACTATAATGCTATTTGTTTTAAAGTTGGGTTAATCTGATATTAGTACTATAGCTATGTCAGTTTTTTTTTTTTAGGTTATTTTCTGAATTTATCTTATTCCATCGTATTACTGTCAAGCTCCTTTCTGACTTAACATAAAATGCATTGCTTGTAAGCATATAAAGTTGTTTTGTTTTTATTTAGTCAATCTGTCTTTTAGTTGCAATATTTAGTTCATTTACATTTAATGTAACCCAGATATATTGGGGTTTAAGTTACAATGTTCTTTTTATTTCTCATTTATTCTATATTCCAGATTCTTTCCATTCTTGCCTTCTTTTGGACTAATCAAGAACTGTTGACTCATTATTCTAAGCTTGGTAGTTATTCCATTCTTTTAAATCCTTTTCGTGATTACAGCATTCATTTTTGACCAAAAAGAGGCTAATACAAATTACTTGTATCACTTCTTAAATGATGCAAAAACCTTAGAATATTTAAGTCAATTTACCCCTGTCTTTTGTATCATTTTTTCTATTTTCTAATTCTATTTATCTTTTTAAAATCCTTACGTCATTGTAAGGGTTCCATTCATTCAGTATTTGTTTTTCCACACACTGACCCTTTCTGCTGCTGTTTATTGCTCTTGTCACATCTGTGATTCTGCCTGAGTTTAGTCCTAATTCCTGAAGTGTCTCTTTTACAACATCACATTGTTTTAAAAATTGTTATAAAAATAACAAAAGCTGAAATAAAACTAACATCTTTACTTCACCTTCATTTTTAAGCATATTTTTGTTCAGTATACAATTCAAATTTGGCACTTATCTTTTTTCAGCAATTTATGGGTGACATTCTAAAGTTCTAGATTATATTGTTTGTTTGTGAGAACTTTGCTGTCAGACTCATCATTGTTCCTTAGAAACTACCATCCCTTACCACCCTTTGCTGCTTTAGGATTTTTTGTCTTTTTATTTTAGCAATTTTACTATGATATGCCTAGATGTGGGTTAGTTTTGGTCTTATCCTACATGGTATTTGTAGTGTTTCTTAAATTTGTAGCTCAGTGCTTTTTGTCAATTGGGGAAAACTCTTGGCCATTATCTTTTCAAATATAGCTTTTCCCCATTCTCTCTCCCTTCCCCCACCCACTTCTTAGACTCTAATTTTTGGTATGGTAGAACTTTTGCCCATGTTTATGACTTTTATTTTTATTTATTTATTTATTTATTATTTTGGGTGGGGGGTACACCAAGTTCAATCATCTGTTCTTATTGTTTATGACTTTTAAATGCTTTTCTACATTTTTTCACCTTTTTTCAATTCTTTGGTCTGGATAATTTTACTGACTTTTCTTCTCCTGGGTTATTAATCCTCTCACCAGCTGTTTCTAGTTTGCTGTTAAACCTATATATTGTATTCTTAATTTGGTATTGCATGTTTAGTTTTAGAATTCCCACTCAATTCTTTTTATAGATTCTGGTTCTCTAGAATAACTCTCCATGTTTTCATCTATTTTCTTAAATATTAATCACAGGTATTTGGGTATCTGAGTTACCTAGGAATTTCTATTTTCTGGGATCTTTTTCCACTTGGTTCTATCAGCTGGTAAGGCTATAATTTTATTAAATACTGACACCGGAAAAAAATATGTGGATATTCTGTTGATGTTCTCATTCTTCAGAGAGGGGTCCTTTAACTTCAGCAGGCAGTTAGAAGAAGTCTCCTAAATCCGGCCAGGGATTAAGCTAGGTTTAAGCTGAGTTTTTGTAAGCACTGGTCTGTTTTCAGTTTGCCCTTACACCTAGTATATATTCCTTCACAACCTCAGATGAAGAGTGAGGTGTTCTCCATTCTCCATCTCTCAACTCCAGTTTTTGTCTCCTCTGCACCATAAGGATGCTGCTCTTTTTTTAATTTTTTTGTTGGAGAATAGTTGATTCGCAATGTTGTGTTAGTTTCTGCTGTACAGCAAAGTGAATCAGTTATACATATACCCACTCTAAGATTCTTTTCCCCTATAGGTCATTACAAAGTATTAAGTAGAGTTCCCTGTGCTATACAGTAGGTCCTTATTAGTTATCTCTTTCATATAGAGTAGAGTGTATATGTCTTTACTCAACTTCCAAATCTGTTCTTCTAACAAGTTGGTAAACACTTTGAAGGGAAAGGAGACTCATACTTTTTCTCTTCCCTTCACTCCAGAATCATAACCCCTGAAACCCTGACTGCTCTGACAGCCCTAACTCCAATTTTTGCTCTCCCAGTTCCCCCTGAGACACGGTTTGGGGCCTTGAATTTTGCTTTGACACTAGTATTCCATACCTCCTCCTTGTTTGAATCTTTCCAGTGTGTCTTTTCTCACCTCTTCTTTTTTATTATCATTGTTCTTTTATTTAATATACATATTTTCACAAGTAACTTACAGATGATTTTTTAAAATAAAATCTGACAGTCTCTGCCTTTTGATAATGAAACTCAGCCTGTCTACATTTACTGTGACAACTGACATAATTGGTTCTACTCCGCCCATTTTACATTCATCATGTATCTTTCTTGTAATAGTTTATTTTCTTCCCTATTTCATCTGTTTGCTGACTTGCACAATGTTTTCTTCATTTCCCTCACCACCTCCCAGTTAGTTTGAATTTCTACTTGGCTTTTCCATTCCTTTCATGATTATAGTCCCATCCCAAATAATCATTACACTAATATTTCTAATCATATGTAAAATAAATAATCCCACTAAATTGTTTTAATTCCTCATTTACCATGAGTTCCAATTCATAGGTTATTCTATAATTTTAAAATAATGTAGTGGCACAATACATCTTTTCTTAAGCAAGTCCAAAAATGCAGAAACCATAAAGACTGATATAGACATAGCTGACTACATGAGAAATAGTACCTTTTACATGGCTAAAATCAATATAAACAAAATCAAGAGCCAAATTTTAATGTCTGTGAATAAAAGACCAAGGGCTGCTATCCTTAACATACAAAGAGCATCCACATTTTGATCAAAAATGAAAAGACAATCAACCCAACAGGGAAATAAGTAAACTATACGAACAGGGAATTCACAGAAATATACATTAAAATGGACAAAGCTCATGAAAAATGCTCAGCCTTTTTAACAGGAAATGTAACTGAAAACAATAATGCAGCACCACTTTTCACCCATCTGATCAGCAACATTAAAATGAGTGAAAACACCCACTACAGTTTTGGATATGGTGCCCTATGTACCCATATTTTGTTTGTGAAAATATGAATTGTTTGTTCTTGGACAATCTATCAAGAGTTATTCAATATTAAAATTTGATCTACCAACCCCACTTGAGAGAATCTGTTCTACAGAAAAACAAAAGTACATGCAAGAATCTATGGCAATTTGAGGAAATAGAAAAGTGGAAAAGCTAGGTCATGGCTGAATATATTATTTTTATCTAAATTATGCTATATTTTGCATCTCAAAAATATTGAGTTGTGGTTATTTGATATTCAGCTGGGGGAATATCTGATGTTAAGTGCAAAAAGCAAGTTTCAGGGTGGATTGCATGGTCTGCTAAGATAATAGCAATAATAAATGGAGATATTTACATATTAGAACTGAGAAACTATTGAAAGACTTCACACTTGTCAAGAAGGTAAAATTACTCAGCCATAAAAAAAAAAAAAAAAACGAAATAATGCCATTTGCAGCAACATAGAGGGACCTAGAGGATCGTCATACTGAGAGAAGTCAGAGAAAGACAAATATCACATAATATTGCTTATATTTGGAAACTAAAAAAAAAAGTGTACAAATGAACTTATCTACAAAACAGAGTTACAATGTAGAAAATAAACTTATGGTTACCAGGGAGTAAGCGGGGGTGGGGGGGGGGGACACATAAATTGGGAGATTGGGATTGACATATACACTACTATATATAAAATAGATAATAAGGACCTACTATCTAGCACAGGGAACTCTACTCAATACACTGTAATGGCCTATATGGGAAAAGAATCTAAAAAAGAGTGGATGTATGTATATGTATGACAGATGCACTCTGCTGTACACCTGAAACTAACACAACGTTGTAAATCAACTGTACTCAATGAAAATTTTTTTTAAAGGTTTATACAACATAACAAAGTTAAAATTAGAAAGAACGGCAGGATTGTTATATTTTCCCTTATATATTTCTGTATAGTTTTGTCACAAATATTATGATGATAAAGAGTTGTAGATGATCAAAAATGAGACAGTTACACCTGTATCTTGGGAGAAAGGGCTCTGTGGAAGAGGTGGCTGACCCTCAAAGTTTGCAAGGATCTAACAGTGGCGAGCTTGGTAAACACATCATGGGTTACTCAAGTTTTCTTGCACTAGGTATTTCTGCAATTGGCCTCTTCTTCCCCCCTCCTTACTGCGAGCAGCTTCGTCATTTGACTTTTGCCAAGGCTTCCATCTAACTCTGAGGAAAATGAACGTAATTACAAATCAATTGCGTTTTCTATTTGAGCTTCTCTGAGTAAAGGAGCAAAGACAGTCAAGATTGAGGCATTAGATTGAGAATGACCCTGAGGGTCTCTGGATTTCATTTTGCCTTCATAAACCCAATTCCCTTGATCAGATGTAACCATGACCTCAACTACAATATATAAAATGAGCAAACATTTTCCTTATGATGATTGCCTTGCTAATGCCATAAGAGGAAAGAAAATAGATGCTATGTATTCCCTGACCATCTTTAGCAGGTAAAAGTATATACCAGATAGAAAACGTGAGAATGACTATTTGCACATTGTCACAACCTGACAAGCAAGCAAAGGCAACAATTTAATTTTTTTCTTGCACTTATTTCATTGCAGAAATATATTTGCAGCTCACGGAATAATTTTGAAGTATCATGAGTGTAAATAAGATTTTTTTTTCCCTTCAAGGCTAAGCATGACTTTGTATTTTATGCATTATGACTTTTATAATAGAAGAGACAAGCTGTGTCTATTTATTCGGTCCTTTGCCTTCACAAATTGGGACACCACGCACAAATTCCTAAACTAAATGCTTAGGTCACTGGGTCCAACCTCATGTTTTCAGGCAGGTCAAAAAAAACTTATCTTCCTAGACAGTGTAGATGAATGAAGCAGCTTTGAGGGACAGTGAAAATGATGTATCTCACTGTAGTTTGTGTTTCTCTGACTATACAGTATTTTGAGCATCTTTTCATGTTTATGAGCAAATTTATATTTTCTATAATTGGCTGCCTATAGGTTTTTTGGGTTTTTGTTTGTAAATTTATTTATTTATTGGCTGCTTTGGGTCTTCATTGTTGCACACAGGCTTTCTCTAGTTGCGGCAAGTGGGAGCTACTCTTCTTTGCGGTGCGCGGGCTCCTCATTGTCGTGGCTTCTCTTGCTGCAGACCATGGGCTCTAGGCTTCAGTAGTTGTGGTGCATGGGCTTAGTTGCTCCGCAGCATGTGGGATCTTCCTGGAGCAGGGATTGAACCCATATCCCCTGCATTGGCAGGCGGATTCTTAACCACTGAGCCACCTAGGAAGCCCGGCCTATAGGTTTTTATGTAGAACTTGGTGGTTATAAGCAAAAAGTCTGCAGCCAAACTATCTGGCTCTGTCCCCTATAAGCTGCATAACCTTGGGCAAGTTACTTAACCTCTCTGCACCCTCGGGTCCAGATCAATAAATGGTAATAACAGGACCTATATTGTGAGGTTGCTTTAATGACTGAATAAATACAGCAATTGTAAGTGTTAAAAGCTTGCAATATCATTTGAACTCCTTTCTGTAAGGTTCTTGGACTTTTCCTAACGTAAAATAGGGAAGGCAGCTTTTTGTCCATGTTGTCACAATTTATCTGTTTTCCCAGTGTGTTGGCACTTGCCATAGCTTATGGCAGTTATTCCATAACTTTTATTTTTATATAATTTATAAATGTTTTCTCCTTTATGGCTTCTGAATTTTGAATCGTTAATAAACTAGCTTTTCCCACTACAAAGTTATAAAAGGAGTTCTTCCATAGTTTCTTCCATTACTTTATGGTTTTGTTTTATACATTTACATTTTTGACCCATTTGGAATTTAACCTGTAATTTAGTTTTATTATTTCTACACAGCTACTTATTATACTACTTATTTCCCCATTGATTTGCCCTGCCACCTTTATCATGTACTCGGTTCTCATTTATATATTTGGGTTTATTTCTGGACTTTATGTTCTATTGCTCAGTCTGCTCGTTCACATACAGCATACTTTTAATTGAGGATATGTAATACGGCCTTTATCATCTCCTAAAGCTAGTATTCTCTCATTCTTTTTCAGACTTTTCCTGACCATTTTCATGTGCTTGAGTTTTTGTTTTTGTTTTTTTTTTTCTCAGAAATCAGCTTCTATCTACTTTCAGAAAAGAAAATTTTATTAAAGCTGCATGTAACTTTGTAAGCCCGTGTTCTAGACCTTTTTGCTGGCATAGCTGTATACTTCTTTCGGTCTTGTTTATTTTTTGTGTTTGTAAGCAGCATCAAATTCTATACGGAATAAAGGGAAAGTATAGAAACAAATATAACTACCTAAAGTTTTGGCACTTAGGTTTTAAAAAACTGTATGCATGTTTAGGTCCAAGAGGAATGATAGTGTGTTGAGTATTCCTATCATACCATATCTTCTGGGGGGAAAAAAGGCTTGGAAAAACATGAAATACATCAGCTGAATAAAATGGGCTCAAAGCCAGATGGTGTTCTGTTGCCCTTTAGAGTGGGGGACATCCCTAACTCCGTCATTAGACACAAACATACCTAAGGACCCCCCCGGGTATTCTCTCCTCTGGGACCTACGCGTTTATGCCCAAGTCCCTTACTGCCAGGAGCCAGCCTAGGAACTGGGTTTCAGAGATTTATCACGCAACCAGGACAGGAAAGGACTTGGGTTACCTGTTCTCTCTTCCACTGCTTGGAGATCACATTGTAGGTGAGCGTCTACCAATATACAAAAGGCAATTTGTGAAGAATTAGTCTAACTCCCCTTTCCCTCAGTTTCTCTATCTTCTAATTTCTCTTCTGGGTGAAGTAAGATCATCTGCCCTCTTCCCCCCATCTTTTTTGCCCCTGCCACAATGCATTAGCACATCAGAGGTCCAGGAAGGAGCTCTGGGTGCTGCCCCAGCCTGCAGGTGAGTAGGGTGGTGTCCAGGAGCAGGGAGGCTCACAGCTGTGGAGAGAGGGGCTGCTGTCCTTCCCTAAGGTGCTGCAGCACCAGAGAGCTACCAAGGGGCCAGCCACGCTGTCACTTCTCTGAAACAAAGCCTCTGCGGGGCCACCACTCAGCCCACCTCTTTCTCTTGACCCATGAGTGCAGCAGTCTGGCCCCTTTCCACACACAGGTGCGGGGAATTTGGGGACATCTCCCCCACCAGACCACATCTTCTCATACTTAGGGATTTAACTTCACAGAAAGACTGTGCTCTTGGAGGACATGTCCTTGGTTGTCCTTCAGGAAACCAGCTCATGAGTAAGAGGAGGTTTAATGGCCCAGGCAGCTCAGAGCCTGCCAGAGTGACAGCTGACTTCTCCCTGCATGGCAGACTCTAGCCATAGCCACGGGACTATGTGCTGAATAAAACAGCACTTGGTAGCATACACTCTCCATGGCCACTGGAAACTGGTGGGGAAAATTAAATGACCTGATGAAGAAGAAGAAATGCTTTATCGTTTGATGATTTGACCTTCATCATAGACTGAGTTTCTTGGCTTTTTGCTGATCATTCTTCCCAGGAGAAGGAGTTAGAGGAGGAGGCACAGGACTGGGACTTTTATTGCTTCTGGCCACTGAAAGCAGAGGACTGGCGTCCACATATTGCCCCCTCCTGCCCTTAGTCTGTGTCGGGAACTCACAAGCTACAGAGGCACATACTTGCTCCAAATCTATCCATCCCTTTCGGGCCCACAGGTAGGAATCTTCACTAAGTCAAGGGCAACAGCAGATCATCTGGACAATTTGTTATCACTCACATCCTTTGTGCCCTCGTACTTGTTCCTTCCATGGCCTAACAAAACCCCAAGCCCGCACAACAAGCCTTTTCTGTTACTGTGCTCTGTAACCAAGAGCTGCTGGAGAAAGTCACACACTGTGAATCAGACGCCACCTGTGGTTTCCAACCTTGCCACAACTCTCATCGCTATCAATCCTTTGCTTTGTCCTTAGTGGATTTTTTTCAAATCTTTTTCCTATTCAAGTCTTATCAACCCTGGGTGCCATTCTCTAAGCAGACGGTCTTATTCCCTTTTGCCCTAAGAAGGGGCCATCAAGCACAATTCCCCTTCTGTTTCTACTCCCATGTTCCAATTCCACTTTCAGTTTTCAGTTCTAAACAGGTATCCCAAGAATACGCAGGTTCTTCTGTACTTTGTCTCTACTTCCTGTCCCTCCCAAAAGAATCTCTGACTTCTCCCCGTCTCCCTCTGATTTATTTTAATCCCCTCTGAAGATTCTACTCGCTCCATTTGTCACCTCTCCTTCACACCTCCAAGCACCATCTGGCTTTGACCTCCCTCCTTTTTACGGTTCTTCTCAAGGTCACCGAAACCTTCCTGAGTCCCAAGCAAATCCAAAAATCTAGTCTATTTTAATAATGTACTCAAGTAATACATGAACACATCCTCAATGTGAGAGAGTCAAACGGCTCCGACTATAGAGCAAATTCGCCCTCCATCCCTCCCTGCTACTCCAGACTAGCACCCACAGGCATCGTGCTGACCTTGAACCTTGCTGTGGCTGTTGAGAGCAAAGCATGAGCAGGAGAGGACAGAGTATTGCCAAGCAAAGCCCCCTCAGTCACCTTCCACTGGTACATCCCTTGACTCTGTGCTTGCATATAAAGCTGTGCCCTCCAGACCCTACTGACCTCTGCTGCAGATTTTGTTTTGGCCCTTTCTTCAACTTCTGCTTCTCTCTAAACCAGCTTCCATCTGTCCGTCTTCCAGAGATTCCTCCATCATTTGTGAAAGACTAACAAGATGACATTTTCATGGGCTGTTATAGTTCATTCTGGGCAATGTGCTTCATCTTTTAATCGTTAAATGGAATTCCAGGAGTCAGGTAGTATAGACACATGGACACATGCTTGGATACTACTACCTTGATCCAAGTTTTATTTATATAGATCATACCTCACCTACTATCCTTTTATGCATTTAATTCTGGGTACTGACATCTCCTCTTCAAAACTGTCTCCTTCCTCAGCATCTTCCCCTCCCTCTCTGATCTGCTGCTTTTGTAGGCTTTTCCTCTCATCCCTTATATGGCAGTGTTCTCTAGAGACCCAGTCTCTAACTTCTCATTTTTCATTCTTCTTGCTTTTGCCGGGTCCTTTCCATTTCCACAGAGTCGGCTATTAGCCGAACACTGAGGAACTAACAAATCTGTCTTCTAGCCCACAGTGCTCCCCAGGGCTTCAGACTCCTGCCTCCAGCTATGTGATGAGGGCTTCTAGCCAGAAGTCCCACAGGAACCTCAGTCTTACCAGATCAAAAGCTGTGCTCATTGTCTGCCATTCTTCCTCCGGAGAGCCCTGTCTTAGAATCTGGCATTAATATCTACTCCGCCACTAGATACCCAGAATTCCTCCCCTTCCTCACCTCCACATCTAAGCAATTGACTAGTCCTTCGGTTTTTACTTGCTACTTGTTTCATACATCAGCCTCCTCGCCTGTCATTCACCCCCATCATCTGTCCTGTGATACTGCACCCATTTCCCTGTCCGCAGGGTTTTGTTGGGCATTCTGTTGTTTGCTGTCATTCTCTACCTTGTTACCAGAGTCCCCATATGAAATAAAGGTTTAACTAAATCACTCTGTTGAAAACCCTTGAATACCTTTGCTGCCGGCAAATTACAGACCTTAAATGATAAACACATGGCCCTGTAAATATGGTCCCTGACCACACCTCTCTCTCATCTCCTACCACACTTTGCCTCACACGTTATTCTCCAGCTACAATAAACTTCCCGTAATTCCCAGGTCATCTCCTTCGTCTTTGCATCTCCTGTCTCAAATGCCTTCTCATCTCCTTGTTTGGCTAATTTCTGCTTTTCTTTTGGCACCACCTCCTCCAGAAAGCCTTCTGAATTTCTCCCTTCTAATTATTACGTACTTTCCCTGCTTTGATTCTTCCGCAACCCGTATATATTATCTTTCCAAATATTATTATCATATGTTTATTCCCTTACTAGATGAGTTCCCAGAGAAAACAAGAAATGAAGAAAACAAAAACATACACTTCATCTTCAGCCCAAGTTATAGGATAGATAACACCTATCCAGGTGTGCATGCAAAAATTAATTTCTAGAGTCTGAGGCTGAAATCATCTTTAAGAAACTTATTTCCTTGTGCACTTGGTTTCAAAAACCGATTTTTTAGATTGCTTTCCCCATACTTTATGAAAGCCTAACCTTTATACAAAAATTACTACTTTTATTTTTCTACATAATACCAACCATGCTGTGGTTTTTATAAATGCCTAGTTAGCAGGGTCTGTAAGAAAGATGAATTTTTTTTCCACCAGATGGTGAGTTTTAGTTTGAGATTATAAGAACTATTTGGACAGTGTGGGGCAATTGTCCCCCTCCTAAGCCCAGTTCTCTCATGTCAGACTCTACATAGCATCTCAGGGTAGTTTTCCATTGGCTGTTTTTTTAAAATAGTTATAAGAAGGGGAATAACGTATCTCTTGGAGGCCTCATGGGTCTCCCAAACAGAATCTCACCACTGCAGCTGGACATCAGTGGGGTCTCCACATTCTACAGTCCAGACATTGGCTTTGCAAGTTCAGATTTTTCCCCTCTTCACCCAGGAATAATCACACTCTGGGAAGCTGACTTAAAGGAGTGAAATTCCAATATGCTGACTTATTTAATACATAGGTAATATATACACATTTTACTGGACCCATTCACCTGCATGGGAACACTCCTTTCTGAAGTAAGGGAGGATCCACAATGGGCCAGAGGCAGTACTAGCATGTAAGGGACACCGTGAGGACTGAACGAATACACGAGCACCTAGCAGAGGGTTTGACGCATACATTTTCAAACTTTTTTTTTTTTTTTAACATGAATCAAAATAGTGACATAAGTACACAGCAAAGAGCTTATAGTCTAACAGAGAAAGAGCTAGCTATAGCAGCAAACAGAATTTGCCATTATAATAAAAATACAAAGAACTCAGCAGAATTGGGGATGAGAGGCTGTATGAAAACAGAGATTTGAGTTGAGCTTTGAAGAAAGGGTAAAAATTGGGGAAATGGAGAATGAGATAGAACTCTCCAGAATGAGAATAATGCAGGTGGAAAGATGTTATGATATAGCTTCATAAACAAAGGAATGAGACATATGAATTTAGACAACCTTTAAAGGATATTTTTATAGCTCTAACACTGATGAATTGGCCTTTTCCACTTCAGGGATATTTGTCTTTAAATAAGCAAGACCAGTCATCTAGAATGAGAACACCTTCCCCCGGGACAGCACTGAAAGGATGCTAAAGATTTCTTAGCTATTGAAATTTTTCACTATTTCATCTCAGTCATCAAAAGAGTCCATTATATATTAATGTTACGGCTCTAAGATTAGCACCTGCTGGCATTAGTCATGTTACAGATGCTTGCTAAGAGAGGCACCTTGGAATCTCAGATGAACAGGGAAATGTGTTTTATCAGAAACACCTTCAAACCTTCTGGAGAGTTGCTTCTAGGAAGATTTCTGCAGATGAAGAGTTTCATCCATTTTATTAGGATCCTTCTTGGTTTTAATTCCAGAAGGTGGCGCTTTTTTGATCTTCATCTGCGTTCCCTTTCCTGCTTAGTGAGAGGTAACAGCCTTTGTTTTGGCCACAGAGTCAGGAAGCATGAAGTATGCTGGTAGTTTAAAATGTCTTCCTAAATTTAGTTTCTAATCTAGCCTCATAGTTTATTAAGGCTTGATTTCAGGAGTTAGGACCGTTGGCTATGGTGGGGTGTAGAGGTGGATAGAACCTTTTTGCTCAATCCCTATTAAAATGTGCCCATGAGAACCTTTATGATAAGTTACTAATGCTCACCATTATCTTAGATTTTTAAAAACATCTTCCAAAAATGAATCAGTTTGTCTCCTACGTTTCTTTATTTTCTATGGGATGGGCTCTTTCTCATATTCCTATTCCTTTTTAACTCCCTAATGAACCACTGTAAAGGTTTATATGGGTGACCTTGTTTACAGGCTGTATTCAAATGGTTAAAACATGACCAAGTTAATGCCCACTGTGTGTTTTATTCAAAGAAACCACCCAGTTTCTACATTTGATATAGAAACTTCGGAAACCACCCAGTTGATATAGAAACCAAAAGTATGTCTACTCAGGGGTTCTCCTTTCTTTGTTTGTTTCTCTAATACAACAGTTAACCCACCTATTGGGTAAGGGCTGTTGCTTGTGAAACTTTTGTCTCATCCCATGAAAGATACTGAAGCCTGTCTGGAAGAAAGCTGATCTTCATTTATTGTCTGTGTTCGGCATACGGGTTATTGGATCTGTTTCTGTTTTAGGCATTGGCTTCTGAACCCCTGGTAGATGCCCAGGATGTAACACAAACCACGTACTTTCGCTACTTAAAGGGAAAAGAGAGATGCCTTTCATGTTTCCCAGCCACCCCAACATCTTCCCATACAAGAGTCTACCAGCTTTCTGTTGTGGCTCCAACCATTCTCTTCAGGCACCCTCATTCTTAGATGTGCATTGAGCCGTCAGGCTTTGGATGGTTGGGATGCAGAGACACCAACCCTGCCCTTCTATCAGTGTGTTTAACAGACATGCTCCCCAGATATACTTGAAGACAGTATCCCTGTTGCTGTGTGTCTCCTAAAGCCACTTATCTGACCCATATAAGATGGGAGAAACATCTGTGGATTTAACCACATACAGGAGTTCAATTATGCTTGTTGATTGAATAAAATGAATGAATGAGAAAACAGAGGCAGGAAAAAGGAAAATAAAAAAGGAGAGAATAGGAAAATAAAGGGAGGAAGAGAAACAGGGTTTCCTAGAAACCCTTGGAGTTTTTGCCTGACAGCAAGTCCTCTCTAACATGTCCTCCTGGGCCCCTTTTGCTTGTGGGGTCTCATCTGGCAAAGGACAGCAAAATAAAAATTTACAAGAACATCTCTATAGTAGCTTCTCTAGTATTTTCAGGTTTAATGTCTGTTTCCATAGAAACAGGTTTGGCAAGGCTGGTCATAGAATCTAAGAATGAGAGACACATGCTATGAAAATTTCATGTTCTAACTTTAAGCAAAAGCTAAAAGTCACACTTTTGTCTTTTCAGTAACTTGGTGCTTTAAACTCGGCAGGAGAGAACCTTATTAATTTAAGAAATGGTTTCATTACATTAATGAGGGTTTCATTTTTGACTGTTTATGTATCTCATACAAGTGAAAGCCATCACAGGAGCAGTTTACAGGACCAGAGAATGTCCTTGGAGGAGTGAAGAGCTTTGGGATTCCGGGGATGGCCTTCAGAACAAATGCCCCACCAGCCACCCTTCCCTCAGTGAATGGTCTTAGCACTTACTCACCTGCCTGTTTTGAGATCTTTTCTTCCTGTTTGGCTAAACCATTTATAAAATCATTAGAGAAAACTGATTGAAAGACTCAAAGATAAAGACTGCAGTGTCACAGTGAACTAGTTCTCTAAGCATCCCTCATAACCATTCTCAGACCAGTTGCTGAAACAACGTGAAGGACACAAAAATAATGATCCATAACTGAAGACCATTTCGCCCTGGGATGGGAACCTATTTCTGTGAAGGATGACTTTTCCATAAGGAAACAATGGAAGTGCGTTAGAATCACAGGGAAGTGCATATTCTTAGGGATATCCTCTCTCCTGGATAATCTGATTCAGTAGAAACCAGGAGGAAGCCCAAGAATTGGTGTGTGCCAAGAGGCACTGCCTGAACTATCAGTTTAGAATTGGGATAGACTTTTTAATGTCTGTTCTCATGGGTTGCCTCACATATGCACTTTTCAAAATTTCAGATAAGTACACTCCATATAACCTTGTTTGCAAGGGACTGATGGTACAGTAGTGGGGCACAGAGCTGTCAACCTATGCGGTAAAACATACTGGGAAAACAAAAGAGAAAAATTACCAAATGGTACGCTTTAAATATATGCAGTTTATCATGTCAATTATATCTCAATAGAAGTTCTTTAAAAATAATAAAACATAAAAGGTATACTGGGCTTTTAACCTCTCGGGCACAGGGAGGGGCTATGTCTTATTGTCTTTGATAACTCATCGCTAGCACAGTAGGCAGTTGATAAATGCTGGCAAAGTTGACCATTAATGAGCCAATCCCGATTTCCTCAAGCAGGTGCATTGGCCTTGAATCTTTATAATGTTATCTTTGACTTAAAATCTAAGCGTAAGAATCATTTTCATTCTAAATTGGTCAAGGTAACACGGCACCTTCACATTTCCAAGAGCACCATATTTTAAAGCTATCACTGCACATCATGAACACCACCAGAATGGAAGAGGGAAAAATAAAAGATACAACTGAAGTAATTTCCCTGGAGCTCTTTTGAAATTATAAGACTTATGTGGGATTTGTCTAGAATTAAATTACATTTTGATAATCCTTTCCGGCTCTATAATTCCATTTTCTACTGTTAGGTCTCAATACCTAAAATTGTCAGCAAGCTGTTGAACAAAGACGCTTTTGTTCTGATACCAAGGGATTCTTTTCGACCTTCAGAATTACACTCAGAACAAGCTGGGTGTCAGGATACAGAGAAAGGCACTGAAGCCTCTTACATCCCTGACCAAGACAGGTGGTGTTATCGCCAGCTCCCTTCCATTTATTTGCCTACCTGGAGAGATTACTAACACTTCGTAATTATCGATATTTTGAAATAGAGTTGGTTTTGGTGAATAAACTAAATCACAGACCCTCTCAACAGAGTAATGCTAAAAAGTCTCTTTTCAGAATGATTTGCTTGTTTTTTCCCCATAAGGGTTGGATGTAGAGCAGATGATTGATCATTTAGCAACCCAATCCGCGGCTCGGCAGCCTGAATTATGCCAGGAAGGGACTGATGGACTAGAAGGGGTTCTCTTTTAATCCAGCTTCAAGTAGGCTTGAATGGATAGTAGTCATAAAAGAAGACAGGGTTTTGTGATTGATTTCCTTTTTGTTTCTTCAGGTCAAAATGGACCTGTTCAATTTATGGGCTTTTAACAGATTTTTCACAAGATATGAAATATGAACCAGGTTACCTTTATATTCTTTAAGAAGCTTTTTCCAAATTAGGCTTCTAGAATGCAGAAAAGCCCAATTACTGATAAGCTGAATAATTCCCACAATGTAAAACATCCTAA
The DNA here is from genome assembly GCF_030028045.1 of Hippopotamus amphibius kiboko. Classification (NCBI taxonomy): domain Eukaryota; kingdom Metazoa; phylum Chordata; class Mammalia; order Artiodactyla; family Hippopotamidae; genus Hippopotamus; species Hippopotamus amphibius. The sequence continues at coordinate 60,370,933 of NC_080199.1, read as the reverse complement.
AAATTGAAGGACGAGAGAAGGGATGATGGGTTTGGTTAAGTTAGTATAAAGAGCAGGAAGCTAACAACGTTTTGAAGATGCATCTTCCAGAACCAGGCTCCTCTGCCTACAATACATTGTCATGCATGTTCAGCACTGGATATGAGCAGAGGATTAAGACCCAGGCCACCTGGGCTGCTGTCTGACTTTTGTCAGAATACAGGCTGTGTATATGTTTCCTCCCTTGTAAATGAGTTTGCACTACCGAATTCCTAACTCTGTAGTCCTATAGTTGTATAAAAGGAACCCTAAAGTCTTGGCATTAAATGAGAATACTTAGTGAGATCTCAAGGAACACTTAGTTGGAATTTAACTTTTAACACCTCTAAACCACTGATTTAACTCTGCTATCGTTAATCGTAGCCCAATTTAGACATAAGTCTTCAGATTAAAATTGAATGTAATTGACACAGCTCCAGGATAAGGGGAATCTGATTCAAACCACCAACATTACTTTGCACAATAGGTAATTTCTAGAGATATAAAGTAGTGAGCCCACCAATATATTTCACTTTTCCGAAAAAAAAAAAAAAAAAAAAGGAAAGCAACAGCGTTAGAAATATTTTATTCCTAGAACTGTTTGTTTTGACTCCCACATAAAATGTATTTTATCAAAGATATTATACATGCTATTCTATATTCTGATATTTCATATAATATTGTATTAATGTATTTTACTTTTCCATATGGGCTTCATAATTATGATTTTAATGGCTACAAGATATTCCCTCATGTTGATATAATCTATTAGCCATTTTCCCAATTCTGTTTCTAGTTTTGACTAATAAAGTACTGTATTCAAAATAGTAGGTTGGCTTATAATATGATCTTATTTTATCCCTATAGTAGTCCATTTGTCCTTTTAGTTTCACCTGCCCATAATTACCTCAGATAAATTTACTTTGGTCCCAATAATTTTACTTTTTTCAGTTTAAAAAAGCCTTTGACCAATTTAGAAGTTAAATTCTTTGAAAGTCGTAAATAAAAGGCATGTACGTTTAAACAAATTATGTCTAAATAACAAATTTGCCATTTTCAATATACAATTTCGGAGCATTATATTCAGAATCTTATGCAACCATTACCATGATCTGTTTCTAGACCTTATCACCCCAAACAGAATCCCTGACCATTAAGCAATTATTCACCATTCCCTCCTACCCCAATCTACTTTGGATATGAATTTATCCATTCTAGATATTTCATGTAACTGAAAGTTTTTGTCCTTTTTTGTCTGGCTTGTTTCACTTAGCATGTTTTCAAGGTTCATCTATATTATTGCATGTTATTAGAACTCTATTCCTTTTCATAGCTGAATAGTCCACTGCACGTACATTTTGTTTGATTTATCTGTTGGACAGTTGGATTGTTTCCATCTTTCAGCTACTGTGAATAATGCTGTAATGAACACTGGCATACAAGGACCTATTTGAGTCCCATTTTCAATTTTGGGAATTTACTGAGGAATGTAATTGCTAGGTCATATGGCAATTTTATGTTTAGCTTCTGAGGAATTGCCAAACTATTTTCCACAGTAACTGCGCATTTTTTCATCCCCACTAGTAATGTACAAGGGTTCCAATTTCTCTGCATCATCGCCAAAACTTATTTGTTTGTTATAGCCATCCTAGTAGGTGTAAAGTGTTATCTCGTTGTAGCTTTGATTTGTATTTCCCTAATGATTAGTGTTATTTCACATGCTTATTGACCTTTGCATATCGTCTTTGAAAAAATGTCTATTCAAGTCCTTTGCCCATTTAATTAGAATGTTTGAGTCTTAGGAGTTCTTTATATATTCTGGATATTAAACCTTTGTCCAATACAATTTGCAAATATTTTCTCCCATTCTCTGGGTTGTCATTTTACTTTCTTTATAGTATTCTTTAATGCACAAACGTTTAATTTTGATTAAACTTTGATGAAAGTCCAATTTTTTCTTGCATTGCTTGTGCTTTTGGTGTCATCATCATTCTTTTAATCTAGTTTCCCTTTTTATTCCCTTCCAATTCCTTAACGTGACTTTAGAACCTCAAGTATTACTGTTAAATAGTAATCCAACAATAGTTATCCGAGAATAAAAAAGTAAAGACTTGCAAAAAGTGATATCCCTATAATTTCTTATCTAAAAATATTTCGATAAGTACTGAAATTTCTGTGTGGCAATGTTAATAGCTGAGAATAATTTTTCCATCTTTAGAAATGGCAATCTTCCAGTTGTTAGTGAATGTAGATTAATTTAAGTCCTTTTGGAATCTTCAAGGATGAATAGCCACCCTGAACCTCCTTGGAGAAGTGCCTGAAGATAAATAATGTAAATACCGTATGAAGGATAAAATAGGAACTCAATCAAATATAGGGAATTTAAGGTATACCCCTGTGTGCAGTGTCTCTCAAAGAACTAGGTATAATAATTACACAACTTTAAAGGTGCAATTCCCTAATTTAAGGGGGAAAATTCCAATGATAATATTTTAGGGAAGTGTTAGTCTAATTCCTTGAGTAGGAGTTTGCTTTTGGTCATATGCTCAATTCCTCCAAATACATCATCTTCTGAATAGTCTTGTTCTTAGCAATTCCTTCACCCTCAAAGACCTTATATAGATGTTAAATCTCAGTACCAAGCAGTCAGAGTTTTGCCTGCATTTCCAGCCACACAAACACCTTCGGTATTTCCATTCAGCTTGACTCTCTGACCTGGCTCTGGCAGCTTTGCACGTCCAAGAATGCTGAGCTTTCAGATTATTCAAATGTTATGTGCTCCCTGAAGTCTGACTTCTTTAGGCAAAAGACATCCCCATAACTTTAGGGAGATAGGAAAAAAAGATGTTTGAATATGGAAACAGAGTCTCCACTGATGATATGAACTTGTGAATTTAACAGACTAACTAGGTTCCCAGTTGCCAAGGGAAACTATTGAAGAATTGAGCATCTTTGCAGTAGTGCTGAGACAGTTGATGAACTATCTTTTGTATTTCCTACTTCATCTGGGTATTCTGTACTTCAATCAGGACAAAGTTAAAATTTAGACTTTAGGAAATTCTTCAATAATTTGTTTATAAGTTATATCATCAGTTCTACATTCCTTTAACTATTCCCTTGTTCTAACAAAATTGCTAATTCTTTGAAAAAGTACACATGAAGACTGAAGGGTGTAGCTTAGATTTTACTTTACTTGCAAGGAAACAGGTTAGCCTGCCACAGTTTCATGGATGCTGGCAGATGACATGAGACTCTTGGACCAGAGATTCCCGGCAGTAATAACCAGAGGTATCATCATTTTCTTGTGCTGGTTGCCTGATCCCTGTTTCTCACAGGGCGATGCCAAGGGAGCCACAGTAGACTGCATTACAGAAAAGGAACCTGAGTGTAACAAACCCAAATCCTTTATGGTAAGCCGTAAGCAACCTCTCCTTTGCTTCAGATGGATACACTATCTCTATTATCCAAGGCCGTTCACTCTTCAGACATCCTTGGAAAGCTTCTCTAGAGGAATAGCAACTCAAAGTTCCATGAAGAATTGTCTCTACAATGTATTAAAAAAATTGCTTTCACATTTGTACCAGGCTCTGTCATAATGTTGATATAAATTCATAAATAGAAGATTGTAAAATAAGACAGATTCAAATTGAAAATGGCCCTTTCCCTGAGACTGGGAATTTGCTAACATTTGGGGGGTAGCCTTCACTTTCCAGGATGAAGGTCAGCTGTGACCAGCCTGTAGAATAGATGTAGATATATCTGCCAGTTAACTTTATGTCTACTACATGAGTAGCATATAGTAAGCATTTCAAGAATATGCTCTTGTCATTGTTATTAGTTCCAGGCAAGTGTCAACTAGTTTTTAGTTTCCTGTTTTCCTGTTTCTGGACTCAGTTTGGAAAATTCTTCCCAAGATAGGTACATGTTCTATTGCCTCATTTCCTTTAAGCCTTTGCTCAAATGCTTATTTCTTGTGAGGGCTACCCCGATCTCCTCAGAGAGGTTCTCACATTCTCTCCCATCTACTCCCAATCCATTTTACCCATCTTCCTCCTTATTTTTTCTTATTTGCTTCTGTTATGTATTTACTTATGTTTTATCTTAAGCTGGAATGTAAGTTCCATGAGGGGAGGGATTTATAGTCTAGTCCACTGATGAATCTTCAGCCCCAAACACTAGACCAAACACAAGAGTTGGTGCTCAGTAAATTTGTTAAATGAGAACTAGCTCAAGGAGACAAAGTGCCTAGTCAGGATTTCATAATTAACAAGGCAGACTTGGTCAAATGCACGTCTTCTGACTTGAAGTCCATGACTATTTCCACTGTGCAACACTGTCTTTCTTTAGCCTCTCCCTACCCTGAGATCTCTAGGCAGGTCTAGCGTAGCTCTGGAAAAGGAGGGAGAGAAGGGAGAACTGTGAAGCCAGGCTAAGGCTGAAGGACAGGTCAGCTTTACAGGTAAGCAGATCAGAAAGCGGATCACCTGATCCAACTGTATCTGTGTGCCGGCCTCCTGGGTTAATAACACAGATGCGTTTCTCCGAGCCCTGGAAACGTGAACTGTCAGAAGTCTAATCTCTCCAAGTCAGGACTGCTCGTCATAATAAACACTTTATATAGAATTTTAATCTACAAAGCAATTTATAAAACGCTCACAAATGAATCCTCTTAGGATTCCCAGGATGTGGGCAAGATAAAGATAGCAGAACTTGAAAATAATGAAGACAGCAAAAAGGTCTCATGAGATGGCTGGAAGGAGCCCAGAAAGGCTTAACTTGTTCTGAGCACCTACATGTTCCCACTGCTGCCGACAACTTTCAGGAGTGCTTCCAGTCAGTGATAAATGCTGATCGCACTCCACACTTCAGATTTCTCCTCCCCCAGCCCCCAACAGCACAGGGGTGTATATATACACACATATCCATATATGCATAAACTCTAAGTAAATGACCCCAAAATGTTTTTGCCTTGAATCCAATAGTTCTGAGCTATCTGTAAGATAGCCACTAGACATGTCTGTTGCTACTTAAAGGTCCTATCTCCCTTGATGATGGCATTTCAAAGGGTTGGCTCCCTGGTCCTTAAGACATTCCTAGTTGTAAGACTTGCAAGAGGCTTTTCAAAAGATTTGAAGCCCAGAACTAGGGAAAGAATTTACAACTTTACAAAAGAAAATGCTCTAAGAGAAGGGAAGGGAATGTCTCTTCCCCTACTTTTTAATAAGGAGAATTTGTCCTCTTGCTTTTAATTTGTATTTGCCCTTAAATCTATACAAGTAACGTGCTAACTCAAAGTTGTAGAACCATTTATAATGACTTTGACTAATTAATGGGAAGTCAGTCTGAATTAAAGAACCTAATTTACAGATTTTAAAAGAAACTTCTACTCTCAAATGTACATGGTAAAACAGGGTTATACCAAAGAGACTGTCAGTATAGAGGTCTTTGATAGTTTCTTTGAAGTTTAAATCGAAAAGTTGTATAATTCATGATTTAAGTCATTCATGCTGTTGGAAATGACCAACAAGTGCTTAAAAGCATTCTACTCTAAACATTAATATTTACACCAATAACTTGCTTTATTTGTAGAACACATCATGTTATAAGTAGTACCAGTATTTTTCTACATAGTCTGAAATAGTGACGTTCAAATAAAGTATTACAATGAGCCAAGCAAAGAACTTGATTTTCCTTGGCTGTATTGTCTTACTATAGGTCTTTGCCTCCTTTGTTGTGCCATTGAAAATGTTGCATGTAATAATCATATGCTCTCAGCAACTTCTGTTATAACTTAGTAAAACTAACCCACACACTACTTTATTAAAAGGTTGGTTCCAATACTTGAGACGATTCACCATCAAGGAGTCATACCATTATTTACTTCAAGGAAAAGTTAGCTGTGGTCCATGTACTCTGTAGATTTCATTCTCATAAAATGCCTTAATGATAATCAAGTGGTCAGGAAAGTGCCCAGATTTTTTATATACTCGTTAACATGTACACCTGTTAACCCAGGATATTTGTAGATGAATACTCAAATGTTTAAACCACCACAGGTTTGATTCATTATTCAACAGAATTCAGAGGTACCAGCTAGGCAAGTAAAGATCTTTTAATAACTTTTCAATGGCTTCCCATCACCCTTAGGAGTATAATGGGCCTTTGAAATGCTTTTGCTAGGCTTAAATGCTAAGTAAATCGTTCTGCCCTCAGGCACCTGACCATTTCTCCACCCTCACTTCATCTCACTTGCTGCATATCTCCCTTAGGACCTGCCTACTCTTTCCCCAGTTACCTGATCTTTGGCCTCAGGGTTGAAATATTTCTGATCTCACCTACCCTTCACTTCACTTCCTGCTCTTCCTGTAGGTCTTGGCTCCAAGTTTTGTAAAGTGGTGTATTTTACCACCAAAGTTCTTACCAATTAGAGGACACTCTTAGAGTTAACTGACCCAACAGATGTTGTAAGTTGTCGTAAAAAGATTTCATTTAATAGGAGTCACTAACAACTGCACCTCCCAATCATGGGCCAGCCAGTTTTTATTTTCCTATTTCTCTTTCATATTTGCGTAGTTTCTTTTTGGAGGCCTCTATGTCCCTCAGCCACCTTGGATCTATCCCAAAGCAAATTCTACAATACTTTTTTCCCTACTGATTTACCTTGTTTTGCATCTATTTTATTAAACTTGATAGTATAGTTTGTCTTCCCTAGTAATTAATTTGTATAGAGTATCTTATACAGTGCTTACGTCTTTTTAGACTGTGGTACCTACAGAATAGGCCCTTAATGATTGAATACACAGAGGGAAAAATAGTTTTTATCTGGCTTTTTTTTTTTTTTTTAAAGGAGCTACTTGCTGTGAGTCACCTCCTCTAAAGTATAAAATACTTAAATTGATTCATAACTATGCATTGCCTATATACTGTGCACCAACTGCTGGGTTTAAGGACACTTACAGAAGGTACAATAATTTGATTCACTGTAATAGTCAAATCTGACCAGGAACTTATTCCTTGTCATCTGGTTGTCTATTTTGCGGACTTGCACAGAGGTCATTTTGAAGTCCACAGCTAACTTCTTATGTCAGAAATTAGCAGGATCCTGCCCTCCCCCACCACCACCACCCAGGAACTAAAGGACAGGCAACGGCAAAACAATATTTTGTCTTCTAGAGGAGGTGGTCCCCACGTGTATCCAATAGTCCTCATTATCTTGGGCTCTTTGGCAAAACGTTAAGGATAAACACACTGATTTCAGTTGGGTAATTAGTGATCCAGGAAATTTTGACAATAGAGTTTAAGCCAGAGAAGAAATCTCCTACTCAGAGTTGTAAGAGGCGCACAAATGGGCTCTTTCAGCTCTGAAAAGCACCACTTGGAGGGGAAAACAGTAATTCCTCCAAAATAATTCATTCCACCTGCTTTAGTCCCCACAGGACTTCTATTTGAGATAAGGTTTAGTTGATAAGAGCTAATGGGTTCTAAGTTATCACCCTTTCCAGAAATGGGTGCATTCTAAGAGTGCCAGAAAGATCCAGATGCCCAATAGATATAAAGGAATGAATCTGTGATGGGAAAATCTGGGGAAGATGGGAATAAGCATTTGAAAACAGACCTTTCCAGTATCTCCCAAACTATATCACAGGAGCAAGTTTACTACTTGGCCCACAGCTGATTGGGGAGGGGGCGGGGTGGTGGAAGGAGCTGTGTTGGTATTTGTTGCTGGGTCATGTGTCCAGAGGTACTGAAAATTTAATAATGGTTTGGGGGATAAGGTAAGGACATTTTTCACAATCTAAGAGTACGTCAATGAGAAGGAAGCTGCTTAGGAGAAAAATAAAATAAAATCATATCCTTCGGAAGCCCAAACTCCAAGTTTTAGAAATACTAACACTCAATAGGATTTCATCTTATTCTTTTTCTTGCTTCTAAGCTTTTCTCCTCCATTTCACTCTGAACCTGGTTGCTATCTTCATTTCATCATTTCAGTTCACTTTCCTACCAGCTGTTAAGAAATAACTAGGACCTTTTAAAAGCATAAATTCCTATTTTCCCACTCAATTTCTCATTTCTGCGTACAGCAAAAACATCTGGTGAGTCTAATTTTAAGTAATCAACCTTTTCAACATGGTGATTAAAAGAGGTATGCCTGAATCTGCATTCATCTGTAGACATTCTTCCTGGGAGCCATTCATTTTTCATCAAGCTTTCATTACTTCCTTCCATCTCCCTGTGGTCAACCTGCCTGAGTAAGCAGCTCTGTTTCACTCCCATCTCTTGCTTGGCAAATGTAAAACCATTAGCAAATGTTAATAATAGTAACCCATCAGACTTCATTATTTCAGTAATGGAATCTGTCCAGGTCAGCCACCGATAGCTGTTCATGACCACTTTGTTGATAAATAGGGGGTGACTACAACAATATTCATTTCAAGCAAATAAAATGTTCTGATTAAGAATTCATTCTGCCCCATTGGAATCCAATTAAGCCAGCTTCCAGAGAAAGGCTCACTCAGGCTCTCTCCACTTAAGAATATAGTCATAGAGACAACATAGTTTAAGGTGGACTTCTTTCCATAAAGCTCTTCCTTTCTTTGCAAGCAATAGAGCTTTCCTTCATCGAAAAGAAAATAAAAGGAGTTTGCCCTGCAACCCTCCTTTACCACAGACCTCCTCATCTCGGGCCCTAACACAAACCTACACCCACAGACCCTCCCACGCATTTGCCGTAACGGACAACCATGGGTTTGCTGTAATTTGTTTATGGTACCATCGGGGATTTCTTAGTATGGAGGTTACCGTGTATCATATAGCAACATACAGTAGACTTAGACCTCAGCTTAGAAATCCAGCCAGGGTAACAGTCAAAATATTTACTACCCTGTATGACACGGACACTGACCCAGGACTCTATAGTACAGTGAGAGACAAGCATGTAAATAAATTTGAAGCAGATAAAAGTGCTGCGAATGAACAGGACATAGGACCACGATAGTCGTAATGGCAACTATTCAGAGAAGATGTTCAGGAAAGGCTTTTCCGACCATTTTTATTCCAGCTGAAACTTGGAAGCTAGTCCTATTGTAACATCCTGAGGCCTTGAGCAAAGTATTAAAAACCTTTGTGTCTGATTATTGGGGAAAGAAAAATGCCTGCAAATACTAAGTCATAGTAGTAGTTTCCTTTTCCCCCTGCACAGTGAGTCTTGCTGTCTCCTTAGAGAAACGTAGTTTTCCTAGAGTGAAATAATTCCCACGCCTTCATATGGAGAGAAAAGGATAATGGGACATCACCACAAATACTTTACTGCAGAGGAAAGTTATCATTGTTTCCTGTAGTGAACAAAAATTCCGGTGAACTTATGACTTCAGTAGAGTGAAAAACCAAGGGTCATGGTCCATCTATGCTGCTTTTCTCATAGCTCCTCCTTCCCATCACTCATCAAGTGGCCCACCACCAGCCACATCACAACCCTGAGCATCGTTCTTGCCATCTTCCTTGCCTCCCACAGTCCATGGCCATGTCTATTATTTCTGTTGCCTCAATATAACCTGATTTCATCCCTTTTTCTCCATCCCCTCTGCCTCGGCATTCATTTAAAACTATCCTTTCACAGGAATCGTGCTGTGTTGTCTAAAGTGGCCTAACAATCTTATTTCCAGTTCACACTCATGTTAGTGCCCAGTCTAATTTCTCAAGTGCAAGTATAACCAGGTCTCTTCCCTTCCTGGAATCTTACTGGCTCCTTCCTAGCTGCTTGTGCGTAAAACATGACATGGAAGACCCATTAAGAATTGTTCCCTCCCTTTCTACTCCATCTCAATCCCTCTATAATAGGAAAATGCCGCTCCTCACTGCAGTCTGGTCTCTTTCATAAAGATGCTCCCTCCTGGGACTTCCCTGGTGGTACAGTGGTTAAGAATCCGCCTGCCAATGCGGGGGACGTGGGTTCGATCCCTGGTCCGGGAAGATCCCACATGTCACAGAGCAACTAAGCCCGTGCTCCACAACTACTGAGCCTGAGCGCCTAGAGCCGGTGCTTTGCAATCAGAGAAGCTACCGCAATGAGAAGCCCGCACACCACAACGAAGGGTAGCCCCCACTTGCCACAACTAGAGAAAGCCCACATGCAGCAACAAAGACCCAATGCAGCCAAAAATAAATAAAATTACTTAATTTAAAAAAAAGAAAGATGCTCCCTCTCTCTGGAGCATCTTCCCCCTCTTTATCATGACCACTGCTCTTCACCCTTCAAGACTCTGCTCAGCACTCACTTCTTCCTAGAGTCCTCCCCTGGCAGCTGTCTGAGGGGCTTGTCCTGGAGGAATCCTTAGCACCTTCCTTGTTCAGACTCATCTGTTCACCAAGAAGTTCCACATCAAGGTGTCCAAAGCTGACATTAGTTTCTCCCTAAAACTTGTTCTTTTCTAGTTCAGGTGCCACTCTACAAAGCTAAAAACTTTCAGTCTTCATTTTTCTTCCTGTACCCACACTCCAAGTTCTACCAACTCTCAATATCTCATGAATTCCCCCCTTTTCTTTGTCCCCACTGTTGTCTGTCACTTGCTCACCCTATGTACTGCATCAGCCTCTTTACTGATCTAGTTCCCTTCTAATCCATTTTGCACACTGCCAGACCTTTCATCCGATCACGTCCATTCTCTGCCTTAAATCATTTAATGGCTGTCCATTAAATGGCTATCCTCAGGATAAAGTTAAAACTTTTCCAAATGGCTCACAAGGCCTTTCAAGATATGGCACTTGCATACCTCTTCAGGCACATCTCTCTCTGGAGGGTCCTTACCTCATAGTGAATTACTTCCAGTTCTTATTATGTGCTGTGCTTTCTTGTCTCTAGGGAATGTATCCAATTTGCCTGGATAAAGCCTTATTTTTGAGGTCTTCGTTTTTGATCACTTTCTACAGAAAGCTTTCTTGATCAGTCCCCAAATTCAAGTGTCCCTCTGGGCTCCTTGTTGCACCCTGAAACTTCTGCCACCCTAGACTGTATCATCATGTTAGTAATGCCTCCTACTGAACTGTAAACTCTGATGTCAGGACTATTTCAGCCAAGGTTGTATCCTTGGTGCTCAGCATCATACCCAGCTTAGGAGACATTCAAAAATTATTTTCTGCATGAATGATGAGTAATTAGATAATGAAATCCCTTTAACCTAAGTTACAAGCCTTTTCATCAGAAACCCTGATTCCAGGATAAAAGTACTTTAAGAGTGCATACATAAGAACCACCATACTATGAGGGTGAGTCACAACTTATCCACACCCTGGCTGTAGAATTTATTTTAATTAACTTTTGGAAAAGTACATCATTTTTCAACATAACCTCCTTGCTTTCCAATACACTTAGTCCAAATGTCAACAAGCTTTCGTATTCCCTCATTAAAAAATCTTTTAGGCTGAGCCACTATCCACAAATGCACCGCTGTCTTCACTTCATCAGAAGTGAATCTTCGTCCTCGTACAGATGCTTTCAGGGGACCAAACAGGTGAAAGTCTGATGGAGCAAGATCAGGACTATAGGGAGGATGCTTTAACACCTCAAAATGAAATTTTTGCAGAGTGTCAACAGTGTGGGCAGAAGTGTGCAGATGTGCACACCCTCAGACCACAAAAAAATGAATCACTGCATGCTGCTCTTCTTTTGTGCAAACCAGAAGTGGGGCACCCATTTTTGCTCACACCACAGTTACAAATGAACTGATGTAACACATTCACACCTGTCACAGCAGTGCAAGTAGCCTTGAACAGAAAGCACTGATAAGACAGTGCAGCCAACAGAAGTTTTAATATAACTGGAGTGCAGATAATTTGACTCACCTATGTAGATATACCAGGAGTCCCATTTGCCCTAGTATTTTGTACTAAGAGTTGAAGAGGCTCCCCTAGAGAAAGACAAGCTGATCTTACATTTCACAGACTTTAAGGTATATATAAGACTCGTATTCACTTAAACGATCGATATTCCATAAGGTAGAGAGATAGCCGAGCCCCACATGCATTTATAAGACTCATTTCTATTCAGAACTCTGCTGTAATTTTTATCTCTTGAGTTTCATAAGCTCACAGTGAATGAAGTAAGTCTTACATCTTACTTCCTAGCTTTGTTGGAAAAAGGAGATTAAGTAATTAGGTTTATTGAGAATTCACTGGAAAGATAAAGTTGTACCTAGTGTTTGCATTTATTTCGAGTCTTTTCTAAATTGCCTATTAGGTTAATTAGGAAGCCATGAGGGATTACTGTTCTGCTTTATTTAATGAGGGGTTTTTATAGACAAAAACTATTCAAATTGGGTGCTTTTACAAGGAGGATGAGAATCATATTGGCAGGACACAAATGCCTGAACCTTGTTCTTAGCCCACTGTTTAGAGCAGTCAGTTTTCCAAGAGGAAAAGTATAACCAGAGATGAAGCAGGACAAAAGATTGTTTGTTCTCCTTTTGTCCTAAATCCAGTCTCTTATCTTGAATGTCAAGAAATATACCAGCAAAGTAGTAGTCCTAAGTATCAGATGATGGTAGAGAGGAAAGCCATCTGCCCCAGTGCCCAGGGTTGAGACCTTTGGTAACTCTCACTTTTAGAGACTCCACCCACATCTTACATGTGCAAGTTATGTTCAATGTGGCATGTTAATGTAGCTAGCCAGGTCACCTCTGGTAGTTAGATGTTACATGGTATAGACACTGAGATGTTTATTTTGAAAAGGTTGCATATTTTATTTTGGATTTTTTCCAGTTCTTAAAATTTTCATAGACCCTTCAGAACACCAAAAAGTCCCCAACTGCCACCCCACCTCAGACCTTTTAGGGAAAGCCAGCTGTGGGGTTCTGTCCCCAGTCATAGTTTATCTGGCTACATGGAATAAAGAACATCCCAGAAGCTTAAGGAAAAGCCAAAGAAAAAGGTGGCTTAGGATAATTCCCAGCTGGGAGCCCCTTCCCACTCCAGACAGGAAAGTAGTAGAAATGAGAGAGCAGCCCATCCTATCCTAATGAGGTTTATTTAGGGGTCTCACACAAGAAAAATGTTAGGTTGGATCATGAGAAACTGCACATAATCAAAGATGAAGATCAAAGTTGGTTACACAGCAGCCTTTTCATGTTTCGACCTAATCATTCAATGAGTATCCTGGACTTTCATCCACAGCGTCACTTCTCCGGGGAGGCAGAGTGAGGGCCAGGGGTGCATGGGCTTCCTAGGCTGCCATACCAAAACGCCACACACTGGTGACTCAGAAATGTACTGTTTCACCCTTCTGGAGGCTACATGTCCAAAATAAAGGCGTCAGCAGGGTTGGTTCCTTTTGAAGACCGTAGGGGAACGTCTGCTCCACGCCTCTCTCCCAGCCTCATGTGGCTTGCTGACGACCCTTTGCATTCCTTGTCTTGGTACAGATGTACCACCCAATTTCTGCCTTAATCTTCACATGGTGTTATCCCTGTGTCTGTCTCTGCATCCTAATTTCCCAATTCCCCCTTTTTGTAAGGTCACCAGCCATACTGGGTTAGAGCTTATTCTAATGATCTTATTTTAACTTAATCATCAATAAAGACTATTTACAAATAGGGTCACATTCACAGGTACTGGGAATTAGGACTTCAGCATCTTTTCCAGGAATACTCTTCAGCTAAAACCAGCGTGGGGGGGGTGTAATCTATGATCTCTTGACCAAAGGTTCTGATCTGTTTTTCCCTCGAGTATTATCAAACATTATATGATCACATCCCTGAACCTAGGGAGTCTCTGAAGACTTCTGTTATTAGTGACGTACACCATAAAATCCCCGGAAAAATTTCAGCCTAGAAAGAGTTGAAGTCAGGTAGGGCCAGACTTAGAATAGTGATATTTTATCCCAACAGAGGCAGGCAAGCAAGCAAGAAAGCAAACAAGAAAAAAAGAAAAAAGAAAAACAGACCACTAACTGGAAATTCTGACAATAAAAGTCAATTCTAGCAGCTTCTACCTGGAGCCAGTACAAGCCTGAAATGAGCTAAATTTCAAGAGTTCTGTTTTGTGCCCCTCTTGTAGGCTAAAAGAGGAGTCTAATTAACTAAGTTCTAACAAAGTCTAAAAGCAATCCTAACAAAAGAGAGCGCTAAAGGTATGGCTCACAGCACTGAGGAACGCTTAAGCCTCTGATATTTCCAACACTACCTACTAGATGATCTCTTATTCTCAGAACACTGATCCTCCCATCACACATCAGTTAATGTTTCTGTCCTATCCACACAAGTTCAAGTTCAGCTAACATCTGTGAGCATCTCCTAAAAGATGCCGCCAGGCGTCTTGCCACATTCTCTCATTTAATTCTCAACAACTCTGAGGGATAACTTGCTTTGTTAGGTAAGAATCAAATCCCAGACTTGGTACTGGGTCCAAAGTCCTCTCTGAGACCCCCCCACAATGTGATAATGTTCTGAAGAAAAATATACGTGGTGCTGATGACTAAGACCCTTCTGGCTTAGTTCCTCAGGCTGGCTCCCCTTTAGTCTTCCAGGTTGAAAAGTAAAGAAGGGCCTCCAGGTGCTGTTACAAAGGCAAATTCACTGGGACTGCAGACTACTTCTTGGAAGCCTAACAGAAGACGAGAATTGGTGAATCGAAGAACTGGCATGAAAGCTATGAAAAACCTCCAGGAAAACAGAAGGTGATCAGGTCCACACATGGGAAACACATAACCCAGAGAGAAAAAGCACCAAGAGCCACAGACAGGGTAGTTGGCTCCCTCTTAGGGCCACTGCCTTCAGCAGGGACTGCCTGCCTGGTGACCAAGCAAAGCAGAGAAACAGCAACCTTGGCCGGCACCTTCTCCAGCCCACAGGACAGGATAAGGCTGTCGGTCGTGACCTTCGCAGCACATGAGAACCACCTGTGGAGTTTCAAAACCTTCTATCCTAGGCCTCACCTAGGGCTCAGACTATAGGTTCAGTCCATGTGTCAGTATTTTAACGCTCAAAGGTGGTTCCAGTGTGCTCCAAGGTCGAGAACCACCGAATCAGAGCATTGGGAAAGGGGAGGGCAGCCAGCTGGTACCCGAGCTTCCTCTCCAGGCCAAGGGGTAGGGGATGGGTGAGCTAGAGCAGCAGCCCACGCAGCTGCCATAGAGGCATGCAGGAAGGGTGTGGGCAAATGGGGGACCTTTGAGCCCACACTTTAATGCTAGTGGTGCTCTGCCCTAAGGTCCATCCTCTTCCCCAAATAGAATCACCAGGAGGCACACAGGCTGCGTGAGATGTAAAACCCCTTCTCCTGCAGTGATAGCTTATAGCCTCAGGGGAACAAACTCAAGGAAAAAATACTTAGGCCTATGAGAAGCAAATCTATAAAGGAAATAGGAGTAGCTCAACCCTTACCCAATAATTCAGAAGTAACACACCATACAAAGGAACATTTACAGCCACATGAATTGATACAGCAGCAACACTGGATGCAAAAATGACATCAGAATTCTCAAGACCTTCATGAAAAAGAAGACCTTAAACTATTATAGACAAAATAATAAGACTTAACTAGTTAAAAAGATAGAACATGTTCGCGTTGAGACAATTCAACATCATTAATTGCAGAACTCAGATGTTAGTTTTCCCCCAGATTAAACCCACAGTTTCAATTCCAACATCAAAAGGATTTGAGCAACTTAGCAAAACGATTGTAAATGTTTATGGGAGAACAAAAGTCTGTCACATCCATAGCCTCTATGAGGAAGAGGAAGGCCCAAGGCAGAAGGCAGGGGTTCAACCCCCAGTCTCATGCTTACGTCACCCACGTGGCACAGCTGTAAACTGCATTTTAATAGCATAAATAAAGGTGAAAAGCAAGGCTGCTTTTCATAATAATGAACAGTTTTCTTCCTCACCAGGAGATTTAAAAGTTAATATGTGAACCTGGATGGTATCAAACCTCATCACACTTTGATGAATTTGCCTGGTGAATCCCACTCCAAGTGCACAAAGACAAGGCCATTAAAACAGTAGGAGCAGAGAGCTCTGTGTCCAAGCAAAGGCTGTGTTCACAGCCAGGAGAGCCCCCCTGTCGGAGAGTCTCCCCGAATGTGCCTACCCACAACACCACCTAAGTATCAGAGCAAAAACCGGTCCAGGCAACATGTATTCCTTTCCTGTTGCTGCAGTTAACAATTGCCACAAACTTAAGCGACACTTTTGTCAGTTTAAAAAAAACACAAGTTTTACCTTCAAGTCTTGTTAGAAGTCCAAAATGGGTCTCACTGGGCGAAGTCAGGACACCGGCAGGGCTGCGTTCCTTCCAGGGATTCGGGGGAGAAAGTATCACCCTGCCCTCTCCAGCTTCCAGAAGCCGCCAGCCGCCATCTTCAAAGACAGAATCACTCTGACCCACCTTTCGCCTCCCTCTTCCACTTTATGGACGCTTGTGATTACAGTGAGCCCACCTGGCTGATCCAGGATCCCCGCCCTGTTTGAAGGTCAGCTGACTGGCATCCTTAATTTGCATCTGCAAACTTAACTCCCCTTCGCTGTGACGTACAACGTATTCAGGTTCCAGGAGTTAGATGTGAGCATTTCAGGGGATCCTTACTCTGTCCCCCACAAAATGTATCAGTTCAAAAGTTTAGTGGGCTGGAGTTGATTAAACAGTATCTTTGTTACTGTCACAAAGTTTAGAAAAGCAGTGAGCGCATCATCAGGAAGTTCACAGTTTACTTAGCTGGATTTACCACTAGCCCACATGCCCAAAATGTTGTTAAAAGGAGGGTCTCTCTCTCTTTCACTTGCTCTACCATCCTACCCTTGTAAACTGGACCACTGAGCAATTTTTCAGAAGTTCCTGTTTCCGTTGTATGAAAGTTCTCTTTTGTCTACGTGAAAGTATCCTTTTGGTCTGACTTATTTCAAGAATTGCTTCCATTTTAACACGTGTGTAACTGGCAAATTAGCTTCTCCCCAGAAAACTAATGTTTTGTGGTGTGTGTATGTGTGTGCACATGTGTTTTAACCTGAATACACGATTCATCGAAAAGCTCATCTTTTTATCGTCTTCCTTCATTTCCTTAAAACTATCTGGCTCATTAGATTTTTGACTGTTCTTGATGTGTTTTTAAAGTATAAATTGCTTCCACATTCTCAGAAAAGCACTAGGCAGGAGCTATGGAACTATGAACCTGTGATTTTATTAGGAAGCACACACACACACACACACACACACATACACACACAAAATACAGCCTTTTTACCTCTAGGTTCAATGGTCCAGAATCATTTTTGTGGTACAGATTATTGTTTTTCTGACTGGGTATACTTTCCCCTGAAAAATATACATAGTCAGAAAAACATAAACTTTGCATTCATTTTCAGAAGGTTTCTGCTCCACCCCTACCCACGAAATCATCTAAAGGTTAAGTTGGAAGAAAAACATTCAGCATCAGCGCAGGTGCAGGACTGATATCAGCTGGAACCCAGGCAGAGAGAATCAGGAGTGTAAAAAAAAATTGGAGGAAATCGTAGTTTTAAAAATGTTAAAACGTTCATGTTGATGTAAAAATGTCAAATTAAAAAAACTGGGGGATGTGCATTAAAGACTTATAGTAGAAAACTCCTCCTTAACTTTAAGCTCCTAAATGACAGTTTCCATATCATATCTCTTCATTTTTGTGTCTCTCCTATGGGAAGCCATAACTGGCCTTCCCCTGAATAGCATCTAAATGGCTCTCAATGTGGAATTTATAGACAAAAAAAGGAGGCTTGCACTCATCAACGCATTTCATAGCTAGGGTCCAGCGTGACCTTTCAGGATCCAGACCTGATAATGCAGGATGCAGGAGTGATGTGATTGGTTAAGTAGCAGATTTGCTGAAATGCAGTAGTCAGCAACCCCTCGAGCCTGCATACCTGACAGCTGAATGGTGCTGAGGCCACAGAGCAAAGAAACACACACACTCTGGAGCCAAACTGGCTTCATCCCGAAATCCTAGTTCCTCCACTTACTGTGTGACTTGAGGCAAGTTACTTAACCTCTAGGTGCCTCAAATTTTCCATCAGCAAATGGAGATACTAATAGTACCTACCTCACAGGGTTGCTGTGAAAATTAACTGAGCTAATTTGTGTAAAGTGTTTAGGACAGTGCTTGGAACATAGAAAATATCATACAACTATTTGTTACCACTATTTATTATTATTATTGTTGTTGGTGTTGTTGTTATTACCATCCCTACCACCACTGCATAGTGTCCCTAAAGAAGGGTTAGGTTGGGACTTCCCTGGTGGTGCAGTGGTTAAGAATCTGCCTGCCAATGCAGGAGACAAGGGTTCAATCCCTGGTCCCGGGATACCCCACATGCCACAGAGCAACGAAGCCCGCGAGCCACAGCTGCTGAGCCCGCAAGCCTAGAGCCCCTGCTCCACAGCAAGAGAAGCCCACGCACCACAACAAAGAGTAACCCCTGCTCGCCGCAACTAGAGAAAGCCTGCTCGCAGCAACAAAGATCAAATGCAGCCAAATAAATAAATAAAAACAAAAAACAAACAAAAGTACTAGGGAAAAAAGATGGAGGAAATTAAAGTGTTAGGTTGTAAAGATGGAGTATCTTATTAAATGCAGGATATTAGAGAGAGGGTACTTTCTATTGAAATCCCTCATATTTAATAACTTTACCTCATCACCTACAAATACCTACTTGGACTAGAATTTCTAGTGCCCCAAATGACCTATATTTGGGCAACCTCTTGTCCTTACCCCATAACGAAAGTAATGAGAAAGTCTATTATCTAATCATAATTGTTCTCTTCTTTTTATCTCCCAAAGGCCTCTGAATCTGCTTGTTCATTTATTCCACAAATCTTTATTCAGTTTTTAATGCTTAAAGACTATGTGACAGGCACTATCTTAGGAAAAGCCCGTGATTTTTTATGGAGTTCACATTCATGGAAAGAGACAAACAATAAACAAGCAACTAAATAGACCAACCAAAAAAATTCATAGAACAAGTGCTACAAAGAAAACAAATCAGGGAAATGTGCTGCTGAGTGACTCAGGCAGGGTGAGGAAGGGCTGATTTAGGTTACGTTGTCAGGAAGGGGCTCACTAAGGAGAGGGAATTAAAATTGATGCTGAATGATAAGGAGGAGCCATGGGAATATGGAGGACACGTTCCTGGCAGTGGGAACAGCAAGTCCCAAGTCCTAGAAACCAACTGATGGGGTTGAGGGTCAGAAAGAAACCAGTGCAGCTCAAGCAGTTCATCAAGAAGTGATGAGATGAGTGTTAGGAGACGAGGAAGGAGAGGGAGTCAGGGCTGATCACGGAGGGCCTTGCAGCCAAGGTAAGGAGGTGGACGTTATTCTAAGTGCAATGGGTGATCTCAGAAAGGCTTAAGCAAAGGATTACATGGGTAAGAGTGGAAACAGTGAGAGCAGTGGGGAAGCTCTTGCAGTAATCCAGGTGTGAGTCTTAATGGCTTGGAGTACAGAGGTGGCAGTGGAGATAGACAAAGGTAGACAGATTTGGACATTATATATATATTTGGACATTTTCTTTATATATATATATATATATATATGTATAGTATGTCAATGAGTTTTTTGCAAGCAGAGGATAATGAAAAGGACTCAAGTTTTTGAGCTGTGCACCTGGATGGATGGTAGTGTCATTAACTAGGACGGGGAAAGTGGAAAAAACTGGGGGAGGGTGGAGGGATGGAATCCAGTGCTCTCTTGTGGCCATGTAAAGTTAGGGATGCCTATTAGAGACATCCATGTGGAGAGGCCAAGTAGGCAACGATGTTTGTTTATTGTTCATTAAAGAGTTATTTGTGACCTTGAATAGGATACTTGTATTGAAGAGTCCTGAAAGTGAAGTCTAGTTATATCAGTGGCAATGCACAGCCCTTGGTGGGCTTCTGTTTGTTTTCCACTTCTATCTCCTGGTTCTATTCCTACCTTCTCTGTGTAAGATCTCACATAATTTTCATGTGCATCTCAAAGCTCTTTACCAGTCACCATTCTTAATCCCTAAAACTCAAAAAAGTACTAGTTATAAAGTGAAAGTAATGAAAAAGCTAACCACTCTGATGTGGGCAAAGGACCACTAGCCTAGGACCGTGAGGCCAAGGTCCTAACAAAAAGTGAGGTACAGAAGAAAACAAATCAGTCCTAGGCT
Source organism: Hippopotamus amphibius kiboko (assembly GCF_030028045.1). Lineage (NCBI taxonomy): Eukaryota > Metazoa > Chordata > Mammalia > Artiodactyla > Hippopotamidae > Hippopotamus > Hippopotamus amphibius. The sequence goes on along the minus strand of NC_080199.1, from coordinate 60,350,766 downwards.
TGACTCCTAGCTCATTCCTTTACTAACTGAAAAAACCTAGAGCCAATTATAGAATATTTTGGAACCTCGGTTTTCTGCACCTGTAAAATGGGGATAATAATTTCTGCCTCATTTGTGCCTTGTAAGGATGAAGTTTGCTAACATCCGTGAACACTTACACAGTGTTTACATTATGTATGGTGGACATCTGTAAATACAGGGGTTTTTTCCCACTTTTTACTTACTATCTCTCTACCTTGGTTCATCAACTGTAAAAAGAAGATGCTTCACTAGATGATCATTAAGCTTTATTTCAGCTCTTTAAAAACTAACAAATTATCCTCTTGATAACACCTGGGTAAACTTCTTGGTTAAAGCTACTTTTTAACCTAATATTAATGCATCTTTCTGCAAGCTTAGGTCACACTTAGACTAGGGAAGATGCAGCGTTCAGGAGTAGATGTTAGACCAGAGAAATGTCTCTCCCATGTTGCAAAAATTTTATCTCCCTTACATCACTAAAATTTCAGGGTAGGAATAACTTTGTAGAAGTTAGAGTAAGTGAGATCTCATAGAGTAGCAATTTTAGTATCACTTGCCAAAAATACAGTCTAGGAGAAATCAAAACCCAAAGCTCTTCATCTCAGGCTTCCCTAAACTGGATGGGAAGTTTGGAGATCTGGGCCAACCAGACTGATGAAGGATAAAAGAGTGGGAACCTGTAAAGAAGCTCCTAGTATCCTACCCACTCAAAGAGAGAGTGGCTGAGACAGGAGGGCCCTATGGAAGTTCAGCTCAGGTTAGAAAAGGGAGTCAGTCGTTAGGGACTTTGTGTCCCCCTCCTCCAAAGACACTGTCAGAACAAAAGCTTCTCTACCGGTGTGGCAGCAGCATTGATCTGTGTCCACGGGGAGTGCACCTGCAACCCATGCTGAGAAAGACGCTGTTTGATCAGAGGACTTAGGAACCTAGATAAAAGTGTTTGAGGCTTGTGGTAGAAACAATGTCAGTTTATCAGTACGGGGACAGTGACCTTAAAAACAAGGCCCAAGATGAGAAGCCCATAAGTGATGTGAATAAAGAAGAATCCACCCCAAAACATTTTTTAAAGCTCCAAACTTATGCCAAGCTAATTGAATAATGAAAAACTGGTCTGGCCCACAGATCTGTTTTGTTTGGCTTGCACAATGTGTTTTTTTCTTAATTGAACCCAATTGTCCTTAGACACTGCTCAGTTTTCCAGGCACCACTCTCCTGTCCTCTTATACCCCAGCATGTAACCCAGTTATATGACTACACTAGGCTCATAGGCATTCAAGTTCACAGCTCATGGTATGTAATTTCCAGACTGACTTATTTTTAAGTATGAAATACTAGAACATATGCTGACTGCAGGAATGACACAGAAAGAGGACAATCACAGGAGAAAGGAAAAAAGGAAAAGGCCAGAAATTCCAGCATTGCCATCTTTGCAAGAGGCATCTCCCCACCCCCAGTGCAATTAAAAGAGCTGCAAGTTGTGCCACACCTAGGCCGAGTGAAACGGGTACCCGGTATAGTCATAGCTGCCTGTCTCCTTCAGCTTGCCTTTCTATATTTGGGAAATTCCCAAGAGGTGGAACCCAAATTCCCAGGCTTCCTTGTAGCTAAGACATTGGCTCATGGCCTAGGGTCCTCCAAAAAGCAGCAGCCTGGCAAAACCGTGATGTGGAAAAGAGCAAAGTGAACAAATAGGATGTTTTTGCCAGCATGGGGGCAGCTGGGGCATCAGGCTCCCAGTGGTTGCCCGATTGAGTCCCTAGTAAAGAAGTGACATTGACGAGGCAGGAGGCTCTGATGCTCAGTGGACAAAGAAAACAGCAGAAGTTTCCTCACTGGACCAGGTCTGCAATGCAGTTTTACTCCTGGAATTTTATAGCCTGGAGCCCAGTCCTCTCAAGCATTCTTTGAACTACTCAGTAGCATTTTATTAAACTCATTTTCTGCTAAATCAGCCCAATCAACTTCCATTGCTTAAAACCAAAATCCATGACTGATACAACAAGCAATGGCAGAGCTGTCTTTGGGAACCTTTCATTGGGGCTGCCTTGGGAGAAAGCCATTCATGCTAATTATGAACCCCAACACCTGTGAAAGAAGCCCTAGATTTTATCAGGCCGCCCTTGTTCCCACAGAGGAAGTACACAGGAGAAATCACTTTTTCATCCTTTCTCTGTGAATCCTAAAGTGTACTTTCTAAAGTCATATCACACTGCACACCCATTACTCAGTACTCCTGGCAGTTGACTGAACAGTTACCATCCACAGGAGAGGTCATTAAATTTTCACCATTTGCTACTTAGACAGTTGTGGAAAATGACAAAGCTGTGGAGTCTGTGTTCAGCCATTCTGGGAGATGGTCTTGCTCTGCAAGGCCCTTATGGTGAGTGATGAAGTGATTCCCTATTCACCGACCTCTGTGCAAAGGAGGCAAGCAAGACATAGATTTTAAGTGAAGCTACAAGGATGACAGCAAGCTGGTTTTCTTTTCTGTTAGAGCCAAACAAGTGATGTAGGAGGTTTCAGCTACAGCAGGGACTTTCAGACAGAATGAAAGACTCTGCACATTAAGAAAGGCTGTTGAACATTCTTCTCTATTATTTCTGTCTGCTAGACAATTCCGTATTTACTACCAACAGTAGAGCAATTCTCATGTATAGTCCTCATGAGAACCCTTTAATGGGGATACTATTAAATCCCCCATTTTATGGGAGAAAAAGCTCAGACAGGTGAAGTGGCTTGCTTAAGGTCATAGGGGATCCAAACTTGAGTTTTCTGATTAGAAGCTGGTAGCTGTTTCTTCTACATCAGTGGCTTTCAATCTAGGTTCCAGAGATCTATGTGATGCTTTCAGGAAGCCCAGGAGGTCGATACTATTTTAATAATAATAATATCCAAAGTAGAGGAGATCACTATCTCAAAGCAATATCTACAACCCCATGTTCATCACAGCATTATTCACAAGAGCCAAGACGTAGAAACACCTGTGTCCACTGATGAATGGATAAAGAATATATGGTGTATATATATATTTGTGTCCTGCCTTTCGTGACAACATGGATGGACCTCGAAGGCATGAAGCTAAGTGAATAAGTCAGACAGTAGACAGATGCTGTATGATCTCACTTATATGTGGAATCTAAAAATATTGAACTCATACAAACAGAGTAAAATGATGGTTACCAGGGGCTGAGGGATGGGGGAAATGAGAATGCAAACTTTCAGTTCTAAAATGAATACGTTCTGGGCTCTAAGGTACAGCACGGTGACTACAGTTAACAATACTGTATTGTATACCTGAACATTGCTATGAGCGTAGAGCTCTCACATGCTCACTGTAACAACAACAAAATGGGAATCACGTGAAGTAAAGGATGTGTTAACTAACCTTACTGTGGTAAACATTTCGCAAAGCATATGTGTATCAAATCATCACATTGTATTCCTTAAACATACACAATGGTATGTGTCAAATGTATCTCAGTAAAGCTGGGGAAAATAAGGTGTCATTTGCCCTTTTCCATTTCATCCTTTTATGAGGGTGCAGTGGAATTTTCCAGAGGATACGTGGTGTGCGATATAACAGACTGAAGGAGAAGCATGTGAGAATCCAGCTGTCTTCTATTAAGCCAAGTATAAAGGAGATTTTCAAAACTGCAAAACTGTGCCACTCTGCTCACTGTTTGTTTTGTTCTGGAAAACATTATTTTTCATAAAAAATGTTATTTATGTTAATATATAATGGGTTTATTAGTTTTTTTAAAATGGATTAATAAATTATTTTCAGTGTTCTCTGCTTTCATTTCTAATGCAAAAAATATTTATAGATATAACCCACAGAAACAAAACCTCTTTGGAGTCCCCAGTAATTTTTCAATATGTAAAAGTCTTCAGCGCAAAATGTTTGGGAACTGCTGTCCTGCATAAATATCCAGGGTAAATACAGATTTATCGTGATTGCATTATTTTAACAATTTGATGCCAGTGCTAAACCTATGTTTTCTGCGTACATCTCTATGTACTCTTCCTCCCTAGTCTTGATTTGAGTTCATGAATGACAGCTGAAAGCTTTCAAGTGTAGTAATTATAGACTCAAGCACCTTCTTCCTCTCAATTCCTAAAGTACCTAGTTCACTGTATGTTCAGTGAATATTTGATCACTGGATGAATGACTAAATCTGATTGCCGTCACAAAGAGAGAACCTGCTTGATGCCTCTGATAAGCATGTGCGCTTGCTCCTGAGTCCAGCTGCGTGCCAAACACAGCTCAACTCAGCCCTGGCAAGGCCAAGTGTACTGTGGCCCGGGATGTACAGCGATCATATACCTGTCTCCCTGCCTTTGGACCTGACCTCTGTCCAGAGTCTGATCACCCACAAGACCCAGCTTAGCCACCCTGTCTCCTACACAACTCTTTCCCGGAGACACTAACCCACAATGACCAGCACGTTCTGACATCGTGTAGGAGCGTGTATCCACGTCACCTATTTCGCCTCTTAATCTTGTTCTATCCTGCACTGCTGTCTTTCTAAATTACCCGTGTCTATTTTGTTTTCCCTGCAAAATCTTCGGCTTCACAAAGGTTCTCAAGGTCTTCTGTGGTAGCCGCAGAGTCTAACGTAGTGCCAAGTAAATTATAATCACTTTCGTCTTAAAAGTTTACAAAATAAGTCAGACACTTTACCTCACTGTGTTCTCACCACACCCCATAGGTAAATTAGAAGAGGCCTCTTTTCATTATCTCCACCTTACAGAGAGAGGCTTAAAATTAAGCAGCCTAAGGTCACCCAGCTAGTGATGGATGGAGTTAGGATGCAAACCTGTGTCTTGTGATGCCCTGTTCTGTGCTTTCCCCACTATATCGTGCTCTAGTTTCCTAATACATACCTGTTTAATTCACCTGAAAGAGAACTTTGAGAAAAACAACAGCTGTAGATCTAGGTTATGAGTCAGAACAGTCAGGAATAAACCCAGGTCTCCTGGTTCTCCCTCAGGCGCTGCCTTTCACAGCCATCTTTTCCCTTGTGATTTTAGCTGTTAAGGTGGTCAGCACACGTGCTGGTTAATCCTGTACGTAGTTGTCTCAGAAGGTATACAAGTTATCACATAAATATCTGTTTTCCCTCTTTCTGCCCTATGTGGCTAATTGGTAACCTCATTTACTGTATTTTTCAGGCAAAAATGAAGGAGAACATTATGAAATAATCCAGTAAATTCAAGTTGTGCCTATAAAATTTATTATGATTTACATTTATAGCTCCTTATCTTTTCTTCTCATTTATTTGCTCACTAATCCCACAAGCATTAACTAAACCCCAAGTATGAGCAGAGCTGCATTAGATGCTGGAGGGGCCTGCAATAAGTAAAATAAACTATATCCCCGCCATCATCTCATGGTTGAAATGACATTCCTAGAGAAAAATTCTAAGGCACTAGAAGTGTGAGTTAGCTCAGTATAAATTATTTATGGAGGTGATGAAGGATTATAGAGTAAGGAAAAGAGTTCTTATTACCAACAGAAATAATTTGGTGAAAACTTCACACAAGAGATGTCTCGAAAGAATGATGTCATGAGATATGTCTCAAAAGAAATGTGGACTATGGTCTGGGAACATGATCTCCATCTACAGCCTCCAAACCACCCCCAAATCATCATATAGTCAAAGTAAAAACACATGTAGCCACAAGACAAGGTGTCTTGCTCCCCGCACCCAACCAGCTGCCACCCTAGGGTCCTTGCTACAGAGAAATTCTAGAGCCCCCTGTGGCCTGGTAGAGCGTTTCATGGGAGGGGTGGCATCATAAGTGTTCCAGAGCAAAATGGAGAAGTGAGTCCATACCTCCCAGATACTATGTGCGGTACATCTTCCTCCCCCCGTGGTGCTCAGGGCTTTGAGGAACAAGCCAACATGCCGCGGACACCACATTCCTCTCTGACCTGCATCCCAAGCCCTCCTCTGGGTCTCTCTCCTCTAACCGGCTTCTTTCTGAGGCCCATGCCCTCAGGCGTCTCCCCTGCTGTGCATCTCTGTGCCTCTACGCCTTGAACTAGGATTAACAGTGAACCCTCCAAGGTACTACAGGTACACAAAATGGGACCCCTGACTCTAGCAGCAGGACACACTGTGTACTAAGGATGCCACTGGGAGAAGACCTAGTAGGAGCAGGCAGATCTTGGGAGCTCCTCAGACCACACTGTGTGATTAGCTGAAAAGTCAAGCTATGTGTAATACCCTCCTGAATAGTTCAAGATATAACATAAAGAAGAGATCACACTACATGGTTATGTCAAAATTGAGAAGGTTGAATAATGACATTAAGACCAGATCACAGAGACCTTGTAGGATGGGGTGGGCTCCATCGTTGGTAATGGCTTGAGCAGTAGGGACACTGTAGTTCTTCATAATGTAATGTGATAAATGGGGTGCTTTGGGAAGCCATGGATGAGAGAGGCTGGGGGAAGAACTGACTCCCTGTAGGCCTGGGTTATGCGGGCACCTGCTACAAGCTCACTTTCCAGACACTATAACCATTTCTACACACACCTTCTAGACCAGAGTCTGAAATGAGATGTCACGTGTGATTCATTCTCCAAACTTTCAGAAGGAATCACTCCAAAATCTACCCCCTTTTAAACAAATGGAAGAAAGGATATAGTTCTTTAAAATTGAGGTTCAATCATGTGGGGCAGAGATGAAATTTTTGTTTGTTTTTTGTTTGTTTTTTGAAATTTTTTTAAATAAGCTTTGGCTCATAAGCACATTGCTAAATATGCAGTCTAGAAAAGAACACTTTTCCATTGATGGATAGTGTGATATCCGCTTATTACAGATGACAAGTTGAATGGAAGAATTTGAAAAGTTGCTCTGTGGTGAACAAAATGACGCTCTGATAATTTTTTCAAATCCCATCATATCATTTGGATTCTTTTTGGGATTTATGACATATTGTCCAGGGAAGAAGGTGGTGGGTGGACATCACTCTGCCTGGGGTGAGAGACCTGGATGGACTTTCAGGTGTCCCAGTGACAGCTCACAATCCATGTTCGACAAGTCCGAACTCATCTCTACCTTTCAGTGCAAGATCGTCATATTAAAAGCCCAACTTCTGGTAGGAGGCAGGGAGGGATAAATCAGAAGTCTGGGATTAACATATACATGCTACTATATATAAAAGAGATGATCAACAAGGACCTACTGTATAGCACAGGGAACTCTACTCAATATTCTGTAATAACCTACATGGGAAAAGACTCTGAAAAGGAATGGATATATGTACATGTATAATTAAAGCACTTTAGCTGTACACCTGAAACTAACACAACATTGTAAATCAACTATACTCCAATATAAAAGAAAAATTAAATTTAAAAAAGCACAACTTCTGATTGAACTTGGTGTACCCCCAAAAAAATAAATAAATAAATAAAATTAAAAAAAAAAAAAGCACAACTTCTGGACTATGAAACACAATGGGAAAGGAGTGAGCGTCAGAAGAGCAACAGATCGCCTTTCTAGGAAGCAAGGACAGGGAACCAAGGCCACCAGCTTGGGCAGTGCGTGCACGACTGCTTGTACTGCAGGGAGACTTTGAGCATGTCTTCCAAATATCATATATGGACTGGGGCAGAACACAAGGTTTAAAAGCTTTTTGGAGATTTAGTCATAACAGTCAAAGAATTGAAACAAGGACTTGGGGCTTAACATAATAACCTCACTCAATACTTATTTTTTCTCCCAGATAACTCCTGCCCAGGATAGGGGAGGGATAAAGGGTACGTTTCATTTCCTCTCCATCCAGTCTCCACGTTGCTTTGCTGTTTGCTGCGGGAAGTTAGCCTGAGCCCATTGGGAAATTAATAAATTTATTTAATGAAGGCAAAGGGCAGAAGTGTAAAACCTTACTTAATTTGGTTTTATTTCAAAACAAACACGTTTTTACTACACTTTTATCCATCTTGGATTCTCAACACTGGTTGTAGATTAGGATCAGCTGGGGTTTTTTTTGTTTTGATAGTAATGTCCCTGTGGGACCTGAGCATTAGTGTTGTTTAAAATACTAATGTCAAAAAATAAAAAATAAAAATAAAAAATAAAATAAAATACTAATGTCAGAACTTCTGGGAATGGAGCCCAGGCAAATGTAATTTTCAAAAGCTCCCCAGGTAATTCTAATATGCAGCTGAAGTTGAGAATAACTGCTATATAAAAAAGAAACCAGGTGTTGGTTATAAGGATTTCAGTTTTAAAATATCTGTCTGGCCTCAAAAAATAATGTCTCACTGGAGGAAATTTCGACTTTGAGATTAAAGAATGAAAAAGAAAGTATCAAGGTATAGAGAATCATTGGGGGGTGTGTGTGTGTGTGTGTGTGTGTGTGTTCTGTAGTTAGGGCATTGATAAAATTCAGTAGTTATTAACAGCCTTGGGAGGGGAGCAGAAACGTTTCTAATAATCTGATGAAGGCTCTATCCTCTCCAAAACATAGTACATATATGCAAATTTTGCACATTTTAGGACTATCACTGTCTTCCTAAAACCAATGCTAAGGACCTCTGATACAGTTGTAGACTTTTTAACTACCATAAAAGGAACAAATAAGCAGGTAAAAAAAATCAGCCATGAGAACTGAGAAACCTAAGACTGAGTCTTGATTTTGGCCCTAAATTGCTGTGTGAGTCTAAATAGATTACTTAAGCTTTCAGTTTTTCTATAAAATACAACGTTTATCTGCCTATAGGGTAATGTGGATAGTATTTTTACAATTATGTAAAAAAAATCAATTCAGAGTAAATGAATACATGTAAAAGTACTTTGAAACGTTACAATTTATTATTAGAAATATTCAGAATTAATCTAAGAGGAAACATACAATATCTTGGGTAACTGACATGCATATGTTGCTTTCACTGTCATGTATACCTGCCTTGTCAGCAGACCATCAGTTATAAGGAATTCAGCAACTCTTGAGCTAATTTAGAGCTAACCCTGTATTAGAAGGATGGCGAGTCCCAGCCCCAGTTGGCCTATATATTCAATCTCTCTCTCTGCCTGCACTATGACTAGCCTGCAGTGTTCACTTGTGGTGCTTTCTGTCAAACTGCTAGTAAATCCATTCTTATAACTTGAAAAAATTCAGCATGTGTCAAAATGCAAAGAGAAAGTAGTAGTTTCAGGGGAAATGAAACCTATGAACCAAAATTTGATCTTTTTCACAGGAGTCCTGAAGTATTTCTTTCTTTCCCCTCCATCTCCTACCTGACCTGAGGCCCTGTGGATTCCCACTGGTTCCCTATCAGAGGATCTCTCCCTAGTAAATCAACCTTCTTATTTCCCAAGGAAACACTGTCTCAGAAGTACCTTCAGTTCCAAAATATTAAAGTGTAAAAGTCTAGGATTAAGAATAAAGCTTGGGACTTCCCTGGTGGTGCAGTGGTTAAGAGTCCGCCTTCCAGTGCAGGGGACACGAGTTCGATCCCTGGTCAGGCAACTAGATTCCACATGCATGTTGCAACTAAGAGTTCGCATGCCACAACTAAGGAGCACCTGCTGCAACTAAGACCCAGTGCAACCAAAAATAAATAAAATAAATAAAAACTTAAAAAATAAAATAAAAAACAACAAGGACCTCCTGTATAGCACAGGGAACTCTACTCAATATCTTAAAAAAAGAAAAGAATAAAGCTTGCTTTTCACAGCCAGTGCTACCAGGTTAGGGCCATTTACCCTGACTGTGGTAGGATGTTAACCAAAGGTGCAAACTTTATATGCAAAGACTAGACAGGGCTACTAAAAGGAGGCACCAGACAAAGCCTTCATGTTCCTGGGTGTCAATGTTTCCTATTCATTTCATTGTCTTAGTCTTAATAAAAAGAAATAAATATGAACAAGGAGGATCCAGTACTCATACTGAATTTTGATTACTGTTTTCCACTCCTCAGAAAAAGATATTAAACAAAATGCAGAGTCACGTAGCTCAAGCTACTGTCTGTTCATAAAGGAAACTGCTTTATATGCAGAAATTTCAAGTGAGAGGAGATCTCAGGTCTCCAAAAGCAGCTATTATCTAACAAAGCCACAAGAAAATTCATGCACTGGAAATGGCTGGGACCACAATCTTGGCGATCAGCCAGCATCTTCCTCTCTCTTGGTAGGAGCTTGTTTTTGAATTGCTTATTGTATCCACAAAGTCTATCTAAATGTTCTTTGATGTAAAATCCCTCCCCCTGTTTTACAGAGTATTTCTTTAACTGTCTAGTTATTCTTTCCCTAAACCCTTGCTTACCATCTGCTATGAATGAGGTACTGGAAAGAATGGTCTATGAGAGCATATAAGGTATTTTTGTTACACATAGAGAGGAACGGGCCATTCAAAGGCCTCATCAGTTTGATTCTGCCCCTCCAAAGCAAGGTCCCCCTAGTAGATGACCTACCTGTGCCCTCTTGCCCCAGCCGCTTTAAAGTGGCTCTTCGTCCCAGGGAGCTAATGGAAGAACCTCTACTTCAGTGAAGTGGCTCCATCATCCCTTTCCCTCCCTGACCACAGAAGTTGGACCATTCTGGAGGGTGTGTGTGTGTGTGTGTGTTAGAGAGAGAGACAGAGAGGGAGGGAGAAAGAGAGAGAGAGGGTATGTCTTCTCCCCAAACAAGGGCATGTATCTGAATTCCAAATGAGTGAAATTTGGTGTTTTAGGTAATTCTATACTGTGGTTAATCGAGTATTGCCATTTATGTAAATTACCATGTCACAAACAAGTAGGGCAAAAGGCTCTCAAGGTGGTGACTTCCTTTGTATTAATCAGGAAAATTCACACCCAAGAGTTGAATAACAAAATCATACACTTTTTTTTGAACAGTTGATATTTTGTTTATGTGTATCATGACTAATCGTAATGGTTGTAATTCATCACATTAGAAAAGCAATCAACAGTTCTAGCTGTATAAAACTAAAATTGATTGAGACCCCTTGTCACCCTGGCAGAAGATAATAATTACATCATTGTTTATTAACTATAGAGCCAATAGCCAAAAGTTTTTTAAACTTCTTTTGATTTAAGATCTATTATACATTAAAGTCCAGCATACACAGGCAAAGCGAAATAGAACAAAATTAGAGAAAAATCAAGTTAATGTATTTAATTTTAATAATCCTGCAAAGAAAGCTATTTTCATGTTTACCTACCAGTTGTAGAACATCTACTCTGCACTAAGCACTGTCCTAGGCACTCTGTATATTTGATTCATTTTATCCTCACCACATCCACGGAAGCATGTTGGTTGCATCTGTTCTGTTAGTGAATACATTAACAAATATCATGTAGGTCAGTACAGGAAACACCTTTCACAGACAATAGGTTCAAACACTTAGAAAAATAAAACACTCTTCTTAGAAACCCTGTCTTAATTTTTACAATCAAAAGGTTTTGGGGACTTCCCTGGTGATCCAGTGGTACCGAATCCATCTTCCAATGCAGCGGACGTGGATTCGATCCCTGGTCGGGGAACTAAGATCCCATATGCCACAGAGCAACTAAGCCCGCTCAAGCCGCAACTACAGAGCCCACGCACTCTGGAGCCCGTGTGCCCCAACTACCGAGCTTGCGTGCCTCAACTAGAGAGAAGAACCCTCACACCACAACTAAAAAGAAGCCCATGTTCCGCAACGAAAGATCCTGCATTCCTCAACAAAGATCCTGCGTGCCTCAACTAAGACCCCACGCAGCCAAAAAAAAAAAAAAAGAGTTTTTTGAAGGATAAGCAAAACTGATGGGCATCCAGAATCTCAGAGGATGTTCCTCTTGGAGCCACATTTCTTCCATCTCTTCTTGGCCCAAAGAATGTTCCCAGAAACAGGCCAGGGACAGAGAGGAATGAAGGAAGTGACGAGTCATCAACCACACTAAGTGTCCTTAAGAACAGCTCTGATGTCATTTATCTCCACCTTCCAAGAATCCTGGGATGGCCTTGCCCAGACAAGTGACAGATACTGGCAATTCAGCCTGTGAAGAGAATGGTGAATGTCACTGAGGAAGATTTGTGTTTACAGAAATCTTAACATGACCTCAAGCTGCTGTATCCTTCTTGCAAGGATGTACGGTGTGAGGTGACATGAGGTTAGGACAGTCGGATCCATGGTTGGATGGAGATGAACTCTGTTCTGAGTATGCACAAGTTAGATTACAGGTCCTCAAAGGAAGTTTTTCCACGATTAGCAGGAGTCAAGCAAGCAGTTGCTCCCGACTCTGGAAGGAAACTGTGTTCTTCGCTGGATGGTGACCACTTTTTAGACTCTAAGGGGTGGTCAGAAGCAGGGACCGGGACAGTTCTGAAGGAGCTGAAAACGTGGGCAGGAGACAGAAAGAAACTTTTTGCTGACTTTCTCCATGGTGCCCCTGTGGTATCTACCCTTCATGAAGGAAGCAACCTTAAACTAAGTTATATAGAGTATTTGAGTCATGTTTTTCATGTTTCCTCTCCTTTCTCCATCATCTTGACTCTTCCTTGATGACAAACAGATGAGCTCCTGGCCTGAGCAGTCCCAGGCCAGTAGAGGAAGACGCTCGCACGTCCCCCAGACTGCACAATGGTGGTGCTGGCCCGCTGGTCCTAGCATCACGGGGGAGAAATCAGCATGATTAGAGGCCAGCTGTCGCCTTCATTCCCTCTGCTTGCTCCCCTGCCTGAGCCTAACAGCTTTACAGGCTCCCCAAACTTGAGTGACAAAGCAACCGACCAGGGACTCCTGTTCCCATATATTTGTTTCATTATGTACCCAAATCTTGTCTTTATCAATAAGAAAAGCCTGTGGCTGCTTATTCGTTTGTAATCCACCCTTCTGAATGGTCTACTTATAAAAAGATTGTAAACATATATAATGATGTATATGGGACATTGGAAATGTGAACACCAACCCTATATTTAATTTAATGATGTTAAGGAAACATTCAATTTCTTATTTAGGAATGGGAATGGTATTGTGATAATATTAGGATACTTGAATGCATAGCTTTTATGTACACCCATACTAAAGTATTTACAGATTGAATGATATGATGGCTGGGATTTGTTTCAAAATGACATGGGAGCATTGCAGCAAGTGGGGATATGGGTGAAACAAGACTGGCCTTGCGTTGGTCATTGTTGAAGCTGGGTGATAGGTTCATTGTGCTGGATTTTGTTTTGTGTTGTGTTGTTTGTATATGTTACGATTTTTCCATAATAAAAAGTTTCTTTAAAAAAGAATCAAAATTGGTTAAAGTTACTTTAAATTCACATGAAAAAACATATTTTTCAAAAATACTTTAAAATGTGTGCAATTTTATGATTTAATGTTAAGTGGAATAAGAAGCTTTAAAACGGCCCATAAAATATTGCATGCACATATATATTTACATATGCGTGTAAATGGAAAAATAAAACTACACAAAAAGTAAATTATGGTTGCCCCTGACTGGCAAGAATACATGTTATTATTCTTTACTTGCTGTTACTTTTTTGCATTTCCCAAATTTTCTGTAACAAAAATAGATTGTTTTTAATTTTATGAAGTTATTTGTATAAACCATGCTCATGATATGTACGGTGAAAAAAAGAGTTATAGAATTGTACATGAAATAGAATCTAAATTTGTTTTTAAATGTGTGTGCCTGGTGTGTGTGTGTGTATCTAAAATAAAAGTCATCAAATTGTTAATGATGATTATCTCTGGGTGATGGCATCATTGGTCATTTTTATTTTTTCTTTTGTTTCCGTATGTTTCTTCTTATTCAGTTAATAAGTATAACATTATAATCAGAAAAATATAGCGTGAAAAAATTAAAATTAGATTTATTGTATTTCTTTATAAGTAAAGGATTGTCTATATAGGGCAATGTAAATACAAGGAAATATGTACTATATATTTATAAAACAGATAAGTAAGTCTAAGAGAATTTTAATTCTCTTTGAAAGTATATGTTAAGCTTTTAAACAATGCTAATATAAAATCCTTTGAACAGCCACCGTTATGTGGTGGTGCTCCTGCCTTCTTATACTACTTAATAATCATGTTTCATTTTCTGTTCAATTCCAGGTATATCCATGCCAATACCAGTCTTTGGGCTTCAGGATGATTCCAAGGTCTTTAAGGAAGGGAGCTGCTTACTCGCTGATGATAACTTTGTCCTGATTGGCTCTTTCGTGTCCTTTTTCATTCCCTTAACCATCATGGTGATCACCTACTTTCTAACCATCAAGTCACTCCAGAAAGAAGCTACTCTGTGTGTGAGTGATCTTGGAACACGGGCCAAATTAGCTTCTTTCAGTTTCCTGCCTCAGAGTTCCCTGTCTTCAGAAAAGCTCTTCCAGCGTTCCATCCACAGGGAGCCAGGCTCCTATGGCAGGAGGACTATGCAGTCCATCAGCAACGAGCAGAAGGCTTGCAAGGTGCTGGGCATCGTCTTCTTTCTCTTCGTGGTGATGTGGTGCCCCTTCTTCATCACCAACATAATGGCCGTCATCTGCAAAGAGTCCTGCAACGAGGATGTGATCGGAGCCCTGCTCAATGTGTTCGTTTGGATCGGTTACCTCTCCTCAGCAGTCAACCCGCTAGTGTATACACTGTTCAATAAGACCTATAGGTCTGCTTTTTACAGGTATATTCAGTGTCAGTATAAGGAAAATAAAAAACCATTGCAGTTAATTTTAGTGAACACTATCCCAGCCTTGGCCTACAAGTCTAGTCAACTCCAAAGTGGACAAAAAAAGAATTCAAAGAAAGATGACAAGACGACAGATAACGACTGCACTATGGTTGCTCTAGGAAAACAACGTAAAGAAGATGCTCCTACAGACAATGTCAACACAGTGAATGAAAAGGTTAGCTGTGTGTGATGGACTGGTTGCCATGGCAACCATGGAGGGCACACTGAGCAATTTTCCCCCTATCTGGGAGGGGGAAAAAAAAGAAATAAGAAAAGAGAAGAGAAAATAGGGAGATTGGAGAAAATTAGGCCAGTCTGGTGGAACCAACAATATCTGTATGCCTCATTTTATTCTGTCAGTGAAAAGCAGGGTTCGATGCCACAAAACGTGCACTTCAAAACTATTCTGACAGCATTTCAAGCTGTGAGCTTTATGATGTTATTTTTAACATTGTAAATTATGTCTTTAAAGTAATTAGCTTTTATTGTGTAATTACAATGAGGCCATAAATAAATCTAAATTATCTTCTATTTTCAAGTGGACACCTTGCTACTCTGTTGTGAATTGAGAGCATGACTTGGTTCCCTATTGCTGTAAATAAAAATGGCTCTAAATAGTGAAACATTGGTTGAATATAATGGCCTCTCACATAAAGAAAAATTCTCTTTAAAACTTACCATGATACATATTTTGAATGACAACAAAAAAAAAGACACTAAGGACAGTGTTATAAAATATGTATTGCTAAGATACTTAAAAGAAATACTTGACAACTTTTTCATTCCTGCTTTTTCATAGATGCCATTCTGAAACATTCACAAAGTTGCTGGCATTTGCTGCATTTCCAATTAATTCTTCTCAGAAGTGAACAAGATTTTAAGTGTTATTTAGTAACTATTGCTGCTTTCTCTTCTACTACTTGTGCTTTATTCTGAATTTCCAATGTGGTCGTGTTTAGTGTTTGCTCTACTAGGTAAACTATCAAAAGGATAATCAAACAGTACCAGATACATTTCTAGAAACTGCTTCTCCTGAACAGCACCATGGAAGTGTTTGGTAACTTGCTCTTTAATGACTGCATTGTGCATGTGCTCCTCTGAGCAGTAAGCAGTATTGATGTAACTGTGTCAGGATTGAGAAATAAACTCAGGTTTTTGGCTACTGACAGCAGTAGAGTCTTAGGATATCTCTATAAAACGCAGGTGGCCTTCCCGTTGGCACCCATCAAGTAAATCGATGCTTTCAGATCAATCTATATTATTTACTTAAACTGTTCAGCTTTGGATTCACAATCATTGATTGAGTGTACACTATCTGTGAAGAACTTTCCTAGGTACTAAGGATATAAAAAAAATAATACAAACAAGATCTTTGCCTTTAAAGAAAATGATCTAATTGGAATGACCCGTGTCAAAAATAGTCATGAACAAACATTTAGAGAATCAGTTCAATTTATTTCCTTCTCACCTGGCTCAGAAACAGGTTTATTTCAACTCTGAGGGTAGTTTTCTCAGTGTTTCCTGACTGATTGCCAACGAAAACCCACCAAACTGATTGCCAATGAAAACCAACCAAACAAAGGAGGGGGGCAATACCACTTGAGGTCAAAATCTGCAATCAACTTAGGAATATGAGCTCCAACCTGGACCCCAACTATGGCTATCAAAGTTTTGAGCAAAATTATGTTCCCTTTCCTAAAAACAAACTCATTTATTACTCACTGATGCTGGACTCCCCACCCCCCAAAAAGCAGTAATATAATAAAAAGTTTGATAAAGAGATAGATTAACAGTAGTTAATTCACCTTGATATTATATTACTCTAGGTTAAATTGCACATTCTTATTGGAATAGATGTTAGATATGTGATTACAACACTGAAGCATTTCTACTGAATGAGAAATAGATTTTGCTCTATGCCATTTGAAAAAACTATATATTTGAAAACTAAAGAATATGGGAGACACCAATGTATATTTTGGAAATGCATTAGGGCTGTCCTAATTATGTCCTTTTAGGTACATTGAAAGGTGTTTTTTTTCAAAGCTAGAATTTATAGTAAGCTGCTAGTATCTAGGTTGCATTTGAACTGAATTATTTCAATGATTATACCATACTAACGGATACAAATGTTAAAAAGTCTCTGCTCTAATGTATGTTGCCTTAGTTAACTCTGCACATCTCATTATATATTAGGGAAAAGGCTACAGATTCTACACCCATATACTCAATCTTGATCAGAATGAACATAAATACTGCCTGATGTCTTTTGACTACATATATAATTACAAACGTGTATGTTTTTTCTCTCCATAATTATCTACTCAAGTGTATATAAACAAACATGTATCTGTATACTTGTACAGACATGTTCCCATGCACTTTATTCAGTATTTATATATTTATATGGAGGAAAAGCAAGTCATTAATGAAAACACTCAATATATACACATGTGTGCATGTTTGTTTCATGTCAATTTAAATGTGAATTTCATGTTCTAATGTTTCTATGACCTTCTATTGCTGTCAAAGCAGATTAAAATGTAACAGAAGTGTCAGCTCTTTAAATAAACTGGAAATTGACCTAATTTTGTGGGAAGATTTTAACACAATTCTATGAGGGTGGTGAAAACAATGCCCGTTTTAGTAGTTGATTGATCCTAAATAAAATGGTACATTTGGGCCCTTTGTCTGGGGACTTTCTGATTCCTAAGCCTATGTTTTTGGGTTTTTTTTTTTTGCCTTTTCTTTTTTTCTTTTCGGCTGCACCACGAGACTCAAAGGACCTTACTTCCGCAACCAGAGATTGAACCTGCACCCTCAGCATTGAAAGCGCGGAGTCCTAATCACTGAAACACCCGGGGATTCCTACTAAGGCTTTTTAACACAGCCCTCACTCCAGTGAGCCAGTCCTTGACTTATTTATGGATCTGTGATTAAAGGACTCACTCCTGGCCAATATGGTTAAAACAGAGTGACCAACCTTAATTCCACTTTAAG
Source organism: Hippopotamus amphibius kiboko (assembly GCF_030028045.1). Classification (NCBI taxonomy): domain Eukaryota; kingdom Metazoa; phylum Chordata; class Mammalia; order Artiodactyla; family Hippopotamidae; genus Hippopotamus; species Hippopotamus amphibius. The sequence continues at coordinate 60,333,068 of NC_080199.1, read as the reverse complement.
TTGAATAGTATGTTCTTCTAAGTTTGAAGAAAAGAATTAAGTGCCATAATTAGGAAAAACTCTCAGTTTAAAGCATACTTAATCTACTTGGGCACAGCACCATCTCATGGTCATTTTTTAAAATGCTACCATAGCCAAACTGAACTAAGTTACTGTACTGCTTTTGCAAAGGGTGCTTAGTCCATCTGTGTATCAATGAAACATATTTATAAAGTGTTAAATTATTCTGCGCCATATGTAACAAATCCAGTGAAGATTTTTATGTCATGATTTTAATCAAGGCCATTCTAAGAAATTTCGAGAAAGAATGAATACTTGTAAATATACTCAAAAATAAATGCAATTTTGTGAGTCTATAGCTGTGTCTGCTAAAGAGAATTGCCTGAAACCTCCCAGGCCATCAGGCTGGGAACTCCAGGTACCACCCAAGTATTTTGAGAGTACAAAGCCTGTGCTTCTGGAGCTTGGTCACAGAGCTAGGACCCATTGGGTTGAGTTAGCTTTATGGTTATGGTCCAGTTTCTAGTTATCTGTAGCAGACAAATGCACCATGTTTGATCTCTGTGTCTGGTTCCACCTGTGGGTACACGTGTACAGGCATACCTGAAGACAATCACAGGTACATTTACACACACACACAGTTTCACAGGAGCTAGTTTCAGGAATTAAAGTAAACCAAGGAGATGCTATTTCTTTGAATAAACAGGAAAGTTGCTCCGATTCATCGTTTCACCCCTAGATGTAGGGAAAGGGAAACAGGGACAGTAGGTATTTTTTCCAGGTGTTAATAGCTCTGTGTATTGAGTACCTATCACATGCCAGGCATTAAGCTGGTTGCTTGGCTTGCTTTACCTCACAAGCCTACAAGGTAGGTATTATTATTCCCTCCTCATCATAGATGGAGAAACTGAGATTCAAAGCAATTAGTAACATGCCTGAGGTCACAGAGCTGGCAAGAAAAGTGGCAAGTGCAAGCCTGGGTCATCTGAGTCTGAAGCATAAACTCTTTCCCCTGTTCACTTCGGTCCAGGAGAAAGAGCACCGGGCTCGGAACCAAAAGATGCAAGTCCCCACCTTAGCTTCCCTATACACTGGTTATATGAACTTGGACAAGTTATTGAATAACCCTGTGCCTCAACTTCATTGTCTCTAAAACGGAACTACTAGTACCTGTCCTGGCTACTTAACATTGTTGCTTAAATGAGATCATGGCTAAAATGGCTGTACTTGGTAACCTATAAAACACTATATAAATGCTATACATGTGTTGTTATTAAAAAGGAAAAAAAGCCCCTGTACATATTCTAGAGCAAATTCTGGACAAAATTGTGGGATAAATATTATTTATTCAACAGCTTTTACTATCCTTTCTCTGAATGCTTCTCATTTTTTACAACTCTTTGCTTCTGTTTCGTTCTCACCATACTATAGAGTTCCCTTCATTGGCTCTCATCAAAACCTGTTCCCTTTATGTGCCATTCCCTCAGGTTTCTGCTCTTTGCTAGAGCACTGATAAGTAATTCACGCTGGTAACCCTTCTCTCTCACTGAGATCCCTTTAGCTGTCCACCATGAAGATAAACCAAAAGGCAGAAACCAAAGGCAAAAATTTTAGGCACCAGAGACACAAGTGAGAAAGAAATTTGGGGCCAAGAAACACCCTCCCGGTACTGCTCAAATAACCCACAGAAAAACAGGTGCCTTCAGACACTTCATAATTTATATAAAATTTTATAACAACATTTAATTTTAATCCACAATAATAATGATTTTCAAAGAAACATCTGTGACTTGAAAGATTTCATTCTCAACTGAGCACAATAATAATATTACTAACCTTTCTTTCTCTCAATGGATATTTGCACCAGTAAATATGCAATAAGACAAAACCTCTTTGTTAACTTTTGATCATTTTTTTGCAGGCAGTTTGCAAAAACAAATAGCTTCCTTATTTTCCCTTAATAGTACTCATATCCATCTCAGTACTCATATCCTTTTTGATATTTAACACCAGTATGTCCACCTGAGCCATCGCATTATGGGAAGTTTTCACATCCAGTTGGAGCCTCAGGATTTGATGTGATTACTTTGGAGGAGAAGACTGAGGCAGGAAACCTAGATCTGCTGCTGCTGTCTGACCCTGGACAAGTCAAAGCCTCTTTTCCCCCAAGTATATAAAGAAGGACTTAGAGGAGATGATCTTGGCAGGGTCTAAGTCCATGCTTCTTTGAGTGCTAGGGAGTGTGGTAAAGATGGCTTTGATGGTCCAAGGCACAGCTTCATGTGCAAGGAATATTCTGGAACCAACAATTCTGACATTTTCTTAAATTCTTTAGATGAATTTCAAACAAACAACAGCTTTAACTTTTATATGGGAATCCTATGAGAAAAATCAAGTTAATGATTTAAGGAGTTTCTAAGATATGAGACCAAGAGTCAGATATCAACAGGAAGGATTCCTGCTATAGTATTTTTCTTAAAGTCGGTCTTTTGTAGTTTCTAGCTGCTCCAAGATATCAGGCTGCTCTTTTTAACAGCCCCCAGGCTTCTTGAAGAACAAGTGCTCCCACTATTTGAGTCTCTGAAGGGTTAAAATTTAAAAGCTCAAACAGATTTAGAATGCACAGTGCAGAGAAAGATCTCTTTTTTAAAAGCTAGATTTTTGTTGAAAGTGAGCCAAGGTCATTTAAGTTTTTATTTATAATTAAGATTATGAGTTCTTAAAAGGGTGTTTATTCTCACTTCTAGAGAACAGTACAATTTGTACTTCCTATCCTACTTTTATTTCAGATGTTGAAAGGCAATAATATGCTATTATTCAGGTGATCTTGTCTTAGTTGGGGTGACCCCAAGTACAGAGCTGAGACAAGAACTTGGGTGCAGGTTGTTTATGTGGGAAGTGATCCCAGGAAGCAGATAGAAAGAAGTAAGGAAGATGTGAAAGTCTAATGAAGGATGTGGTATCAAGGATACTGCAGACAATCAGGACCCAATTCCACCAGCAGTAGGAGATGACTTGGAACTCTGCACCACAGGTACCACTAAAATCAAAGGTGAGCCAAAGGCACCTGGTCAAGATCTTGCACAAATGTTTTATCCAGTTGGTAAATAATCATGGTGTCAAATCATTACGCTTCCTCAGTAGAAAGTGGTATTATTATGGTTAGTAACAATTTTTAAATAAACATACATTCCTATTACACAATCACATCTAAACTTATTCCTGAGACCCTCTGACCAGCATACATGTTTCATACAGAATCAAATTCAGGAGCATGCCTCAGGTAATTCTTTTCAGCTCTGCTAAGATGGTTGTGGTCAGCCATTATCATTCGTGCAGGAGCCGTAGAAGACCTAAAAAAAGCACTCTATAGTTTGAATATGTAAATGATAAATTCTTTGTATGAGTTCTATTTATTTAGCCTGAGTGATCGATCTAAACTATTGAAATGGAATGAACAAAAAGAAACATAGTCAATATATTTAAGAGCTAGAGGAGCTTAGACACCATCTAGTCCAGGTTCTTCATTAGCGGAAGTGGGGATGAAGAGCAAGAAAATTTACATAAATTATCTAAGGTCACCTTGCCCAGCGGCATCCAAGTCAGCTATGGCATCCAGGCCTCCCTCGTGGTACCCAACTTCTACCCCTCTCCTTTCATATGAAAAATGGACCTAAGAAGGGCCCATTTGTTTACGGAACATATGGCTTATTTGGTCATATTACCAAACATACGTTTAAATCATGTTTGGAGAACAGTGTTGCAAAGTCACTTATTCTCTCAACAGGCTTATTAGTGGGGGTCTACTATGTGCATGTTATACCTAAGACATCGTTAAGTGTGGGAAGCTGGGATGGGATTTTTTTTAATAATAGAAATAAGATGTTTCATGAGGAATTATCCTGTCTTCTTTGTAAAACTCATGTTGATTTTGTTGAACTTACTAGCTTTGTCAAAAATTAGCCTAATTGATGTGTGCATAACTTGACACACCTACCCAACGATGCCTCTTAAGAGATGCATCTGATAGAGATCCCCTGAAGCAATGCCACCACCATTGGCAAAAGTGTTAAGAATATAGCATTTGGAAATTAGTTTTAAAGGGAAAAAAAATTAAAAATTAGATAAAATGTTCACTATCACTACCTCCAGGCTCCACTACTAAAGTTCTGCATTTTAAGACCCAGGGTTCACAATGGGGTATATAGAAAAAGAATATCCAAAAAATGGAAATTAAGTCAACATAGAAAAGCAAACCAAGAAGAATATTTTTTTAGAAGGAGAAAAAAAGAAATTAAAAAACTATGATAAAAAACAAAACTAATTTGCTCAGCAGGCACACATTTAATAATATGCCTCTCTGACCTCTACAAAGGGGATATAACTACAAGTATTTAATTTCTAAAAATGATATGGTGGCTTTTTTCCGAATTGACAAGAAAATAGGAAGTAGTTATTCATGAGTGATTTTGAACATGACAAAATTAGGAAAACGAAACATTTTCAAGACTGAAGAGAAAGAAGAGTGATTTGCATGAAAATGTCATGTTATAGTCAGCCTTCAAATACAGTCACCAGAGAACTCGACTATGATTAATAGTCAAGTTGTCACAGTAGAAAGTGGAAGCTATGACTCACATTTGTTCCTCTACTCACTCACCAGATGGATCAGACCAAGCCCAAACACCCATTAGGACCACAGGAAAGGAGTAAAATCTTGTCAACCTTAGAATTCTAATCACAATCATGAGGCAAATATCAAGTTATCTCAATTCATATTAAGCATAATAAATAAAATATTGAAGCTACATGTGCCTTTAATGTTCTTTAAGAAATTTGTTTTAAGGACTTTGAAAGACAAATTATTTTCCCCTTAGAGAAGGATATTTTTTATTTAAATTTAGTAACAGCTTATGTTGCTCACAGCTTTGAGCAGTCCTACGTGGTTCTGAGAATTCAGATTAAGTACAACTACCCACTTATAGGTAGGATAATGCAGATATAAAGCATAAATTAGGAATGTTTTGACTTTTTTTTTTTGGAAACAATGAAATTAAACCCAGAACCATCAGCCTACCTTCCTTACTATAGGAAAGAAAAGCAGAAGGAATGTAAAAAGAAGATACAGATGTAAGTATTTATATACATTCCAACAACCACATGTAATCACAGCCTCATCGTAACCAATGAGGAAACTGATTCTCAGAGGGAAACTTGCTCAATTTCACCAAACTAAGGGATAGAATCAGTATTCAAGAGCAGATCTGTATGACTGTGAAGTTTTTACTGTTTCCTATTTCTTCGATGCCAAAGATCAGAAAACTTTTTCAGTAAAGAGCCAAACAGTATATATTTTAGGTTTTGTGAGCCATCCGATCTGTCACAACCATTCAACTCTGCTGTTGTAGTGTGAAAGCAGCCACAGATAATAAGCAAATGAGAGGATGCAACTGTCTTCCAATACGACTGTATTTACAAAAACAGGCTGTGGTCCAGACAAATCCCATGGGTCGACTCAGCCAATCTCTGAACTACACCATCCAACAAGAACAATAATAATTACAACTAATACGACACTATAACACATACGACTACTACCTTCACAACTAGGTATCTGAGCCTTTATCAAATGTCAAGTATTGTGTTAGGTCCTTTAATGCATCAATTTATTTAATTCTCACAATATCAATACTACACGCTTAATACTATTATCATCTCCATTTTATATATAAGGAAAGTAGAGATTGTGACATGCCCAAGCTCACACATAGTGTTAGAGTTGAGTTTTAAATCAATATTCATAGTCTCAGTTATTTGCTCTATTTCTTCCCTAATTCAGACATGCAGGAGCAGGAATTCCCTGGTGGTCCAGTTGTTAGGACTCTGTGCTTCCACTGCAAGGCGCACGGGTTCAATCCCTGGTCAGGGAAATAAGATCCCAAGTGCCGCAGGGTGCAGCAAAAAAAAAATTAAATTAAATTGAATTAAAATGTATAAAAAAGAAATGCAGGAGCACACCACTACCAGGCCAGCACTGTCTGAGTCTGCCTGGCCTAAGTTAAACTGAAGAATGAAGCTCAACAGAACTCTAACCTTGTGAAGGAACAGTTTCTCCCAAAGTCCCTAACTTACAATACAGGTTAAATTAGACTTTGCTGAACAAACATAATTGCAATCCATAAGTATAGTTCACCATCAACATGATTAATTCTCTATAAAGGATCGTTCCTGATCTTACAAGATACAATCACGATAGATCGATTGCTGTCTTTTCTCTTGGTTCACCTTCATGCCTGGAGAATATAATTAGCATTAAATTCCTCTTAAATGAAGGGAGAAATGAATAAACTCTATGTCTTTCATCCAGCAGAATTATGCTCAAAGGTAAACTTCTGATATATCCCTTCTATTTCTTGCACTAACAAATAAAACAATAAATTTGGACTGAGGGTAAAAAACACTATTTAAAATAAGTGTTAGACCTATTGATTTGCTGAAAAATCTCTATCAATTTCCTCCATCAATAAACGGAGTTTCTTGTCAGGATACACATAGGAAGGAGCAAGCAGGAATCACTGATGTCAAAGAGGCCTCACAGAATCTCAGAAAGAAAAACACAGTCAGCTCTGTACCAAACCTAAGGCTGCCTGAGGTTACACAGGCCCAAATTCCCCCACTTCTCCATGGGATTCAGCTACTCTCTCCCAACCCGTTCCTCTCTGTGCCCCTCTCTCCTCCTGCTCCTTCCCATTGGCTTCCTTCATTTTCTTCTTTTCACATCCTCGCTCACGGTCCACCATGACCTTGTTCATCATCTACACCTGCCACTCATTCCTTGATCTTTTCTATACGCCCCATTCAGATTTCTGAGAGAGTGATAGGTTGTTTCAGTTTCTCCCTGTTTGAGCAGAGATTTTGTCTGAGCCCCTCTTACAGTCTTCTCACCAGATTATGGCCACTTGCCCATCCATCCAGCTGTGATGGGCAATGCAGAAATTTCCCCCCGCTGGATCCCTGGACAGAAAGTTTTCACACAAGGGGCTGAGAAGGGTCAGCACCGTATCTAGTCCCCCCCCCCCCCCCCCCCGAAAAAAAAAAGAATCTATGACTGGTAAGGGTTGCTGTTTCTTTCACATAGCACTCCCATTCCTTAATTTACATTTTTTTCCTTCCAGTACAACTATTTCCAATTTCCTGTTACCTAATCTATAAAACAGAAACTTCACACTTTAAAGAATGTCACCGAAAAGTAAGACAGCTAGTTTTCTCTTATGGTGCAGTCTGCAAAAGAGTCACTGCTTAAAAATACATAAGCTTAAATATCAAATCCAGGAAATACAATGGACAGGAAATAAACCAAACTCAGTGATGCTTTTCCAATTCTTGCCCTGGGAATCATGATTTGATGACCTCAACAAGCAATCACAGTACACTGTGATTAAAATAGCCATGTTACAATCTAAAGAAAATTAGACAAATCGGGAGAAAAATCTGCCAAGCCTGAAAGAGGAGAAAATCATTTAGTATTTGAATTAGAAACATTTATGTCATTGGGCGGACATAGTCCTCCAACCATCTGATCCCCCGATATTATGAAGATATACCTAATAGAAGAAAGGCACAGAATGACGCATGTACCTGCAGCCCTCAGGAAGACGCTCAACTTACACCTCTGAGTAGAGGAGAGCATGGATTTAATTATCTGCAAACCAAAACTCTAAGAAAAAATGAGAGCATTAACTACAGGACATTAGTAAAAATAAGCTAATAAAATATTTCCCCATGCAGTGCAGCAAGAATTGTTTGAGATGTTCCATACTCCTTAGGTTAAAACTAAGAAATACAAGAAGTATTCATAACAAGAAGTTATGTAACAGAGCTTGGGAACCTTATCTTAGTGAATTTTGCAATGATATAAAGTTCATGGTAAGGCCATTAAGGGAAGGTTGTATTTTAAATCTAATGCTGAAAGATTTAGGAACATGCTTGAAAGTTTATGGGCTTTCAAGAGTTACATAGACATTACTTCAAATTCTGCCTCTGCTATTTACTGGGAATATTACAATGAAAAAAAATAAGATGAAAAAATCACTTAACCTCTGTGAGCCTCATCTGTGAAACAGCGATGATAATATCTTGTGGAGTTGTGAGAATTAGAGGTAGATCCTTGAACAGGATTTGGCCTATTACAGGACATGTGATAACTATTAACATCACTAGCTAAAGAGCAAGGAGGTAACTGCTTGTTAGGAGGACCCACCTGACTATAACAGGGGGAACAAAAATGAAGGCAAATGGACCTCTAGAGTTAACAAACCACAGGCAAAATTTACACGTGAGGTCTGGCAGCCTGTCAAACTAATCCATCCCCATCTTGGTTTTCCCTTGGTGTTTATATAATAGGGTGAGTTATCAGGGGGAAGAAAACCAATCCACTATTGTTTCAGGCTCTTTTACCAATATGGACTTTAAAAGGAGGCATCTCCTTTCCTTATTGGCACCTGTCTCTAAAGGTCTGGGGTTCCTTCCAGAGGGGGCTGGTCAACAAGCCTGTTTCAGATATGTTGAGGATGTGTCATGTCAGATGCAGAGAGGCTGGGAATGAATGCTTTAAACTGCAGTTGGGAGTGATGGCTTATGTCAAGGTTTCCCTGAGACTTGGAAAAGTAAAGGGGTGAGCACTTCTACAAGTGAGAAAGACCTGCCAGTTAGGAAGGCCTCTGTCAGGCTGCCACTGTGTGGCAGAGAACAGAAAGCCAGGCACCTTGACAAAAGGACTCCAGGCCTGATGCTGGCGTGGAGGGTGTGAGCTTCCCAGCCTCCCTCCACGGCACAGCCATAGACACAAGCATCTCAAAGCCTCTGGATTATGACGTCTGGATTCTTCTAAAGTACAGAGACTGTTGCTCTGTGGCATCAGTGACAAAACTGGACTTTCACCAACTTCTGACAGGGGAATCAGGCCCAGATTTATTTTTATTTAGAAAAATAGGTGAGACTAGACCTAGGTCATACATAGTGAAGTAAGTCATAAAAAGAAAAATGAATATCATATATTAACACATATACATGGTGTGGGAAGACATTCAGGAGCCTTTCTGAAACCTTGAAAATGTTAAAGTATGTGGGCCGAGCGATGGGATTCAGAATGTCCTGCTTGAGCAGTGGAGGAGCTGAGGGTGCGGGGCGTGGAGACTCTGGGGGCATAGGCAGAGGGTTGGCCGTCTCTAGGGGCGCAGCCCCTTTCTCACTGCACACCTCATATCACCCTGTTTGGCCCTGAAGGATGGCTGGTTAGCCAAAGACGGGTAAGATTCCTCAAGGGAGGAACAACCTAAGACAGGCACAGCTGCAGAGGGGCCAACAGGGGTGGGGCACAGACCCCCTAATCCATCTGAGAGAGGTCTCCTGCCCCCAGGGCTGTTTTGCTCTCCAGGCCCAGCTCAAATCCACACCTGCTCAACTCGGACCCAGGAAGCAAACAAAGATAATTGCCCCAGTCATGTGAGGCCCTTGATTGTTTATGGGTGTAACCTGAGAATGTTAGGCCACGAGCTCAATAAAAGCAACCTGGGATGAGTCAGCAGGGCTCTTGATCCAAGAGGTCTTGAGCCCCCCAGTCCCACTTTTCTCTTCAGTCTGTGTCTGTGTCTTCTTCAAGCTTGCGGCACCCGTCACTCACCTCGAGTCAACGAGCTGGTCTCGGCAACGTGGAATCTAGAAAAATGGTACAGGTCAACCAGTTTGCAAGGCAGAAACAGAGACACAGATGTAGAGAACAAACATATGGACGCCAAGGAGGGAAAGCGGCGGGGTGGGGGGAATGAACTGGGAGATTGGGATTGACATATATACATTAATATGTATAAAATAGATGACTAATAAGAAAATATATCAAATTGTACACTTTAAATATATGCAGTTTATTGTATGTTAAAAAAAAACTCGTTTCCAATAAATAAAATAAAATAAAATACAAATAATCTCTTTGCTAAAAAAAGAAAAAAAAGAAAGAAGGAAAAATAGGTGATTTTTTTCTCTCAAATTGTATATTCTCTCAATGTATAGAGTGGTAATAAGAAGGAAGAATGAGGGAAAGCTACACTTCCTTTTCAGATCTGCCCTTTGTTGGTAGACTATCAGTCCTGCCTGCCTTTGCAGAAGGCAGCCTCACTCTGTTCCAGTTAAGCCGTCCCTGGGTAGAATGATCCTGTTCTAATAGGGAAATTCTTACACCATGGCTGACACTTTCTTGGCATCGGCTGCCCAGCAATCTCAGCATTCTAGAACAGAGCTATGAAGAGAAATGACTGAAAAGAGCTTCCAAGTAGCCGTAGACCAACTCTGCCCTTTATTCCACAGAAAATGCCCTCAAACCCTGAAGCAGAGTCAATCAATTGAGATAATGAGTAACCTTCTCTCACCCACAACTTTTATAAATGAAGTCCTGGGCACCTCAGGATTGTTGTGAGAATCAGGGGATGAGGAGCTGTTAATTACTGCCCACGGGTTCCATGTTACCAAATAGGTAAGAAATAAGGGATTGGGAAATAGAGAGGAAGTCGGATCTAAAGAACAGCTGAGGGGACTTCCCTGGTGCTCCAGTGGTTAAGAATCTGCTTTCCCATGCAGGGGATGTGGGTTCAGCCCCTGGTTGGGGAACTAAGATGCCACAGGGCAACTAAGCCCATGCACCACAACTACTGAGAACTACTCAGCACGCAAGCCACAACTATTGAGCCTGCATGCACCAACTAGAGAAAAGCCCGCACACCTCAAGGAAGAGCCCATGCGCTGCAACAAAACATACTGCATGCTGCAATGAAGCTCTTGCATGCCACAATTAAGACCCAATACAGCCCAAAATAAATAATAAATAAATATTTTAATAAATAAAAGAACAGCTGAGGTAAGGCTCTGCCATTGAAAAAAGTAGGCAGAAAAACTATAAACTGGTGCCAGTGGGAAGCCCACTGGTGAAGGTGGAGGTGATGATGGTTGCAATTGAATATCCCAGGGCTTTATCAGAAACAATTGTAGCAGAGGTGAAGAGGCACAAAATGTGGTAATTGTTTGCTAATATAAGGGATGAATTGGAGATGGGAGAACTGTAGCATCAAGCCCTGTGGAAACCATTACACAACAGGCTCACACTCTTAATTTCAATTCCAAAATCCTTTATCCTCAATTCCAAAGCCCAACAGTTCTGGACACTAAAAAATAATTCTTACTAACTGATTTGCTAGCAATCCCTGACCTGCTCTAAAGTCTCTTGTGGCACAATAAGCCCTGAGCTGATATGAGACCATGTATAATTTTTAGTTACCCACTTGGTGTGACTATTCATAGGTTTCACTGCAGAAATATTAAAGTATATGATTCCTGGGAGATGTTCTAGATCCTGCTGGAGACATATGTTATGGAATGTATAAGGTTTAGATTACCTTTCTAAAACCAAAACAATCTTAATTCACAAATACATAGCAGCAGAGAGAAGAGGAGATCAGCAAGACAGCCACGAGCACAATGGAGAGGAAGAAATCTCATTTCTGGTTTGGGTTTGGGACAATAAAGATTATCATTATCCAGAATGAGGAAGAAGGAGCTCAAAAAATTAAGGAACATTCTATAGACGTTTAGGAATTTTCCAATTCAAATTATTCATTTTTTTAAAAAGTGTTTAAATGCATCATTATACAGATCTAGGAATCCATGTGTCTGGAATATCTCAAACCTCTTCAAAAGCAGATGTGAGAACAAACACAATGCCTTATATCACTGTAGAGCTTTAGAGCTTACAGAGTACTTTCCTATAATTATCGCACTGAGTCCTCTAAACTGCAAGGCATTTTTGTATGCATGTGCTCAAGTGAGCTAAATTTTAATTTCCAAAAAAAGCATTCAGTTTATTTTTACATATGTTATGTATCAAAAAATATATTCAATACCAGAAAAGCCTCTCTGTGCAGAGAGAAAGGCTTAATACTCTGGGGAAAAGAGTCTACAGAGTCACACTCATTCTAATTAGTTGTGCTTCCACATCAATGTGAAAAATATGGAAATCTATTTGAATTTATAAAATAATACAGCACTATGGGGCTACTGTAGAGAAAAAAAGAGAGGGCAGCCTGTATCTCTCTCCCTTTAAGCATTCTAACGATATGGTTTGATCACTATTTTCTTCCAGTAAACTTTTCTCACTTCTAAAAAAAGCACCATGATCTATAATCATATACATCGGTTAACCTCAATTGTGTTTGTATCTCAATCTCCTGAGTCAATAACAAATTTAATTGTTCCATTCTTGACTGTATTTTTCTTTCTAATGCCACATTTATCAGATGGTTCCGTGGCACTTTGCAGTGCCCTCGCTAACTGTAGATGCCTACTATTTCTCTTGATTAACCTGCATCTCTGCAAAGCTCATGTTAAAATGGCATACATGTTGCCTAAATGAAGAGAAACATGTCCTTGGTAATAGTTATCAGTCTCACCCATAAATTTTAAAAAACTTATGCTAGTGACATAAGGCTATATTGTTGTTGTAAAAGATTCAAATATACAGCTGCACACAGCAAAATGGGAAGTTTCCTTTTACAGCTGTTGAGGCTCTCCTACTTCACAACATTGACAATAGTTTGGTATAAGTTGCCACACCCTCCACACCTGTTCCTATGCTCCAGCAGTAGTTCAAAGGGAGAATTCAGTTGTTTTTCCTTTTATATTTAAATTGAGAGAGAGAGAGAGAATAATACATTTAATATCTTCTCCATCAGGAAATACTTTTGGCTTAATCTTCAAAATATATCCGTCACCCCACACTGCTACCACCTTTGTCCAAATCATCATCTCTCTCAATAACCTTCTTCCTAGTCTCCTGGCTTCTTTTGATACCCCACCCTAAACATCTATTCACACACAACAGTGAGAGAGATCCTTTTGGAAACAATCTTCTGCTCTCAAGTCTCCAATGGCTCCCCATCTCATGAAGAGTAAAAGGCCCAGTCCTTTGGGGCCTAGAAATTCCAGTACAACCTGCCCCAGCCCTGTCTCTCTCAGTTCATTTCCTGTAACTCTCTGGGCTCTGTCCAGCGACACCTGCTTCCCTGCTGTTCTAGGTCTGAATCCACTCAGGTTCTCCAGAATAATGCAGCTCCACCAACACCTGGATGTTAGCCCTGGGGGACTCATGGCAGATGTCTGACTGCCAGAACAGGAAGATAATAAATTTGTGTTGTTTAAGCCACTAAATTTATGATAATTTGTTACATAAATGATAGGAAACATAGATAATCTGCCCTTCATTTCACAGTAGACGCGAAAAGCACTCCTTCTAGACTCAGGTGGTAAAAGTGTTTCCAGCTTTGCAATTTCACTAAGTTCCTAGTGAGGGTGTGGCTTGCTTGCTTATTTATATTTACTTATTTGCTTGTTTGCTTATTCGTTTGTTTGCACTTTATAGTATATGGAAACTGGAAGACTAGCCTATTCAATAGACATAACGTATAGAAAGACAGTCAGAGAAGATGCAGAGAACAAAAAATAAAAATAAAAAGTTTATCCAAAAGTTACTGAAAATCTCCTATGGGCCACACAGACACTGTGCCAGTAAATGGTACAAAGGAAATTGGTTCATTCAATGACTGAATTCATGGCTATGATTCTCGTTCACCCATCAGTCAGCTAGCAATTCTCGATCAATCATCTCCGTACAATTCTAGATGCTGAGTAACACAAAGTAGCATTAAGATGAGTTCACAATTAGGTACAACCAGACTAATAGACCAGAACTTACGAGTGAACACAGTGAGGCACTGAAGAATTTGCATTAAATTGTAAGGATGACAAGAGATCAGAGTCTGTTAACCAGAGCGAGGGCTGCAATCAGCAGAACCTGGTGGAGGACTAAGACTCGGATGGGTGAAGAGGGGATACAAGGGCACCTTAGGCAGGAGAAACAGAAGGAGCAAAAGCATGAAAGAGAAAATGAGAGCAGCAGGAGTGAGGGACAGTGAGGAAATCAGCTTGGCTACAGAACAGGGCTTAACGAAGAGCAATGGAAAATGAAGCTGGACCAGTACAGCACAGCTTCTTAATTCTGAGTTTTAAAAGCCAGGCAGAGGCATCTGGACTTGAAGTGATGAGAACAGGGAGCCGTGCTAGGTTTTTTCTCATTTTATTTGGAAAATTTTCAAACGACAAAAACAGTTCAAAGACTTGTACGCTAAACACCCTGTATGCATCCGTGGATTCTATAATTTACATGTCAATATGTTTGCTTTATTCCTATTTAATTATTCCTGTACCTAGCTATTGATCCATCTTGTGTTTTGGGAATTTTTTAAAATTTTTTTAAATTGTGGTAGATTTTTAATTCTTATTCTTCCAGATGAATCTCGACTCATTTGCCAAGTTCCATGAGAATACTTTTGGGATTTTGATAGGCATTACACAAAACTTGTCAATCAATTTGAAAAGAATTTACATCTTTTAGTTATCTGGTTTTCTTCCCAGGAAAATAGTCTCAGTAACATTTTGTGCTTTGTATTTTCTCCTTGCATGGATTTCACAAATTTATAATCAAACTTATTCTTAGGTAGTTTACCGGCAATGTGAATATCTTCCCCCCAACCACCACCATTTTATGTTTCTATCTGGAGGCCCAGATTTTTCATCTTTTCTTTTCTTTTAGCCAAGCTTCGCTCATCTTATGTGTTTCTGTTATCCAAGGCTCCATTATAACCTTGGCTCACAGTGCCAGGTGCAAGGCTGAGATGAGAGGGAGAGTCTATACACACAAACTAGCATTCTTCTCAACAGCCCATTGTTAAGTTATTCATAAGAAAAGACATGTTTCTCAGTATCCGTTTACTCTCTTGCTAACCTAACATACAGAAGAACACTTCACTCAAGAAAGTTAGAGTCAAGGGAATAAAAGACCTGGCAATTGAGAAGAATTCATAGCCCAAAGTAAATCTATGTCCTTCTTCAATAGTTGGTAGCATTCATTTCCTGAATCAATCATGTATTTTCTTTTGAGAGAACAAAAAGCTGGGATACAAAGATTGGTTATTTAAAAACAAAGATGAAAGAGAGAGGATGTGAGAAAATGTTCATTTTCATCTAAAATAGAAAAGCAAGTGGAAAGCTATGTGGCACACACCTTTAGCAGCACAAGGCCATCTTTAGTCACAGTACTTGATTCAACTATGAATGAACAGAACTTTTAAATAAATGACATATTTGTTTTACAGCTAAGCACAGAATATAAATGTTTTCATTTTGCTTTAATATTTATTTTATAGTTAATAGATTCATGTGTCTCAAAAATCAAATGAATATCCACTCCCTATAATTTATAGTTGTCATACTTGAGTAGATTTGTGTATTCTCCCTGTATTTCTTACGCAAATACAAATACCTATTTGTATTTTTCACTTTTATATACAAAAGCATACTACATACACTGATCTATGCTTGCTTTTTCTTTGAACTAGAGATCATTCTATATTTGTACAAATGAAACTTTCTCATTCTTATATGAGGCTGCATAGTATCCTATTTTGTGATGTACCATAGTTTATTTAACCAGTCCTTTACTGATAGAGATTTAGGTTGTTTCCCTTGTTTTGCTATTATAAACAATGCTGCAATTAATAACCTTGGGTGTATAGTATTTTATACATTTGCAGTCATATCATGGGGGTTATAATGTATGTATATATAATATTAATAATAACAAGAGTTAAAAGGATGAGGAGTGGGGAAATGGAACTATACTGTTACAAAATTCTTACATTTTTTCATAAAGTGGCATGATATTAAATCAAGGTAGACTGTGATAAATTAAGAATGTATACTGTGATTCCTAGAGAAGCCACTTAAAAAATATAAAGAGGTAAAACTACAGGGCCAATATAGGAATACTGACCAAATACTGAAGATGGAATACTGAAAAACATTTAACAAATCCAAAAGAAATCTATAAAGAAGAACTAGAGAAATTAAAAAAAAAAAAAAAAAACAGATAGGACAAATAGGAAATAACTAAAGACCAAAATCCAATCTTATCAATACTTACAATAAATATAAATAGACTAAACATTCTAATTAAAAGACAAAGACATTTCATAATGATAAAGAAGGTATAATAATAATAATATCAGGAAGGTATAACAACTAAGAAATGTTTGCATGCTTAATACCAGAGCTTCAAAATACATGAAGCAGGGACTTCCTAGGTGGTGCAGTGGTTAAGAAGCCGCCTGCCAATGCAGGGGACACAGGTTTGATCCCTGCTCCAGGAAGATCCCACATGCCTCAGAGCAACTAAGCCTGTGTGCCACAACTACTGAGCCCATGTGCTGCAACTACTGAAGCCCGCTCACCTACAGCCTGTGCTCCATAACAAGAGAAGCCACCACAGTGAGGAGCCCGTGCACCACAATGAAGAGCAGCCCTTGCTCACTGCAACTAGAGGAAGCCCGTGTGCAGCAACAAAGATCCAGTGCAGCCAATTAATTAATTAATTCTTAAAGAAAACAACAAAATACATGAAGCAAAAACTGACAGAACTAAAGGAAAAAATAGATAAATCCACAATCACGGTTATACATTTTAATTGGACACCTTTAAGACTAGACAAAAATTAGTAAAAATATGTAATATCTGAACAACATTCTCAATTAACTTGACTGCATGAATATTTATAAACTGTACAATCAACAACCACGTGATACATATTATTTTCAAGAACAGATGGAACATTCGTGAAGATAGACATTATGCTGGGTCATACTAATGTCTCCATAAATTCCAAAAGATTGAAGTCTTTCACAGTATGTTCTCTGACTACATGGAAATTAAACTGGAAATCAATGACAAACAGAGAAGAGGGAAAGGAGAACTACAAGTATGGAAAGGGAAGACTAGACCTATGATGTCAGATAGGAATTTGGGATCTCAGTATGAACGCACTGATTTTAATATTTATAGAGATAAATATAGAAATATATACCTATTGGAATGTGCATGTGTGTATGTGTGTCCATCCTAGTTTGGTCTCCTGAAAGGACCCAGAAATAATTAAGTACCAGAAGCAACAAGCACACTTAGCTCCCAGATCTTAATTCATAGAAACAGTCCTCCTTGGAGAAAAGTCTGATTCTAGCACTGAGGCAGGGATAAGCCTACAACATCTTGTTGCTCCAGAAAGTAAGGAATTGCTTAAAGGATGATGGGAAAATGTCAAAAGACATGGGAGCCACTTGCAAAATCTGGGACAATTCAAGCCTTAAAAATAAATAATCTTAGTTGTGGATTACATAATCCATTGAAAAATAAAAATTAAAATTAATGAGTACAATTTGATTAAAAAAAAGTGAATGAATGAATAAACAAATAAGGGAGAAGGGAAAGCTTTTCTTCAAAGTAGAATGCCAGCTGATAAACAGAGAAGAAATAACAGAGTTAGAAAAGGATCAATGAGTACTAAAACTAATGAATAAAAGCTTAATAAGAGGAGAGTTACTCTGGTGGATGCTGTGATGTGCCTCTCAGATCTTACTTCAGGAATGCAGCTGCTAGAAGTCTGTGAGCAGACTCCAGCTGTCAATCAGCTCTTTTTGGAAATTGTTCCTACCAAAGAGACCCATCTCACCCAAGGTCCCACCTTTCATTTAGGGCACCTGAAAGTGTATAAAAGCCCAGCCCTCTCATCAACTCAGGACAGCTCTCAATAGTCATCCCATCTTCAGAATATCCTGTAGGATCCACTGAAGCTCCATTTGAGACTGCACGGCATCTTGACTTCTCTCTGTGCAGTCCTGTATCCTTCCCTTCCTTTCCACAAATGTTATCCCAGGAGAATTCTCTGTTAAGCTTTTTGCATGCTAACGTCCAGCTCAGATTCTGCTCTCCGGGGAACTCAATCTTTGACATTTACATAGTCACAAGGCATAAATTATTTATCAATTACAAAGGTAAAATTATTAACTTTATAATGGAAAAACTTGGAGAACATCAGCTTAACAACATGATCAACGTTAATCACCAATATTGGAATAAACAAACACTGTGTGCCTCTCTGCCTTCTGATACGACGCTCTGAGGGTACATTATTTCAGAGATTGTTCTGCTGAAAATAAGAAGAAAAAAGGCTGAATATAATCATGAGATATCAACAAAATCAAAATTATGGGAAATTCTAAGACTAAATTAAGTGGCCTGTAATTCTTAAAAATATCAAAATCAAAAAAGATAAACCTGAGGAACAATTCTAGATTAAAGGATACTAAAGAGATATGGCAACTAAATGCATGATACTGGACTGGAAGAGGTAGATACACACACACACACTCACACATGTACATGAATACACAATTTGAATAATGAAAGGAAAAATTGACAAAATTTAGATACGAACTGTGGATGAGATAACTGTTAATATCAGTGTTAATTTCCTGATTTCAGTAATGGTACTAGGTTATTTCAGAATTGAAGTATTGAATACTAAGTGTCTTTGATAAAGCAAAAGGCATAAAGGATACATAGGGGTTTCTTGCATTATTTTTACAGTTTTCTGTAACTTTTAAATCATATTTTAATAAAATGTTACCCATAACTGAATATCCCAGGCTTGCTAAAATTCCTTTAAAATTTGTTTTACCATTTTTGCAATATGCCTCCATGAGACTGGTTTCTCCACTCTGGTGCCATTAAAACAAATATAAAAATAGTTTAGATGTCCACCATCCCGTGTGTAACACGGTTAGCAATCCATCCTAGGTTAATAAGGTAACACGCAGGAAGCAAACTCATTTGTCACATTGAAACTTTCAGTATTGATATGCATTAGGTTCATTCGAAGTATGCATACGGGCATTGTATCTGTGGGACTCACTATTTGATTCAACTGCTAGTTTATTTATGATTGTGGAATAAAAAAGTTACTCTCTATTATCCATTTATAGGAACACAATCAATAGACAACACTTTTGTGATTTTTTTGTCCTATTTGTTTTTCTGATTATATTTATTGAAATGTAATCTTCATCTATTGAATCTAACAATTAAAAATTGGATCATGTGTTTTGGCCTTTATGGGTTTTTTTGTTTCATTTTACTAGAAAGTCATTTTTATTAGTATTGGTCCATAACATTGGAAGTTATATATGCATAGTTAACTACAGACAGTTTCAGAGGTACTAGTTAAAGGACTGATTAATGCATAAACAATCCAGCCTCTCAGGGGTACTTGCTTTCTGAAAAGACCTTATTTCTTTCATTAAAAGGATAAAGCATCCAATTGATTGGTAAGGATTTTCATTTGTTTGTTTGCTTGATTTGAACAAATATCCCCACTATAACTGAATTATGCTGTCAGTAGTGCCCATTTTAAAGAGTAGTGCTAACAGAGCCCAAATGTGTGGGTTTCATCTTTGAAAGGATCAGCTACCCTCGCTCACAGAGATACCATTCAAGACCACAAACTGTATGCACACCTCTACAGTCATATGCAGTTATTCTCAGGGGACTGTATACTTAGTTCAGTATTTGGGGGCCTGGAGAATGGGAAGTGGGGTACTGTTCAGAGGTTAAAATCATAGACTAATTAAATCTACATAGAAATTTATTTTTAATCTTGTTTAACTAGAAACACTTTTTCCCCCAAAGTTTTCATTAAAAGCCTTAAAATTCTTAACTCTAGTGGTTCTGTGCAAGACCTTTGCCCTGGCAACCTAAACCCAGTGGAGACTGGACATTGTCTAAGGACACTCTGAGTATTATCCTATTCCAGGGGGATGTGCATCTGTGATTGATGTTCTATTGACTAAGCTGTTTTACAGCCCTATAGAAGTAGAGGTTAAGTTATAGAAAACTTATAAGAATGCAAATGATTTGTATTCACAGTAATTAGCGCAAATTAATTTTATCCAGCAGAGAACATAAATCTCTGTAATTCAAGTTCCCATTTGAACCAGTTTTAACATCTTACTGGCCCCTCATTTAATGAGTTAAAGAAAATCTTTGATTCATGTGCAGTTTTTATTTGTATAGGAATTATGCACATAACCTTCTTAATATTACACTAGAAGTACTATAAGGTAACAAGTGTTTCCTCTAAAGAAACCTAGGAGGCAGTATGGTCAAAAGAAGAGGGAAGGATGACACCTTTATCAGTAACAAACAAACAAAAAGATTCCCATGCGGAGAAGTTAGGTAGGCTTCTTGAAAAGGCTGATACACACATGTTGATCAAAACTCCCAGGTGAGGATGTAGGTCCAGAAAAATAAAAAGTGAGAAATATTTGTGAAATTCTGTGAAGAAAATGCATCAGGACTTGGCAACTGATGGAGGAGGCAGAATAAAAAGCAAAAAAAAAAAAAAATTGCTTGGAGTTTCTTGTTTGAGAAATTGGTGGTACTTTGGTACTGAATGCTAAGATAGAGACATCAAGTCATTAAGGGAACATAAGAGTTAAGGACTTTATTAACAGAGAAAGATTATGATGGGGTCTAATTCAATGGGAACACGACCAACAGTAAACTAGATCGATATTTCCCAAATTGTGTTCCAGAGGACATAAATCTATTGGAATGCTCTAAGACAAAAAAGGTACCATACTTCTCAATGGGAGATTCATAATGCACACGAGCATCTTAAAGATTCAGGGAAGTCTCCCTTGTTTGGCCTACCATTCTTAGAGTTAAGCATAGAAACATGAATCTAAATAAAATCCAATGGAATGAGAGTTTCTTAATGTCACTTTGCGAAATGTGGGACCAGATTTATAAAGTCCGTTTATTAATCAAATTTTATCAAGTGATGATAAAATTTAAAGTGAGATATAAATTCTTCTATGAGCTCTAACTTCACCTAAGTGTATTCCTGACACATCCTAGCCTATGATTTTATATAACTAATTTGTGAAAATTCCAGAAATCTGTCAGTTTTGCAAGAATAGACTTGAATACACTGGGCAACCCAAATATAATTATAAAATTATCACTGTTTTCCTTAGCATTTCTCATAAGTTCAAAATGGTCCTGGCATTTTTCCAATTCTTTCATTTTGAATCAGATTTCAGTCTATAAAAATCTCTCTTACTCACACATCTTATTATCTTATTATTCTTTCTTTTTTAAGCTCTTTATTGGAATATACTTGCTTTACACTCTTGTACCAGCTTTTAAGGTACACCAAAGTGAATCAGCTGTATTTAGACACATATCCCCATATCCCCTCCCTCCAGTGAACTCTTATTATTCTTATTCTCCACTCACTCATTCTACTCACAGTTTTAACAACTCTGCTTTCTTCCTCCCTTGTTGATTCCAAAAAAAAAAACATTTTTAGAACTGACTCATTACCCTTGTTTCCTACTCACAACATAATATTTCTAGAGTGTTTATATGACATTTCTGACTTCCATGTTCTATGGTTTAATTTGGTTGGAGGTAGACTGGAAAAAATCAGCACTTAAAAGAATCAGGAGATACTGGCTATGTCTTCTCAAATTCAGCTGAGCTAGTCTGGGCTGAAAGCAACAGTCATGAAACAAACACTTACCAGGTTTCATTCTGTGGAACTGATGTTACCTTTCTTACAGACGTTCCTCTGCTGCCACTAATATGTAGTAATAGATAAAATTCTAAACACAATAATGTTTCAAAAATATAGAATCAGAGACAGATTATTTCAGGATGTCAACCTAGGGTTGCTATATCTATGACGATTATAAATGCAAAATGTTAAAATGTGCAAAACTCTCTTCTACAGAGAAGTGTTACAAAAGAATCCATTAATGTTTTATTAAATATTGTTCATGAAAACAAAATTAGATTAAACCTAAAATAAAGCCTTTGATTACTCCCAAACTCCTATATTCTTTTGCAGGCACAGAAAAGTGAATAGCAAAATAACTCACATTCCAAATTTTAAACTACTTCGGAGTCATACTAATACAAAAAATAATATATACCTCGCCCAACCTCCAAATCATCTATATTACTAATTAAAGATGTAATTTTTATCAAGTGATTTATAATTTGAAATTCCCTTCCATCTTCTAAAAATTATTGAAGGTAGATTAACTTTAGCAAGAGCCAAACAGTCCCAAAAAAGAGGGAGAAATAAGAAATAAAGTAGAAGAAAAGACAATTAGTATTTATAAAAATCTTGATTAAAGGAAACAATGCTATACTAATTGGGTAAAACTTAGTAATGAGCATCCTAAAAAACAGGACAAAGAAGGAAATACAATACATAGCTCTTACTGATGGATAGAAGTATAGTATTATAATTTATTGGGGAAAGCAAACTTTTATTCAGACCCCTAGTGCTAAGGGAAATACTTACAGGAGACTTTGTGAGAGGGCATTGAACTGCTTTATAAATATTATATAAAACCATTTCAAATGTTACATGTTTTCATTTTAGCTATCTACACAAGAAAATAATGCCAAAGCATCATTCTGAAAATGGAACTACAGTGGGAGCAGGGAGATAATGACATGTGGTGTAGTCTAGGTATTGAGTTTTCTCATTTTTTAAACACATGGTGTGCATCAAAAAGACACTGCATTTATCAAAACATCCCAGTCATAGAGAATTACAACTAGACAGTTATTCTATGTGATTTCTAAATTCACATAGGGAATTTATTGTGAAATGTGCTTTGGGTTACACATTACAAAATGCAAAATATCCCACTGTTGAAGAACACTGCCTAATGGAGGAATTCCCTGGTGGTCCAATGGTTAGGACTCTGTGCTTCTACTGCAGGGGGCCCGGTATGGATCCTAAAAGCCATGTGGTGCAGCAAAACAAACAAACAACCCACAAAAAAACAAAAAAAAAACATTGCCTAATGAAAGAAGCATAAAGAGAATGGAAGATGGTGATGGGAATGTAAAATGGCATAAATGTTTGTTACTTTGGCAATACATATTAGAAGGCTTAAAAAGGAGAACAAATTTCAACTTAGCAATTCCACTTCTAGAATTGTGTCCTTAGGAAATAATTCAAAAAGTGGGCAAAGGTTTACTTACAAGGATACACATCATCAAATTCTTTACAGTAATGAAAAGTCGGGAACGATCTAAACATGCAAATGAGAGTGGTAAAAGACATTACATGGAAAACTGTTTATCCATTAAAAATTCCTTGGTAGAAAAATATTTTTATGTTGGAAATATGTTCAAATACGGGTTGGTGTTAGAAAAGGGATAAGGGGATTGTTTCCTTCATATGCTGAAGGGTGCATAAATTTGGCAAAGTCTTGTAGGAGTGTTATTAGGTAGATTTATCAAAATTCTAAACAGGCACACCCTGTTTATGGGAAATATACCCTGCAGGAATCCTTGCTGTGTGCACACAGATATACATACGTATATGTTCACTGTTCTGTTGTTGTAATGAACAAAACCATAAACAGTCTACAGGTTCATAATAGGTATGGTGGTTTTAAAACACACCCACAAATCCTTTGACACGCCTCCCATCAAGAGATGGTGTCTATGTCCCCTCTCCTGAAATTTAGGAAGGCTTGTGACTACTATGACCAATAGAATGTAAAAGAAGTGGCCAGAAAAGGATATGCAGCTTCTGCCTGATTCTCTCAGGACATTCACTTTTAGAACCTTCAGCCACCATGTAAAAAGTTCAACTACCCTCTAGTGGTCATACTGTAAGGAAGTCAGACCACATGGAGAGGTAGGGTCTATGGACACGAGCCAGCATCAACCACCAGGCATGTACCTAAAAATATCTACTGATGATTTCATTCCCCAGTTAGAGTCACCTCAGCTGTTAGTTCTTCCCAGCTAAGGCCCCAGACATAATGTATCAGAGACAGACATCCCCACTGTGCTCTGTCAGAATTCCTAACCCACAGAGTGAGTGCAACAAAGTCATATTGCACATGACTAAGATTTAGAGTCATTTTTATGCAGTAATGATAACCAGAACAATAAGGCTTTGGGTGAATAAAATATGGTACAATTCACAGAAGGAAACACTATACAGCTGTTAAAAAGAAAAGATAAGGTAATTTTAGAACAAGGTATATAATATGACCCTGGTCTGTTTTTTATTTCTTTTTATTTTTTTCCAACTTTATTGAGGTACAGTTGGCAATTATGACCAATTTGTGAAAGGGAGAAATAAAGATAAACAAACACTGTACATGAGTCTTAGGAACTTTCTAGAAAGCAATTTGGCAGCATATTTCAAGAATAGCAAGACTCTTCAAAATAGTTGACCCAATAATCCCTCTTGTAGGAACATATTTTAAATTTCCTTTTAAAAAATTCATACACAAATCTAAGTATTGCTCTTTGGAAAGGCCAACTAAAAAGAACCGTCTCTGAATGAAAGAACGCAAGCTAAAAAGAGAAAGAATACAAACACTCAGCACTAACCAGGGGAAAAGTGTGATAACCACTGGTGTGGAGACCGTTATTTTTTAAAAGAAAATGCTACAAAAAAAACATAAAATCCAGATAAAAGAGATTACATTTTTGGAAACATAAATTAAAAATCTAAATAATCATGTTAGTGAAAGATTTCACTACTGTTTCCAAAAATTCATCAGGCATAAAAGTTTTGCAGGCAAATGTTTTCATACGTTAAATGATCAGATTGAGACAGGCTGGGACCTGGGACCCTCTGCTGCAGCGCTGCAATGCTTGCACCTGGGCACACCTGTCCTCAAGCAACAAAATACAAAGAAACTATATGGGACTAAAAATAATTGTATGCATGTGCAGTTAGGGGTAATCCTGGACAAAAGATACAAAGAGACCAAAAAAAACCCAACTGCCACTTCTGAAGAGCCTGAAACAAAAGCAGGGTACCCAGCACGGCCCCTGAACACACCACCACCAAAGCCACCACTCCGGCCCCAGACCTGGACAACACCCCTACCCTCACCCCACATAAGTGACAGCTCCCCCACCTCCGGGAGTGAGCAAACAAGGGAACCTGTTATTTGTTCTGGCCCCAGACCTGGACAACACCCCTACCCTCACCCCACATAAGTGACAGCTCCCCCACCTCCGGGAGTGAGCAAACAAGGGAACCTGTTATTTGTTCTCGCCCCCCCTGCTGTAGCAGGGGCCCCAATAAAGCCAGTTTCTTGTCTGGCCTCTGACCAACTTCTGTTGATTAAGGAAGCCAAGAACCCTTGTCAGTAACAAGATGACCTATCAGAAAAATTAAATGAAGTTCTCTCTTAAATAGTAGGATCATTGGTGACAATTTTTAATTTTTATTAATTGCTATATTTTAAGTGTTCTTTTCAAACATATATTTGTATTAATATAATTAATGCTGTATATAATAATGTGATTAAAATTTATTAAACATTGGGATGAATCAAACTGAAATCATGAATATGGGCATAGTAATTTTTACTCTATGACTTTGAAATTAGTGAAAGACAGGTAAGGTGAAAGTGGTTATCAATTTGAGGATGTTGAGATATTTAGAAAGAGAGGAGAACAGAAATGTAGCTTGCCCCTTAAGCCAAAGTTCCAGGACACACAAATAGGCCTCTTTCTAAGAAAGACTGGGGATGTGCTTCAGTCCACTGTCTGAGCAGTGGTACTGAGGTGGTACTCTGCTGCTCTGGCCTCCAGAGCCAGGTGGTCAAAGGGCATCTTCTGGGCTGCAGCTACAAAATCCGGGGAACCAAACATGGAGATACTAGAACTGTGGAGATTGTCAGAGGGAGAGCTCAAAGATGGTGCTTCTCAAGTTGGGGGGGAAAAAAATGTCCAGAGTTAAAAAAAAAAAAAAATTGGCTCCACCAGCTTTGGCAAGGCAAAGGGAGAGCTCGAAAATGGCCCCCACCAGCACCCCTTCCCCAGCGAGTAATCTGAAAGGCCCCGGTCCCTCCAGCCAGCCTGTGATGTTTTAAGATTAGCAAACTAACCCCTTTCACATAAATTCTGGGCACTTTCCAACCACTGGGCTGCTTCTGTCCTGAGCCCTGGGGTGGGTGAGTCCAAGCTTAGGGACTGCTTCTCAGCTCCGACAGCTTTTTGGGTCTCATGGTTTTCAAAGCCAGTTGTTTGGGGGACTAATTTCTCAGATGCAGGTCTTAAAATTTGGAGTGCCTTAAGCAGGGGATGAACCCTTCGCTCTGGGGGAGAAGCTCAGGGTCTGTGAGGTCCCTTGGGATAGCTGGCTGCCATGCCAAGGGGTGGGTTTATGGCAAGACTCTGTCTCAGCCTTTCCTACCTGCTTTGATGTGTTTGCTGATGTGACAGAGTTACTCAGCTAGTTTTCAGATCTTCTTCAGAGTGAATTGTACCATAAGTCGCTATAGATTTGGTGTGTCCCTGGGAGGAGGTGAATTCAGGCTCTTCCTACATCATTGTGTTGAACCGCCTTCCAGGACTTGTTTATTTCAAAATTGGAAGTCTGGACCTTTTTGCCCATCCCCCCACTCTGGCAACCACCAATCTGTTTTCTGTATCCATAAGCTCCAGGTTTCAGTTTTTATTTTTAGATCCTACATATAAATAAAATCATTCACTATTTGTCTTTCTCTGATTTATTTCATTTAGCATAATGTCTTCAGGTTCATTCATCTTGTACGAAATGGCAAGATTTTCTTCTTTCTTAAGGCTAAATAATATCCCATTGTGCACATATACATAAAATCTCACATTTTTTCATCCATTCATCCACTGACGGACCCAGGATGTTTCTCTGTCTTGGCTATTGTAAATAATGCTGCAATGAATACGGGGGGAGAGGGTGCATACTTATATCTTTTCAAATTATATATTGCAAAATTATATATATAATATTGAAGAAACATTTATTGGAGATATAAATTATCATTGTATTTATGTTTAGTAAAATAAATTTTAAATTTTACTTCCAGTTATCATCACACTGTATGAACCCAAGAACTTGTCAGTAAAAGACACCATCTCACAGTTCTTAAGCTAGTCTGCACTCCACAGCAATCAATTTACTAAATAAATACTCTAACTTTCTCCAAATACTTCCTATCAGTTCTAAATAACTCGCAAACTTGGGTATTCTATTTTAGTTGTGAAACTCAGTTTGAAGAAAATCCCATTTTCAGTGATTTATATTAAAAAATAGTGGAAAGTAAAATGAATTTTTCATTTCAATGCTTCCTCTGACTAAAAACATTATTTTGACTAAATAAATACTATCTTCAGCCAGAATTCCGGTCGATCCGCAGTTCCACAGATTAGTTCAGTCCATAGGTCACTATGGCCAAATGGTCCTGGGCCACGGGACAAATGCTAACAGGTAATCCCCTGTGTGGCATCTATATTTATAACATCAGTTCCAATAGAGGTCACTTCATCTACCACTCCTTTCAGAAGATCACCCACATCATTTGCAGAGCCCAGTGCAACACGGAAATATGTGGGCCCTTCCAAAATTTATTAACAGTGTGGCACAGGAAAGAAACTAAGTGCAGGGTCCTTCTGAGGTCCTGTTCCCCTGGACTGGTTGCATGCCCACAAAACCAGCCTTGTCTTTCAGAAGATGTCATTTTCAATTTGTCAGTCTAGCTGTTGGTTAAAAAATTTTCTAAGCTTTTCTTTTGTAATCATATTTAATTTTCTCAACAGGCAGGGTACACTCACAATCAATTTGGTTAAATCAAGCCACGGAAGCAAAAGGGCAAGCAAATACTTGGGCAAATACTTGTTGAAAGCCAGCAACCAACAACTAAATTGTTCAACTAACACTGAGAGAAGGGAGACAAGAGGACACTGGGGAAGCTCCTACTATGCTTGCAGCACAGGAGATTTTTAAATGGCTCCTGTTTCACTCCAGCTGCCAGGTAGGTGAACGGGAAAAATCGGGGAGGTGTGGGGGGAGGGGACTTGAAATCATGCCCCGGTTCCTAAAAAACTTCATCAGGTTACGCATAAACATGTTCCCACGTTAAGCGGGGCCAGACCTCATATTCAACTCAAGCCTGGGCCTTACCCTGCGCCCCCTGGGAACAGTCTGGGCCAGCGCGGCTTGTGGGTCTTTGACACACGACGGACCCGCGTCAGCAAAAGCACGAGCAGGACGTAAAGCGCCTCGGGGAAGAGTGAGGTGAGGGAGGGGGCGGGGACAGTGGGGGCGGAGCCGTAGGGGCGGGGCCGGGGAGGGGCGGGGCTGAGGAGAAAGACCCCCCGAGGTACGACCCCAAAGTGGGCGGGCCCTGCAGGGGCGGGGCCGAGGCTGGGGCTCTGGCGGCCATGTTGAGGCCCCGCCTTTCCCTTACGGCTGCAGCTCCTCTTCCCCAAGGCGCCGGAGGTAAGAGTAGATCTGGACAGAGGCCCGGATGTTCTCGGCCGCCCTCCTGGGTCTCGTGCTGCACCGCTGACGCTGCGGGACGTGGTCGGGGCGGACGGTGAGGCCTGCGGCGAGTCGCATGGGTGCGACCGCGAAGAACGCGGCCCCGGGCCCCGAGCGCCAGGAGCGGTGGCAGGAGGCCGAGGGAGGGGCGCCGAGCCGAAGACTTTGTCCCGAATCCCTTTTCCTCCCTAGACTTGCGAGAATGCGTCACCCAGGGCGCTGGGGCGTGCGGTCTCTGAGGGCAGCTGCCGGTTTTTCGCGTCCTCACTGCGTTTTGGCAGCTGTTCCTGCCTGAAGTGGATGTGTACCCCGCGCGTGGAGGAGGCGGACCCCAAAGCGTTCGCAGCCTCTGGGGGCCGGGCCCCGCGGGAGCCCGCTTCTCCGCACGCACCAGCCGGCGCTTTGGGAGGCTGACAGTGTTGTAAACACGCTGTCAGTTGTGTAGGAGTCTGGAGGTCATCTCTCACGAGGTCGTCGGGGCGATGGCATTTGCACGGACGTTGCAGGGCCTTCGAGGTTGCAGGAATAATAATAACTAACATTTGTGTGCGTATCATGGCCAGCAGTGTTCTAAGTACGTGAATTAATTCACTTAGTCCCGGAAACAGCCCTATCAAACCGATCCTATTAAGGTCCTTATTTTACAGATGGGGAAATGAGACCGAGAGAGATGACGTAGTTTGCCCAAAGTCACACCTATTACCAGGGTACTGCCATGTAATAGTACGTGGTGAAGCCAGAAGTTGAACTTGGAGGACCTGGCTCCACAACTTGCTCTAAAACCATTGTACTGCTGCACCCAGTAGAAACATCCAGGCTGTGCTAGAATTGTACGTAATTGAGTTTGCCTAAATTAAGATAATAGAAAACAAGGCCAGAAAAATAGTGTGGGACCATTGAAGACAATATTGAGAACTAAGTTAAGGTGCTTGGAGTTCACGGATGCTATTTTTTTCTCCAGGGTGGATTCAAGATTCACCTATAGGCAACCCGTGTGCATTTTTATGAAGGAAAAGAAATTATGCTTAGTACACGGTTAGTAATGTGACCAAAGTATATATGGAGTTCTGTTCATCCTTTTGGTCAATTCATAGTTTCAATTTTGTGAAGTTTTAATGGCATCAAGCTTTATAAAAAAGTCGCATAATTATGGACACTATCTTCCATTCCAGTGACTTACTGGTTTTCAACTACTGGCCTGAGAGCGCAGTAGGATTAGCTCTTGGCACCTGTAGCAGCATCCTGGAAGTGGACAAGCATTTCTCATCTGCTAGTTAATATGGGCACACTAACCATGTTTTTAAATTGGCAGTATGCTTAACGCTACTGAACTATACACTTAGAAGTGGTTAAGACAGTAAACTTTATGTTATGTGTTTTTAATCACAGTTTTTAAAATAAAATTAAAAATAAATTTAAAAGGCTGATAATTCCAGGTAGACCATGTTAGGCCTGAAGATGTGTCCTGGATAAGGATCTGTTGAGCTGTAAATTAAATGGATTAAAGCCCTAGGCCTCCACGCAGGATTGATTTCAGTGAGATATACAAGAAGGAAACAAAGTAGAAAGCTAAATTTTAATTACTTGTGTGTAATTAGGATGGTGGTAGTGGGAATTCAAAGAAGGGGTAACTTTAAGACATTTCACATGTAGATTGGGCAAGACAGGCATAGATGAAAAGAGAAGCAATAAAGAAATAGAAATAGAAAATAATAAATAATAATAATAGATAATAAAAGAATATAGAAAATAAAAGAAATAGAAAAACTTGGTTTGAAGGTAGAAGATAGAAGCTTAACTTTAGATGTGTTGAGTTTTACTAACCAGTGGCACATCCTGTGAGAAGGGTCCAGCAAGAAATTTAAATTCTGGCACCAATGCTTGAGAATGATTGAGTCAAGAGAGGCAGATTTATGTTCTTCCACCCCCAAAATATAGCTGAAACTTAGGGAATGGAATCCCGTTTTTTTCAGTGAGAAGAAGATGTGAACCAAGATGTGATGGTCAGCAGTTCCATAATCGGTTGATGTTGGGAAGACCTGTGTAGGTCATTAAGAGCCAGTGGGGTGGGATACATTGCACATGGAGAAATGGATCACAGTCCATGAGAGAATGAGAAGGAAACCCCAGGTAGAGATGGATAGAAAACTTCTGAGGCTCCTGGGAAGAAGGAAAGAATGGGTAAAATACAAAGAACACAGATTTTTGGAGATAAATAACATTTAGCTTCAATAAGTAAATGGAAGAAAAGATTTCACAATTTGGCCTTCTGGGGAAATGGATGCTTTGTGAATAAAGATGACTTGAGTAGTTTTTACCTAATTTGCTTCCCATGTACCATGCAGTGAAAGAACCTTTGTTCTATGAAGAATATTGATGTGCATTTCATTGACCTTGTAGGAAAACTAGCACTGTGAAAATTTTTTTTTACTTTTGTTTGAGGTCTTTCTGGGGGGAAAGGTTGGGTTTTGGGGGTTTTTTATTATTCTACTCTGTAACTTCATTTCTCCCCCAAAATCTGTTCTAGAAGCGAAGTGAAACATCTGTCAGACAAATGACACTTGGTGCACACGATTACGTACATTTCTGTTTGTTTATTTCTGTGTATCAGTAACTTTACCATCATTCATAAGCCCAGTCAGTTTTCTCACTTCATCCTTTTTAGCCAGTCAGCCCAGTAGTCCTTAAGCCCTCATCTTTTCCCTTCTTTATCCTCCCTACATTGCAAGTCTGATCTACAGCTCTTAGCCTACAAGTTTTAGTCTAGGCTTCTTTTGATCTTTCTCTGCTTTTCTACTCTCCACTCCTGTTTTCTTCACTCTCAGCAGTTGACGTATCTCATACTCTCAAATTACAATTTAAAACTTTTTCTATTTATTGAAAAAAATATTTCTCCATGGGAATCTCATTCCAGGAAAAGTTTTTAACCAAACACGAAGCCTTGTGGCAAAATAGGTGTTAAGGTACTTAGATTATAGGCCCAGGGAAAGTTATGGTACTGTTCCGTAAGCTGCCACAGCTAGAGTAGTCACCTACCTCACAAGAGGAAAATGTCTCTGCTGAGAATGAGACGTGTCCTATACATCTGTATAACCTTTGTTGTGAAAATGTCCCATTAATACACCATTTGGTCTTTTTTCCAGGATCATCTACCCTTTGGTGCAGACGAAAAAGCAAGTAGCAATTGGACAGGTACATTAAAGTTTTATTTTTTGTGTATTACTTTGGAAGTTGAATGAAAAATCTAGTAACTTGGTTTAAAATACGCTATCACATAGAGAAATTCTAGTGAAAAATGTAATCACCTAGTATATCATATCATATATCATAATATATCATGTCTAGTTCTTAGCTTATGCCTTTTTTATTGAGCCAAACTTTTTTCTTAATTGATAATTGAAGGTAGTTTCTAGTTAGGGTAAAAAAAGCTTTAAAAGCTTTGATTTTATTTTTAGTATTTCATTCTGCCAATTTAAAAAACAGTATTTTAACTTTTTTCTCTGGCCAAATGGAAGGTGTTTGATTTTGAATTTTAATTAAAGAACATTCAAAGAGTGGAAGAAATAGACTAATTACAGGTTACTAAAATAGATGAATAACAAAGTGTAAAAACAATAGAGGTAATAAGCTAATTTTAAAAACTTTCAGATAATTGGTAGTTAGAAGTTAAAAATTTTATTCATTAATTCAACAAATAATTGTTAGGCACCTCTCACGTACTAGGTATATGCTCATTGTACCATGTTTTGGGAAAGCAGACATAGTCCCTGCTAGGTCTAAAAAAATAGGATTTCCTTGAAGAATAATTCAAATAAATTTTATTCCTTGGTCTCATGTGTATATATTTTAAAAGTATACATCTATCTCTGTTAATTCATTATTTAAGATAGTGTCATGAACAAGAATAGCTGAAGTTAACATTCAGTGATTCATAACATCTTATGACGCAGTTTGTTAAAAAATGGTCCTTTAAAGATTAAAAGTATAAACCTGTGAATGGAAGATAATTCTACCTTTGTGTGTAATTGTAATACCCTAATACTATAAAATTAGTCAATCTTAAAAAAGAGTATTTTAAAAACTCTCTAGGGAGGCAGGAAAGCATAGCAGCATAGTAGGGGCTCTGATGTCAGACTTTCTGGTTCACATCCCAGATTTCCAGTCCAAAGCTCAGTATTTGGATTTATTGAGATTTCCTAAAGGTAGAATTGAAACTAATCTTATTTAGAATTTCAGAAAGACATTTCCAAAATAAGCTTTCTAAGATTATGTTACATATCTTTTTAAAGTAACCTTAACACCACAACTGATCAGCGTACAGTAGAACATTTCACTGAGAAGACCACCAAGTGGTATACCTGTTCCTGGTATCTGAGGATTTTTTATGTAGTGTGTATGAGCTACTCACATGAGTGTATGAGATTTTCAGTAAGGAGGGGAAGGGACTCCATCCTTGGGAGATACAAATCAGAATCAGTCTGGTTTCTCTTTGCTCAACAGGTATTTACCATAAAGATAATGTTCCAGTTTTTTTGATTTATTATTAAAAATTAATAATGTGTGAGAAAAGAATTACCAAACTTCAGAATTTCCCTATGACAAACTGTACTTTTAGTTCACTCAGGACAGCATTTTGTTTTACTTCCTGGTTTGTTTTAAAAGGAGAAATGTTGATCTAAAAATTGTGTATCACTTTCTCTGAAACACTCTCCTAGGATGAGTAATTTGATCTCATTTAACATATAGGAAAGTGCCTGTGACACTGTTCAATAAGTGTTACCTGTTACTATTATTGAAATCATTATTGTTACATCATTTTCCTCCCATTTTAATATCAACCATAATGTCACACCATTGACTCCTTTGTTAGCGTTAACAGGTAAACTTAACAATTTTTAATCTTCTAAGCTAAAGTAATCTGTTAATAACTTATTTATATTCTACCTCATTCTAAAAAGAATTTGGGGGGTGGGATGAAGGAAAAGGACTTCCCTGGAGTTCCAGTGGTTAAGACTCTGCATGTCCACAACAGGGGGCATGGCTTGGATCCCTGGTTGGGGAACTAAGATCCCACATGCCTGCAGCACAGCCAAAAAATAAATAAATAAAAAATAAAAATAGAAAGAATTTGGGGCAGTCCACAGACATACAGACAAAAAAGCTTGTTAATAAATTAGTAATGACATACCAGAGTACTAAAGTTTTCTAAAGTGAGTATCAAGTGTAAGTGTATGTATCAAAATTAGTTTCATAATATTATTTATGAGAGAAAATTAGCATGTGAAACAAATTCAGGGTGGCAGACAGTTGTACATTTAGATAATTTATCCGAAAACTGTTTTGTTTCACATTTTTTAGGAACTAATTCTCTAGAAATTAATGAGATTAATCTTCACTCATAGGAGGAGAATGGCACTGAAGCAGATTTCCAGCAACAAGTGCTTTGGGGGATTGCAGAAAGTTTTTGAACATGATAGGTAACTACTAAGAAGATACAATTTAGATATCTCTAATTCTGCTTCCATCTATTTGATGCTTTAAATAAGCCTGTGAAAGATCACTGTTGCATGAATTACTGTTTACATGAAAAAAATACCTGTGATTTTTATCAGCTTTATTGTATCTAGTTTTGATATTGCTGATGGTGATGAACTCTTAGTGATAAAAAGTAAATTAAGGATGTGATAAATTTCAGTGCCAATGAACAAACGTAGTTTAAGAGCTTTAGAATTCATCTTTTATAAAAGGTGATTTATTATTTCATGTCTCTCTTTAGAGACAGTTTTTCTTTTAATAATTTTAGTGTTACATTGAGGATATTACATTTATTCTTTTAATTCATTCTGCTCGAAGTGACTGTGTACTATGCACAGCATAGACTCAGCATAGTTCGGTTGATATCAGTAGATCAGTATGCTAAATTGGCCTCATTCTTTCTTTAAGGGCTAAGGTATATTCCTTAAATGTTGGTGGAATCACTTATTTTGGACTTTAAATCACTTATTTTATGTTTCTGTCTTGACCTATGAGGAACAATTGATTTTTTTATTTTTTTATTTTTTGGTGACTGTTAAAATTACAGTGTTGAACTGAAATGCAAAATGAAATTTGGTATCTATTTACCACCAAAGGCAGAAACTGGAAAATGTCCTGCACTATATTGGCTGTCAGGTAAGTGTTATGCATTTGAGTTTTATAAAGGAGCTTTTTTTTCTTTTTAACTGGCTTAACTTATTCTTTAATCTTTACTTATTGGTGTGCTTTCTGAACCATTTATAAAAGACTTTAGGAGTCTGTCATAGTCTACTCTTACTTTATCCTGAGAATAGTTTCAGATCTACTGAGTTACACTTATTATACTTCTCTTTCAATTAGACCAAGAAATTTAGCAGAGACTATAAAGTTCTGGACTCAGTGACAAGAGCTTAGAAAAGTTATGTAGTTTGTACCTACCCAAGCATTTCTCAGAGACTTTACAGCTGAAATAGAACAGTGTTGTGTAAAACCAGGACACCTGTGATATGCTAATTAGAAACCACAGAAGGTAACTTCCTACAGTGTTCTCTGGAATATTTTAATTGGACTCAGATCTTTTCTGGCAGTGGTCTGGAACATCACACAAGAACACTAATGCTTCTTAATCAGAAGTGAATGTTAAAGACTCAGATGGATTGTGAGAGAGTTATTTTGAACCTCTATGCTAACTTTTCTTTCACAAGATGTTAGCACTTCATCTTTAGAAGCAAACTTATAAGAGATTCATAGAAGCCAAATTACGTCACAGGGTTCTAGTTATGTTTCTTTAAAATTGCTTCTTATAACTTTGATTTAAATCCTCCCTTATGTATGTTTCCTCAAAGATAAGCCCCAAATACCAATCTTTAAAAATGAGAATAATATTTTATTTTAAAAGGTAAAAATTAAGTGCCTTTCTAGTTTTAACTCAACAACTCATTTCTTTGATTGGAAAAAGCAAACCAGTTTTGCTGGAAGAACATTGGGTATTGACAAAAGCAACAACAAATTACGTTTTTTTTGGAAACGGTATTATGTAGCTAAAGATGCTCTTAGAAATCATATAACCTATAGAATAGGAAACTATTCAGTAGGACCAGGGAAATTATATATTACCCAAGATCACCTAAAAGAGTGAACAAGTTTTCTGATTCATGGTCCAAAGCTGTATTCATTCTTTTCTCCTGTTCTCTTTACATTTTGTTTCTGGTGAGAGTTACTGTAGTCATATCTCTTGTTAAAAGTCTAACCCATTAGGGTTGTTGTAACATTTGGTCTATGCACTATATTGCCATTCTACAGTTTGAAAAATTCTAAATTCCCAAACACATCTCATCCAAAGGATTTCAGTAATTGAAATTTTAGTGAGTAACTTTCAAAGGACAGCTCTGGGAGCATTTAACCTAAGCAGTTCTTGGATTAATACTGTTACAAATTTTATGAGAAGGGAAACTTTAGAGTCTTTTTCAGCATTATTTCTTAAAAAAACAAAAAACAAAAAAAAATTTTGTTAGCATGTTTTCCTGTGTTGTAAGAAGATTGAAGCTTATAAACCATTCACAGAATATCATGAGATAACAGTATTTTTGCTTTTTAGGTTTAACTTGCACAGAACAAAATTTTATATCAAAAGCTGGGTATCATCAGGCTGCCTCAGAACATGGCCTTGTCGTCATTGCCCCAGATACCAGCCCTCGTAAGTGTTCTTGTTCCAGAGATTCTTTGTAAATGTATAAATCTTTAAGACTAAGTTGTAAGTGGTATAATATATAAACAATACATGTTTTTGCTATTTATTAATCTTTCAGGCAACATCATGACTCTAAAATACCATGCTGTACATTTTCCTCACTGAATTTTACTCATAACCTCACTCTTAAGGGAAAGGGGGCAAGTTTTGCTATTCCCATTTTACAGATTAAGACGCTTTAAAACAGGGAGTGAGCAATTCAATAATGTATCATATTGGCACTAGTGCCAAAATACCCTACAATTCATAGGAAATAATTTTTTTTATTCCTTGGGTAAACTGTCTTGTCACATGGTAATTATCTTTTCTCATTTCTGTTAGTCATCAAATAGTCATACAGTTAAGAGAAATTACATTTAGAGAAATGAGAATATCAAATATTTGAGAATTCAATCCATCAGATAGTTGGAAATTGTTTTGTAACCCTAGAAGGGTCAGGAAATGGAATTTAAATGGTAATTAAAACTATCTGGAAGTTGAGTGGCTGGCCTTGGGAAGTAATGCGTTTCCTTTCACAGTCCATTTTATGTAAGAGTAAGCCGTGTCACAGGAAGTGTAATGTTTAATTCAGAAGAGCATCAAAAATATAAAATGCCTCGGAATAAACTTTTAAAATATGAAGATTTATTAAAAAAAAAATAAAATTTCCTATCATAAATGGAAAAATACCATGTTCCTGGATGGGTAGACTGATTATTATGAAGAGGGCATTTCCATCAAGTTACATATCACTATAATTTTATTCAAAATGCCAGTGGTTGGCTTTTTAACTGCATGCAAGTACGTACAATAAAGCTTAATTAGTTAAAAAAGAATATAAGAAAATCCCGTTGGGAGATGGGTAAATAGGGGAAACATGGTGAAATGATTCCAAAGTACATTAGGAGACATTTTCATTTCAAGGTAGCGAACTGACCACAAGCATTTGTTGCCCTTCCCTTGTGAGATCACAGTGGTACAGAGAAGTGAGGAAGTATTGGTAATGAGGAGAGTCATCAGAAAAGGAATATCAACACATTTCTGAAAGGTGAAAAGAGAGTGTAAGCCTTTTGACAGGTAAAACAGTGAGGAAGGGTATGTTCAGAATACATAGGAGGGAGCTTCCTCCATGAAGAAAGCCAGTGAATACCCCAGCCTGGAGGGCCATTCCCTCTCTTGCCTCATTGGCTAGAGCTAGTCACATGGCTCCACTCCAGAGGGCAAGGAAGTATGTGCCCCAAAAGGCAGAGAGCCCACAATGTTTGGTGAACAGCTCTAATGCAGATGAACTTTCAGGTTCATTTTAAAGTGTGTTATTAAACATGCGCCATTACTATGGAGTAGGTGAAACCACAAGATTTTTCCTTAATAGGTGGCTGCAATATTAAAGGAGAAGATGAGAGCTGGGACTTTGGCAGTGGTGCTGGATTTTATGTGGATGCTACTGAAGATCCTTGGAAAACTAACTACAGAATGTACTCTTACGTAACGGAGGAGGTAATTTAATTTACATTGTAATTATTAATTGATGACTGCCCAAATTTTGATTTTGGACACAAAGTCCTTCCAGTCCTAAGAATTTTAAACCAGGGTATGCTGTTGTTGAATCTATTTGGTACATGTTTATTAATTATATTCCTAAAAATTCCAAGGTTTACTAGTGCTAGTCCTATTTTCTGCAATTTAAATGAATGACAAGTACAATTTTAAAGAGTTTCATAATTATATTGATACTTACATAGACTACCCAGGTTATACAAAGAAAATAGTATATGAAAAAACTATTTTCTGGCAGCTGGTTCATTCAGACATATTTCATAGTGATTAACCATAATCAAAAAGGATAAGTGGTAAAGCATTGCCTCTATTAATAATATTTTTATGCAGTTTATGCATTTTTCTAAATTTTATAATTTTAATTGTTAATGTGCACATCATAAAAACTCAGAAATGATAGTATAAAATTTAAATCACCCAGAATCCTGTCCCTACAAACAACAACTATATTTTGGTATATTCCAGACTTTTTTTTTTATGACTAGTTTTCATATAATTGTAAAACATTTTTATCTTGTTCATTTTTCTTAGTTGTGTAAAATAAATATTTTCTAATATTCTGATTTGTAACATAACATGGTATTCTGTCATATGCTGTGATTTACCTTTTTCTAACGGAGTCTATTTATACATTTACATAATTTGTTTTACCATAATACGTATCACTGGATTGATTATCTCTGTTTATGATTTTTTACCTGTAAAAACTTTTCCCTTAGAATAGATTCCAGGAAGTGAAATTACTAGATCAAAAGCTTAGAACATTTTAAAGTTTCTTCTATGCTTTCTCTTCTTAAAGTTGCTTTCTAAGATGTAACATATGTTTTCCAGTGATGTATTAATAATCATTGTCTATCCGACATTTTCTTTTAAACTTTAGTAGTGTAAACCATTGTAAGACTGTGATTTGAAAGTATTGATTATTTTATATGACTTTGAAAAAGTCTTAACTTATTTCTGTCATGTCTCTTGTCCCACTATTAATTCCCTCTAGCTTCCACAACTCATAAATGCCAATTTTCCAGTGGACCCCCAAAGGATGTCTATTTTTGGCCACTCCATGGGAGGCCATGGAGCTCTGATTTGTGCTTTGAAGAATCCTGGAAAATACAAAGTAAGCTTGTAGTGACAGATATTTCCCTTGAATAGTATATTAGAAACTTTCAAAGATTGAAATTAAGGTACTGTTGTTTTAGTATTGGGACTAAACTTTTCTAGTGTTAGGAACTTCAAGGGGTTGTGGGGGAAGAGTATTAGATTTGACCACACAATATATGCTACAGAATCAGGAGTATAGGAATTTTATCCCAGTGGTTTCTCATTGGTCTACTAGAGGTATTACAAAGCAATTTTCATTGCTTCTATTCAAACTATAGTTTTCTAGGGTTTTTTTTCCCCTAAAAGTTATTAATGATTAAAGTTATTGTGACAGTATGTTATCATTTACTTATATTTTTACCAGGAATATTCTTGTAAAGTTGACTTTGATTTTCCGCTGTTTTAAGTGGAAAAAACGAGTAGAAACACTGAACATAAACTTTATTTGTGCCTTCTTTAATGAAAATGTAATGTATTGCTTTACATTTTTTTAGCACTATAGTTTATAAGCTTTTTTAATAAAACATACAAGGAATGCAGTATCTTGGAGAGGTATAGACTCTAAGGCTGTAATATAGAATAAAGGAAAATTGTTCACAGGGATTTGCACCGCAAGTCAGAGTTTTTAAGCAAGTTGCAAATATCTATTCATATTCAATTCAGCAAAATATAACTTGTTTTTAAATTTTGTTTGTTTCTGAAGTCTGTGTCAGCATTTGCTCCAATTTGCAACCCAGTGCTCTGTCCTTGGGGCAAAAAAGCCTTTAGTGGATATTTGGGAACAGATCAAAGTAAATGGGAGGTAGGTACTGGATGGCTATCTTAATACTCATTCTTAAGTTTTCAAATTTGTTAAAAAGCTACACACTGCAGACAGCATATTCCTAACTTACTCGAAGGTAGGGATCCAGAGCTAAAAATAATTAAAGTGTGTACGTATAACAACAATAACAGCAAAGAACTTTTTTAAATTGTATTGAATTAGGGCAGATACTCGGGGGCTATGTTTTTTTCTGCTAATGATTAGTTTTTGTGTTTATTTTCTAAATTAACATTACAAAAAATACCCCATATTACTAAATTTAGACTTACCTCTTATTAACTATGTGCTTAATTGTGTAAGAACCACGGGGCCTGGCCTTTGTTTTGTGTGTCTATTTCAAAGTCTAGCATCTCTCAGATTTGGATTTTAAATTCTAGACTTAAAGGCCTTTAAAAATAGATATTGTGTATGTAATGTACATTTATGAGAATATTTCCAACAGCAAGATTGCTCTTTCAAGCATAGGAGCAGATGCTTCTAAATAAAAATAAAAATGGCCCTTTTTCTCTGAGACTGATTTACTCCTGTGCAAAAATGGGCTATGTGAAAACTCCACCAAGAGTTTGAGTATTTTGCAAATTAACTCCTCACCATGCGCATGTTAACAAGTAGAAAATACTTGAGTAGGAAAAACAGCTTTTTTTGTCTTACTGCTGTTTATTCAAAATCATTTACACATGGACCCCTGTTTTATTTAAGATTGGTCATTGAATTTCTGACAAATTGGAAGATTAATCTTTTAGTCATTAGATTAGAATTTTGTTTTGCTTAGGCTAAGATTTTTATTATATTAGAAGAATGCTGAAAATTATTACTATTAGTTACTTAAAGAACAGTGCATTGACAATGCTTGTGCATCAGTGTTTTGAGTCCTCACCATGTGCAGAGTTTGCGTGGAGTTTTGAGATCTTATGTCAAGAAGGTGATGACCCTTTCCTGTCCACAGGGGCCTTATGGTCTAATAAAAGATGTGAGTAAAAGACCAACTGATTGGGAGAAGTAGGGCAGAGGTAGCCTATAAAGCAATCTGTATCATTTTTCTCCAAGTGGCAGTAGATTTTACTATCTTAAGTATGCAGTGTTTAGGCTATCATTTAATTTACTCTTAGAATAGGAAGGCCATGCAGAATTATGAAATCGTAGAACTTAGAACTAGTTGGACTTTATAGGTCTCCTTCCACTGTCTGCTTTTAAGGTTAAAGAAGGCAAGTCTTAAAAAAGCACGATACTTTAGAAGGGGAAATCTTTTGGTTTTTGCTTGTCTTGATC
Source organism: Hippopotamus amphibius kiboko (assembly GCF_030028045.1). Lineage (NCBI taxonomy): Eukaryota > Metazoa > Chordata > Mammalia > Artiodactyla > Hippopotamidae > Hippopotamus > Hippopotamus amphibius. Next base: position 60,292,226 of record NC_080199.1, on the reverse strand, counting down.
AAGGCATAAAAGTTGTAGTTAGTGAATGTACATGAATAATCAGTAGTTAAAGATGGATGGTAAATAGAAAATTATAGCTAGTGGCAGCTCCTCAGATAATAAATTTGAGTTGTTAATATGATTCAGATTATTCAAATCAAGTCTTCCTGCAGGTTCCTGGAGATAATAGACAGTTGGTGCTGTTCAGCAGATAGCAAAAGAGAGATTTATGTCTGGAATTAGTTAAAAAGAAGGTACAAAAAATAGACTTTATTTGAAATACAGAATATTTGGAAATAGGAAAAGTTAATGGAGTTAGAAGAAATAGTCAATTTGTAAAAGGATTTACAAAGAAAAAAAATTACTGTTTTTAGAGTTGAGAGGTGATTTAAGAACCTTAAAAGTTTAGAATAGTCTATGAAGAATACTTAAGATACAGAATTCTAGCCATTGGTCTAGGACTGCTCATAAGTAGTGAAGAGGCTGTAATTGAGAATAGAATTCTGAAGGCCTTGTAAATAAAAACCAGACAAGCCAACTTAAAAGCATATTTTCAATTTAATCAGCATTAGAGCTTAAATGACTTTAAATTTCTATTCTGAAGAGTATCTTTCTGGGAACTTTCAAATTTATTTTTCATTATTTCTCGTCTTTTATAGGCTTATGATGCTACCCATCTTGTGAAGTCCTACCCAGGTTCTCAGCTGGATATACTAATTGACCAAGGAAAAGATGACCAGTTCCTTTCAGATGGACAGCTACTACCTGATAACTTTATAGCTGCCTGTACAGAAAAGAAAATCCCTGTTGTTTTCAGATTACAAGAGGCAAGTACTAGGAAACCTTAGCTTATTGTAAATTAACTATAAAGGAAATGAGATTCCATAGTACTTTCATAATTTTGTTTTAGAATTTGAAAAGCTGCCTCTAGTAAGATACTTTTTAATTATAATAAGACATTTAAAGTGAAAGCCTTCCTATTCAGTTAATGATATCTAAGGCCAAATTCCATAGAAATAGAAAAGCTTTTGGCAGTGAGAAGTATTTACAATTTTCTGTCCCACTGTAAAATCAGTAAACAACAGGAAGTTTAATGCTTGAGTAGTACTTAATCATCAACATCAGGTATATCTTTCTTTACACATGCAGCTGTTGTTGCAGTAAAGTAAAAGGACGAGCTTCCACCTTAATTACTCTCCAGTTTATGTACACATCTTAGCCTCAGAAGCTGTGTATTATTTGTCTCACACACACATGCACTTTGTTGTTTGAGTTAGATACTAATCTATTTGTTGTGCTGCTTGCTAGTTTAAGAATAGTTACTGGATTTCAGTTGGTTTGCAAATTTTCCTTGACTAAAATACTTTTGACTATTCACTACTCACCTAACTGTATGCTCATACATCTATAATTAAAGAAATTCGGTGTTTATTTTTTTAAAATTATGTATTCATAAGCTTCAGAACATAATATAAACAAAATTTTTATTTCAGCGTGAAAAGTGAACACTGAAAATTATACATGGTTGCGATTTTTAAAAACATTTTTATTCATGTTTAAGGGTAATATGTCAGGCACATTGATCTAAGACATATACTTATGATGATAAGTGTTCAAATAAAGCTAGATCAATGTGTAATGTGGTACATTTCAGTTTACAAAAGTGTTTTCACAGCATTAGCTCATTTTATCCTCATGTGACCAGATGAGAGATCATTCCTATCCTATCCATCTGTTTGGGCTTTGTTTGTGTTTTTTAATTTTTTCAACTTTTTTTTATTATGGTAAAATACCACAATACCACATAAAATTTGTCACCTTAACTATTTTTAAGTGTACATGTCAGTGGTAATAAATACATTCATAATGTTGTACAGTTGTCACCACCATTCATCTCCACAATTCTTTTCATCTTGTAAAATGGAAACTCTGTACCCATTAAACAGTAATTCCCTGTTTCTCCCTGCCCCCAGCCCTTGGCCGTCACCATTTTACTTTCTGACTTTGACTACTCTGAGGATTTCATATAAGCGGAATCATACAGTATTTGTCTTTTTGTGACTAGCTTATTTCACTTAGCATAGTCCTCTTAAGGTTCATCCATATTGTATCATGTGCTAGAATTCCCTTCCTTTCTAAGGCTGAATAATGTCATTGTATGCATATACCAAATTTTAAAATCCATTCATCTGTCAATGGACCACTTAGGTTGCTTCCAACTCTTAGCTGTTGTGAATAATGCTGCTGTAAACATGGGTGTACAAATATCTCTTTAAGATTCTGCTTTTGGTTACATACCCAGAAGTTAGAATTGCTGGATCATATGGTAATTCTATTTTTAATTTTTTGAGGAAGCTCCATACTGTTTTCCATAGCAGCTATACTACTTTACATTCCCATCAGCAGTGCACAAAGTTTCCAGTTTCTCTACATCCTCCACAACACTTCTTTTCTCTTTTTTCTTTCTTTCTTTTTTCTTTTTTTTTCTCCTGGATAGTAGCCACCCTAGTGGGTGTGAGGTAGTAATGTGATTTTGATTTATATTTCCCTAATGATTACTGATGTTGAGTGTCTTTCCATGTGCTTATTGGCCATTTGTATATCTTTTGAGAAATGTCTATTCAAGTCCTTTGCCTAGTTTTGCATTGGGTTGTTACAGAATGCTTTTTTTTTTTTTTTTTTTTTAATGTATTGGCTGTGTTGGGTCTTTGTTGCTGCAAACGGGTTTTCTCTAGTTGCTGTGAGTGGGGGCTACTCTTCATTGTGGTGCGTAGGCTCCTCATTGTAGTGGCTTCTCTTGTTGTGGAGCACGGGCCCTAGGTGCGTGGGCTTTGGTAGTTGCAGCACATGGGCTCAATAGTTGTGGCTCACGGGCTCTAGAGCACAGGTTCAATAGCTGTGGCTCACGGGCTTAGTTGCTCCATGGCATGTGGAATCTTCCCAGAGCAGGGCTCGAACCCATGTCCCCTGCATTGGCAGGAGGATTCTTAACCATTGCACCACCTAGGAAGTCCCCAGAATGCTTTTTGTGTTGAGTTTTTTGAGTTATTTATGTATTCTGGATATTAATCCCTTATCAGATAAATTATTTGCAAATATTTTTCTCCCGTTTTGTGGGTTGCCTTTTTACTCTGTTGATGTTATATTTCGATGCACAAAATATTTTCATGTTCATGAAGTCCAGTTTGACTGTGTTTTATTTTGTTGCTTGTACCTTTGGTGTCATTTCCAAGAAATCACTGCCAGGTCCATTGTCATGAAGCTTTTGTTCTATGTTTTCTTCTAAGAGTTTTATAGTTTCAGTACCTACATTTAGTCTTTAATCCAATTTGAGTTAATTTTTATATATGGTGTTAGGTAAGGATTCAGCTTCATTTTTTTGCATGTGGATTCGAGCATCGTTTGTTGAAAAAACTGTCCTTTCACCATTGAATGGCTTAGCACTCTTGTCAAAAATCATTTGACCGTATATTCCAGGGTTTATTTATGGGCTCTCTATTCTATTCCATTGGTCTGTATTTCTGTCTTTATACCAGTTACCACACTTTTTGATTACTGTAGCTTTGTAGAAAATTTTGAAATCTAGAAGCAAGAATTCTCAGGGTTTTTTCTTCTTTTTTTAAGATTGTTTTGGCTATTTGGGCTCCCTTGAGATTCCACATGAATTTTAGGATGATTTTTTCAATTGCTGCAAAAATTGTCTTTGAAACTTTGATAGGGATTGCGTTGAATGTATAGATTGCTTTGGGTAGTCTTGACACCTTAACAGACCGTGCACATGGAATGTGTTTTCATTTATTGTGTCTTTAATTTCTTTCAGCAGTGATTTATTCATTGTACAAGTAGTTCACCTCGTTGGTTAGTTCCTAAGTATTCTTTCTGATGCTGTTGTAAATAGAGTTGTTTTCATAATTTTTTTTTCAGAGTGTTTATTTTTACAATATAGAAATGCAACTGATTTTTGTGTTTGACTTTGTATCCTGCTACTTTTGCCGAATTATTAGCTCTAACAGTTCAGGGTTTTCTACATAAAAGATCATATTATTTATGGACAGAGATAATTTTACCTCTTCCTTTCCAATTTGGATGCCCTTATTTCTTTTTTTTGCGAATCACTCTAGCTAGACCTGCCAGTACTATGTTGATTAGAAGTGATAAAAGTGGGCATCCTGTCTTCTTCCTGATCTTAGAGAAAAAGCTTTTGGTATTTTACCACTAAGTATGATGTTTGCAGTAGGTTTTCATGTATAACTCCTGGCCATCTGTTTTACAGATGAGGGGACAGGCTCAGAAAAGTAACCTACTTATCTAAGGTCACACAGCTAGTTTATGGTAGAACCAGGACTGGAAGAAAGGTCATTTGATTGCAAATACTATCCTCCTGTCATCTGTCTAACCATTTCCAAGCAAGGCAAAGCAGTACTCCTGAGGAGCCTTACGTTGGAGCTAACATAAGGGAAAGTTGTGCCTGACCTGCTACTTGTCTAACTCATGCAGTAGATCTTAGCAATCTCCCTGATATCTTTTTAATCTCCTTGATATTTTTAACATGTAAACAAGACATATATCATGTGGGAAAATATGTCCAAAACCAATACACTCTGTATACCTTGTTTGTGAGTATACATCATTTAGAAATAGATTTTTTTAGATTAATTTGAGCATTTATCATCAGGATTACATGGTTTAGATCAGTAATCAACCTTGAGACATTTGAGTGTAAATATTATAATCTCTGTATATATCAATATGATATATAGTACATTTAACTATATTAACTACAGCTATAAGTGATGAAACAAAGCAGGTTTTTTCCTAATGACATTAACATCTCGGCACTAGTGGTGTTGCTGCCTCTTCTGCTCCCCTTGAGTCTATGCCAGGAAATTCCATTGTTACCACCAACAACAAAGTTTTAGCCTGCCAACAAAGACTGAAAAATCTCTAGAGTTCGTTATAAAAACAGCAGAGTTAGAACACTGATGAAATTCTTGGGGGTGGGGGTGGGGATAAGTCAACTTTTTAATTTCTAAAATGCCTATTATCCCAAGCAACTGAAAAACATAATTGTCTGTACTTAATGAAGAGTCAAGACAAAGCATTCAATTCTTTTTTAAAAAAAAAAGTGAAAAAGTATTGAAATCTTCAGTCACAATTGTTAGCTCAGGCACAATTTTCTGTTCACTTTCCTAACAGCATGGCCAGGTTAAGGATAAACTACACAGTCTGAAGCAGATTATGTTTAGGTTTGTTGTAATTGAATGAGCCACTGAATGGACATACCTGGGCAGTGGCTCCAGAGAGGCAACTTTTCAGATTTTCAAGCCCACTTCCGTTGACTTCAGATTGCCTCAGGTCTGAGGGCCTTATCACCTGCTTTCTCATTGGCTTATAAGTACAGTATATCTGTATTTCTTTATGAAATGGGAGCTGTGAAGGATTAAATAAGCTGAAAATAATAGTGGGTAATATAAATAAGTGATCTAAGGAAGAAGAAAAAAATTATTGCAATCATGTGCATGGTTTACCCAACTTCATTCATTTTCCTCTTTTTAATGGTACTAAATGCTCACAAGCTATATTTATACTCTTATCAAAAAAATTGAGAGGGAAGTGTAGTCCACAGGGATATTTATTTGGATTTTACTTCATAATTTTTCTTTTTGTATTTTCACTTCAGTGAATCTGAATTGAAAATGCACAAGATAGCAGAATTCTGATAGCTAGTATACTCAGATCACATCTTAGTCTGAAGAGGAAAGGCCTAGTATGTCTTATTATCCGTTATTGAAGTAACATAGTGAAGAAAAATTTTCAGTGACCTAATGAAACTTCCAGGAACCAACATTGAAGCAAGGCTGTAGTACCTTCTCAAGTCTCAGGCCCTTTTTGAAGATTCAGAAGTTGTGTTGGCCTCTGTGCCTGCCTGTTAGAGAAGAGTAAGAACATGGCACAGAAGTCCAACAGTGCAGGGCTCCCTCACTCATCTGCATCCCCATGCCTAGCACAGTCACCTGGCTCATAAACTCTCAGGAAGTGCTTATTGGATAAACAAATGAGCACTTTCCGGCCATCTTCTTCTTTGTACTCTGAAGAGACTTCATAACTTGGGAATTCATGTCTGAGCTTTGCTCATTGGGTCTGGAAAATATGTAGGAAAACACTGCCTGTTAGAATAAATGTTCATAGCTGCTGAAGCACTGCTTCTCTTTTTGTGAATTGAGCAAAGAATAAAAAGAACGCGTTCATTTATTTTTATACTCTAAGGGTTAGAGTTTTGCTACCAAGGATTTTTCCATTTCAAGTGTCACTAAATGAAGGTAGCCACACAAGCTGCTTAACCTACAAACCAATTCAAAGAATTTGACGAAAGGAGCCACCCTCATTTCATAATATTGATAAGCAGAACTTGAAACAAGTCAAGAATGACACAGTCAGCTCTGATTATATAAACGTCTTATATCAACCAGAATGACAATAATTCACATGTATTCTCTTGCCTTTATGTTGACGTTTTAAGAAATCTTTCTTGGTCCCTCATGACAGGCCTTTTCTGTTTTCTCATGAAGGTATACCTTCAGTTAAATATCATTACAGAAGGACATTTGCTTTGTATTTTAGATAAAGTACACTGCTATCTTGCAATACACCCCTGAGAGCTCAAAATTGTCACTTTGGTTTACTCTGGGACATCTCTAACAAAATAATAATTAATAACAATAATAATGGTGGCTACCCTCTATGTGCCTAAAATTGCAAGGCCCTGAACATACATGAAGCTACACATGAAAATACAGCATACTCAGTTGCGTTAGGATTTTGTTAACAAGTGTTTTGAGGCGTCTATTTCCTTGCATCTACACCTGTTTTCAATCAGATCCATCTTTTCATCTGTGAAAAATGGCAAGTACTACTTGGTACTATATTTCACAGGTTTTGTGGCCTAAAAATCATGGGCATATTTAACCTCTTAACAACCCAGGAATTACATTGATGAAAAATGCTTTTCTTTAACTTTCTCTATATAAGAAACTGTCCTTCAGCTCTAAATGTAACTAATTAAATGGGACTGGCCTGATCATTGAAAGATGTGAAACCAAACAATTCCAAGCCTTAATTTTGACAACATTCCTGTCAGATTCACTTCTACAGTTTGACCACTGAAAATAGAAGACAGATTGCTTTTAAGTTACTTTGATGATTTTAAACTAGAACTCTTTATTAACTGCTGTTGCCAAGATATGCATTGCATACCCCTGGAAGTAAGAGATTGAGAACATTTACTGATTCATCAAAACCTTAGGGATTGTACCTTGTTCCCTGAAACCCAGATGATATCTTTATTAGGTCTATTTTTCTTTCTTAAGTGCTTAGAAAAATTCCTTTTTCTTCCCATCGGAGACCATTCACTCGATTAAGTTACACTTTCTTAGACTATCTTTCCCAGTTTATTCTATTTTGTATTTTAATTGTGTTTTGGCAGGGTAAGTAAGGGCTGTCCCCAAAATCCAGTTTTTAACACCCTTAGATTCTTCCCACCCTATTTTTCTTGTCCTTTTCCTTTTGAAAGCTACTTATTTTGTACTCAGAGGACACCCCAAGGAAATATTGCCTCTCCATTTGCCACTGATTACCTATCACTGATTTTATTTGACCAGATTTATAGAAACAGATTTATGGGAATCTATTTCAACTCAACTACTTGGCACATTACATTTTCTCTCTGCTTCCTAGTAGTTTTCAAAAGAGCACTGACCTTCTACCCAGTTTGGTTTATTGTTGAGGGATGTCAGAGTTTAATGAATTATTCCTTTTTCCTCAGATAAAGATACAGTATGCTTTTACTGTGCAGGAGGTCAAATTCTTAACATGATTGATGGTGGCTGTGTTTAACTTCCCAGTGATAGGGCGTTCAGGCGTTCTCAGGTTCTTTCTGTTGTTTATGTGTGCTTATTTTGTATCTTAACATTCTCTTATTGGTGGTGGTGCATTTCTTTTGTGAGCTGTAACTTCTTGCTGGTGTTTCTAAGCTCTCTAAATTCTGAGTCTTTTAAGGCCTTGTTGATATGACCACATGTTTACTCTGCACATTTAATTACTGTGTTATTTCCTCTCTTTGCATATTCAGCTAGGCTATGCAGAATGTTTCATTTTTCTTCACATTTTTGCTACTCTTTTTTCAGTGAAAATGTTGAGGTACAAGTGTGGTAAGCTTTACTTTGATTATAAACCTTCCGCATATTGTGATAGTTTGATATACAAGCAAATTAAGTGACGTGAGATATATTTAATATCCCTAATATTGATTTTCTGAGTGGTAGATAAATGTCTCATCATCTCTCTATTTTGTCTTCTAGGGTTATGATCATAGCTACTACTTCATTGCAACCTTTGTTACCGATCACATCAGACATCATGCAAAATATCTGAATGCATGAAAAACTTCAGATGAGAGAATCTTCAGGATTATAAAATTATAATTAACAGAATTGCAAGGAAAAAAGATTTTAAAACATTGGATTTCATAATGCCAAAAAATACTTCATTCTGTAGTTGAATCGCCCTCTGAGTAAATATATCAAACCTGTTTCTGATTTAAAAAGTTATTTTACCAGTGTTCACATGGAAAATATTTAATACCTTTTAGCTTTTTCAGGGTCATTTGGAAATCATTGTTGTATTGACCTCAAGATACAAAACATGAATGTAATCTCATTCAAATCAGGAAACGCTAACTCTGGAACAGAGAAAGATAATTTAGCCTAAACTCACCTTTCCAGACTGTCTTCTTCCTGTTCATTGTTACATATCTAGTGTCTAGCAACTGCTTGGCTTATAGTAGTCACTGAATTGAATAACTGTTTGTTAGTTGTTGAGTAAGGAAGTAGCCTCAGAAAGGTTAAGTGAATTACCCATCATTACACAGTTATTTGTGGGAGAGCTAAGATTAGAAGTCAGATTTCCAGAACCCAGTCAATGATAGTTCCTATCCGTTGAGTCAGATAGATTTGTGGACATTGGTGTATGGACCTCTCTCAAGAGACAAGAATTAAATACTAGATTCAATCTGAAATTAGGTAAGGAAACTTGTTTCATATGTTACTATAAAAGATATTTTCCTTTAATTACATGCAGAAGTTTAGCTTGATGAGCTCGCCAAGGAAAGTAATTGGTCTCTTTGTAAATACCAGAGTGTGTTCCTTTAAGAACTTAATGAACACACTTTTAAAACATGGTAGGTGAATTCTGGTTGTTTTAAAAGAAATATATTTTTCTGTTAAAGAGCACAAAAGTTGTGCATTTAAACATTCAGTACAAGTGCATATTACATGGTAGTTGAGGAAGACGTCAGGTTCTTAAAAGTTAATAAGTGCTATGTAAATGAATTAGACTGTACTAAAATTTTTTAAATTAGTACTATTTAAATATCAGTAGTCAAGATTCAGCCCTGCAATGAGCTACACACAGACTAAGTCTAAACAGATTTGTCCTCTAATAAGGAAAATTTTTTAATTCAGAAATTTTTTGCATGTTGTTGGTAATTCCTTTATAAAGAAAAACAGTTGTGTGATCCTGTGATCTTTGTATTAGTTGAGGATTTAACCAGAGAAGCAGAACCAGTAGTAGATATGTGCATTAAGAGATTTTTTAAAAGGAATTGGCTTATGTGATTTGTGGGGGTTGGCTAAGCAAGTCAAAAATCCATGAGCCAGGCCATCAGGAAGTTCAAGAGCAGAATAGGACTCCATAGGCAGAGCCAAGGCTGTTGCCCACAGGTGGAATTTCTTCTCTCTCAGCCTGTCTCGCTTTCAAGGCCTTCTGAGAAAGTAAGGCCCACCAGATTATCCAGGATTATCTTCCTTATTTAAAGTCAGTTGATTAGGGACTTAGATCATATCCACAAAATCCCTTCATAGCAACACCTAGGTTAGTGTTTAATTGAGTAACTGGGGACTGCTACCTTGCTAAGTCAGCAGATCATTATAAGAAAATAGTTGCTTTGCCTTTTTGCAAGGTAAATGTAAAAACATTTAAATACTTAGTAAATAACTGCTAACATATAGCCAATGATAACTAGTAAAGACAAAAGCTTTCAGTTACAGTACAGAATTGACCGTTGAGGACATGTAAATTTGAACTTGCTTTTATATGCCACAAATACTGACCTGGGAAGGCGTGAATTCTTATATATACCTATAAGATGTTCCCCCACCAGAAAAAGTTCTCACAGTCTCTCACATATAATAAGGAACCACCTCAATGACTTTATAATAAACAACAAATTACCTAAAAATGAACTCTTAATACTAGTCTTATGTGCTTCTAAAAGTCACCTGACAGAAGACAGAAACAGATATTAAAGGAGGCAAAGGGGTGGACAGATTTCCTGGATCAGTGAAAGTGATGTAAAACCCTCTTTATGATCCCTTTAAGAAAGAACACAGTACAGTAAAACCACCGTTCCTAGTAGAGGCAAGCCATGAAGTGGGTGGAGGTGTATTTTTAAAAAGATAAGCCAACAGTAAAGTGGCAAAAGATTTGATTGGGTACTTCACGAAATAGGACGTAAGCATGACTAATAAATACATGAAAATGTGCTTAACTTCATAATACCAGGGACGTGCAGATAACAATGAAATGCCAGCACACATCCACCTGAATGGCTGAAGTTAAGACAACAGAAATGCCAGGTCTTGGCCAAGCTGTATGGTGACCTGTTAATGGGAGTATAATTGGCACGGTGTGCTGAGATTGAACATGTGGCCCTTCCCAACAGTTTCGCCTGAGGTGTACCCAACAGAATTGTGTATGTAAAACCTATAGGAGAATATTCATAGCAGCACTGCTCATGATAGCCCAAATCTAGAAACAACCCAAATGCCAATCTACAATAGAATAGATAAAATCAGAGTATTTATACAGTGGAATATTCTGCATGAATGAAAATGAACACACTAAAACTAGATGCAGCAGGACGAAGGGCATCTCAAACACAAATCTTGAGTGGAAGAATCCAAATACAAAATTATAAACTATAAATCATTTTGTACCATTTCACATAAAGATCCAAGCCAGGCAAAACTCATCCATGATGTTAGAAGTCAGGATGGTGTTACCTATAGCAGGGGGAGGGGCGGGGAGCTAGGCAGAGGTGATTAGAGGGTAGCATGCAAGGTCCTTTAGAGGACTAGTGATGCTGTCTTCATCCGACTGCTTGGTACATGAGTGAGTTCATTTTGAAAATTCATCAGGCCATACACTTAAGATGTATGCACTTTTTCATATGTGTCATACTTTAGTGAAGTTTTCGAGAGACTATCATACAGAGTGAGGTTAAGTCAGAAAGAGAACAACAAATATCGTATATTAACGCTTATATGTGGAATCTGAAAAAAATTGGTATAGACGATCTTATTTACAAAGCAGAAATAGAGATGCAGACGTAGAGAACAAATGTATGGATACCAAAGGGGAATGGTGGAGGTGACATGAATTGGGAGATTGAGATTGACATATATACTGATATTGATACTATGTATAAAATAGATAACTAACGAGAACCTTGTATGTAGCGCAGGGAACTCTACTCAATGCTCTGTGGTGACCTAAATAGGAAGGAAATCTGAAAAAGGGGATATGTATACACATATAGCTGATTCACTTTGCTGTACAGTAGAAACTAACACAATATTGTAAAGCAACTATACTACAATAAATTTATTTTAAAAATTAAAAAAAGCTCTATTAAGTAGTCATGATGTGGAGATCATAAATATACTACTGCATGAAGAAAAAAATCCTGATGTTATACCAGGATGCTTATTTGGGGGGATACAATTTCCAGTGGCCACATAGATTCAAGTCATGTTGTGTCTCGCTTAGAAACCACTTAGAGATGAAGATGATGTGTGACGGCTTGTGAGTTCTCTGATTTTTTTGAAGATGCAAGTGAAGAGTCTGTATAAAGTTATTTCTTGAAAACTTACAGTGGAAAAAATCCCAAGCTGATAGTTTTTAAAAAATTTTAATATGTGTAATGCTGTGACAAATAGATATGAATTTTGTATTAACGAGTTCATAAACATTTTAAATTAGCCAAACAACTTTTTTACATATTCTCATCAGCAACATGCAGCTTTCCTCCTATTCAAGATTGTCTTGTAATTGGCCACATTGGACATACACGTTGGATGATATAGTCAAAGGGGCTTTAATTTTGATGGATGAGGTCATTTTTACAAACAAGTTATCTGTCTTTATTTTGAGTTGTAAAACATGAATTTTAAACATTATTCTTTAATAAATGTTGAAAACCAGGAAGAAAAAACAGGGCTTACACCCATCTGTGTCAACATCTTTGTGCTTCTTACTTTCTTCACAGTCCTGAGAATTTAAGTTCTGATTCAAAAACACTTTTTAAAAAAATAGAATTATTATAATGATAGTTTCAGAAGAAGAACACCTGATAAGTGTCCTGCTTCCATAGTTACCTTGGGCAGGTCATTTCATTCTTATTGGGCTGATTCCTCATCTGAAAATGGTGTAGACAGGAGCCCCTTCACCCTCTGACTCCCAGGACTGTGGAGCATAGGGAGACATGATGCTTGTATGAAATCACCCTCCTCCTACCCAGACATTAGTGACTGGCGCATTAGTGCCAGTGGACTCCTACCCAGACATTAGTGACTGGCGCATTAGTGCCAGTGGACTCCAAAGCGAGGCGTGCTCTCCTTACAGAATGCACAAGACTGTCAACGGCCATGTAATAGAGCTTCTGCCTGGATTTGTTTTTATTTCATTCCCTCCTGTTAAAATGTGTATTTTTCTGCATGCTTTGTAATAGAACACATTGGTATGTTAAACACATACAATTATACAGAAATAGTTCATATGCCGGGGAAACGTGGCAAGTGTGAGACCCTCAAAATTCCCCTACCAGCAGAAATAGAGATGCAGACGTAGAGAACAGACTTGAGGACACCGGGGCGGGGGAAGCTGGGACGTAGTGAGAGAGTAGCATTGACATATACACACAAATGTAAAATAGATGGCTAGTGGGACGCTACTACAGAGCACAGGGAGATCAGCTTGATGCTTTGTGAATACTTAAAGGGGTGGGATAGGGAGGTTGGGAGGGAGGCTCAAGAGGGAGGTGATATGGGGATATATGTATACATATAGCTGATTGACTTTGTTGTACAGCAGAAACTAACACAATACTGTAGAGCAATTATACTTCAAAAAGATTTTTTTTAAAAGTCCCCTACCACAACTTTTTGTGTAAAAGGATTTGTGAGGACCAACACAGAATATCTGCTGTGCTATTAATTTGTACTTTGCCTGTACCTAGGCTGCTTGGCTGTAGAAATAAAATATTTCCTCCAGGAAAACACAGTGTGTAAACTTCTTCACATCCTTTAATAGCTCTGGCCAGTCCAGGAGAAAATGTCTTGGGCTTCAGAGATAATAAAAGGAATCTAGACCCTTTGTAGTATTGTATTTGGCTTGAGTCCAGGACTCCAATCCCAGAGCACTGAATTTCCAATTTCCTTCATGTCTCTCTGGCCCCAGGTGTCAATCTTCCACCACTAGAGATGCTTAATGAGTGACAGTAGGTGAAGAAGAGAATCCTAGCACTTCCTCTTTGGGATGATAGCAGTATGTACTCAACCTGTCAAATAAATTATTTTCATCTTACTGGGTTTGTTGGACAAATTCAAATATGAAAGGAAAATGAGGTCTGGAGGTGGGAACTGAGTGAGGCAGAAGACCTTTTTTTTTTTTTTTTTTTTTGCAATTTATCAAGATGGTATTTTGGAAAACTTACCGAAATTTAGTTAGGGATGTGTTTGTTTGTGTGTGTGTGTTTAACCCCTGCATGCAGAGTTATAATATTGAGCACAGGTTGTTCACGTGGTGGATTGAAGGTGGATTGCCTTTTTGGTCATTGCTGGAAAAGAAGGATTGTTATTCTCAGAAGACTAAAACCTAGTCTTTTCCGTTTTCTTCTAAAATCATTTCAGTAAAATTACTGCCACCCAGTGTTTTGATTAGGAGAAGCATGATAGACCACACTAAAAAATAAAGGTGTCCAGAATAAATAGCAAATAACTCATTTTCTTAGTTATATGCGAAGAAAACCTGATGGACTACAGAAGTTTCCTGTCTTCAGTGGAGAATAATGCAGCCCATATGTTGCTGCATAGTGCAGAGGCTGTCCCAGCTGTTGGAATGATCATTTTGATTTTTAAGTATAAATCCTAAGATATTCCTGCTAACAATCCAGCCTTATTCAGTTGTTCTGACCCGGCTCATTGCACAAAGTCCAGGCTGAGGGATTATTGTAGGTGCCACCTCACAGGGTGGCTGTGACACTTACAATGCAAACCTCGAGCAGGGCCAGTCAGGTCATAGCTACTCAATAAGCACCAGCTATTGTATTCAGTTTTCTTCATCACTGGGATCTGTGACTACTCTGATTATTAAGATTTCTATAAGAGAGCAAATAAATTATTGTGGGTCTCATTATGCCCTTTTCCCCACTGAAATTATTATTTGTCTAACACGAACATGATAAAAAGAGGCTTATTGGGAAACAGACATTTAATTACAGCAGAATGGATTCTTTTTCCGGAGTACCAAGGAGGAAATCATCTGGAAGAGGAGGGGAAGTTCACTGCAGTGAAAGGCATTGGCCCTAAGTCTTCAAGCCTGGGTAGCACGTTGCAAAGTCAAGAAGAGGTGAAAGGACATTCTAAGCAGCAAGTGTAGCCCAGGAAACAAAGACATCCCAGACCCCGGCAGGGTGCAGGGGAGGGGAGACTGGCGGGGCTGCACCAGCCGGTATTAGCAGCAAATTGTGAACAGGTTGGAAAGGTATGGGTGGCACTGAAACCCGTTGAACAAGTAATAGTGAGGTACTGAAGGTGTTTCCAGTAGGGAAGAGACTTGATAAGACTTGTGCTCTATTCATATTATTGTGATCTCCGAGGAAGGTGGCAAGGATGAGGGATTCCGGGAGACCAGATGGACCATTAGCTACTCCTCTCAGGAACAACTGATGAGGGCTGGTACTAAGGTGGTAGGGATGAAGAGGGCGTGCTGGGGCTGAGTGATGTTTCTGAGGAAAGATCTACATTGTTTAGTGACCAATTGAAAGGGTCAGAGACACATCAGTGATGATCCTACTGTGTCTAGCCTGGGAGGCTGAGGAGGTGGTGAAACCATTGAATCAGGAAATACGTGAGAAGAAGAAGGGGTTTGGGAAGGTAGATAGGGAGTTCAATTTCAAATACATTAAATTTGAAGAACCTCCAAGTGGATGACCTTCACAAGGGCATGCTAGTGAGGATACCCAGAGCTACATCATTCTGGCTTTCAGAGGGGAAGCAGGACCTCAGATTGTGAAGATATGTAGATTTATATATATATATATAGATTTATTTATATATATATTTCACTACTGCTGTTGGCACCACCAGATATCTTCAGCATGGATGGAAGAGTGCCAAGCACTCCTCCTTAAAACAAAACAAAACAAAACGAAAAAATAGAAGGTGGAGACTATGAAGAAAATGAAACAAGAACACTCTGAGAGAGGGGAATAGCACCAGGAGGGAACTCTTGGGTTTCAAGTGGCAGGGGTTCAACCATCCCAAATGCTATAGGAGGGTCAAATAGAACAAGGACTGAAAAGAGGCCACTGGATCTGGCAATTGGGATGGGACCCATGACGTTATTATGAGTGTTTTCAATGGAGCGGTGAGGGTAGAAGGGAAGATGAAGGGAAAGTGAGGGCATTTGTTCATTTATTCAACAAATATTTATCAAGCACCTAGTACATATCAGGTACAGTCCAGGCCTTGAGGATAGAGCAGTGAACAAAGACTCCTGTACTCAGGGAGCTTGCATGCCAGTGTTGTGCACAGAATACTTTGCAAAGAACATTCTCAAAGGATCTGGGAAGACAGGAGACTAGACAGTTTTTTGAGCAGAAAGGTGAAGCCAAGGGAAGTGCTTCCTACAGGCTGGTAAGGGTTGAGCTTGTGGCTAAATCATGATAGATGGGGAGGAGAGGTTGGAAAAGATGAAGGTAGGGAGGAAGTAAGAGAGAAAGAGAGACAGAGAGAGAGAGACCAATCACACAAAATCCCTCGCAGCTGTGGAGAGGGTGTTTAACCTTGGAAGGCTAAGGGGTCATTTTCATTTTTTCCTCCAAGTCAGGAAATGATTTGACAGTTCAAATCTGATGGCCTCACAATGTAAAGTATTATTTACAATAGCCAGGACATGAAGGCAACCTAGATGTCCATCGATAGATGAATGGATAAAGAAGATGTGGCACATGCATACAATGGAATATTACTCAGCCATAAAAAGAAACGAAATTGAGTTATTTGTAGTGAGGTGGATGGACCTAGAGGCTGTAATACAGAGTGAAGTAAATCAGAAAGAGAAAAACGAATACTGTATGCTATTGCATATATATGGAGTCCAGAAAAATGGTACTGATGAACCTAGCGGCAGGGCAGGAATAGAGACGCAGACATAGAGAATGGACTTGAGGACACCGGGGTTGGGGGGAAGGGGAAGCTGGTACGCAGTGAGAGAGTAGCCTTAACATATATACACTACCAAATGTAAAATAGATGGTTAGTGGGAAGCTGCTGTAGAGCACAGGGAGACCAGCTTGATGCTTTGTGAAGACCTAAAGGGGTAGGATAGGGATGGTGGCAGGCAGGCTCAAGAGGGAGGGGATATGGGGATATGTGTATCATATAGCTGATTCACTTTGTTGTACAGCAAAAACTAACACAATACTGTAAAGCAATTATACTCCAATAAACATGAAAAAATTTTTTAAAATTCTGATGCCCTCCATTTTCCCTGTAAATGAAGAGACAAGCTGAGAACAGATTGAAAGGGAATTGAGACAGCAATCTGAAGAACTGAAGCAGGAAGTAGGAAAAGAGCCTAAGGACACAAAGTCAACATAAACTTCCAAGCAGAGGTGTATCAAGTTACACAGTAAAAATGTGTGACGTGTGTCTGTTTAACTCACCCCCACATGTTCATCCTCACTAGAGGTCATCCTCACTAGAGGTCGTGTGGCATCTTCCTCAGGCAGAAGACACATCTTTTCCTTTGTCCCAAGCCCCCAGCTCGTGCCTATAGAAGATATTTATGTGAAGATCAAATTCCAAGAGATCAAATACTTTCTTTTACTTCCCAGAGAAAAGCAACAGTTGTCAGGCAGCACTTATTGCCCACGTACTCAGTGTATTTACTTTGGCAGGTCTAACCACAGGGGAAAGCAGGCAGCCTACCCTTGCCAGCTTTTCCTCCCCAATCCCACCCCTACCCTACCCCATTTGATCCTGCAGAAATACTGATGAGTCTGCCCCACTGTCGTCTTTAAATACCCAGCAACTTTTTTTTCATGAGTGTGGCTGTACCAATCAACCTTCAAGTCCAGAATTTGAAAAGCACAGAGAATAGTAGTAAGCTTTCAGGCTTCAAGTTTCAAAGCTTATTTTGTAACTTTGGATGGTAAAGCCATGCATGGTTGGGTGTAATCCTGAGGAATTTGTGGGGTCTGGGTGGTGGATACCTCCCAAACATTTTTTCATCTCCCTGGTGTCCTGGATTGTGACAAACCTGAGAAACTTTAAATATGCTCCATCTTGGGATTTCCCAGGCTGGATTTGTGGTAAAAGTTCAAATCTTAAATCTACGGAAGATGAGAGCTGTAGTGACAAAGTCACCGGAGATAATATTTCCCCATCTACTCTCAGCCCACGAGTTTCCCTGTCATCTTCCTTTGCAGACGGGCTGATTTCCCCCCCATTCTTTCAATGAAGATGCAGCTTCTTAACAGATCCTAGCTTTGTGCACAGATTTCACATCCGACTCAGGACGCACCTTGAAAGTGTCCGTGTACCTGTTTCCGTGACACAAGGCCCATTATTACATCATCTCTTGGTCAACAAGATGGACGAAAGCTTCCAGTACAGCCACGGCTCCACCTTTGTCTTGTCACTCTGATTGCCAGCTCTCTCTGTGTTTAGAGATCCTGGGGATTTCCTTATTTCCTTATGATAACCACAGCAGTTAAATGTGTATTATTTATTTTTTTAAGCTTTTCTAGGCATATTGTTGAGGGAGGTTTTTCGGGGATATGAATACTTCAGCTCCCTTCTGGGAGCTTGACTGGGAGAGTTCTGCTGTGAGGTGTTCTATCTATACCACTTCTCAAAGCTTCCTCCAGGACTGAGCTTCAGTAGCTCTCTGTGGAGCCAGTTTAAGAACGCATCCCCTAGTGGCCACCTTCTAGAATGCACCCCCTGTTGGCCACTTTATTTTTTTGGCGGTAATGTACTTCCCCATCCCCTGCCTGGCTCCGTATCACCAAAGACCTAAGGACCCTTACCCTGATTTCAGGATATGTCTGCTTCTTTTAGGTATTGCCCATTTAATACCACATGCTTCTAGGTGCTTCTAGAGGAAGCCTCTAAAATATTCTGTTAATGCCTGCTAATGCCCACAATTTCTTTCAACAAACAATATTATCCTGGAAAAATGTGTATGTGCCACCATTAACAAGGAAAAAAAAGTCAGTATATAAAGTTGTACCATGTAAAAATGCATAGGAATATCTCGAAGAAAATATTTCAAAAGTTTAACAGTTCCCTTAAGGTGGGTTGACTGGTGATCTTCCCCAACTTCTCTGTGTTTTCCCAAGTTTCTGTGATGAACATGTATCACTTTGATAAACAGAAAAATCCCCGAACTAAAAAATAATCATAGCAATATTTTATTAAACTCGGAGAGAAAACTGGCATAGAAATTGGAATCTTCTTCCTGGACCTCATATCAAAATGCGGAATGCTTCCTCTCACTGTGCTTATCTGGTAAATCTTTTTTTCCTGCTCTTCTTGTTCTGACCTTGATCTGTCTTAGCTCACATTCAAACTGGTGCCAAGAGGCTCAGCTTATCAGGTTTTATTATATAAACATGCTTTCTTTTGTATCTCCAAACATCTTAAATATTGTGGAGAACTTTTTTTTTTTTCTTTCAGCTACAGAAATTCCACCTGGGTTAGCTCTGCTGGGAAGCCCTCCAGTACAGTGAAAAGGACAGAGGCCTGACAGAGCTGAACTTGACTCTGCCTTTGCTCTCTCACCTGCTGTGACCTTGAACAAGTTACTTGAATACTCTGAGCCTCAGCTTCTCCTTGTTAATTTGCACGCTTAGATTAGAAGCGATAGAAGCCCAACTCAAACTGATTTGATGCAAAGTCCTAGCCTCTTGGAAGCACTCGTGGAAGGTTTGCCCCAGGCTTCAGAAATACAGGACTCTTACTACTGGATCCAGGAATGCAAACAGCAGGGATTTCTTTGCTACATCTCCCTGCATGTCAGTTTTATCCTCTAGGCATTTTCCAGGTTTTATGTCTTCTGTCTTCAGCCACCAGGAAAGAATTAAAATTCTAGAAGAGACTTATTGGTCAATTGTGAATAAGAGTAGCAGCATCAGAAAAGAATCACACAAAACCCTATGGTATACAAGGCAGGGTTAGTTCCTGGAGGCATGTGGTATTAGGGGACAACCCCACAGATGTCAACGACAAGTCCCTTCCTTATTGCATTTTGGTAAAAGCTTTTGAGATAATGCACGTAAAGTTCCTTAATTGTTCTAACTGGCATCTCTGCAGTGCCTACTACATGATACGCACTGTTGTCGGCAATGGAGAATCAACAGAGAAGCAAACAGACAAGCAGCCTTGTTTTAATGGAGCCTATAGTTTAGAAAAAACACTTGACTCACAGTAACCACTCAATACACACTGGTCACTCAGGTGGCCCACTAGCATGTCAGTGTGGGGAGTAAAGAGAGGTCTTTAGAGTGGAATCCTGCCTTCTACACTCAGTGGGACCTGCTCTCTGCTAGCTGACCACCAACGGAAGATGGAAGATTAGATAACCAGTCCCACCGGGGTCATTGCTGCCCAATCTCTCAGGCTCACTCAGGAAGAACTAGGAAGTCCCCAAATGCAGCTGTTGGCTGGAATTCAGTCTCTGGGACAGTCCCCAGCTGTGGCCAATGCCATACGGCTGAGCTGCATGGGTGACCCTGATACAAACGTGCCCTTGCCCAGGACTCCTGCTGCCATCCCTCCCCACGTCCTTCATACATTCCCAGTTGCTCCAGCCAACTTACAATGCAAAGTGTCTGCTAAGCACGGGACTTCTGTAACGTACAGGAGACCAAGAGGGCTAAGCTTCTGGAGCTGGGCACAGTCACAGCACTTCCAGTCAGAACATCACAGGCAAGGCATAGCTCTTCCTTCCTGACTTGGTAGATACGGATCTTAAATGTAGAGGTCCTGACACCAGTCCCTGCTCTGGCTGTGGATGTCCGGTCTTGTATGTTGGGTGGGGGGTGGGGTGAGAAGCCAGAAACGATCCGCCACTGTTTTCCCTCTTGAATTCCTCAAAGCAGCTGCTCTTCTACCAGAGGTGGGCTGGATGTGTGGGGAAAATGGTAACACCGACCGAGACTCATGGGAGGTGTAATCAGGAAGCCACTTCACTCCCTGAGGGTCAGATTCCACAGGAGACAGTTGAGAGGGAGGACCAGACGCTGGGGTTTCACAACACGTACCACAGAAGCTTCAGGTTTCCTCGAAGACACTCCTGGAGCCACCACCCAAGGGACAGGTGGAGAGACCTGATATACACCTGGACTCCACTCTGCCCCCCATAACAGCAACTCTGCTTTTGAGTGTTGTATGTTCTGTGCATCCAGGGAAGATTTTAGTTTGAATAAAAATTGTCTTATCCTATATATTCATATTACATGTATATTTCTCACACACACACACACACACACACACACGATGGCTACAATCTGTTTCATCAGTGACACCCTATGATTTCTTTTCTGCATCTGACGGGTAAGTCAATCAGAAGATGGTTTGTACAAATTCAAAGTTTTAATGGCTGTTAAATCATAAAAGGAAGGATATTTGCACTGTGCACATTCTGTCCACTTAGGGCACTGTCAGCCAGCCATGCACATCTTATTGCACGTATAAACAATGGACAAAGATCTTGAAGACGTCTTAGCCATACAAAGACTGCATTTTCGAAGGGAAAAAAAAAAGCCATTTTACAAAATATTGAAGCCATTCATATTATACAGCCAACCGCAAGAAAATACTGAAAATTAATATCAAAAGAAATATTTTAATTTTGAAAAAAAATCTCTCAAAACGAGGATTACAGAGCTTCATGTTGCCATATATACACGTAAAATACTTCAGAACCCTGCATTCTCAATGCCCATCAAGGTGCAGTCATCTAAGTTCCTATTTCTATAATCAGCCTTTGACTGTTGCTTACATTGAATACGCTCTTTGTTCAAAGTGTTTTCTTTTTTACATCATTATGCTATTTGACGAAACAAGTATTTGTGCAGTACAGGAAAATATTAAAATATATTTTAAGTTCGGTTAAAGTGCACAGTACATTTGATAAGAAGTAACTGCTAGCTGCCAATCCAAATGACTGTTTTCAGACACCCCTCCCTCCTTGCCCAGACCAGAGGGCAGCCTTGGCGTTGGCTAATGATGTAAGTCTGTGTTCAATGCATACTGTCCTGGTGTCTTTTCTTTTGTGTTCGCCTTTATATTTGTCTTATAACTTGTGGCTGCTGCTGCTCTAAAATCTTACAATGGCTTTTCACAGAGGTGAAGATGCAGTCAGCATCCACAATATTTTTAAAGATGAATTACTGGGATATCTGGAACTGCAGGGTGAGTGCACACGCAGGTAACTGCCTAAAATACGTTGTGTGTCTGTCCACTCTTATGTGACTCTCTCAGACCAACTTGGACCCCTTTCCTTTGCTGGGTTTTCTCTAGTCACTGTTTTGTTCGAACTTGTTCCCTCCTGGGCCACTCAGCGTCACAAATGCTACTTACTTCACCTTCTCCTGAGCCCACCTTGCATGCATCTGCCTCACCAATTTACTGACTCGCTTCTGTGGTTTCACACGAGACACCGTGAATCTTGCCATGTTTTACGGACTGCTGTGAAAGCCACCAACTAAGCTGCAATAAAATAAGCACAGCTACAGCTCAGAATTGTTTCCTCTTTTAAAACGGGCAGTTGCCGAAAGTGCTGGTTTCCTGATCTAGGTCCTTCATGGCTTAATTCTTGATCACGCTCTGCCAAAGCTGCCCTCAAAAAACTTTTTGGTTAAACAACAATCTTTTCCTCATCTGCACTTTCCTATACCATTTCCTTATCATCTACCTTTGTGCTAGACTTTTAATCATCCAAGTTACAGTGCAAAATTACACTACAAGACACATAATGCCAACACTTGTTACTTCTTTGTGTTAAAACGTGAATGTTTTGTGCATAGCAAAATAAGTATGAACCCAAAAAAATAATTGTTCACATTTTATCTTCAAGTTTAATATGTCTTTTTTTTTTTTCCATCATAGCTATTTACAAACAACTTTGGGGTGCTCTCTTGATTTCTGTCAGTTCATTATATCAGGGGACAACAGGGCAGCTGGAATGTAGGAAGCTGGATGGAATGCAGAAATATAAATAAGACCAACGTTCCATAAACCAAAGTATAAATAATGCCTCCCCAGAAAACAGTTCTTGTCACAGAAGCACCTGTTTTTTTCCTTAAATTTTTTTTTTTGTCATATACACCAGAAAACATAACTATGGAGACCTAGAACTGCTTGCACACCAAAGAGGATAGAAAATAACTCAATATTTATAATATTAAAATAAAGTGTTTAACCACAAAAAAGCAGTAATAAAATAGTTTCCTAATTTACAATTTGCATCCAAAGGATGAATAACAACTCACTAATAAATAATATTTATATAAATATTTTGTATGTCGAAAATAGTTTTTTTAAAAGGCAATGGTCTCAAGAAACTTCTTGAAAAATTTGGTGGCGAAAAACCTGATTGAGTTCCCCTCCCTCCCACCCACCCTCCCCATGAAATACACAATGCGTTTGGTGTTAATAAAACAAATGCATCTTGCTGCAAAACGGTCGTGCTTGGTGTTTTGGTAATGGCAGTGGGTGAGCGTGGAAGGGACGAAGGAGGTTGTAGAAGGCATTGATGTGCTGCTTGGTTCTTCACAACCAGCTCCCTCACGGGTTTTAGGTAAATAAATACCTGTCAGATCTTAATGTTGGAGTCAGTTATGAAAGGTAGAAAATCTTCTTTTGTGTCCTTCTGTCAATTCAACTAGAGTCAGGGAATTGACAAGCAGTGAGTGGGAGGGTGGTGGAGGGGGCAGGTGCCGACAGCAGAGTTCAGGATCTCTGACCAGAAAAGCGTCTGAGTCACGACCCAAAGGAGAGGAGTTGGTCTCATGTGAATAGAGCCTTTGTTACAGTTACATCTAGCAAGGCTTGAATGGTGATGCCCACTTTAACCAGGCCTTTCTCTTCAAGGATGTGATGGGGTAGACACAGTTTTTCCTAAAAGGAAGAACAAAGCATTGATTTTTAGATGATTGGAATCTAAATACAAAATTTCGAGACACCACTGACAGAAGTTAAGTCGCACTCTGTTGTATGTCTATCTGATCACTTCAGACTGTGCTCTCGCTCTAGCTTTCAACCCACTGCAGAGACCTTTTCTGTGTTTGCAAAGAAAACAATGATTTTCCACAAGCGAGGGTTGTTCTAGAAAGACTTCCAATCATCCTGAAATGTGCAAAAGATCTCAACATTTTTTAAAAACCTTGACACTAAATAACTGAGCTACATACAGTTAGTTGGAAACCACCCACCAAGAATATATTAGCTTATATTCTTATAAAGTGAAATTGCACACAGCCTCTCGCACATTTTAAAGGAACCGGAATACTCATTTATACAGACCACACACCGTTCTACTGACCACAAAGCTGGATTTAGTTCATTTTATTTCCTGTGATCTCTGGAATGGAGGCATGCTTTCGTCACAGTTTATGAATAGCCTTGTAAATAAGCAATTTTAACCACAGCATGTAATAGCTTCCCTTTAAAGACTCTTTTATAAAACTGTCAAAGACACAAATGTCCTGCTCCTTTCTCAAGTTGTATTTTCGCTCTTGGGAAATGTCCAGCACATACTACTCAAGGAAGATACTCAAGGCAACTCTGTGTGGCACTCTGCACGCTCAACCAACAGTTTACAGAAGAGCAAAGACAAAATAATTTTACACGTTTCTCATCTGACCCTGGTCTGATACCATACAAGGGAATCTCCTTCCAGAGTGTGTCTCCTTGGCTGGGAAACGACACCACAGCAAACACTCCCTCTCATCTACCCGAAGATGGTGTGTTTTCCACAGTCCAATAACCACTGTTTTTAAGGAGAGTTGAAATGGGAGCTGCGTCAAGCCCCGGGCGGTGGACACAGTGCTAAACATGAAGCCCGCTGGGTCTCTGGGCAGAACAGCTTCCTTTCATGTGACTCTTGCTGGAGGAACCAGATCTTCCTGCTGCCTCACTCAACGCAGGACTCTCCACGAAGTACCCCAGATACAGGCATCCTGCTCTTAAACACATCTTCAAAGGACACATCATGACATCTCCAAGAACCTGCTCCACAACCTTGAAATGTCAGTGGATTACACACGCACAGTCTTACCATCCCCCATCTCTCCCACTTGCCTGACTTGTGGTAAATTCAGAGTATCTCAGGCTCTGACTCCGGCTCTTAAGAAATGGCCACTTGTCAGTAGAAAACAGCTGATTCTTTAAAACACAATTTTAACAATAATTTCAAGAGGCTGCTGTGTATCAAAGAGGATTATCTTGTCATCAATGGTGTGTTAGGCGGGGAGGTTATGCTGCTTGCCAACTTATTAGCCAAATGTCAACCTGAGAAAGAATAAGGGGTTCTGTCTGAGTTTGAACTGGGCACTAGGCCAGGATGGACGGTGCTTCCTCCTCGTGCCACAGCCAGAGGTCAGTGTGGACCCTTTCCTGACACCTTCTGCTTGCCTTGGGCTTGTGAAATCACCTGAATCTCATTTCATTGCTAAAGCTGGTCCCACGGGGGCAGAACTATATTTTCCTCATTCTTATGGCTTCCATAGCTCCCAAGAGGGAAATTATAAACTGCTACTAATTATGGTTAAGTTCCTGATGCAAGGCATTACTCGGGGGAAAAAACAAATCTTCACTTTACACCATACGCTAAAATCAATTTGAGGTGAGTTGAAGGCTTGTATGTTAAAAAAAGAAAACCAAAACATTCCTCCCAATAAAATATAGATACATATTTACTATTTGCTCTGAAAAAGGGATAGGGATGAAAATGTGATAAAAAACCCACAAAGATAAAAACAACTGATCATCTGAAAGTGTAAAGCTTCTGTGTCAAAAAAAAAAAAAAGAAAAACAAATTAATTAAAAGATAAACAACAAAGTGTAAAAAAATTATTTGCATCAAATTACAAAGGGTTTTATACTGAAACATAAGCTCAACACATCGGTGAGAAAAACACTAAGAGATCAATAAAGCACTGGGCAAGGAAAGTGAATAGAAATTTAAAAACAAGGATTTGCCCAAGGCATTTTGAACAAGATATTTTGCTTCTTGACCTCAGTGTCCACCTATGTTTAGTCACAAATGTTCTTGAATTCTAGAACTAATATTTGCACAGTCTAACCTCTGTGTGCCACACAGCTTTGAGGGAACTATCCTGAGTCCTGCTTGAGCTGCGACATGTGTCCACTGATGAGTGGTGGCTCCAGCGGTCTGCAGAGTTGAGTTTCCAAGCTAGAGGTCATGCTTGGGAAGGTTGGGAAGGTATTGAGGCCTCAGCCTCCTGTTAACAGGACGCTGGAGGTGTCACACACTGAGTTAGCTTACGGTCATCCCCTCTCCCAAGCATTTCTCACCTGCCTGGTCTCCTCACTCCTAAACCAGGTGCAGAGCTCAAAATGTCTCCCTTCCACCCTTACAGCTGGTGACAAGGAGTAAATAAAAAGGTGCCTCTTGCATCCTTTCTGGCTCTCTCTTTTCATTCAGACTTCCTAAGAAGCCCTGAGGTGCCCTCAGATGACATTATGGGGTTGGAGATACCTAAGAAGACCAGCGTCAGATCATAGAAACCTTATAAAAATTCATGGCACTTGTGGTCATTCTATCAAAGGACTGGGAGGAAGACTCTGATGGGAATCATGACTTGAGGTCCTAGTCGACAGGACAAGCAAGGGGAGCCTGCCGGAAACATGCAGGGGCCTCGAGGATGGCCAGAAGGCCACTTCCATCACAGTAGTCCTGTCATTGCCTATCCCGTGGGGGAGGGAATCCCTGAAGTGAACTAGAAGTCGTGATGGGGAAGGAACTCTGTGGATTTACAGCTGGATGGGAAACGACCGACAAGGGTCACCTTACCTTGTGTATAATGGATTTAAAGGAGAGAGGTGAACAGTTACATTGGGGTTAAATGCATTCAAATTTCACTGTTAAAGCAGATGAGCGGCTTCTGTTGAGAATGTAGCAACCGACTGTTCTAGGAGACCCATGAGCTCCTTTGGTTGTGTTCATTTTTAAAGCACGGAATCATAAAGTTGTAGCCTGCATAAAAATACTCTGACCCCCTCTGAAGAACTAACTCTTTGCATTGCTTCTCCAATGGTGGAAACAAATATTCACTCTTATCCCCTCTCCGACCCCTCTTCTGAGCCACACGGAGCAGAGCTGGAAAAGGCAGTCAAGCCATAATGACTAAATTCTGACTTTGCAAGACTCCTAAGGGTACCTCCTACAGGCCTGGCACCAATGCTACGGATTTGCATTGGTTTTTGTCCTTATGACAACTCTGCAAGGTAGATACAATATCTCTATTTTACGGAGGAGAAAACTGAGATGTACAGAGTTTAACTTTGCTGCAGTCACACAGCAGGTAAGTTCTGGAATCAGGATTTGAACTTGCATCTCATCTTACAGCTGGGGCCCCTTCCACAACAGCATGCTGTTTCCCATAATGTCCTTGACCCACAAGCGAACATGTCCCTTCTGTGCCCGGGAGACAGGAAGAGGCCCCTGGCCCCTCGGAGTCCTCTCCAGGCCAGTCCCACCAAATTCAACGTCAGGTGGGCACGAGAGAACCCTTAATTCCGGGTAGGGTGTTAGCTTTGCCACTCGGCTCATTTGGCTCCCCTTCATAGTGAGGGACAGACATCTCGTTCCTCTTGTTCTGGCAGAAAACGCCTCGTGGGAGCAGGCAGATCGCCATCGCTGCCTGGCTCTCCTCTTTCTACAGTTTCTTACGCTCCCCAACAGTCACAGGCCTCCTGCCAGGCCACTCGCTAGACAAAACGAAGTCACCCATGCAGCACATTTCACGTAGTTCAGTCTGCTTCTAAAATGTCAAGTCCTGGCACTAAACTGACGGAACCTTAAAACAAAACTGTCTGCAGCATTTTAATGTAAGAGACCTTCAGCTTCTGCTCTGCCACGTGAGAACTCCGAGGGGCAGTGTCTTCTGACGTGAAATGCAGACCATGTCAACCTCTTCCAGACAGAGAGGATTTCCTGTCAATCTTCATTCAATTCTCTGCTTTCCAGCCATGCTACTTTCTAGTCCTTCTTTCTAGAATATTTATTCTCTACACACATCTACCCCTCCTCTCAACTCCCTGACCCACACCCCTTCACCTGGCTATTCTTACCCATCTTTAAGGCCTCAGTGCAAACATCACGGTTCCAGGAATGTTTCGAAGACCACCCACTCCCCACCAGGGTCAGGCCCTCTGTCCACATGTTTCACATACAGAGTCTTGTACCCAATCTAGCACAGGACCTTACCACGTGGAACTCCTCTTTATTTGTCCACTAGGTCCACTGCACAGGGTCCAAAAACCTGCAAGCCAATCCAGCCCATAGCCTGTTTTTGTAAATAAAGTTTTACTGAGACACATTTATGAGTGTCTGTGGCTGCTTTCACATTACAGCAGCTGAGCTGGGTAGTCCTCACAGAGATGGTATGGCCTACAAAGCCTAAAATATTTACTGGCACTTTACAGAAAAAGTTTGCTGACTCCTGGTCTAGAATGTAAGTGTTTTGAAGACAGGGTCACATGTCATGGTCACCTTTTTATCCCCAAGGCAGGGTCTCATACAAAGAGTGTTCATTCAGTATTTGAGGAATGAATGAATGAACGAACAGAATCATAAACAAAATCCTGTGAAAAAGCCAAGGAACTGGACCCTGATAATCGTAAGGAAAAAAGTGTACACTCTATATACTTGATGGTTTATTGAGAACTAATTTCAAAATCTGAAGCCTAATTTTAAAAACCTAATCTGAAATAAAAATCACATTAAAATATTTTTCACCTAATCCAGAGCCACTTTCAAGCTCCTGAAACTTTAATCTACTGTCCATTACTTTCACCCTGTAGGTGAAACATCCTTCTTCCTTATGACAAAGACCAGCATGGATTTTAGAGAGATAACCCTAGCCACCATGCACTAAATTTAATTTCTTACAAATAAATAGCATCCGGATATCAAGTGCTTTTACTTATCTACTCACTGATGAAACTCCTACTCAGCTGTCTTGCTTTTGAGTTCTGAGGGGCGCCTTCCACCAGCACCATTTTATAAGGGTCTCTCCCCAAGGATGGTGAGCTACAGACAAACCACAAATCCATAACTGGAAGGAACTAACAGAACGTACTTAGTTGTCACATATTTTGGAAATCCTGACATGGAGTGGCAAGTTGCCACCAACTGGAAGAACTAGAGAAAGAGAACTATTTCAAATAGATCTTTCTATTTCAAAAAGAATATGTAAATATACTTGATAATTTTCACCAGGTATTGGAAGGACGTACTGAAAAAATGGTCTTTCTTGTGAGAGGAAGACTTAGTATGCACATATAACACACCCAACTAAATCCCCAACCACCTCTCAGATGACAAGCGGGTCGGCCGCCGATATCCCTAGTCACGTGGCAACAGCGGGCATCACACTAGCACGTGAGCTGGTGTGTGAGTACCTTGGGGAAGAACCATGGGGAGGCTTAATAATGTTCTGAACAGAAATGAACAGTAACGGCCAAGACAGTTCATTCCAAGTTTTGCCTAAAGGGCTAAATTAATTGTGTTCCGCTTGTTACCAGACTACTTGATGAAAAAATACCATCCAACAGACCCCCAGAGGAGCAGCACACTAGGGTACACATACATGAATGACACGAGAAACGAAAAGTGCGTCCAAAAAACACTCTGGATGCCGCAACTGAGATATGAACTCAGCTAAAGAATTATGTCAAGTCAGCGCTGAAAATTAAATCTGATCTCACGGCGTCGGGCTACCCCGTTTTTACTGACAGAATTTTCTTTCAGGTGGTCACCCAGTAAGTCATCTCTCTTCTTCCCCCGTGCCCCCCACCCCCTTCAAGAAGAAAAACCCAAACAGTGGTGACCATTGAAGGGAAGCCTCCATGCTCCGCAGAGCTGGACAGAAGTGTCGAGTGCAACTCTGCATTGCCCAGAGGTTAATGTATCGATGGGCCAATAACAACTTGGATTTATCACCCAAAATCGTGTTTATTAAAGCAACTTATGGCTCAGGGTGCTCATTAGACATTGTACAAAGGGATTTTATTGTGTTACAGATTGAAGAGTACAAGATAGCACCAAAGGCAATTCAGTACATCTGCGGGTTACTTACTACACAACTGATGTTAATTAGGTAAGTTCCATAGACCCTGTATTTCCCAATCAACACAAAATCAGGAGGGAAAAGCTCAGTTAACTCAAGATATTATCATGTAAAGAACGTCTCCTGTTAGAAAATCTGATCTGATTTACCAACAAAGGATCTTTATAAATATATTCTTCTAACTATGTGAGTCTTCCCCTCGATTCATGGAAATGTTCAGGAAAATAAAGTCATCTTCTTAGCAGCCATCTATAAAGACTGTTTCCATCTGAGTAAACTAGAAATTTATCTTGAGGAAGTGAACTCCATCATTCCCCCCCCCCCAATTTAAGAAACAATATTTGGCAATCAGATGTAAATTGAAGCACAGAGGAGTCTGTCTTCACCTTGGAGCAGGGCCTTCTCATATTATAAACGACATCCTAGGAATATCTTGGCCTAGATAAGATTCTAACGTCTTTTTCTTTAAATGCAAACTGATCACATTGCTCCGAAAGCAGATATAGTTATTAACATATAATTCTTTAGGCTTACTTAAATATAAAAGCAGGTTGCTAATGTCACTGGAAATCAAAGGTTAAATGGAAATTTCAAGTCACTGAAGAAACTACATTCTTCTAAAATAAGAGCAATCTTATTTGCTCCTGCCATAGTAACCCAAGCCCTAGGACCAAGAATGTTCCATGACTCATGGTTTTCTTTGAAAATAAATACTGTCAAATCCATCACATTCTAGACCTGAAGTTATGATGTGATGTAGCAAAAAAAAAAAAAAAAAGAGAAATGACCCATTACATTATTTAAAAATAGAAATCCTTTTTGGAAAATGCGTTTCTAAGAGCCTCAGTCAGAGTAGACCAAACAAGGAATAAGAAGTAAAAATATACAGAAAGAGTGGTGTGCAGTGGATCCTCCAGGGGGCGCTCTGACCATGCCAGACCCTTCCTCCCCAGCGCCCCTTCTGCACAGCTCTGTCTCATGCAGCAGGGCAGAGGGGCTCTCTCAGGGTGGAAGCGGGGGAGGTCACCCTCCCTGGTGCCCTTCACAGCTCCCACTGCAGGAAGCAGGGAGGAAGCCAACTGGATGGCCAGCAAAGCAATCATTCTCCAGATGGTATTTTTCAACTTGGTCAACAGTGTTATTATTAAAGATTTTTTAGACCAAATGGGACCCCAAATGCTGGCTTTCTGTCTTCCCTGCAAGGCGGCCCCTGTACAGCTCAATTGTCCAATCCTGAATTAGGATTCGACTTAAATACTGACCCAATGGAAAGATTTTCATATGCTAAATCCCCTCTGCTACTGTTCTGGAACCTTCTTTGGCTCTACCCAGGGCAGCACATCTCACTGGGAGAGAGAAGAGGCACTGCATAGCACTGCTGCTGGCACTATGTGGATGAGGAAGCATGAGGTGTGGATGCACTCTGTCCTCACTGCTTCTCAGCAAGTCAGAGAAATTATTTAATGGGAACTGCCTTCTGTAAAGTTTGTGCTTCTGGAAATTCTGATGTGTAAACGTTCCGCTTCAAAGTCGAGCGATTACTGAAGAGATGACAGGGATGGAAGTTTGCAAGGCAAAGGCTCAAAGGGAGGAAGGACCCTGCCATGGAGCAGGGCGACAGAGCAGAGTGTAGGGATGCACATGCGGGCATTATGCAGACAGAGCATTCCAGCGGTAAGTGATATAGATCAGCACTACAAAGAGAATATGGACAAGACAGAAGCTTATAAGGTCCCTGGAGCGGAGGGCAGAAGTTGGTTGTGGGGCTTTCTCCCCGAGTGCCAGCAGAGTGTCAACAGTCTTTCGAATGTGACGAAAATCCAACTGCAGGATGTCATACGGAGAGCAGAGGTCAGCCTATTCCGAGGGCAGCCATCAGAACAGAAAGAGACAGTGCATACAATTAAAAAGACACAGAACAACGGCTGGAAAGAAGCACACATTTTTAGTTACTAGCAAATGGCAAGAGTAACCCCTTATTTCAAGCAGGAAAAACCCATTCCACCAAAAATTCTTTTAATTAATGACAAAAGGAAAGCAGCATACCCAACGCATTCTATGCAAATAGGACCAAGAAATTCCTCACCCAGAATCTCACTATGGAGGAATAGAATGTTCTGTGATTTATGTCATTCTGGTATTCAAACAGTTTTAATATTTAAGTGGTATCATGTGTCAGCAATGGCATAAAAATAAGAGCTTTTCACCTGGGACATTTAGGTCTTCACCTTACTGAAGGGAAAAATACAAACTTTAAAATTTAATCCCCACCTTTCCTCGCCATTAGTGCATTTTTTTTACCCTGGTCTATGAAGACTGGGTATAAAGTATTTCTCTCTGAAAGGTAACACATGTGCCTGATTTGTTTTCCTTTTAGGCTTATTGATAAACTCTGGGGAATGCTAGTTCTAATTATGTCCCAACATGTGCCCCCAAAGTACATTAGATTTCACATTTTCGTAA
The DNA here is from genome assembly GCF_030028045.1 of Hippopotamus amphibius kiboko. Lineage (NCBI taxonomy): Eukaryota > Metazoa > Chordata > Mammalia > Artiodactyla > Hippopotamidae > Hippopotamus > Hippopotamus amphibius. Next base: position 60,260,062 of record NC_080199.1, on the reverse strand, counting down.
TGGACATAAACCAAAAGTCTAGAAGAGGCTTCTTAGATCTGCAGTTAGAATAAAAGTACACTCCTGCATAGAGGTATTATGTAAATTTCTTCACCACTAAACAGGTAAGGTTGGGGGCACAGGCCTCCACGTTTTGTCTGACAGTCACCATGTATGGAGGCAGAATTCCACTTTATCAACTAAACACAAAAATAAGGTGCGGAGTCTTGTGAGTTGATCTCTGGATGCTTACTGCTATCAGGAAACAAACGGTTTTCTGATACCCTGAATTCCTGAACCAGAAATTACCACAGCTTCAAATTAAAAGTGATTATAATTGATATGTCAGTATGAAACAAAAGTTCTGGCTTTGTTTCCAAATTAAACAAGGATTGAAAATATTTGTGATATATTTCGTAAGTGTAGCTTTATGTCCAAATTAGGCAAAGCATTTAAAATATATACAATATATATTTTATAATATACTTTGCAACAATATTGCCCTTTGTTTTAGCCTCACTGCTAAGCAGATGCAAATCACAGAGCAACTGAAAGATGATTCTAAGATATTGTGTCTTGCTTGTATCTTCTGCAGTTAGCTTGATGCCCTCTGGTTAGGAGGGATACTCAATGTAAGTGGGTTGAATAAGATGATAAAATCCCTAATCTCATTTTAATTTATGAAGGTAGAGACACTCTTAACAAAAGATTTTTCAAGATATTAATAAATCATGTTATATCTATTCAGATCATGCATCTGTTCTCAGTGTATTTGGAGGAATCAAGCTACCACTGTTATTTTCTCAACAAAACAGCTACACATAGAATGGATTTCACTAGGACAGAGATGCTTGTCAAGAATTAACAGATGGGAAAACATCTAAGAGAAGTAGTTTTCTATTGCAATAAGAATTTTCTTTTGCAATGTTGTGCTTAGCCAGTGAACTCTTAGCAATACAGACATAAGACAGAAGGCACATATGCACGCTGAAATGTGATTGTCATAAAAAGTGGTATTTCCATGTTAAAAGTAAATCATTCCCTAAAATGTCCGGTTTGTTCCCCAGCAACTCCATCAAGGAACTCAGAATTAGATCGTCTGTGGTTTCCCGCGTATTTATTCAGTAGTCACTTCTCACATGGGTAGGCAACACAGACCATCCTTCTCATTATGGAAATAAATTCATGATGCCACAGATTCTGCGCTTTATTCGGATTTAAGTAGGCAGAGCCTAGACTCACGGTCCACAGTGGGTGGTTTAGATTAAATCACAATCTCTGAAGAAAAAGTACGGGTCTAAGATTGGCTGGAAGGCAAAAATCTGAAGGATCATAGTGTGAGGAGTGTGGGCTACTCTCTGATTCTATACCCCCCCCCCCCATCACACAGCCTAGGGCTGTCAGATTAGTCCCTCGAGGATGCTATGATTGGAACCAGGGCTGAAATTGCCAGGGGAACCTGGGAGTTTTCTGACCCTTGTGCTTTCCAAATTTCATTCTTAATAAGAGGGACTTAACAGATTATGCTTTATTTTTTTCTTATAATTAAAATAGGAAAACACTAAAAAGGAAGGAAATATAAAGAGGCCAAATTTTAGCACGTATTTACAGGGCATTAGTAATTACTGCAAGGCATTTAAAAAATATAGTTCATACACTCAGAGTCCCCAGAGGCGAGTGCAAATGCTAATTCCCATTAGAGCGAACAGAAATCACAATCGCCAGAGGTTGACTGATTCTCATACGAGTCAACACAAGGGTGCGTGACTAAGATTACTATTAAAGATTAACTCAGGCTCCCCAAATGTTACAGAAAGAAACAAAAATGGAAGCAGATCTATCAAAAAGTCTAATTTACAGGCATTCTGGGTATAATACAGACTAAATTTTAAGAAATTTAGAATATATTGTTTATTTAAACTTAATTTTGAAAGCAGTATGCTTACAAAGTATTTTTAACCTAAAATATCATAGCACAGGAATGTTGATGGTCATTCTGAAAATTTAAAGCCCTAATTGACAAGGTGTAATTTGCCGAGAGTGGAGTGAGGTAGCAAAAGGTTTCCAGAATTTTCCCCAGATATATGAGAACTAATCACCAATGTTATGCACTTGGTAATTCTAATATCAGCAAGCTAATTTATCTAGAAATGTAGTTTCAAGTTTTTTAAAGATGTTGCTTCAAGAAAAGTATTTATTCTCAACCATGTACAAATGTAGACCATTGACCAGCAATGGTTCTGCCATCAGAAGACACACGGGGGAAAGGATTCTTACATGAATGGTGATAAACACCTACTAACTATTAGAGATGTCTGGTTTTACAAGCTAGAAACAGGCTCTTTTTTTTTTAAGAACTTTTATTGAGATAACAGTTAACATACTATAAACTGCATATATTTAAAGCATACAATTTGGTATCCCAATCTCCCAATTCATTCCCCCCCAACCCCCCCCTCACTCTCCCCACCTGGTGTCCATGTGTTTGTTCTCTATATCTGTGTCTCTGTTTCCGCCTTGCAAACCAGTTAATTTGTACCATTTTTCTATATTTCCCATATGTGTTAATATACGGTATTTGTTTTTCTCTTTCTGACTCACTTCACTCTGTATGACAGTCTCCAGGTTCATCCATGTCTCTACAAATGTCCCAGTCAGGCTCTTCTTTATAAATTATGAACTTAAAAATTTATGTTAATAGTAACTTGGTGTCAACCTACACCTCTGGTTATCCAACCGCAGAAGTAACCAATGTAAATGGAAACTTAAAATAAATCTTGTAATAAGAATCTCACCACTCCCCAAAAGCGTTTACTAGTTATGATTTAAATTGATACTAAAATCACTGATTTGGGGGGAAAAGGCATAAAGGCTCAAAGAGTCGAAGGAACTCATATTTCCTATTCTCAAGATTAAGACAAGCAAACAAAAAAGGTAGCTTCACTTTATAGAACACCTTTCAATTTAGAAAATTCAGATCATTTACATAAACTGTCCTAAACCCCCACAACCGGTATAAAGTAGGAAATGTTTTACAATTACTTTCAAAAATAGTATCTTTATAAAAGTCAACAAAATACAAATATGAAAGGTACTGATAAGAAGACTCAGCCATGATTCCACTTGTATCAACACAATCATCGTTAGCATCTCAATGTACTTGAGGATTTTATTTTTAACTCCATCTGGCTGATGCAGAGGCTGGATGCCAAGTGACCTGTCCCTGTGGACATGGAATGAAAACCTTCCACCTCCCACAGTCTAGCAAGGACTCCAGGGCTCTGTGCTGCCCAGGCAAGGGCCTCGTACAGTTGATGGAGTTGCTGTCCTAATCCTCTTCCCTCTTTCCTCTCTGGAGACGGAAATGAATTGGAAGGGCTGGGCAACTAGAAAACAAGGTGCATTTCTATTCCAAGTTCCTTACTCCTCTAAATAGGGCAAGTCTGTTAAATTAAGGGCCTTGCTCCTTACAGAAGTTGGAGGCCAAGGCTACTCATTTAAAATCGAGTAGAGAGAGACCAAGGTGTCCATTCTCAGACAGAGACCAGGGGCTCCCCCCTCAGAAAGGCCCAAGGCATCTCCACTCAGATAAGGACCAAGACTTTTCCCCTCAGAAGGGGAGCAGGGCGTCTCCCCTCAGAGACCCGGGCAACTTCTCTCCGAAAAAGACCAGGGCGTCTCCCTTCAGACAGAGACCCCAGCAACTTCTCTCTGAAAGACCAGGGCGTCTCCCCTCAGACAGAGATGTGGGTGACTTCTCTCAGAAAAAGACCAGGGTGTCTCCTCTTAGAGAGAGAGAGACCAGGGGAATCTACCTTCAGAAAAAGACCAGAGTGCTTCCCCTCCCCCAAAAATAAAAAAATAAAATCAAGGTGAAATATTTCCCTGATGAGTAAAAAAAATTATCTATTTTCTACTACTTTGATGCTTCACAAATGAGAGATGTCTCTGGACCTGTAACAATACTAATGAATCCTAAAATAGCCCGAAATTTGGATCAATTTGGAGCCAACCATGCATCCTCCACATCAAGGTCAGAGGCCAGGAATGACCCAGCTGACTCAGAAAAGGCAAAGGAAGCCTCAGTATGTCCACAAATAGCCTCATGACCCCAAGGCTTAACTGAAATCAGATTCTTGTGTGATACAAAGAGTATATCGTGAAGAATTTGGAAGCCCACCAAAGGTAAGCCTGTGCTCAAGATCAAGTTGACACGTGCACCAGAGGTCAGAGACAGCTGCACAGTCTAACCACCGGCATCAGCACGGCAAGGGACTGTGGGATGGTGCCAGCAATATCCCCGCATCCCCAGGTTTTCCAGGGTGCCTCGATGGAAGTGAGGTAATGTTCCTGCAGCTGAGCAGCTGTTGGGGGAGAGCAGTCATGGGGCTGCGGGATGGGGCTGAGCGTCCATGGACTACTAGCTCAAAGAAACGTTAAGGGTCCAGTGATTTTCAAACTATGATTAGCAATAGGACACTTTCCCCCCCAAAGGAACTCTTAACTGGAAATCCAATATATGCCAGAGGCAAAGGAGAGACTGTGTGGCTGAAGCAAGGGGGCGGGAGTGATCTGTGGCCCCCACTTGGCTTTCTGTCGCCTCCTGAGCTCTGAAAGAATCAAGGGCTCTGGAGAATGCGGTTTAATCCATCACTGAAGTCCAACACCTGCCGTCTGCAGAGGAGCAGGGGTCTGTGTCACAGAGAAAGAAGGCAGGTGCTTGAACCCAGCAGACCTGGGTTCAAACACCAGCTCTGCTGCCTCCCAGCTGCGAGCGTGAGCTTAGGAAATTGTGTAACCTCTCCGGACCTCATTCCTCATGCGCGGTAATAAAATATTTGCCTCCAATCCTCAACGGTGAGCGCTTGAGAAGATGAAGCAGGTGTAAGTTCTCAGTGAATGGTTAACCGCTCCATGCTTTAACAGGATTCCATAACCAGTTAACAGCACAGGTGCAGCTAATTCACCCCAAACCTCGGGTCCCTCACTCTGCTCTCAGATCCTCTGCACTCGCCCTCACGCTCTCTCCTTCCAGGTGATGTCCACTCAATCTGTCCCTTTAGTTGGAGAATTGGCCCCAAACAGACAAATAAAATCGAAAAAAAAACCCCACGGCACCCGAAATGGGCAGCAGGAAGACAAGGGACCCAGGCTGAAATAACTACCTGAAGAAATACTAACTCTGCCATCAGAAAAGGAACTTGCAAGGGAGTGCCATTTCCAATTTGTTTTTAAGGATCTTTCCTTGGTATTCTCATCAGCAAACCTCTTCCTTATCCCAGAATCCCTCACAGTTGATGGCAAATATGCCTACTGTTGCCCTAACAGAATTTCTCCAGAACCCTGACGCCAGCTTCTTTCTGTGACATCAACCCCTTTCAGTAGAATCAACCGTGCCAAATCCTGTCTGTGCCCCTGGACTGAGAAAGGTATAGATCCAGCCTCATCCAAATGTCACGAATAACAGACAGAGGTCTAGAGTCGCCGTACCATCTACTACATACCCTAACCTGCAGATAAACTAGGCTGCTTACGCTGTCTGTAACTCTGAACGCAGCCACGTCAAAGAAGCCACATTTATAGGTAAGCCACTCCACTGAGCACATAATAAAATGCTTCATGAACCTTGACCAAGCCTGAGGCAGATACCTGGGATTATGTCCCTGGGGACTTCTAAAGGAACTATAATAAACTACAACAACTGGAACAATTTTAAAATTGCTTCTTTCCCATCCTATTACTTTATATGTAATAATTTAACCACTCCGCAACCACATTCCACCCAGATGATCGTGATTAAAACTAAATAAGCTGCCAACTCTGACTTTGGTTTGTAGTTTCAAACTGTGATTCTACTACAAAGAGCTACGAACTCGGGCTGAGAGCACAGCTGTGACTTTTCAGTCTCTACAGGGTGATTTATCATTGTCAATTAGATACTGAGCTTAAAAAAATACAGAATTCCAGATCTCTGTGACTTATCAGTATGTGTATGTAGATAAAGTTATGGATGGAGAAGAAAGCAGGATAAGCTTGCAAATTAGGAGGAATTCACTAAGCTACTGGAAAATCAGTGAATATTTTGTTACCCAAATATTGTTTGAAGCAAAAAAGAAAATGTAACGTTAAAGGTCCTCTGCTCTTAAATACCAGCCTTTTAAACTGTCTGATGGCAAGGAAAAATTTCTGCAACTAGATCTGTGATATAACTATCTTTTCAGTGTAAATCATGAATTGCAGTGTGCCACATATACAACCATAGCAAATACTTAGTAATATACACCCACAGCAAATACTTAGTAACTTTATTATTAATCATTTAGTAACTTTACTATTAATCATTTTCCCAGTTGGCTCCCATAATGATGTATAAATAACATGCCTTTTCTTGCCTCTCCTACTTGACCTCTAAGCATCAACCTTAAGTAGTGGAAGAAGGGCCACTATCTAAGCAGGAAGGAGTCATCCACCCCTCCGCCAACTTAGTATTGTATTCCTAGATGAAAACATTTCCTCATTTCCAATAATCTATTCCTCATTCATTTCAAGAGATAAAAGCATGTGCCTTTGAGTGTACAGCAAATTTGCCAATTGCCCTCCAACTGGCAACTTCTGGTTTTCCACTAGAATATTCCTTTCTTTAACATATCTCATTAAAGAAGTTCAACTCCTAACCAACCGACAGCCTTTTTCTAGTAGCAATGAACTTAATGTAACTCTGGTCACCAGTAAGATGTAACCGGATTATCCATCAGGATGGATATAGATGTACACACAATCACACACACACAACACAAACTTGAAAATCACCTCAAATATTAAAAATCATTTCAAAAATAGCCTTAGTGATATGTTTCTTAGCATGGTTAAGTGCGACACTGGCAAAAAAGATGATTTACTTCCTGTAATTCAATAGTCTCAGGAATTATCAGTTGCCTGTTAGTGCTAGGGGCATAATTTAGAAATTATGATAAAATTTTCTCTGCATTTTGATGCTAATTTAATTTCCTTTTCCTCACTTTAAAAGGAAATCATAATTACCAATCTTTATGCACAATAAATGGTTAAGGGCATTTACACTTCATTTTGTCACCATAAGCAAAGAAAAATGATGAGTTTTAAAATATCACAGGGGATTGGTCGTAACTCATCAGCACTTTTGAGTACAGACACATATAATTTACAATCTGAAACTCTGTATGATAATTCTGATTCACACATGGGAAATTTTATTAACCCATGACAGAATCAAATTATTTCAAAAAGGTACATTTGAAGCCAAGAATGTATGTGCAATAGCAAAATGTACACATACAATATAGACACACAGATTAACATTGCTGAAAGACATCTGGATTGATCATAAAGACATTTAGTACCTTATATAAAGATTACACTGTTTAAAAATGAATTTGTAAGCTTCTTTTAATTGGTACAGTTTTGACTTAAAGATGCTTTAATAATTCTCTCCTTTTCCTCAAATAAGATTAGAAGCCCACCACTAACTCTCACCTTCAAATGTCACCAAGCTGAAAAAAAGGAAGGAAGGAAGGAAGGAAGGGTAAGAGGGAGGGTGGGAGGGAGGGATGGAGGAAGGGAAGAAGGGAGGAAGGGAGGGAGAGAGGGAGGGAGAAAAAGCCTTACTCAACTCCAATAACTAACTCCTATCGCTGAATAGAACTACATGAAAATGTAATTCTTTCACATATGCAAAAAACAGTATCTCATGATAGAGTCTGTAGTTAACTTTATTCCTGGAACATTACAAAAGATAGAAGAAATTTTTTAAAAACGTAATTTCTGTCTATTTCTGTTTATCACAATGATGAAAAGCTTGTCCACTTACCTCCAAATTCTGAGTGGACTGGCTTTTATCTCCCTAAGAAATCATTTTATGTTACTGATAGTAAAGTCTTTAAAAGACCTAAATCAGCTACCTGGCTGAGTTTAAGGCTCGGGCTTAGCCTGAGAGAAAGAAAAAGTAGCAAATTATTGCTGCGCTGACTACAGGGAATTGTCAGTTGGGTCTACAGTGGACTAAAGGGGAAAATGGAAATGGAAACAGTTAACAAACTGTAAAGCACTATACAAACACTGTTATTATTACTGGTAATGATGAATGATAATAATAACATTAATTATAATATTTTCAATGCTGGTTATTTTGATCTACATGTCCAAAACCTACAAGGAATGAAAATCAACAAATCAGTGATCAACTACAGGTCTGCTCTGCTTAAGAGCTTTGGATAAGGAAAAAACATTACCTCCAAAATTCTATCCTATGTAACCCAACAGAAGGCTCACTGAAGCTTCAGCAATTTCTGCTCTTTGAATTGAGGATCAAGCTGACTAATTTTATTTTTAAGTTTGGAATTCTGCATTTATTTCAAAAAACCTTAAAGAAATTATGTTCCCCTTTTCCTCAGAATTGACCATACCATTTTAAGCCATTTTTATTTCACTGCAATAGAGTAATTTAAACTAATATTTTATACAACTTATTCAACATTACTCCTCAAGATAGATTGAGACAAAAAAGGATGGACAAAGGTGTATATCTATTCAATGGGTTCAAACACATAGATTAAATAAAATCTTTACTGAAACATGATTACTGGAACTAAGTTTGATGTTACCTCTGGTACTCCTAATTTTCGGCATGCTTCCAAAAAGTTTTCCACGTTTCTTCTGCATTTGGCCATGCTGAGTTTAGGCTATAAATGCAAATATTCAGAAATATAGAATTAGTAAGATAAATACTTGTAATAACAGGTTATATTTTAAACTTTCTAAATGCACAAGTAATACCTGTTTATTGAAGAAAAATAATACATAAGCAAACAGAAGACAATAAAAAATTATCCAGAACATCCACCTAAAGAAATGTTAATATTCTGGATTATATTCTTCTAGACACTGTGTGTGTAGATATGCATATATATGTATACACATAGATGTGTTTATATGTAGAATTTCTGCATGTGTGTATACATGTATACACGTGTGTGCAATAATTTCTGCACATGTATGTGAATGTATATGTGTGGATACACGCACACACAGTTTTTATGAGATCATACTGTTGTGTAACCTGCTTTAGTCTACTTAAACGTATACCATAAACATCACCTTTTCCCATCAACAAATATATTTTTATACGAAGGGTTAAATTCATCAGGCCAATGACTCTCTCACCAAAGCAATGGGTTTCATTAGAAAGCTGATGATTCTTCAAGGAGAAGAGATTTAGAGGTAGGGCTGGGAGCAGCCTTCTAGGTTAGAGCGAGCAGCTTCTGCAAACATGGGAGTGGACAGTGAAGGCACAGACTAGAGATGGAAGCAGGTTCTACCGCTACAGTGTGACTGGGTCTGGTCAATGGGAGCTCAAGATACTCAGTGAAGAATTTCTGAGACGTGGATATTTAGAAACATTTCTAAAAAGGAAGACTACAATATAATAACATAAGCTGAAATATTGTGCAGTGGTTAAAATGGATATTTATGAGGAATTTTAATGACTTGGGGAAAATAGGTTTTCATAAATTTTAAAAACTACTCAACAGTATATATGAGAAGCCCACAATTCAAAAACAACTTATATGTAGAAACAATGCTAGGAACATAAAAGCCAAAATGTAATCAGTGGTTGTCTTTGGGTGGTGGGATAGAACATGATTTATTTTCCTCCTGCATGTCTCCATTTTTTCCAATCAAGCATTATTTCCCATTCTATTTTCAATTAAAAATTTTTATTCAAAAAAGATAAAAGGTGACAATCAAAGAATGTAGCATTTTTTCCTGAAGAATTGATCAAATATACAAATGTATGTAGATACATGATTCATATTGTCCTCTTACACCTTATAAAACAATAACTGTATATTTAAAATTGAAGGCTGAGAAACTGTAGTTTCTTTCTTAAATTTGGGGGAAAACATTGAATGAGAATTTGGGACACAGCTCCAACAACTTAATATAGTTTGGATTTCACAATTTTTTCAGATTCGAATAGGACAGAATTGACTGCCCAAACTAAGGCAGATAAAGCAGATTTGAATCAGAAGTCACATTGGTTTTTTGTTTGTTTTTCCTGTGTTTTCCGAGGCAAAAAAGTAGTCTGTCTTTTGAAAGGAAAAATACGTTCAACTGTATAGAAAGAAAACTGACAGCTGAAGTGGGATTATCAGCTAATTTTTCCTGCTGTCAAGAGAAAATAAACTAAGGCAAATAATGCCACTAAGATGCTTTCCTGGGTGGGGTGGATCGAGGCAAGGGGGCTTCACATGAGGCTTTCACTCCACATGCTCTTCATACGATATTTTATGAACACTATGCCTTGAGGCTGAGGGCGCTGACTTTCAAAAATCTGCTCATAAACAGTAATGATCACAATGGCTTGCGTTCACATGTATATCATATGTAGGACCTCATTTCATCCTCATGGGAGCACTTCTATGACAGAGAAGAGCCAATCAAGTTAAAGAGAGGTTAAATAAGTTTCCCAAAGTCATATGGCTTATACAGATGTGGAATTGGAATCCAAGCCCTACATTCTTAGCCCCTCAATTCTTCTGCTTCACCTAATAGCAAATAGTGTGGATAGAGGTTCTTCTCAACTTGTCTGAAGCCTACGTAGGCTTCAAAGACCAGCTGATCTTTGATTCTCCCGCCCTCATCTGAATGATCATAAAATAACTCTGTAGCTCTCTTTTGGACTGTAATATGGTCCATGATGTATAGGAAGAGGATCCCAGTGCCAGCTTTATCTCCCCAACAGGGAGACGAGGATTTTTAGGGACTAATGGTGTCTCACTCAGTCTCATCTTTCCCATTTCCTCGGTATCTCCAATCTTGGTATCTCCCCTTGAACACAGAGACTGATCAAGGAATTGCTGAATTATTGACCAGCTGACCAACCTCTGGTTTGACAGGTTACTAATGATATTTTACACAGAATCCACATCTTTTCAGAGCTACCTAAAATCCTCAATAATTAATGAAGGAGAAAGATTCCATTTAGAAGAGAACACACAAACCAAAAGAAGTTTGCCAAAGACTTCTCACTGTTTAAATAATCCCTTGTGAGGAATGAATCTTTATATCTCTGCAGTCTTAAAGTTAGCACCCCAAGCAGTCATTTCTTTAACGTGTTTTGCTTTATATTTGAAATAAGTCCCTTTTCTGTCATTTACATATTTACTTTAAATATTTTCCGTTTTTACAGTGAAAATGTTGCTTCATTCAGAAATGCTATTCCTTTTCTGCTCTTCTAGTTGTCTGGGACTCAACACAGAGGATCTGAGCAGGGTCCTGGGGATCCCATCGGTAATTTTAACCAGCAATACTGTCCCAAAGGAGTTTGTTTCCCCGTATATGGTGTTACTTACGACTGCTGGTGAGGGGACATGGATGCTTGCGACGGAGCGCGGGCGGATGTGGTTGACCAGATGGCAGAGGACGACGCCATCCATGAGGGCAGCCCCCAGGTCTTCGTGCAGGCTGACCTTGAGTCTCATCTCGATGCTCTGGGAAGGAATCAGAAGAAAGCCAATTGCTCTCAGGCAACTGAGGTAAAATACAGTTATGAGTATTTATGAACCGAGACTTTAGGCTCATTATGGAAAAGGATAAGAACACCTGGAAAACACTGACATGATTTCAACCTTTTCGAAAGATATTAAAATAAAAATCCCTCTGTAGAAAAACAAATTCAGTTGTGTCTAAAATTTTTAATTAGTTGAATTTTAAAAATAATGGACTTCTTGAGTGCAACACTTAGACAGCAATGAAAAGAGAAAAACAGAATGAGTTGACCAATAAAAGCTAAATCTATAGTGATCGTTTTGGCATGTATAAAAATATCACCACTATGTTGTGTACTTGAAACTAAAATCATATTTTAATTCAATTATACTTCAATAAAAAATAAATTAGATAACAAATAAAAATAAACAAAATTAAAAAACCCAAATCCAACTGATTCAGACAGACAGCAAGGGGCAGATAGAGGATTAAGGGATGCTTTTCTCTTAGATTATGTTTTAGTTCAAAAATCAAGTTTTCTCCCTTCTAAAAAAATAAACATTTTATTTTGAGATGATTATAAATTCATATGCAGTTACAAGAAGTAATACAGAGAGATCTCATGTACGCTTTATCCAGTTTCCCTGCAAGGTAACAACCTGCTAAGACGTATACTACAACTTCACAACCAGGACACTGACACTGACAGAACGTGTCCATCACCAAAGGGTCCCTCACTGTTTTACAGCCACACCCACTTCCCCCCCACCCCCAGTACCTCTCTGGCCCTGCTCTCTTTCTCCTCTTCTTCCAGGCCTCCCATGCCATGAATGTGGATCATCTGTCACACTCCCACAGGTCCCCAGGGCTCTCTGCTCATTTATTTTCAGTCTGTCTTCTCTCTGCTGCTCAGATTAGGTAATTCCTATTGTTCTTTCTTCTAGTTCACTGATTCTTTCCTTTGTTACCTCCATTCTGCTGTTGAGCCCATCCCCTGGGCTTCTTATTTTGGGTAATGTATTTTGCAGTCCTAAATTTCCACTGGTCCTTCTTTATGTCTTCTATTTCTTTGCTAAGATTTTTCTGCTCCTTTGCAGAGGCATTTTATTTTTCCCTTTGTTTCAACTGCATTCATAATTGCTTGTGGAAGCATTTTTATCATGAAAGCTGTAAAATCTTTGTCAGATGATAACATCTCTGCCATAACAGTGCTGTCATCTGTTGATTATCTTTTCACATTCATTCTGGTTCTTGGTAGAATGAGTGATTTGTTTTTTTTTTTTGGCTGAAACCTGGACATTTCTGGTATTATGTTATGAGACTCTGGATCCTATTTCAACTTTCTGTTTTAGCTGGCTTTTTTTGACACGGCTCTGGCAGGGAAAGAGGGGTTACCACCTTGTTACTACTGTGTAAATGCAGATTCCAACTTGGTGTCAGCTGACTGGGGTGGGGGTGGAAATCCAGGCTCCCCATGCGGGCTCCACTGACACCATAGGAGGGGATGGGATCGTTCTTAGCTGGTGGGGATGAAATTCCTGACTCCCAACTTGGCCTTCTCTGATACCATCCCAGAGGAGGTGAAAGTCTAGCTGCCTACTCCATCTTTGCAGGCATGGGTAGGGGTGGGGCCACAGGTTTTCTGTAGTATTTAGCTGGAGTAGAGCCTTTAATGTCTAAAAGTTTTCCATCTCACTAGGCTGCCCCTTTTCGGGTCCTTTGACTGAAGTAAGCAAGCTTTCATTGGGACTTTTTTTCCTTAATTTCTGCCCATTAGCATTTCTGATTTCCAACTACTTCACCTCCAAGTCTGAGAAAGATAAGGCAAAAGAAGAAAACCCAGTGGACTCACCACCACTGTCATTCCTAGTCCCAAGGAGCCCAGCTGGTCTGAATTATTCTCTCCACCTTTCAGTGTTCTCATGCTTATTTTATAAATTATATATATATACACACACACACACACACTCTCTCTCTCCTCAATAGACTATAGGCTTCACGAGAGCAGGGACCTTTTTGTTCTTTTCTCTATCCATCACCTAGACTATACAGCCTGGCAAAGAGTACTAGTCAATCATCATTTGATAATGAAAGGAGAAGATGTAGTATAAAATCCACCCCCTCACGAAGATTCTTATATTCGTCTAGTTCATGGCTATGGTCCTTCTCTTTGAAGTTAAAGAACTTATCTCATGATGTGACACCTTTAATAACTAATACCAGTGTGTTCTCTGGTGACTGACTCTTGTCCTGCTGCTTACTTGCCACATATTGAGGTATGATACCCTAACTAGACACAAAGACCATGAGGGTAGACAACTACATACACAGTTCCCACTAGGAACTCTGCTGGGGATAGAAATAGGACGAGGAATAAGACAGCCATGGTCCCTGCCATCACTAAGCTTGAAATCTTCCCTGGCACCCAGCACAAGACTTCGCCCTTGGTAAGAACTCAACTGGCTTGCCTACTAAATCAGTGGTCCCCAACCCCCCGGCCGGTCCTCAGCCTGTTAGGAACCTGGCCGCACAGCAGGACGTGAGCAGCAGGCTGGAGGGTGAAGCGTCATCTGCTGCTCCCCACTGCTCCCCATCAGTCACATGACCACCTGACCCCCCCCCCGCCCCCTCCGTGGAAAAACTGTCTTCCACAAAACTGGTCTCAGGTTGGGGACCGCTGTGTTAAATGACATTAGAAAATTCTGGCCAGTCTGGGATACAGAGGAAAGAGAACTATAAGCATCTTTAAATTCATGGAATATTATTAAGTTAATAACAGTGCATTTTTATAGTGTACCAGAATTGAAATAATACTAGCTTCTATACACAGGTAGTAAGTGTTTCTACTGACATTAGCTCATAGATTTCTCATAAAACCCCATGAAGGGAGATGGGAACTATTGTTTTTAATATATGAAAAGACTCAAACTCAGGGATGTTAAGTGACTTGTCCAATATCAAACAGTCAGGAGGTGAGCTGGAAAGATTTGAAACTAGATCTGCAGTTTGCAGTGCTTCAAAGCCTACTTATTTTTAAAAGATTTTTTTTGATGTGAACCATTTTTAAAGTCTTTATTGAATTTGTTATAATATTGCTTCTGTTTTATGTTTTGCTTTTTTGACCCCACGGTATGTGGGATCTTAGCTCCCCGACCAGGAATTAAACCCACACTCCCTGCACTGGAAGGTGAAATCTTAACCACTGGACTGCCAGGGAAGTCCCCAAAGTCTACTTTTTAAGAATACAGAATGCTGCTTCAATTCTGGAAATTATTATTCAGTTATACAATGTTTCCCGGTACCTCTCGGAGCTGTTCCACCAGTTCTTTTTCTTCTCTCATCTGTTCCATCTTCCTCCGAATCGTAAACTGTGGGTCTATAGATTCCAAATTTCTCTGCGGTCTTAGAAACACTATAACAGAAAGGGGAAAAAGCCTTTATGGAGTGTCTAGTACAGGTTGCTATATCGGGCTGCTCATATTTGAATCAAATAGTTTATTTATCCCAAATAATTCATTCACCACTCACAAAACAAGAAATTATGACTTCACGTGAAAAGCTTGATTCGAGTGTTCTAGACAAGATTATGTTTTCAGTTATTCTGGGTTGAGTGGACGAACGATCAGCCAAATCCAGGAAAGGGCTTGGTCATCCTTGGCACCATTCCAGACCCCTTCTCTGTCATTTTTCCACTGCTTTTAATTCCAAGTTTTCACCTACACTCCAGGTTTCACAATCCTTTCATTAACTTTGGATACTTTGTTTCAAATAGTAAGACAGAACTGATTGACATGTTACAAACAAGCACAGGTTAAGGATTTCCTTGGGGGGGGGGGGGCGGGGGGGGGGGCGGGTTAGGAACTAAGTGATGATATACACCATCCACTACTCAGAAACTATCTGAGTGTGGAGGGGAAAACTCTGCCTTCTATCACATCACTGACAGCGCGTCCCAAAAGTCAGCTCTTCAGAGATGACCATAGACTCCTTTTAGAAAACCTGTCAAGATGTGAGGCAGTTTTAAGAGATCATCTTTGGCTGCAGGTCCTTAAAATGACAACCTCCAGGAAGAGCAACTCACAGTGGCAACTCTGGAAGGAGTTAAGCCTCTGGCTGCAGAGAAGATAAATGCTCTCAAGTTTTGAAGGATGACATCTTTTAAAGACTAATAAAGAAGGTACAAAATATTCTATGTATGGGCAGAGTGATTATTGCAATTTTTATTAGGATACAAAGCCCAGGGAGGATTTAAACTTGAATCTTTTTCTTTCTTGAGATTCTCAAGACTGTCAGCTTTCCATGCACACCAGAGGGAGCAAAGAGAGGTTAAGAGCTGTAGTTGGTTCCCTGTGTCCCACAGATTTTCAGATTGGGAGGGATGAGGTGGGAGGATTGGCGGGGGTGGGGGGGTCTTCAGAAAATATGGGGCAGAGAACTCCAATTTTAAAAATCAATACCATGTAGAAGGCTGCACTGACATACTGCAATTCTAGTAGTTTCCATCATCATATCTTCAATAATGTAGAATAAGAAGATTATGCAACGTTTATTCTATTCTGACATCACATTTGCTATGAGCCACTTTAAAAGCTATTTCAATTTATTCATTTTTAATTAAATATGGTTTATAAATATACTTGGACTAAAAGAAAACTGGAGTCCACCATATAATCAATTATCGCACATTCACCCAACTGTGTCATTTTAATCTCAATTTATATCTTTGAACCAAAACACTTTAATAAATGTCTCGCACTATACTTCTCACATCTCAGTATTTTCTTTTTAAATCAGTTCTAGGATATTTGAATCAGCATTCTGGTGCTCTATAGAGGACCAGAAAGTTGAAACATCTTAAGAAATCCTTGATTTACATAAGATAATGGAGCAAGGGAATGATCTATTGTACATGTAACACCTTCTAGAACCTCAGAGAGAAGTCAGCCTGGGGCCTGGGCTTTTGTCTCAAGCCACCTAAGGAAGTCACAGGCAGAAAGAGCCAAAGTCTTGTCATCAAGACCAACAAAAACCAAACCCCACAGGATGTGAGACCAATTGTTTCAAAAATAAAGGCAAGGCAGGCAAAGGAAGTAGGGTAGACCAACCAGTAGGGAGAGATGAGAAATTCACAGACTAAAGGGAAATGAGGAAGAATCTGACAAAATAAGAAGCACTGAAGAACCTGGAAATGAATTAAATTTTCCTTTGCAAATTTATTGAGCCCAACCAAAAAAATCTACCCATTTAAACAAAGCGACTAGAAGAGATATATATTAAAATGTGAAGTTTAGAAATAATCCACACAACCAAAGAAAAGAAGTCAACCAAATTTACCAAAAAAGTCAAGAAATGTGGACTTAGTTGAGTAATACACACACTGGCCAGCAAGGGGAGCCCCAGCACCATTTCAACAAATGCAATGTTTTCTTTGGCCGTTTTTTTTCCTTTGCCTTTTTTTTCTGGGGGCAATCTTATCTAATACTACATGTTTAATATTTTCAATATGTTTTTATTGGCAAATTTCATTCTGAATACGAGGCTATCAGGAAGTTAAATTAACCATTAGCTTTTGGTTAACAGCACACTATTCAAGTATCTATGCTCTGTTAGAGCTCTATGTGAGATAACAAGATAACGCAATGGTGCCTGGGTTTTAATTTCCTGGCATTGCTTTTCATCTTAAATTCCCATATGTCTCAGAAAACACGAAATGCGTGCTTGGGTATTTGCTTTATGAATGTAAGCAGTCAAAAACTGTTAAAACATATGTGAACTGTTATTTTAAAAGTGAACATGTCAAATGTACATAAAATAATTGGAAACCTGACTATAATACTACTAGTTTTCTAAACAGATTAATTATTGTAGAATATATGACAATTTAAAATGAACTATTTAGACTAACACCAAATCTACAGAGCATGTAAGTTTGTTGTGAGAGAATAATATTAGCAGGACCATTATGGTAGTTCTGATTATATTATCCACAGTTTTTTTTTCTTTCAAGTCATATTTAAATAAGAAATGCAGTGACCAGCCTGGTCAAAGCTTTAGGAAACTGATCTACGGAGGAATTATTCTGGTTTTCCTTTATTTCATATCACTACAGTTCAAGAACTCCCCTACTTAATTCAAGGGAATAAAAGTTTAGCTTGAGGCTATAAGACAATATTAAAAGCCGTCCTGTTAGTAACTGTCTTTCAAATCAAATGCCATACTGATTGTGTAAATAAGAAGGAAAAAAAGAAGAGCAAGAGAGCAGAGTGAAGGTATGTATGAGTGTGTGTGTGTGCGCGTGTGTGTGTGTGTGTGTGTGTGTGTGTGTGTGTATAGACACATATACATGCCTAAGGGGTAGGAAGAGATGAGGAAACAGGTGATTTAAGATGCAGGAAAAAATGAGTCCTGCTTAGCTGTTTAATTACTATACATCAAATAACATTCAAAGAATTTAGGATGGTTTGCTCATATTTGCTATTTCTCTAGCTGAAGAGGCAAATTTCTAAGCAAAGACTCTGCAGGGAACGGTGAATATGCTTAATATAAAATTCACCCTTGCAGGTACAGGTCAAATTCCACTGATTCTTCCATTATCTCTACCTTCTCCTTCACTCTCCTCCACATCTTCATCCCTGACCTGGGTGAGGTCTGTCAGCTGTGAACATACAACATTCTGTATCTGTGTCCCATGGCATTCATCCCTCTCTGTCTTACAGTATTAGATCTGCTTTTCTCCAATAGGACTCTGTAAGAGTTTGTGTTTGTTTCCAATTTAAACCTGTACCCCTGCCCCACAGAGCAGTGTGTTAGATGAGCAAACAAATAAATGTTTCAAAAACTCCCTCATTCAAAGATAAGTTTAAATGGAGAAAACCTTGTCAGAGACTACCCTACCCTGATAATCAGTCATCTCGATTTTTTTAATATGAAAAATCTCCCAAAACTTAGTCGTCAGGTCTGAATGCATAAGACTCTGAAATGAAAGTTCCATGCGGGCAGAGATCTAATCTGCCTTTTTCAGATCTGTATCCACAGCAACATCATGCCTAACAGGTAGGAGGCACTCAATAGATATTTAAGGATGTGCACAAGAAACTTTTTCTAAATGTTGTAAAAGGTATCTTTCAGTTAAGTAAAGAAAACCCACTCCTCTAAAAGTTGCCTAAAATGCTATTCATTTAATTATTACACGAAAGGAACTTTGCATAGGCATTATCAGTCTATATTATTAACCTTTGTTATCTAAATGTAACTCTAGATTTCTTCTCTGAGGACATATGAGGCTTCGGAATTTAGCTCTCAACTTCTCCTTGGAAATGAAAACCTGGACTGGGTGTGAGGTTGAAGACATACAAATTCAAAGGCAGTAATATGGTGGCTTTGAAAAAGTGTCATGAGCTGTAGATCCAGGTTAAAGTGACTCAGAAATCTCATTAGTGCACTCATTTATTCCCTCTGTTACCCAAAAATGAATTCTATGAATCCTCTGCCCTCAAAATGCTCAAATTTCCTCTCTAAGGTCTTGGGCAGTTTATTTAACCCAGTGGTTTTCACCTACTTAAACATAACATAAAATTGGTAAAAAAAAAAAAAGAAAGAAAGAAAAGAAAGAAATCCATGCAAAGAGTCTATGCTACAACAAATAAATTAGCATTTCTGAGTGTGGGGTACAGGCAGCTATTGTTTGAAAAATGTCCAGGTGATTCTACTATGAAGCCAGGTTGAGAAACACTGAAACACCTCTCATCTCACAGCTTCAGTTTCCTCATTTTTGTAATGGGGAAAATAATACCTAGAAGTGCAAGGTTCACTTTCCAGTGATAGTTTAAAGATCAATTTAAGTAAGTATAAATTAGCACCCACCACAAATTCATTGCAAATGAAAAAGGGAAAATAATTCAAAGGAAGATGGGAACGATTTTAATTTCAAAACGAAGGGGGAAAGGAAAGAAAGATGCAAAGTGGTAAAAGGGCACAAGAGAAGGAGCAGAAGTGAAGTTTTCAAGTAAGAACAACTTGAAGTGAAGCTGCCCCATCCAGCTCCAGAGGCAGACAGACATACAGACACACGTCCACATCCTTTCCCATCCATTTTAGGAGGCAGAACTTTGGGGATTATGGGAATTCAAACTCCCAAGGACCTTCTAGCCAGTTTGCCACTTTTGATTTCTTTGAAGAATGAGTTTCAGGCAAAATAGGGGATTTGAAATGAGATATATGTGAAACAAAATATTACAAAGCAATATTTATTATTTTAAATGTATTTCTTTAAATAAAATTTAAATTTTCCTTAAATACTAAAATTCAAATAAAAGGGTAATTTTAATATAAAGCAAGATAGTGAACCAAAATTTTACCAAAAATAACTAATAAACAATATAAATGAAAGGCAAGCTACATTATGCTGGCTTGAGCTGGCAGTATGATGCCATGTATTTACCCAGGGTGAGATAGCTGCAGATACTGGATAATGGAGGATTATGAGGAAACAAAACTGATGGGGTAAATCAGCTCTGAAATGCAACGAGAGGCCACCGAATAGGATCTACTGTTTCAGAGGAACCAGTAAGAACACTACAAAAGTAGGCTGTATTCCTCTTCCAGCCTTAGCTCCTATACTTGGGGATGCATATAGTGCTTCTTCATTAATTTAAAAAATGTATTGGAAAATGTATTCAAATGAGAAGCACAAAGAGAATGAAGACTGTATTTGAAAGGTCAAATCTGGGAACCTACACAAGTATTTGCAAAGATTTCTGCTGTCAGAAAATTATCAGATAATTAATAGAAAGTTATCCCTTGCCCAGGGAATATTGTACACAAATTGCAACCAGGGAAAAAATAACAACTCTCCAATATCTGACATGGTTAACCCAGGTAGATGAAAACTGAGAACAATCCCTTCATTTCGTGTGTGTGTGGTTGGTGGTGGCGGGGGTGGGGAGGGGGTGGTAAAGCATAACAGCGACACGTGAATCCTTGGAATTTTCACTCAAAAAAAAAAAAAAAATTCCAGATAAGTATTGCAAGGTTATTTTATTTTCAGAAAGATTTTCACAATGATTATTTTCTATGGAGATCTTAGGACTTTCAATAAAAAGAAGGCAGTCTGGCTTAGTAGCTTGCACAAAGAATTCTCATTAACTATAGATGAAGGCAGACATGGTGGAGAGGAGATGATTGGAGAGTCAGGAGCCCTGGGCATGGCCCCACCTCCCCCTCTACCTAGCAGTGGGATCCAGACAGGTCACCTCTCCTTTCTCATTTCAGTTGGTTCATTCTATAAAGAGAGAAATTTTACTGCTACGTAAGATGTCTACATCTTACTCAGCTTTAAAAAAAAAAAGTCTTTGATTTTAGATATCACGCCTAAGGAAATACCAAATCACACATAAATCTTTCATTCTAGGCTTTATTTCCTCTAAACAACATCAGACCCATAAAGAGCCATGCTTTCTGAAAAACAGAAATGCTTCTCTCCCCTTTTTATTTTTAAGTAAAGGAACAGGTTTATCAAGAAGGTTTCCATTTATGCTTCTTCAACTTCCAGAATTTAAAATGGGATGATATAAGAAACTTTGGTTTTCTTGTTGTTTAATCACACTTGTTTTCTGTTAAAAATTTTTAGCTATCTATAAAATAATAAAATTCCTTTTGTAACTAACCTGCCAAGATATACATTATCTTTCTACACAAGGAAGTCTGGAAAAGCATTTTTTTGGTTGCATTTTGACCAGAAATCACAGCAAATGTTTTAAATATATGGTTTCTATTTATTACATATAACATATTGATACTTAGATGAAAAAAATAAGTATTATCAGAAAATACAACTTCTTATTGTGTTTGCATCGTGGTCTTACCCCATATATCACTTCTCTTCCCTAGAAATCATACTCCCTATTTCATGTAACATTATTTTTATCACTTGGTATCTTGCAGTAAAATGCCTAAAATCTGAACTAACAGATGAGTATGGAGATTCAGATGTCTGAGGTAGTATGTCTAAATAACTATATTTTATTTTCATCTTTTTGGCTACTTCAGATATTTAATGGCATGAAATCAAATGACAACCACATTAATCCTAGCTAAGTGTCCTCAATTTTTTATTTGCACATTTGGTTGTCAAGCCCGGTTACCATTCTTGAATATTATGTAGATGAAATTACACTCAAAAGGGCTGAAGGTATCAAAAGTCAAAATGTGCAAATAATTTGCAAAAAAAAAAAAAAAATCAAGTGATTTATCTTCATTTTTAGAAAATTTTCACTTCTAACTATTTTTAGTGCACTCCTCTCAGATCAGCCATGGTATGTCTTAACTACTTTAAAATTTTCATATGGTAAGCATAGATAATAAAAGATGATACTCCAAAAGCATTTAGTTCAGAAGCAGGAGCAGCAGAGATTATTCAAGTGTACAAACCCCAAATTTTTATAAACAAGCAAACACACCAAAACAAACAAAAAACCCAAAATGCCCAAGCAGAAAGTATAGAGAAGAAATTATACAGTCCTTCCAAAATTCAGAATATTCAAGATAATTAAATGTAGTTTGACAAACTGCCAGATAACAATGCACATGCACTTTTCTGGACTTTCCAGGTTTACTATTATCTCTTATATCAGGCATGCAGGAGAATACACTCTATCTTCAGCTGCACAGAAATGAATGTTCAGTATATTCATTCACTGGCTTATTAATGAGCACATGGAAGAATAGGTACAAAGCCACCTACCATTGTCACTGTCTCCTTCAGATGGAACACTGTAGCTAGAGTTGTCCCATGTTTGTGCCTGTGTAAGTTTGTTGAAGGAGATAGGAGGAAGAGTGAGGGCTGGGTCTGCAGGAAAGCGAGAGAGCCAGTCCGCGTACAGTTGCACAAGGACCAGGAAAAACCAAAGGGGCAGCAGCATTTCACAAATGGCATAAGGATTGTATGGAAATGAAGCGAATTTCATATTATGGGATTTAATTTCAAATGTACAATATAGGAGAAGAATGAAAGATGGCGCATGGAATAAAAAGAATGATAAAAAACTGAGTGTTAGTACTTATCGATCATATACTTTGCATGCAGTTAATATCGTTAATCATTAACAGTTCGAAAGCCCACAGACAGAGTACTAATGAATCATGTCAGCAGAAAGAAGGAGTACCCATAGATTATGCAGATAAAAAGCAAAAGACCTACCAGATACCTTTTCCAAAGATGTTCTACATAACTAACAATCTTAGCAAATATGATTCACACAAAAAATCTGGTTACATAGACAAAGCTTAATATATGTAAATACGTCTATTATTTAGAAATAAAGCTATTATAGAATCAGTGTTTACTGTTGGTGAATGTTCTTCCCAAGGCAATATAAAATTTCTCTTTAAAGACATCTGTAAGTCTGCTGGCATGCTTTATTGATAACTGAATCTAGCCAACTCTGCTCAATCTCTGACACACAGGTATACCTCTCAATACCGTCTTAGATATTGATCAGTATAAAACTAATTTTGGACACTAGTAGAGTCTCTTTAACAGCGAACCTAATTAACCAATAGATGTCAATCAATTCAAAGCATTCTAAGTTGGTCATTTACGAAACAATGACTCTTTTTTTTGTACTAACCACCCATATAGTAATTTTTGATGTTTAGGAAATATCTACATAATTTTTATTCAGTCATAAGGCTGGGCCAGTAAAATACATGGACATGATTCTAGTAATGAATATTTGGGTATATACAGTTGTCTTTCTTTGGAGGAAAACACATGAAAAAATTTTCTTTTGACGAAAACTATCAGCCTACTTTAAGAATCTAAGTTTCTATTCCAACTTGCTGATTGGAGCAGTCTATTTCTATTTATAACACAGAAATCACATGAATTCATATACTTAACCTTAAAATAAAAATTAAATCACTTTTTAAAGTTCCAAAGCTACTCAATCAAAAAGAACATCTCTCTTTTTTATTCATATGATTGTCAATTAAGATTACTGTACATATTATTTTCTAGAAAATGTGAAAAATACACACTATAATATTTTAATATTTTATTTAGTTATTAAATAAAAATTTTAAAATTCCCAATACATGATGCTAGTTCCAACATGCCACTTGAAGTTCCTGAAGAAAAATCAGCATTATTTACAACAACCGAGCTCCACAAAGCTTTCAACAACTAGTACAATTTCCACACTGGTTAGTCAGCATCATAGAAAGGTTGGAAGCTAGGAGAGGAAATTATCTTTGTTTCTTGCCATTCAAAACAAATATTTCATTTATTTTTCACCACTACAAACAATCTGAAATGGTTCAACTGTGCAGGTACAAGGTTGATAAGCTGACTTTGGATACCATAAAAATAATTGAAAAAGTCATGGAGACAATTTTACAACTAAGTTGCAAAGATGCACATTCAAAAGAACATTATTCTTTGGAGATTCTTTCCACTTTTGATCTGCTCAATTATAAGATATTTTTAAATTGTGTAAAACTGAGGTAAGGGATTATGAGAAAGTCTGTAGCCCAACATGAGGTCCTCAGTGCATAGAGAACATTTCTGGCAGACCATCACTCAAGGCATGGATGCCTCTGTTCCTCCCAGCGCAACCTGAGACCTTGGAAATGGAAGCCCAGCCCAGATCTGGCTGCATACGCTCAGTTCCACGAATGGTGAGGCCGGACATTTGAGTCCTGTTTCGTGCACACGTTGGCTCTCCATAAACACCTCCTAACCCTTGCCACACCCAAGCATCTTCTCAAATGCACTGCCTCACAGCGCATTCAAAATGCCAGGAAACCATTACACCTGGCCACATGTTACCCATCAATCAACTTTCTCCAAAAATGAAGAAACATTCCTTTATAAAAAGTCACTTTCAGTTTTTTCCTATGGGTACCCTTTCTCAAAATACACACATGTAACTTCAACTGTTGCCACAATGCTTTACTAAAAAACCCAAGAACATCTGAGTTCTTTACTACCTTTTGCTAAAGTGTCTGAGTCCTTTTTTAGCACTTACTGAAAAGCATTTGAGTGTATACAAAAGACCTAAGAATCAAAAATATTAAAAAACAAAGAAGCACCTAAAAGAAGGAAGATTGTGCTAGAACTTTGTATGTGGAGAAATCAGAAGAACCAAATTTTTCTAGACATAGCCCTTTTTAAAATCAGTAGTTATTTTGCACATTGCTATAATTTCCATATGTGAATATACTAATAGTAAGTTAAATAAAGTAGGTGATATAAGCAGAAATGCTCTTAAAAATGTTTCCTGATCACTCATGTAAGCCTTGGAATGACCACCCTGTCATATGAGTCAATACACAGACCTTACCAAAGCTCAGAGAGCAAATGAGGGGTGTCTTAGCAAAGAGTCACCACCCTTAACTCAGCAAGGTACGAGGAACCACTGCAGCAAAGGGGTAGCTATTTTATCAACAGAAAACTTCTTCCCCACTTACATGCCCCAACATCTTTTTCTTTGCTACGATTCAAAAGAAGGTAAGATAATCTGGCCTCCCCAAGCTGTAGCGTGGTTCTGATGCCGGGACTCAAACTCCCCAGAGTTGACAAGGCTACTCACACTATAACGTATGCATTTAAACAGCTAAAGAGAAACTCCTGAGTTGTTCACACATGCAAGAATGCTGAGGTTTCAATTTACCTGATCGAGGCTTCAGGCCGAACAGAGCTGGGCTGGTGTTGGTAGGAGAGATGGCAGGGGAGTTCTCTCTAATCTGTGGTGTTAGAAGGAAAGGACATTTTTTAAAGAACTGGAGCAGAACTATGCTTGCTTCTCTGTGATCGAGGAGTAATGATAAAACCACGACTTCCTTGCATTTGCTGCTGTGAGGAAGTCCTGACTAAAATATATGATAATTGATGCATCTTCACACTGCAAATGATTTATGCGGT
The DNA here is from genome assembly GCF_030028045.1 of Hippopotamus amphibius kiboko. Lineage (NCBI taxonomy): Eukaryota > Metazoa > Chordata > Mammalia > Artiodactyla > Hippopotamidae > Hippopotamus > Hippopotamus amphibius. Next base: position 60,234,636 of record NC_080199.1, on the reverse strand, counting down.
AGAATCAACAGAATGTTGTTTTGGGGGAGATCCGTTCCATTTTGTATGCGCTCATTATAAAAATAGTTCATAATTGTGTGATACTAGCAATCCTTTTCTGCTCCAGTACAGATGTGTGCATTCACGTGCAGGCACACAGACACACAAGCACACACTCACATCGACCTCACCGAGGGCACATCTGATAAAAAATCTGATAACACAGTGAGATGAGGAAACAGATAACACTGAACAGATGTCTCAGCTATAGGGAAACCACGCACTGAATCATTTATGGATAACAAGACATTCTAAATGTTGCCTATTTGAGCTATTTTCACTTTGTTTTCTATAAAAATGTTCCCATATTTGGTTTTCAAAATATATCTTCTAAAATGAGTCTTTAATTATGGATAGGGCCAGAGCAGGCTATGAGAGCTGATGAGAGATTCCCTCAGAGATTCTGCAATACAATTAACTCATGAATCATGACAGTCTCCGATTATAGATTTCTGTGCAAGATAGTCCAATTTAGGCTTCACAAAATACCACAGGTTTCATCTATCTTCAGGAAACTTACCTCATTGGGAGAATACTCGCTCCCATTATTCTGTAATGTTAGATCATTTTGCACCTTAAGGAAGAAAAAAATGCATGATATGTTCCATCAGACTATAAAATTATTGAGGCAAGAACTGAGTCTTTCTAACTTCCATCATATCCCTGGCACACAGGGGCGCAATGAATAATATGCTGAGTTAATTAATTAGTAGTTAAGTAGGCCTACTTACATTTTCTAAATATATGCAGCTATATTCACAGAAAAATACATCTAAAATACCACACGAACTAAGAAAGGGATTTCTCAGAGCAAAGAGCTCAGCCCAAAGGACCTGTGAACATCAGCTTTCCTTGCTAGGTTACCAAGCAACCTGCAGGCTCCCACCTGTTGGGAGCATAAGGGTGTTTTAGAAATGGTCCAAGGCAGTAGTTCCCAAATACACGAAATCCCATCGGGAGCTTTTTTAATAAATACACATGCCTGGACCTAGGAAAATCTTATGCTGTCAATTCAATATCAGTTTGCTTTGGCAACCAATGGGGGAAATGCGATAGTTTATTTTACCCAGATGTACCTTCTTTATAAGGTAATCAAGAACCCCACTGAGGGAATTCCCTGGTGGTCCAGTGGTTAGGACTCTGTGCTTTCACTGCTGAAGGCCCGGGTTTGATCCTTGGTTATGGAACTAAGATCCCATAAGCCGTGAGGCATGGCCAAAAAAAACCCCCCACTGATCCACCCTAATAAAAATTTTGGTGATACCTAATATAAACATCTTCATATATATATCAGCAAACTAGTATAAATTTAAGATGTCTGTTCCTATTCCTATTGTTGAGGAGCGCTATTAAAAAAATATTCCCAACTGTGACAAAGCCAAGGGAATCATATTTTTAGAATAAAACGTCATTACTTTCCCCACCCAATTAAATGTCTTAACTGCTAACAAGTAACCTGCAGGTTTCATTCTCTCTGTAAGAAACTCCTACCTCTAATTTTCCCTATTGTACCCCAACATCCTTCCCTACTGGATATTATTTATATATGAGAGTTAATTTGCAATGCTTCCTGAATGGATGCCAGTGCTACCCAAACTTGATGTGGACAGTCATCTAAAGTGGGTTAAAAGTCAGATGATGTGATGCGCTGATCATTACAAGCCATTTCATAATCTTGGTCTCACCTATATAACTGGGCACCCGCCTGTCGCTCAGTGTTTCTGTCCAGTTCATGCTTTGTGCTGATTCGATCATGGCCATGCTGCCTTGCTCCCCACAGCCTCCTGGGATCCATCCACGTCCAAACCGCCCCCCACATCTAGATTAATTTCCCTTTCCTTAAACTATGATCCCTTCCCCAGTATCCCAGAGCACCCAAAACACTCAGGATTATGGACCATGTCACATTCTTCTCTAAGTTTTCTCAATATTTAAGCCTTCTTTCTGCTACAATTCTTTTTAAATTTTTTTGACGTGAACCATTTAAAAGTATTGAATTTGTTACAACATTGCTTCTGTTTTATGTTTTTTGGTTTTTGGCCAGGAGGTATGTGGGATCTTAGCTCCCTGACCACCTGTACCCCCTGCATTGGAAGGCAAAGTCTCAAGCACTGGATTGCCAGGGAAGTCTCTCTGCCACAAATTTTAAAATGCCTTACAAGTGAGGGTAACTTCATCTCCTTCCTATCCCAGTCTCTGACACCAAAAACAAGGCTGAATCTAGCACAAGAACTCAACAAATACTGGCTAATTGATTCAAGATTATGCTAAAGATATTGCTTTCTTCCTGAATGTGATGGAAGGGAGAATATAGAAATAACTGAACCATAAAGGAGGGTCCCACTTAAGTTCTGCATAATCATCAGTACTGGCCTTGCTAATAATCCACCACTTTCTTTTCTTTTCCTCCCCCTTGTGACTTCTTTTCTCCACCAGAGCCAGCAATTCCCTCTCCCTTTTTAGAGTGTCTGTCATGGGCAGAGAATTGCCCAAAGAAGGAAGACAACAAGTAAGAATTCCTTATACCAAACATGACTCCTCATTCAACCAAAACTGGAAAAAAAAAAAAAAAACATATTAACATTGTAAATCAGAGATGGAACGGAGATCTTTTTTTTCCTAGAGGCTTGGTGTCTCCTGAAATCATGTACACAGAAGGGCATCTATTTTACTGGAATCAAAAGTGGATCTGCAGCAGGATTCTAACATGGTCCCAAAGTACCTCTTCACTGACTGACTGTTAGTTGCAAGGGGAAAATAGAACAGTACTTAGACGGTGGAGAAATCAGGTTCCACCTCGAGTGGGTAAGCAAATTAATGTCACCCATGAAGCACAGATGTACACAGTGTGCCCCCAAATGTGGTACCCTGAGAAGGACATCACATCACCTGTCCCGTATCCCAAAGAGGAATGCAGGGACTCAATCTAATCATGAGAAAATATGAGGGATTTCTGTCCCACAAAATAAGGGGCAGTCCATTTAAAATAAAAAAAAAGAGGACCACTATATTCTTCAAAATTTTAAGGTCATAAAAAATCAAAGAAAGTTTACGGAAATGTTCCGGAATAAAGGAGACTATAGGTCCCTGACAACTGTTGCCTCCAGACTGGATCCTACACTGAAGGGGAAAAAAGTGCTATGAAAAATGTCATTAGATCAACCTAAATATTTGGAATATGGATAGCAGATTAGATGAAAATACTTTATCAATGTAAATTTATGAAGTTGATAACTGAAATGGGGTTATATAAGATAAAATCCCTATTCTCAGGAAAGGTACACTGAAATGTTTAGGGAAAAGGATGATGATATACAAAACTTATCCTTTGATTTTCAGAAAAAGAACTATGTGTGTGGAAGAAAAGAGAGAGATACTATGAATGCAGTAAAATGTTAATCACAGGTAAATCTAGGTAAAAGGTTATACTTTTTTGTAACCTTTTACAGAATCTTTTAATTGTTTTCAACGTTTCATAAATTTAAAATTATTTACAAACAAGAAGCTTAAAAGAAGTGAGTCTACACAGAATCAAAAGCAGCATGTCTCTAAAGGACAGCTGGATGAAATGGTCCCAGGGCAGCCTTGAAATAAGAGGCTTCCTCATGTCCCACTATTGAGTCATTCAGTGATGCCTCCACCGGGGTAAGGACCACACCAATAACAATCACAAAGCAGAATAACTGTAACAGCTAACATTCAGGTGCCCGGATTGTGAGATTGATTCCAATTTGTAGAAAATAAAGGTGAAGTTACAGAGGGAGCCCACAGGAGTCCATAGTTAGCAAGTCTTTGAGATAGGGCCAAAACTTAACCTAATTCCAAGTCATTGCACTCAACTATGAAACCATACTCTCCGGGAACGTGGGTTTTTCAATTACAGTTCCTTTCCTCCTTATTTAACACAGAGACTTAGCTACTTAAGAGTGTGAAACTGTTTTACTATGGTACATGTTCAGACACCTCACAGGACACAAATTGGTTGTTCTGAAATTAGTCATCCTAAGCCCATTCAGTAAGAAGGGATGAAACAGGTTGTAACCGATGTTTAACTCCCATGTCACTGGCTCAAACCTATCTCTCTACGCCTGTGTCTTTGGGACCTTCCAGGCTTATCTCTAGTTTTAGGTCAAAACTGCTTTCTCTACAGCCACCCAAATTTCACGCTATGTAGCTACCTAATCTACCCATACTCTGTCCCCAAATTCCCCCACCAGTTTCTCTTTGCTGGAGTCTCTTAATCCTCCTAGGCACTTGCCAAATCGCTTGTTCTTGTCTTTCAAGTCTTTCCTAGTTTACGTTCATCTGGTCAGCTCACAGGATTCTTCTGCGGCTGTAAAACTTCCATCAGATGACCCTACCTCCAGTTTCTGACACAGCAGATTCCCCTGTGGGACATAGTTGTCGTGGCCTGACTTAAGACTGTCTGATATAAAAAATTTAGAGAATGTAGTGGAAACAACCAACTCTCATCTTTAATGGGAGCTGAAGTAAAACAGATAAGCAGGAAAACTAAAGAAACTAAAAGTATAAAAAAATTTGAAAACTAGCTCTTGAACATATTTGAATACTGATCTCACTAATGAACGTTCTACCCCACAGTAAATCTTGATAGAATACGGCGGACACTCTTCTAGGGCAGAATATTGCACCAGAGCTCTGGTTACTTCAAAAGCAACTTTACCTCACATTCTGCAGATGCCTCCAACTGTATCTGACCACTGTAGGAATTAGAGAAAAAAAAATGATATAAAGTGGAATTTAAATCAAAAATATTTCAATGTAAAAAGAGAAAATATATTGTTATAAAAAGGTCAACATACTTTAGTGTAGAGTCTTGTAATTCCAAGTCTTCTGCTGAGTCCATAGGATAAAAGTTTACAACACTTCTCTCTGTAATATCTGTGCTTAATCTAAAGAGTACAGGGGAAAAAGTGTTACCAAATTCATTAAACTTCTAATAAATCCTACTGCTTTTAGTCATATATTTAAAAGTTATGTTTATTGTAAGGGTTGAGTAATGAACGGTTTATGGCAGAAATTTCAAACTACATGGTATTTTCCTACCATGTGCCAAATATAATGTAATGTAGTTTTCATATAATATAATTTTCCATCTTTGGAAATTCTGGTATCAAAATCCAACTTATTTGAAATATACTAGTAATTTCTGATAAGGTCATAATATTCATAGGTAGCACACACAAAATTTTTCTTTTTCTTTTTGGCTGTGTTGGGTCTTCAGTGCTGTAACACAGGCTTTCTCTAGTTATGGTGAGCAGGGGCTACCCTTTGTTGTAGTACGTGGGCTTCTCATTGTGGTGACTTCTGTTGCAGAGCACGGGCTCTGGGTGCACGGGCTCTGGGTGCACGGGCTGCAGTAGTTGCAGCCTCAAGCTTAGCAGCTGTGACTTGTTGGGTCTAGAGCACAGGCTCAGTAGTTGCGGTGCACAGGCTTATAGCTGCTCCACGGCATGTGGGATCTTCCCAGACCAAGGCTCGAACCCATGTCTCCTGCACTGGCAGGTGGATTCTTAACCACTAGGACCAGGGAAGTCCCAGCACACACTAAATTTTATTCTAGAACTTTATTAGTTTACAGAAGTAAAGCTGTTCTACACTGTACATGTCCTATATTATATCATGGTATAGGTACCAAGGGCATTTGTTTTAATAGGAAGATCTCTTTGATAGACCCTAACAGTCTTGGTTTAAAAAATAAGAATTCATAAGCAATTTGAATTTTTATTTCTGAAATTGTCTTACAGTTTCTGAATTTCCGTAATTTTAAGAGTTGAAATTTTTTTAAGATCTATAAAACAAAGAATTTCTATAAGTTATATACAAGTTATAAAGCTATTTTAAAAGATAGGGATAAGTTCATATTATGCATGCCCATTGAAAATGGTATCAAACCAACCATCAGAAATCCCGAAGAGAAGAAATCAGCACAAAGGCAAAACAGGATAGTAATATTCCACCAAATTTTTTGATGTTAAGGTTGTATGAAAGGTAAAACTCTAAAGTTTAATCCTATAATCAGCAGCTTGATCAAAACAAAGAAATCTGGATCTAGGAAATATGAGATAGAGGAAAACCTTAATGTGTATATAAACTTTTTATTACGATCATTCAAGCATCTAGACATAAGTGACCCCCTGAAGTGCCCTCTCTTCATCAGGAGCAAAAACAGGACTCTTTCTTTACCCCTGTTACACTGGTGCACAGACACATAATTATCCAGTCAGCACTGTCATATTATAATATCTATTTCAGGACGCACAACAAGGACCGCGAGCAGCCAAATTCGTGGGTTATTTTAGGCAGGAAATCAAATCCATATAAAGTTTCACAACAGAATATAATTTTAAAATAACAATCCCTAAAGATGCACATCAACCATCCCTTGGAAGGTTACTCAAGGCTGTTTTCTCCCACACCCACCATGTTGCCTTGCTCGACATCCTTGGCAACTCATTGCCTCAGACCTTTCCACTTCCCATGAAAGATGATGCAACTGAGGCCCAGAGTGGGGAGGCACACCTTCCAGGTGACCTCGCTCTTGCACTGGGTTCCAGTACCACACTCCCTGGCCACTGCTGTTTCTGCCAAACAAGGCTGTTCTTTTTCACTTTGGCACTCACAAATTAATCTTGAATATATAAGAAAAGTTTACTGGAAAAGTGATACAAAATGTAAAAAGGTAGAAATATTCAAATGATATAAAGTTTGAGCCCAAATGGGGCCTTCTCTCTGTCATATCATGTCTTCGAGGCTCCGTCTTGGACTCACATTTCCTTCCCATAGATATGCTTGCCCTTGAGAGCCTCATCTCCTTATACAGCTTCTGTTACAGCAGCACCTTAGGAAAGTAACTTCTAAATCTAAGTCTCAAAGCCCCAGACCTAAACATCTAGTAGCTGAAAGGACATTTTCACATTGCCACCTTGGATTCTATTCAGTAGGTCCTAAACTGACCCCAGTAGGTCCTAAACTGACCCCCATATCCTCCTCCTCAAACCTGCTGTGCCTCCTGGTTCCCCATCTCAGATGGAGACTGAGGGGTCAGGTCTAAAACACCTTGGACTGTTCCCTTCCATCCTCACCACCCACTTCAAATAATCACCGAAGAACTACCACAGTACTTACCACTGTGTATCTACAATATTTAAAATTATAAAACAGTAATTTAAAAATTCCAACAGAAAAAAATCCATCTTACTATATTTCTTCCTAGTTTTAATTTTTCCTAAGCTTTTTATACATTTGGCCCCTAATTCTATTTATATCATTGGGATCAAACTTTATGCATTATTTTATACTTTTTAAAGTTAACATTATATGATGAGCAATCTAAAATATATTGGAATGTTTAAAAGAACATGTTATTGGTCATATACTCCATCTTATTAACGACCAAATTTACTTAAGTATCTCCAAATTCTTAGATCATTTCCTTTTTTCCAAATATGTGCTATTAAAAACACCTCTCCCCCCACAACTGCTCTTCATATCTCTTTGTCCCTTAGGATACGTTTTTAGAATCCAATCAGAAGGTTTATATCTATTTTTAGACTATAGTTACATACTACAAGGATGCCTTCTGGAGTGGTTGTGCCAATTTATCTTTCCACCAGCAGTTTATTTATTATTTCAGATCTCCACAACACTAAAAGATAAGTACTTACAGTCCATCTTATAGATGAGAAAACTGGGGTACAGAGAAGTTATATAACTTACCCAGATGAAGCGGTGTTAGAGCTGGGTTTGCAACCAGTGTCTGGTTGATTAAGGTATGTTCTTCTCCAGCCATGCTATTTCCCCATTCCTTATAATTTCTCTCTCTCTCTCTCTCTCACACTCACACACACACACACACACACAAAAGCTCTCTTTTCCCTGTTTCCTGCTCTCTCATGGACTTTGCTGGTTTAGGATGTGAAATTCAGCTTTTTAAGGAACACACCTTGGTTAGGTGCTTACTAAAAAGCCAGACTCTGAGTCAAACATTGGGGAGAACTAATAACATGAATAATCATATTTTTAAACCATCATTACCTCCCTCTACATATAAAACAAAGTCTCAGCTCCTCAACACAGCATCCAAAGTCACGCTTGCATCATCCCCAAAGGCCCTTCTGGTGAGTCTCAGTCCTGCCTGCACATCAGAAGCACTGGCAGAACTTTTAAAAAATAAAACTGGCCAGACCCCCAGCACCACAAGTAGTGTCAGGCAGGGTGTCTGTGTTTTGAAACTTCTACAAACGATACTGAAGCACAGCCAGCATGGAGAACACCTTTTTTGCCTAAGATTCTCCAAGTCTGCTCCATTCTTTTTGACCACTGTGCCTTTGCATAAGCTTTAAATTCAATCCAGAATTTGCTTTCTCCTTAAAAATGCCAGCTATTAAAGGTCTGGGTAAAATATTCCAACCTTCAGGAAGGCCGGCAGAGCTATCTTCCCTTTTCCATCTGGGGTCAGGCATTCACTCTAGTTTATCACTTTCCCCCTCCATTTCAAGCACTTAAATCAATTACACGTATAAATCACTACTCAAAGCGACATCTATTACTACAGTTTAAGTTCTTAGAAGGAAGAGCCATGTCTTGTTCCTCTTTATATATCCCCCAAGGTGCACAATGCAGGTTTCTCCATTCTCTAAGCACTCAAGTGAGGTCTACAGAATCGAAATGCTTTTCAAATCAACTGCTAAAGATTTGCAGCCATACTCAACCCAACCTGTGACTATTCTTTTAGAGGCAGACAGCAGTGGTGATGTACTCTCATGGGCACTCTGGGACTCACTAATCACCCTGTTTATAAATTCCCAGAATGTGGTGTGATTTCCACGCTCATCACATTATCAACATAAGACCACATTATCTCCACATTTAAAATCCCAGGACCACTGAACAGTTTACCAGGGATAAGCTTTGGATCTATTTCTCTATCAGTATGGTAGTTATTACCTCATACCAGGTATACTGCCTTACTGAAAAATATCTCATCCATGGGAATTCCCTTATCCTCAGCTGAGAAACCAAAAAAATATACCTACATATATATTGCCTATTATTGACAATGACTAATTCAATTAAAAAATTATCTGGGGGCTTCCGTGGTGGTGCAGTGGTTGAGAATCCGCCTGCCAATGCAGGGGACACGGGTTCGATCCCTGGAAGATCCCACATGCCACAGAGCAACTAAGCTCATGCGCCACAACTATTGAGCCTGTGCTTTAGAGCCCGTGAGCCACAACTACTGAGCCCATGTGCTGCAACTACTGAAGCCCACGCACCTAGAGCCCGTGCTCCTCAACAAGAGAAGCCACAGCAATGAGGAGCGCGCACACCACAATGAAGAGCAGCCCCCACTCACCACAACTAAAAACAAAGCCCATGCACAGCAAAAAAAGACCCAACACAGCCAATAAAATAAATTAATTAATTAATTAAAAAAATTATCTTGTCACCTCAATCTTTAGAAATATTTCATTTAGTTAACATACATTTGGCATCACCAGAAGTAAATATGGTGGTACTTGATCAACCAAGTCTTTCCTTTTTGAAAATTCTTTTATATTTCTATATTCCAGGGGTTTAAACTTCAAGCAATATAAAATATGCACTTTGACCATATTTCTGTCGTTTAAGAATTATACAGAAATTGCCCTATGAACTGCATGAAACGTAAATGAATTTCATGAAGGGATGGGAAAGGGGGGACTGATCTCTATCTCTCCAGAAGCCTGACTCTTCCACTTATGGATCCTGGGAAAACAGGCAGTTAAAATGACTTTTCTTCGTTAGTGGTTACTGGTGAGTCCATACTGTGTGTATAAATATGTTAAAAATTGAGATAATGAAACAAGGCACTCAATAAATGAGAGTGCATTCTTAAACACATGAAACCTGGCCAAGGAAAGACAGAAATACCTGCTGGGTTCTTGCAGCAAATCCACTGCTCCTCTCAGCTGTTCAATCATTGCTGTATCCATGTCCTGGTCTTTGGATGAACTTCTTCTGCAACAGGACATCAAGCTTTAGACTGAAAATGATCACTAGAACATGAATAGCTCTTAAATTCTTAAGAGCAAACTTATAAAAATCCATCCAACATTACAAAAATGATTTTGACAAACTCAACATTTTAATGAAGATGTGTCAGTACCCTGTGGGGTGGGCTGCCAGAGTGTGGGGAGCCCGCTTGACTTGTAGAGCAGCTCGCACAAAGTCTCAATGCCCGTGGGCCCCCACCTGCTCATTTGTAAAACCAGGGCAATGGACTCGCTGAGTGATCCCCACACTGTGCTTTCCTGAGCCCTGGGGCGGAATCCACAGGAGTGCTCAGCGAGGGCAGGTCTGCACTACTTCCAACTCCAGTTCAACCAGCCCGGCTCAGTTTCATTGCCTTCATGCAATATGGGACTTCAGTGTGGGATTCTGGTTCTCAGTCCAGGCTCTTTAAGCAGCAAAATCATCTGCAGTGCTTAAAAAATGTGCCAGGTGTGATACTCCCAAGTAGGTCTTTCTGGGGCTTGGACATTTTATTAAGCTCTGTAGGTGATACCAATTTACAGGCAGGGTTGAAAACAATAGATATAAGCTTGAGAATGGAATTTCCAAAGCTTTACACAGTTTAAAAACTCTTTCCCTATAAAATCCTTTTCCCTATAATTCTATAATCAAGCTAGTCCTCCAAGGTATCACAGAAATATATCCAACAAATAGCTGGTTATACTGGACAGTGATCTGAAAGGAACTCCACAATGTTTTTAAAGGGCAAGAGAGATTTGATCATGGCTCCTGCTTTCCACTACAGAGTATAAGCCAATGTCTTTCTGTAAGTGCAGAAACTTTTTTAACAATGGAGTAAATTCTCACTAAGCAGAGATCCCTCATGAGGTTTGATGGTAGGTCCAGGCCTACATGCCAGATCATGGAAAACCAAATCCTAGGAACCAAAAATCTACCCTATGGTCCAAACTCAATCCCCCTGGAAATGGTTCAATGTCTGATAGATCACTTATACTCCCCGCCACCCCCACAAAGCTGGCCAAGTAAATCTTTACATGCAATAGAGTTGAAGGGTTATCCACCTGGAATGAGATTCCTTGGGTTCAATCCCAACCCTCTGTAACCCCGGGGCAAGATAATCAATCTCCCCATGTCTCCGTTTTGTCATCAGTGAAATGGAGGATGACAAGAGAATTTATAGGATTGTTGTAAAGAAGAAATGAGTTACTACCTGTGAAGTATTTAGGACCATGCCTGGCAGGTGGTATTTAATAAATGTTAGCTATTACAAACACTAGACTTAAGACCAATGGATTTCTCAGGTCTTGAACATGAAGATTCTGGGGAAAGAAGTCGGAATAGGACCACATATCATTTTAGGTCCAGTTGCCAGTTTGTTCAGATAAATGAACGCAAGCTAGAATCTCCAGTCTAGAAATTCTATCTAATTTCCTGAATCACATTCTACCTACAGCCTCAAATCAGATGAAACTCAAGGCTAAGGAAGAGGTATGACCTTGCACTGTATGGCTCCGATGCTATGACAGTAAGCACCACACAGAGGGAAACTTGCAACTTCTGATCAATATCGTTAAGATATCAGCTTGCCTAAAGAAAAGCAGACCAAAATTCTATAGTGACAGGGTTGCCATTCCACTTGAAACATGAACTTTACAGGATGGTGGCTCATCACCAGCCCTCGGTACTCACATCCCCTCAGATGGCCAGTGCGCGTCCTCTTCTATCCGTAACAGTTCTTCACAGGCCTCAGTCCTTTCCTGTGGACAGAACACATGGGTCTTCTGAGAGCCACTGGCTATAACAGCCAACAGTCTAAACCTCCCCCGTCCATGTTCACAGCAGCACGACTCACAAAAGCCAAAAGGTGGAAACAACCCAAGTGTCCATGGATGGATGAATGGAGAAAATGTGGTCTATACAGTCAATGGAATATCATTCAGCCTTTAAAAGGAAGGAAATTCTGACACATGTTACAACATAGATGAACCCTGAGGACATCATGCTAAATGAAATGAGTCACAAAAAGAAAAATACTACACAAAAAAAAAAAAAAAAGAAAAATACTGTATGGTGCCACTCACATGAGGTTCCTAGAGTAGTCAAATTCATAAAGACAGAAAGTAGAATGGTAGTTGCCAGAGAAGAGGGGAGACAGGCTTGGGAAGTTGTTTAACGGGTAAAGAGTCTCAGTTTTACAAGATGAAAAGAGTTTTGGAGATGGACGATGATAATGGCTACACAACAATGTGAAGTACTTACCACTGAATTGTACACTTAAAAAATGGCTAAGATGGTAAGTTTTATGTCATATGTATGTTGCAACAATTAAAAATAAAATAAAATTTTAAAAGAGAAAAAAAGAAAACCTGGCCCAGGACCGCAATACCTGTTAACTTAGAAACGAGTCAGAAATGCAAAGCTTAACTTGGTTCCTTATTGCCCTCTTAGCACCTCCTCACGTTGACAGATTCCTCAGCTGGGCCTGTCAGTCACATGAGAATGTGCATTGTACTGTCTGGGAGAGGAGCAGTGTGTGTGTGCATGTGTGTGTGTGTGTGTGTGTACATGAGCACACGTGTGCTGTTAGGAAAAAAGGAAGTATAAAATACTTAACGACAGAAAAATGCCTCAAATTGCATCTAATAGTTTTCACATGTACAACGTCCAGATTTCACTGAAACACACCACCTCTTATTATCCCAAAGAAGCACTGTGGGGGGAGTGTTTAGAAAGGCGTGTTCCACTGCTGGAACTTCCATGCGCTTCTCTCCACTTTGATCTCTGACACAGAGAAATGCTGCTTTAACTCAGCTGACAGCTAAAACGGAAGCCATCCCTGAATGGGGGAACATTCCCCTAGCAAGGAAGGAACAACAGACAAAACGACTGTTTTCTGTGTCAAGGTTCTGACACATCATTAACTAACTCAGGCCCAACCTCTTCTCCAGATGTGCCATGGAAAATAAGTCTTCTTCTGAAGAGGTATCTAGGCTGCATGATGTCAACCTCTGGCTTGAAAAACACTCAGACTTTTTCTATATTGATTGTACTTTTAGTGCATAATAAAATCAATATATAAATTACTGTGCCTCTACCCAAATGATAATGAAATTCATGGGCGAAAATATACTACCAGAAACAACCAAGAAAACAGGTGCTTATCGCTTCCTGTTGGCTTTCAACTACAGGAGCCATGGGTATTTCCTTCCAATTTTCAGTTTCCTAATAAAAAGCAGCCAAAAGTATAAAACATCTATTTCTTTCAACATGCAAAACAGGGGAATACTGGGTTTCTTTTGCTAAGTTAGATGGCCATATGGTTGGTACACAGTATTCATGGATTCCACATTTATGATTTTGCCTACTTACTAGAATCTATTTGTCACCCCAAAACCAATACTCGTGGTGCTTCTGCAGACATACGCCGAGCTTGGTGAAAACCTGGAGTCCCCGACCCCAACACGCACTTCCCAGTTGAGGGTGAACACGGTAACACCCTGCCTTCTTGTTTCAGCTCTCAGACTGTGAAGAATGTCCTTTTAGAGTCTATGTAGTACCACAGTTTCACACTTTTGTGCTTTTCATTGGTGACTCTAGCATAGCACTCAAGTGCTGTCTAGTCATCCTAAGCACAAGAAGGCTGTGATGATGTACTGTACCTTACAGAGAAAACACCTGCTAGGTAAGCTTCCTTCCACATGCGTTACAGGGCTGTGGGCCACAAGTTCAACGTTAACAAACCAACAATACATATTAAATAGGGTGTCTTGAGACAGAAACACACATAAAACCAGGTTACGTACTGACCAGTTGACAAAAATTTGTGGCCAGAGGCTTGTAGGAACCTAACATTGTATCTCCCGTGGGGGCAGGACTAGATGCTTCAGTGTTTGAGGGGGCTCTATAGAACAGAACTACTGTGAATGAGAACCAACCGTAGTTACAAAGGCACAAGATGCTACTTCAGTGGCGAGAAAACAGGATTATGTAAAACACAGAACTCTTGATCACGGACGGCTGAATCGTCCAGCACACTGGCGGTCAAACACACTCTCACAGGCTTTAAAAGTGATGCAAGCCAAGGCTCAAATGGGCCTGAATTTCAGTGTAGGACTTTTCATTGTAGATTCAGGTTTTATGCCTAGATCCATCCACAGGACCCATTCTGCACAGCAGCCATTCCTGTGGAGCTCTGTGCTTCCTGAAATCTCTAAATCTAGAAACGTTTGCTTTTCTGAAACAACATGTTTTATTTTACTAATCACTTTAACTGTTTTCCTTCAGGGCTTCCATCTTCACTTTAAACGCTTCATAAAAGAAAGACAAAAGCCCAATGTCCCAATGTTTTGGTGACAGACTCGTCTCAGAGCTGGTAGGCATCAAATCTGGGAGAGCCTTGTGAGAACCGCTGGCTGGAGAGTCACAGCATGAGATTTTCATTTTAAGAAAATGTCTGGCGGCAGCAGGGGCAGGATGCTGGACACTCATCTCGGGTGGGAGGGACTCCTGCCGGCATCAGGTTAGGTAGTGATGAGGCTCCACTGAAGCCATGTCAGTGGAGGTGGAGGACAGAAAGGTGGCGGTGGGTGTGAGATATTTTGAAACAAGAACGGATGGATTAATGATGGATTAGATACAGAGAATAAAGAGTTAAGTTTTCTACAAATGTATGTCATACGCGAGGTTCATTATTTTTGTCTTGAGCAGACCAGCATCTCCTACAGTGTACGATTCAGCTGTTTTCCTCCCAGTTCCCTTGAAGGTGATGCCCAGAGACGTTAGTTTAGACAGAGCCCAGCCCTCCTAACCCCATCCTTGGGAAAATAAACACCGGCACCTAAACACCCCGGACCCGACTTTAACACAGTAACTCAGAGACCAGCGTCTCTCACAAGCCACAGGGAATCTGATTTTAACCAAAAGGATTACCCTCGTGATCCTTGGGTGCCACGACCCAGCCCGAAGGACCAACAGGAACATACCAAGGCACCTAATCATGTCACAAAGTGGAACCTTAACTACCAGCTTTATAATGTGCTGGTTTTTCTCTTGTTTTTGCCGCTTCTATGACAAAGATTCACCTGACAATTTAGTGACTTTATCCAACTTTTCAACACCTCAGCACCACTATACCTGTTCAGGAATAAGTGTCCTCAGAGTGACCTTTCTAAAAATGGAAGACATTCATTTCCAGATTTTAAAAGTCTCCATTTTTCCTCCTTTACTATGAATACACTCCCCAGAAAAGCATTTACCTAGAATACGTTGAAAAGCATGTGAAACTTTGTTTTAGCTTTTACTGGATGGTCACGGTAATTCTGTTAAGTTTGCTAACTTATACGCTGCACTGACTACCAGAAAGCTGAGTAATTTCTGAGTACAAAAGAAAATCACCCATATACACAGACAGACAGAGGTACAGATGTCAGGGACCAGCTCCCAATGTCAGCAAACAGACATGCTGGGCTTTAAGAAGATGTTATAAAGGCCTGAGGAAAGTAGCAGTAAGCTGACATTCAAGGTGATGGATTGATAATCTTAAACTTAAATTCTAACGTGCCAAACAGAAGTAAATAAGTTAAAAAATTAGTTGATCCTCAACTTGCCTTAATATAGCTTATAAATTCTGAACGGAGGATGCCTGTTCCATGGGGAAACTGGTCTCCTTCTTCTCCTGAGTTGTCATTGTCACTCACAAGGGAAGGCGCCGGCTGAAATTCCTGGTGAAATTCCCCTATTAGGAATATACACAGAAAGATATCAAGCATGGTTTCATAAACAGATGAGCGAAACATAGAAGGCTCTAAAATACATCACTTGGCTTTTCAATCTTCTCCCTGACCTCTTCTGGAGGTATATGAATGACCTAAGTTTTCTCTTCCCGAAAGGATGTGAGCAAAGGTGAAAAAAGGAGGAAGCAGAGGAAGAAAAGTAAAAGAAATGGAAAACCCCAAATCGGATGAACTTAAAAGTCAAGGCCTCTTTATGGCTTAGTTCCTTATGAAAGAAATGTAGTTTCCTCTAATTTTTCTTTTTAAGGAACGGAGAATAGAAAGTATGCTAGAGGGCTTTTCGTGCTCTCAGCAATGTGTGACAAGTTAAGTATTTCAAATTCAAAATTCAGTAAATATTTACTGAGCAACTACTAAATGGCAGGCATAACACTAAACCTTTCAGGGATGTGAGACATTAGTGAACAACTGCAAGAAAGAGTGTGGGAAAGAACTAAAAGAAGGACCCAAAATCATAACAACAAAAGAAGTGACTGTGACGAGGGCCACATGGAGGGGAAAGCACTGTCAGAGCTCATCCAACTGGAGTGTGTTCCAGATGGTGCAGGAGAGGTGAAAGGAGCAAAAGCAGACCTCTTCTCTCTGATCCGGACACTGGGAAAAAAAAATACAAGTAGGACCACACCACCTTCAAGGACTCCTGGCCAGCAAAATACCCACTTCTAGAACGGAGGAGAGAAAACTCACTGGTGACAAGTGATATAATTCTTTTATTTTAAACATTTGTCTAAAACACTGTCTCCTATATTGCAAATATTGTTACAAAGCTTATCTAAATTAATAAAGTGGCAGTCATATTGATATTTTTGCATAAGGTGTACAGTTATATTTTTGGACAATGGATGGTTCCAATCATCATCTCAGGTAAACATCAATGATAAACTTAAAAACCTGAACGTAAGAAGTGAAAGTAGACTCTAGAGTCTCAGTTAGTTTAAATGGCTCTCCTATCACTACTGAGAGCATAGTCAAACTATTAGGCAGATAATCTGCATATTAATCTATTTCTATACTATCCATACGTCATTAGATAGACAACAAATCAGTAAACACTAAATTTTACAATTTATTTAAAAGTCACTGAACAAACAGAAGCAGTCAAAATGCTGCCATAATGTGACCAAATGAGGACTGCTCACCAAGATATGAAATATATGACTTGGATTTTAAAGTAGGCAAGACATAGTGTTGAGTGATCATTTGGTGATTAACAAAGAACCACAGACTTTTAGAGCTACACAAGACATTAGAACTCACCTCATCTAATCATCTCATCTACAGGTGAGAGAATGAAGGTCAACTGACTTGTCCAAAGTCAAGTAGATTCCTGGGCACACATCCCAACTACATTTCTCTCTCTTGCATGTAGTTAGATGTGACCCCTGGGCCTGTGAAAGGCCCAACTCACACTTTCTGGGTGGCTGGTAAAGTTCTGTTTCTCTAACTGGGAGCTGGACCCTTTGTTTCCATTCCTGGAGCGAACCTCTATGCTCTTTCTCTTTTGGCTTGAAATAGAGGTACTTGGAAATCTTATATTAAAGACGGTAGAGTCACCAGATAAAAGGAGCTTGGGTCCTTGAATCACCGTGTGGAGGAGAGTTGCCTGGCAATCACTAACTCCCAGTTGGACTTACTTTGGATTGTGTTAAGGTAGTGAAATTTAGGGATTTTATGTGTTACAATAGCAAGAGGTGTCCTAAATAGTATATCTACATATCAATATTCTTTCCGATAATGGATTTAAAGAATCTCAAATCTTCCAAATGAGAACAGCTCTACTATTACTAGCTACGTGGCCACTGGCAAGTTACTTAAACCGAGACTCAGTTTTCTCACCTATAAAACAGAGATGATTAGAGTATCCATCTCAGAGTTTTGAATTTTAAATGAGATCACCTGCAGTTGAGCACAGTGCCTGGGGCATATGAAAAGCTCAATAAACATGCACTATTACCTCTGCTGTATTTCTGCATATTTTAAACACAGCATTTGAAAAAACAAGCACTTTCTCCCCATTCTTCATTTTCAGACCTTTAACTGGGCTAAGGTGATGGCAGGAGTCCTCCTTGATCTGTTCTTCTTCCATGATATTTGACATTGGCACATTGAGGCTAACGGTGTCTTCATCAGAAGGCTGAAAAGAAACAGGGCACTGCCTCATTCAAGGGAGAAGTGTTACCAATGCAGACTAAGAGAATGCTACGTGATTAAAAAAAAAATACTGTGATTCTTACAAACATAATGTTGAATGAAAGATACCAGAGGACAATGTCACTTACGTAAGTTCAAAAAAGAGCAAAAATAACCCACGGTGTTTGAAGTCAGGATGGTGGCTGCTCTTGGGTTAGGGGATTGGGAGCATGAGGGGGGCTTTCTAGGTGGCTGGTAAAGTTCTGTTTCTCTAACTGGAAACTGGTTATATGTGTGTGTTCACCATGTCAAAATTCCTCAAGCTAACACTCACGTACTTCTCTGTACCTATGTTTTGAGCTGAAACTTTTTTGGGTACCTGACAATATTTTCTAACCTAAGAGCCATAGTCAGGACACAGAGACGGACTGGGTAACATCTGATAGAACAAAGAAATAACTGGAAATACACTACCATCCCATGCCTAAGTCTAATTGATCATTTTAATAGTAATGGTGCTCTGAGATCTGACAACACTAATTTACCAAACCTACATTAAGACTTCATGTGGCCAATCACAGAAAGCAGGCAGTCAGCCTCTGGGACAACATCTCATTATTTACAGTGCATCTTACGTGCAACATCAAGCTTCAGTTTATGTCCCCATTTAGGCTGAGGACGCTGCTTTAAATATATAAGAAGCTGCTTTCAATATATACTATACAGTACTTAAAAGGAACGCAGGTTCTGTTGCAGTTTTCAGAATAATGCCTCGATTTAGTAATCAGAGTTAGTTCTCCCCGGGGGTCTTGTTTCCCACACTAACTGATGGAGTTTATTCACATAATCTATGAATCTGTCACAAGCAAAATATAAAGCCTCATTTATTTTCCTACGTCTCCGTTTTAGCGTCACTATTTCGTGAAAAGCTTTTCAAATCACAAGAATCAGGAACCTCCAGAGAGCACGTTTCAGGTGACTGGCTTGCTCCTAACCTCCGGAGGCATGACTTTCACAGTACACTGTTCGTTTACTTTGGGACACGTGCACAGACTGTTCAGAAACTGGCAGAAAACAAATGAGAATTTCATTTATTACACAGCTATTCACTGAGCCTCACTTTTTTTTTTTTTTGCTTGTTTATTGGAGTGACAAATGCTAAATCAATCAGACAAGGGCAACAGCCAAAGAAGGGAATGAGGTGTGATTTTTGAACCCCACAATGGGAACAAGATTCACTGACTCACAAATGCTAAAGCATTTGCCAAATAAAGTGAAGGTAGAAAGTTACACGGAATAAACCAGAACCCTCATCCTTGCAAACAAACATTTCTAGGAGGTGTCAGGTAATGAGGCCACAATGTGAGACAAAAAAAAAAAAAAAAAAAAAAAAGCCAAAGGGAAAATGTATACACTTTATCTGTTGAACATAATCCTTTCTGTAGTCCTTCCTTCCACCCTCCTCCCACCTTAACAACTTAGCAAAATTCCAAGATGTGCATCTAGTTAAAAGGGAAAAAATAAACCCTTGGCCTCCTTTTAGAACATTAGCATCCTACTTATACTAAGTGAGAACAAAAGGATAATGAAGTTCTTTGTGTGATGTTTTATTAATGAACTTAATTATCCTTAGAAGACAGATAAAGGATGAAGTAGAGTCTGTTTTAATTTAATGGAAAATAAGCTTGGGTGAGTAATTTCTCAAACAATGGGCTACTTCAGGGGGCTTATGAGTTTTAATAAAGCTAAGAAAGTTGAATTAACACATTGCTTTGTAAATTGTATTTGAGTATTTTCTCCCTAAGGGAGCCAAAGTAAACTATTCATATAGGCTCGTCAGGGTAACATTATTTTATTGATACTGGCCTTCTTTTTCTGCCTACTAACTCCTCTTCCTTTTGAAATAGTCTGTATTCAAAAGATTTAAAGGTATCCTAATTTTTTTAATGTATTGCTTTACGAAGTATTTTGTGGAAAATAAATTCAAATATCTTAGCTACATAGGAAACCTCAAAGGCCTGAAGAGAACAGGGAAAAGGCAATTTTCCTGGACTTCTTATAATAAAAATGTGAATTCCTTTGATGGGGTAATTGTCCTACTAATTACATCTTCCAAGAGTATTACCATGTTTCAAAACTCAATAACCACAAAAACTCAGTAAGTTCCCTCAAAAAGGGAAGGCCTGAGGATACTTCCACCCCCTATCCCAGCTATCCCTCCTAGCTCTACTGGGCAAGAAACCCCATTTATCGGCTTATTAGTGCAAGATTTTGGGAACCTAATAGACTATAAATAAGATAACAAACATTCTACATGAGCTATTTATAACTACCTTAGAAGCTCTCGTGTGGGAGGCCTCTTAGCTCACAAATAACCAAATTTTTATCCAATTATCTGAAAAGAAAACAATCTAAGAATTTCAGGAAAACAAATATTGCTATAAAAACTATGGCTACTCAAAAATGCATTTCCTGTGGGTAAAATGCAATGTACATTTGATTCCTTAACAACATGCAGGCAAGTCACAACTTCTTCCTAAGTTACTCTGTCACTTAAAAACAAACATATGTACAAAGATGCCTCTTGGGGACTTGCATACCACTTAGTCATTTGATAACATGTATTAAGCATGTAAGAATATTCCAGGTAATGTGTGGGGTGTGGTAGGAGAGGAAGGCGAGAGGGACTCTGTTCTTGAGACATTTACAAAATATTAAAGATTCAGAAAAAGCTAAAGAGGGTTAATATTTACATAACAGAGGATTTCAAACAACTTCCACCAACAGTACCACATGTTCCCATGCAATTGCCTTTTACCACAGAGGATTGCAGCAAATGCCGGTAGATATATCTAGAATCACAGAAGGGAAAAACAACGGATCACGAATTTTACCTCCGTGGCAGATAATCGCTTGTCTCCATTATCACTCCCCACGCCCGAATCAGAATCCTTCTTGCTGGGTTAGATGCCGTCGATACAGAATTCATTTAGAAAAAATTAAAATCACAAAGTTCACAACAAGATACATCGACTTATGTTCAAATAAGGACTTTGTTATACAGATATTTACTATTACCAAAAGACAACAAATCTGCCCAGTGTTGAAAGTTGTGAAGACGGGGCCTAATGAAAATCAGATACTTGCACTGTCTAAACTGTCCGAGTTTCATGAATGTATACTCTGAGTGGCCTGTTCTTTGAAACAGTCAATAATTTTCTTATTGTATTGATTCTAGCATATGAAAAAGCAAAAACTACCAGCTGCTCTTCCCTCTTACGTTATGAAATGGCCTAACTTTCAATAATTCTGTGAATTTTCATCCAGCGACTAAATTTGATAGTATGTTTGAAAGGATAAAATATGTAATGAACACATATTTTAAGCATTATATAAAGGGTAGTCTGAGACTTTAAATCACTACAGTATATTTACTCTTTTAGTAAAAAGTTCAGCAAAGATTTCTGCAATGAAGACATCTCAAAAACAACCTGCATTTCTACAAGTGTGTTCAGCGTGAGAATTTTGTTCTCTGAAAATTCAAGGCCCAATTTATGCCACAAAATGGCCAAGGACATGTGAAAGCACTCTAAAGCTTCCATTCTGAACAGGAAATGGCAGAAACTATGCACAGTGCATTTTTAAAAGACAATTAAAAAATAAAGTCTGCATTTTTTTCTTAACAATGTTCCGGAAGTATATTAAAAATTAACTTAAAAAACCACGTCTCTAACACAACATTGTAAATCAACTACACCCCCAAAAAATTTAAAAAAAAAAAAAAAAAAAACCATGTCTCAGTTTGATAGGTAAAAAAATACATACATATATATATTATAGATCTTATTTATAAGGATATATATACACAGATGTGTATATATGTGTGAGTGCACACACACATATGCAGCACTCAGAAAGGACTGATTATTGATTAGGAGAATGATTGATTATTGATTATTAGATGAGATCAGAAAGATGCCAAAATGCTATCAACAGTATCAATTTTCCCTTTCTTATTCCAAAAGTGGCTGGGGCTCTGATGCACAAAGCTGCATTGGTTGAGTGAAACAAAAGGATTTGGGGAGTTAGTTACCTGGAGTGCCTTGGCCTGAGCAAATTCTAAACAGGGGCTTCTAGCCGAGGGCAATCACACTCACCCATCTTCCACATGTTGGTGTAAATGTGGCCTCTCCATGGTGTGGAGATAAAGGGAGTCAGCTGTCTTAATCTGGCATGCTTGAATGCTCAGATACTTGAATATGTGCACTTTGCCCTTGGTGCAAATCTATGGAGAAATTAATAATAAATATATTTTTAATGGCGAAACAAAATGTAAACACTAGACATCTCATTCTGTATATTTTTGTTTTTGCATCTTCACTTTAAGTAACATGTCAACCATAATTACCAAATTTGACCTCTTCAAAACAGAAGATTTTAGGCTATCATTTCCTTCAGTTTTACCTGAATAGAAAACCATGCTCAAGAAACTTCCAGTTTCTCTTGCACTAAACTGCAAAATTCTAAAGAAATATATTTAAGTATCAATAGTCTAAAAAGTATATATGTCAGATACCTGACCTGGTAATGTTCCAATTCGGAAAGCATATATATACTTCATTTTGTTCTCACATAGTTTAATATTTGAGCTTGAATCTTGTCTCTACATAACTGACAATCATATTTTAAAATGGTGAAACCCCATTTTCCAGCTAACAGAGTAAGGAATCTATTACTCCTTTTGTAAGCCATACACTCCATGAAAACGTTTCAAATGCACATACAAATGATCAACATAATAACTGAAACCGTGAAATAATCAAACATCATTATCCTGGGATTGCCGTGACCAGAAGAGTGAGGCAAATGATGGTAAAAGGACTTGGTGTCACAGAAGACAACCTACTGTCGTCAGATTCAACCAAGGTTTCAGTTTGTAAGACTGTGACTGTTTATGATCCTGTCTCATATATTAATCCTGCAGGACATCAAAAAACCAGTTCTGCTGAGAGTTGCTTAGATGCTAGTGATGGCATATCCCCCCGGCAACGGCTTTGCTGTGAGACCCCTCACCTGTGCTGGAGGAGACTGCAAAGGGTTATTCTCAAGCAGTAATATTTGCAGCTGCTTCATCTCTCTAAAACAAATGGGAATCACGAGCACTTTATTGCAGGAAAAGTCAAACTTTACCAAGGGAAGATCTACTAGTTCTAAAAGAACAGGAAAAAAAAAAAGAAAGAAAGAAAGAAAAAAAAACTCAGAAAGCAACAAGATTAAATGACTAAACACATTCAAAAATTTTCTGCTTATCAGGAAATACGTCATTCAGCATAATTAAAACCAAGTTGCGTATTAGGAATATAAGTTATGTGTATATAAGAGGAAAGGAAAGCTTTCATTGGGCTCGACAATTTTAATTTGTTGTTATTTCTGATAAGAGCTGGAAACACTTGACATATACAATACCTATTGTTTAAAAAGGCTTTTTTCCCAACAAAACAATCAGATAAGCCACAGCACACAAAGACGTGCTTATGTTTTAACTTCAAACTGTTTTCAAACAGCTTGCTAGCTTATGAATAATATGCTAATTACAACATATTCTTATGTATTCCATGTATGTGGGCTGGCAGGATCTCAGAATGAGTTACTAGAAATATTAACTCCACTTTAAAAAATAAATGCTATCAAATTTGGAACTTTGCAACAGACCCTGTAATCCTGATTCGATTAGGCTTTATTCTACTACTTTAAAAAAGTCTTCTGTAGCTCCGCAAACAAGACAGAACATTATATTTAGCTTAAAATCCCCACCCAGTGGCATAGCAAACACTCAGTAATTTCAAGCATTCCAACCGACATTGGCAGCTGCAAGAAACGAAGTCAAATATATACCATAGAGCAAAGAGGTTGAGCAATGCCAGACATGTAGGGTGACATGGAGCAAACCACTAAGATCTCCGTGTGAGAGGCTACAGAGGGTTCATTTCAGAACGGACCTCACCACATTTGTTATGAAACCTGGTAAGGGGTGATACACGCTGCTTTCAAATACTCAAGGAGTTCCCAAGCAGATGAGGGGCAGGGACTATAGGGAGAAGAGGAACCGAGGGCAGTGACCTGGACAAAGAATTCATACTATCCCTCAGCTTTCCCCGTACTGCCTCAGGGTTTTTACGTTACTCAGCTAGACTACTTCATTTTCCACTGACAAAGGTTCACTTAGCAACCAGTCCCTTCTCTGAATTCAACTGGCTCTGGGTGTGGAAGGGACTTTCCCTCTTGCATACCTTAGTGAATTACTCTGTATTAAAGAAAAGAGTCATGGATTGAAATGCTAGGACAGAGGCACAGAAGCATCAGCTCAGCAGCTCCCAAACTCAGGTCCATGATAGGCAGGCAGCTGTGTAAGAGAAACTCAGGATGCGTATTTTTTATTTTTTTATTGAAGTATAGTTGATTTACAATGTTGTGTTAGTTTCAGGTGTACAGCAAAGTGATTCAGTTATACATACATACATATATATATATATATTCTATTTCAGTTTCCTTTCCATTATAGTTTATTACAAGATATTGAGTATAGTTCCCTGAACCACAGGGTAGATCTTTGTTGTTTACCTATTTTGTATATAATAGTGTGTATCTGCTAGTCCCAAACTCCTAATTAATCCCTCCTCGCCTTTCCCCTTTGGTAACCATAAATTCTTCTATATCTGTGAGTCTGTTTCTGTTTTGTAAATAAGCTCATTTGTATCATTTTTTATGATTCCACATGTAAGTGATATCATATATTATTGGTCTTTCTCTGTCTGATTTACTTCACTTGGTATGATGATCTCTAGGTCCATCCACGTTGCTGCAAATGGCATTGTTTCACTCTTGTTTATGGCTGAGTAGTATTCCATTCCATCACACTTTCTTTATCCATTCATCTGCTGATGGACACTTAGGTTGCTTCCATGTCTTGGCTATTGTAAATAGTGCTGCTGTGAATATTGGGGTGCATGTATCTTTTTGAATTAGAAATTTCAAATTAGAATTTTTGAATTCTAATTCAACCTGCATGTGTATTTTTTAAAATCATTCCGAGTAATTCTCTGCTCAAACTCAGCTCTCCCACCAATAGCAGGATAAGTGATTTGCCTCAGGCCTCACTCGTCCTGGTTGCCTTGATGATGACGTGCTTGGAGAGCAGTAGGGGATGGAGGAGAGAAGGTGAACCCAGAGAACAGCATGGAATCAAGAAAGTCAAAGGAAAAGGGAAAGTAAGATCTTTCCAGCTCATGGTTTGTTTCGAAAACAGGGCTGAGAATTAGGGGGACTGTGTGTAAAAAGAATATCTCCTTGCTATAACTTCTAGTAATACAAATCCATCTCTCTGATGGTTAACTTGACTCACTCAAGTTAGGTTGGCAAATCAGGGGTGAAGTTTAACTGGACTCTGGCTCTTTGGCTATTTGCCACTTAAAATGAAGACTTTTAAGCAAGACTAGAGAGCTAAATTCCTGGAAGACATAGCAGGAGGGGAAGGAAGGCAACTTACAATTAAGTAAATTAAGAAATGGTTTTTATAACGACTATTCCTTTTAGTGCCCTTTGGGGACACAATTACCATCTTAGTTTAGGAAAGCTGGAATATGACAGTTTCACAACAAGAAAACGGAAGAGAAAATGATAACTCCAGCTCAGAAAAGGTCAAGAGAGACAGAGCAGGGAAAAGGGGTAAGAAAAAAATGGAAAAGAACATTGAATCCCAACTCCTGTCTCTCCATTGCAAAGAGGGGCAATGAATGACCACTTTAATCCTCTGTCCATTCTGGTCTCCGAAAGAACAAAATAAAGTCTCCCATTGCATTAGTCTGTAGTAAAACCACCACAAAATTGATGTGGGGAATTAGGCCACAAACTTCCCCTCCCTCCTCAAATTGAAAGCATATGAGGAGGGGTACTAAAGAGGAAAAACAAGTGAGTAAATACGAAAAGTCTTTAAATTCACTGCCTGGCAGCACTATCAAGGCTCTTTTGTTAACAGAGTTCCTCAGAGTGAAGCAAAAAGAAATTTGATATTCAGGAAATTATTTTTTAAGAACAGATTTTCCAGTAAACTGAAGTTTTAGCTGAGTGTATATTAAAATACTGAACCTGAGAAAACATAATTATGGAAAGTATAGGTATTTGTAACTGCTCTTTTTAGGAGAAGAAATGCTTTTAAGTTAAGAGAGCAAGGAGTCGTAAGAGAAACAAATACCTTGATTTTACAGATGCACTTTCTCCCCACACATTTCTAAACCATTACAGGAAACTATTAAATGATTAAATTAAAATTTTCTTTTGAAAACGAGAGTTCAATAACTTGTGATGACGTCTCAATAATTAACATAAGAGCTTAAATTTGGATGAAGGTTTTCTTTAATGCCGTGAAAGGCTATATGCTTATATATTTGCTGTTAATAAGTGTTTTCTCTTTGCACTTGCTCAAACCAAGGAAAACAATTTTATCCATTCAAAACTGGAACCGCACAATGACAACATGAAAAATCAATGTTTTTATACCAAGTCATCTCAAGTAATAAAGTAATAAATCTTCATGCTGAGATAGTTTCTAATTTTTCTTCTTTAAAATGTTAGCCAGCATGAGAAAGGTGAAGATAGCAGGTAACACTTAAAACTCGCATCTATAAAGCACATTACATTTTATAAAGTTCTTTCCCTTTCATGAGCTCCACTTTCTTGTCTTGAATAACAAAGTATTTCAAGCCAAAGATCATGAAGCAGGAAGAGAATAATAAAAATCAGGCAGCTCTCAAAGAGCTGTGTTAGAGTCAGATTAACCAAATGCTGACTGTTTCCAAATATACACTTTACCGTATCCGGTATGCCTAACGCGCTTAAATGAAAATGATAGAAACCAATGTGATCTTTGAAAACCAGAGTATGTTTTGGAGAAAGCATTCGGTGTCCTGCTATTCATCAACTCATCCCTGATTAGGTCCAAAGGAGGATCCCAAAATGTGAAATTCAGATCCAGCACAATCTATAAGACTGTTTATCAAAGTTCTTAATGGCGTAACGTTTCTGAATAAATATATCTTTTTATTTTTCATTTATTTTTATTCTTTAGAAGTACAGTTGAATGACAATTTTCTTTCTTTTTTTTTTTTTTGCCACGCTGCGCTGCATGAAGGATCTTAGTTCCCCAACCAGGGATCGAACCCGTGCCTCCTGCAGTGGAAGCACAGAGTCTTAACCACTGGACCTACAGGGAAGTCACTGACATTTTTTTTTATTATCTTTTTACTTGAACTTCAACACACCATGGAAGCCCAGAGCTGTAGGGAAGGGGCTGCCGGAGTCTGGCTCCTAGGCGGGACTGTGTGAGGGGCTCGGTGCTCGTTGCTGTGTTTCAGGGAACGTGGGTCTCTGGAGCCATCCTTGCTCCAGGCGTCAAGAAATGCATCAAAACAACCAGTGCTATCAGTCCAAGTTTCACTTCAGCAAAGGCATGCCTTCACCTGAAGCATGGATTCAAGACACTTGGGGTTCCCAATCAGGGCTCCCAGATCCCCAAAGCCCAAAACCCTGACATCTGGATCTGCAGGACCAAGCACGTCCATCCACACTGAAAGCACTTCATGTTGCCTCCTGTTAGGAGCAGAACTGTGTGACCCCCAAACTGAGATGTTGGAGCCCTAACCCAGTACCTCAGAAGGTGATGATATGTGGAGACAGGTCTTTAAAGGTTAAATGAGTTAAAATGAGGTCATAAGTGTGGGCCCTAATCCAATATGACGGGTATTCTTACAAGAAGAAAAGATTAGGACACAGACTCTCTGTTCAGGGAGAAGACAGCCATCTACAAGGCAAAGAGAGAGGCCTCAGAAGAAACCAAACTGACCAGCACTTTGATCTCAGACTTCCAGCCTCCACATGGCGGGAAAATACACTGCTGCTGTGTAAGCCACTCAGTCTGTGGTACTTTGTTATGGGAGCCTGAGCAAACTAACACACACACACACACACACACACACACTTATACAGGGGAATGATTTTGTTACTGAACCCTCGACTAAAATGAAAACTTGAATATAATTTTCTGTTCTCTGCACGTGAAACGCAACTTATAATTAATATTAACAGGCACACACAAAGGTAAA
This sequence comes from Hippopotamus amphibius kiboko, assembly GCF_030028045.1. Lineage (NCBI taxonomy): Eukaryota > Metazoa > Chordata > Mammalia > Artiodactyla > Hippopotamidae > Hippopotamus > Hippopotamus amphibius. The sequence continues at coordinate 60,206,480 of NC_080199.1, read as the reverse complement.
CAAAAAAATAATAAAAGCCTCCTGTTTGATTCATTTTTCCCTCTTTCTTTTTTTTTTACCTTGTGGTAAAACTTTAAGGTAATTTCTTCTGACATTCAGTTCTCGAAGGGATTTCAATTGCCCTATCTGCTGAGGCAAGGCTGTGATCTCGTTGCAGCTGACGTCCTGCATCGAAAACAAAGAGAGAAATAGTAAATGCCTTTTGTCAGGAAGTCAAGCATTTCGTGTGAAATCTCCTTAAGGAATTCAAATATTAGGACAACTACACAGGTATGTTTTTATATTGGTCCCCGGGTCCGAGGCCAAGTGAGGCTTCGGACAGAGAAGAAAAAGAAAGTGCAATGTGCCAAACATCCTCTGGGAGAAAAGGGAGAAGAGAAGCCTGTCCGTAGCCTGCGGCAGGTACTCGGTCAGCCCCGAGGGCTGCTGCGCTCACACACTTCAGTCTTATTGAATTATCACAACAAACCCATGAGGCAATATTACTGGCCTAATAGTCACAGATCAGAAAAATGAGGCTCAGGAAAGTTCAGTTGTCCAAGGCTTGCAAGAACCAGAGTTAACATTTGGAACAAATTTCTAGCCCCCTGTGCAGCCACTACCCTACCCTACCAAATGCTCATATTTTACAGTGTATAACTATGTATATTACTGCATTGTTTGGATGCGTTATTTACTTAAAAATAGAGTTCTGATCAGAAGGCTGGAAACTTTGGACCCGAACACCTTCACAAACATTTTACAAGCAAGACTGTGGGGCATGCGGACCACGTCTTCTTTGCTTTGGAAAACTGATACTCTATTAGTAATCATTGATTGGAACCATCTCTTGACACATGGAAAATGGTGGCCATGACATTTTGAATCCTCTATATCCTTATTATCTCCTCTAATCCCACTCTTCCTCTTGTTCCTAGTAGCTCTGCCCTGCTCTCTACCTCCCTTACCCCAGCTACTCCTTTAATCCAGACCAGCAGCATCTCCCAGCTAGACACTATAATGATCTTCTGGCTGTTTCCAAGCATCAATCCCCTCCTCGGTTCCATCCTTCACGGAGTGAAGATTTACAGAATGTGAATTTCATTATCATTCACCAGCTCAAACATCTGCAACGGCTCCTCAGGAGAAAGTACCAAACTCAAATCTGCTCAAATGTGTGCCTTCTCCCTGTGAGCTCCTGGATGGAAGAGACTGTGTCTCAGTCGCTCCGCCTCCTGGTGCCGAGCAGAATGCCAGGTATAAAGTAAGGGATCAATACATACTGGATAAAACTTCCGAAGTCCGCTTATGTTGACACGCCATAATGGTGCAGTTTATTCTGTCTCCGGCTGGGAGTCCAGGAGGCTCCAGCATATACACCAAATTTCTTGCAGGTCCTGCTCTGTGTTGCAGATCCACAGATGTATTTGGACTACCAATGATCCCAATGAGATCAAGTCCTTAAACATCCCATATCACTGCTGAACCTGCAAAAACTCGCCTTCATTCCTCCTTTTAGAAGGTAGCAAAACCTTGTTTCAGACATTGGTTTCATATTCAACCCGATGAGAACTCACCATTGACCAGTTCCTTGAAACCGCTAGGCTCCATGTAAGAGCAGGGCTGCACAGAACAGAGTGGATCGCTGCCCTCTAACCCCATCTCATTTAAATATCCTCAGGTGTCAAGGTCAGGAAGGCGCTGAATGGATATCACTTGATGAAGAGGAGTAACAGTGCTCCTACTTAAGGAATGAGGCTGTGATCTAGAAAGCCTGGGGGCACACCCTGGAATCAGCCCACCACACTGTTCTGTACTCAGCTGTCTAACCTGCGCTGGGGGTGGGGGGCTGGCGTGTGACAGGTTAAGGACATTAGGTGGCATCACCCCCAAGCTGGCTGTTGCTGCATTGCTTCTGGCCCAGAAAAGTCACACCACATTTTATGAAAGACATCCATCCCTAATGTTTAAAAAACAAATCCCACAAGCACATCTGCAGAGACATAAAAGTCTAAGGAAGTAATTACATAATTAGGAGGTCCAGACATTTGTTCAGTCACTCTTAGCCCCTCAAACTGAGTCAGTAAATTACTCTGCCTTTCTGAATATACTTCCATATATGAGAAAAGTGAAATGCCATCTTTTCTCAATTACCATGGCATCTGATCAGCCACAGAAGTCAACAATCAAACCCTTTCAACGAAAGTTCTATCTTTGCTTCAACCAAGTTACAAACAAGCAAGAGGTACTATTTTAATCTAAGAGCCCTCACAGAAATGGTTTAGAGGTAAGCCCTAGACATATATGAAATTAAATCATTTTATTGGACTCACAACCAGGACCAGTCACATTGGCAATGGTTGAGAGGAGGGGAGGTCGTGGGGGAAGAATTAGTAAGAATTATTTTCAGCCTCTAAGGAGAATTTATGCTGACATCTAAAATGTTTTTATAAGTCTGTGAATAATAGCATGAGAAAGACCCTTTTGCAGATTATGGGAGTCACATATGTTTCAATGAGAAACTGATGATTTTCAGAAGTTTCAAGAACATAACTTTTTAAAAATCTTTCTCTTAAAACAAGAGAGGTGGGAGAGGAAAGTAAAAAGAGAACAGTTATATTTAGGCACCATAGTCTCACCATGAAATCTCCTGAGATGAAATGTATCTTTATTCTATTTTTTTTTCTGTATACTATGTTCACCTTGCACGTTGTTGGTTACCCGTGGCTAGCCATGAAATTAGAGTATGCTGTTTCCCTAAATATAAGGTAATTTTTCCAACATATATTTCTAAATGGCCTTATCAAAGAAAATAGACTCCCCTCAGCTACATTTAAGTACTTTTTTACCAGCAGGGAAAATGCTTTCCTAATTCTTTTTTAAAGAATGTCACATAATGATAAAAACAAGTTTTTCCTTCTAACTTACAGGACAGGACATCTGTAGACAATTAGAAACACAAAGTCCAATTGTCCATTCACATTTTGAAGGGTATACGGTGAAGGTCAAATTATTTTAACAGTACTCTGCACTGCTGTCAGTTACTTCCTGTCCTGCCAAAATAGTGAGGGAAAAAGCAAGATAAAGACTTTTCACTCTTGTATGATCAATACTGCAGAAAACTGTGCAAACTCTATGTCCTCCCAGCTAGTGAACCTTGCCAAGTTTTAAAGAGGTTATGAATTTTGTCACAAAAACAAAACCCCATAGGTAATTATGTGTTAATTAGTTGGGGAATGAGGAGTATAGAGACAAAAATAGTCTAGATGTTTTCAGATAACATACTTCAGGTTAAAAACTGTAAAAGCAACATTCCTAGAATAGCTTGGTTCTCTAGAACATGTCTGTCCACATTTCTAAAAGAAAGTATGGGTTTTTTTTTGGAGGGGGGGTTCATTTTAGAAAGATATGATTTAGGAAAATAAATTTTAGAAGTAAACAACATCAATGCCCCATATTTCTGCAATAGTGAGAACTTGTGAGCTCCAGATCTAGTAGCTTCTTAGAAAAGTCAAATGAATCCCTTCTGAATTGTCTATTAGCCCTAAGCTACGTTTTGGAAAATAATTATTCCAAGCTACAGTGAAATCAAATTACCATATATTCAGCATTACAATATTATAAATAAACAGGTAGCCCCCCCCAAATAATCATAAACATGTCATAAATATTCACTAATTCTATTCTTTGATACAGAAATGAATTTAACCATTATGCATTACATAACCACACAAATACTCTAACAAGTTTTATGAACCAGCCCGTCTAATTTTGTCATTAGATAAAAAAAACAAGATAGAGAATTTTAGCTATGACTTAAAATATACTTATTTTCCACTGATTTAATCAAGATGCTTTTAAGCAACCAAAAGAAAAACTTTCAAAGTTAAGATTCTCATTTCATCACAACCCTTCGGGGCAATTAAGAAAGTCTCTAGAAGGGTTAAATGCATGTTGGAGATTAATACATTTTAGCTGACTGAGATAGCTGCTAACTTCCCTTCAGAATGTAAAATTGGCAAGGATTTAAAACATCTGCGTAGGTTCAAGGCTTATTAAACTAGGAAATGCTCACTTTCGGAATGTAATAGTTTTTAAGACTAGACACGCTTTTTTAAGTCGTGACTTCTAATGAAAGCCAACATAACTACTGCATCAAGAGGATCTTGGTTAGAGAAGGTTTCCAGTGAGACCAGGCTAAGCTGCAGAATTGCACATGGTATTCTCATGAGCTACCATCCCCTGACTCTTGGGTTTTCAAAAACTTAGCGTGGTTATACTATGGCTTAAGTCATATTTTAAAATCTACCTCTTTATTTAATTGAATAAAATGCAAACATTCTAACAGGAAATACAAGCTATTAATACTGGCCTCCCATCATGTGACCATGTCCTTTTTTGGAAATGTCCTTTGTATGACTCACTGTGTAACTTTAGGTAAGTACCTTAACCTCTCTCTTCCTATGTAAAGAGAAGAGATGAGATTATAAATAATTCTAATTTCCTTCCAACATCAGGAAAATCCACCTACCATATCAAAAATAACAGAGATGTTGTTTGAAAGACAGATACTTAACTGACTTAGGAGTAAATGTCAATTTTGATTTTTCAGCAACCAGAAACCTATATTGCCTGTAGTCAGAACTTTGAAGACAAATTGGTATGTGCATTTAAACTCAAAGCTTTTTCAAGCAACCTCTGATATGATAAATTATTACTTCTTAACACTTACTGAGAGTCTCTTTCTAGTATAAAACTCCACATTCCCACAAACACATACGTCACCCCACTGCTCTTCATAAGAAACGCAGAGGTAGAAGCAACAGAAGAGACCTTGAACAGGCTGTGGGTTTCCAGTTCTCTCACAGAAACCAGAGGGGTTAGGAGGCATCTCCAAAGACTATGAACAGACCTACGACTATAACAGACACGAACTCATGTCTCCTTTACACCTACCTCAGAGATTGGAACGCGACACAAAAATAACAAAGAAGAGGTTTTCCTCAGAAGCTGCTCAATGCATCCTGTGTCTCATCGATCCCAAATTCCAACTCTCCACACAACCAAACATTTCACAAAAAAGAGGGGAAAAAATAGTGTGTCGAGTCAGAGCCAGGAAATGCACCTTCCAGTCAGTTATTACCTGAGTCAGGTCCAGAGAGTTTTAGGTTATAAAAGCAGGTTTCTGAAACAGTGATATTATGTTCTCCTACATGAAGTTAAGAGCCGGAAGACACAATTTTCACACACGGCATGAGCTGGGAGAGGACAGAATTGAGAAAACACAAACAAGAGATGGACCTTCTCTGGACCCCAGCGTGTCAGCGTGTACAGAGAACCAGTGAGAAGACTCCTAGACCTCTGGCAAACGCCCCAGAAAAGATTCTCAAATTACTGTGTTCTTACGTTCGTGTGCCTGTCTTCTTCAGAGCTATCTGTGAATTTTAAGATGCCATTCATACAGTATTTCTTACCAAATACTTAACACACCTACCTTATCCTTCAGGCATGATGTGACAAGTAAAAAACACAAACAAACATGTTCCCAGCACGTTGACACCATCTTTATGAGCAAAACGAGGTTTAGTCAACCCAAGGAGAGGTCTGCTGACTCTCGTGCCTGGTTTGTGGTTCTTCGGTGAGGAAACTCTCAGACACTGTCTATTTGTACCACACCCTATTTTTGTATCATTCTCCTTGCTGTTCATGGCCTGCCACGACTTTAATGGGAAAACCACTGCACGTTGAAGCAGGGAGACTCCACAGAAGGAAATCATGGCTCCTCTCCACAAGGCGCTTACAGTCCAGATGAGGACCCAGAGAGCACAGCGGCACTGTGCTGTGGAAAGGCCTTGGGCTTGCAACACGCAAACCTGGTTTTCACTGCAGCTCCACCACGTCACAGCCCCATGCCTCTGGGTAAGTAATTCTGAAACCCAAACTTGTCTGTGCAAGGTAGACAGGATATCCACCTTGCTAGGTTACTGTCAAGGTCAAATGATAGAACACATGGCATGTACCCAGCAGAGTGCCTGGCATACAGTAGGTGCTCGGTAAATGCCAGTGCTTGTTATCTCTTTCCCTGATAGAAAGAACATGCAGGTACAAAGACTTGGAAAGCAACACAGACACACAGCTACAGCTCTAAGGAGACAAGCGGTACAGAAGTAATTCGAAGTATCCAAGGAGGTCAGAAAGTTCTAGGTCATTCCCATCAGAAATGACCCTGGAGGGGCAGCTCCATAGAGCTTAGGTTCCGCTAAGTTCTCCAGCACCTGAAAAAATGTGGAACTACACCCTGGCTTCTCTTGTGGATTCAAGAAAAGACGTCACAGAAGTGTTTCTCAATGAAGGTCTTCATGGAAGGAGGAAAAATTGTTTGTTCATATTCTTTGCGCGATCACAACTGCTAAATGGCAATGCTTTGTGTTTTAAGGTTCTTAGATAACTGTGATCTATTCAAGAAGGTAAGATACTGTTTTCCAACTCCTCTCAAAAATTAGAGAGGGCACCTCCTTTCTTGCAGTTGGCCCCAGCGCTTTTTTTGGTTTTTTTTCTTTTTAAGCGAATAATGACTCTGGAACATTCACTCATGCTTGGAAGAGAAGAGAGTTTATAACTCAGTTTAGGATATTCTTTGAGTCTAACACAAACATTTTTAAAATATTTCTTCCAAAATAGTTAAGCAATGCTCAGAGCCTAATAATAAGCTGAGAGATTGTATCAGCACTGAGGTGACTCAAGGTACTCTGAATGCCTTAGGAGTGCCCCAATTTTTTTTAACAACTTGGTTACTATGTAACTGCAAAACAGGTGACTCCCAAGCAATTTCAGAATTACTTCAGGTTCTCTGGGGAGTATTTTTTCCAATTGATAGCTAAAAGTCATCTGACCAGGTTACCTGCAGTATGACTACTATTTTAAGCAAAAAGATATGAAAGATAAATAAGAACAGATGGAAACTAATCTTTTTTAGTCTGTGACCTTAAGCAAGGCCAGTCACCCCTTGTGGTTAAATAATGGCAACTTATTAAATATTTACCAACTTCACAAATAAATGCTTTTTGCTGAGATCATGCTTGCTCACAGAGCAGAAAGAACACAGGCTATAGAGCTGTCCCGTCCTGTAGGGTGGCCACCAGCCACATGTGGCTACTGAGCTGGAGAAACATGGCTAGTCCACTCTGTGCTGTGCTGTCAGTGGAAAATACATAACCGACCTCAAAAACTGAGGACAAAAGAAATACTGTAAAACATCTCGTTAATTTTATATTGTAGAGATGTTGAAATAATATTTTTGGCTATCCAGGGTTAACTGAAATGTATTATTAAAATGAATTTCATGTGCTTCTGTTTTTTTAATGTGGCTACTAGTACATTTAAAATGACACTTGCAGAAGGACAAATATCATATATCACTTATATGTGGAATCTAAAAAAATGGTACAAATGAACTTATCTACAAAACAGAAACAGAGTCACAGATGTAGGAAACAATCTTATGGTTACCAGGGGAGAAAGGAGGGGAGGGATAAATTGGGAGACTGGGATTGACATATACACTACTATATATATAAAATAGATAACTAATAAGGACCTACTGTACAGCACAGGAAACTCTACTCAATACTCTGTAACGACCTATATGGGAAAAGAATGTAAAAGAGAGTGGATATATGTATGTCTACAGCTGATTCAGTTTGCTGTACAGCAGAAAGTACACAACATTGTAAATCAACTACACTCCAATAAAAATTTTTTTAAAAAGGCAAAACAAACAAACAAACAAAAAAATGACATTTGCTGCCTGCATCATCTTTCCACAGGACGGTGCTGGGTGAGGGCTTTTCCTGTGAAACAGCTACGCCAGGGTGACCTTCCAGGCGTCGCTCACTGTCTCTTTGCCTTGGGTTTCTTCTTTTGTAAGATGTTGAGAGGTGGGGCTAGATGTCTCTTAAAACCGCTATGGCTCTAACATTCTAGGACTCCAGAGTTTAAGAGTTATTGCTGGTGGAGAAAAGATACAAAGACAGGTTGATGACGGTGCTGGAACCAGGAGGCAGAACAGCCTTCCCTAGAGCTGAACTCTGGACAGGGAGCCTAAGAAAAGCTCAGGGAATCCCTTACAGCCACCCAGCAGCTCACGTGTCCCGAGGCTGGAGACCGTTCTCCTCTATTTCTGCCGCATGGCAGCCCAGCAGCTGACGGGAGAATGTGACGAAAGCCCTGCTCCGTGTGGGTCTGGCTCCAGGGCTCAGCACATGCGCCACCTATTAGCAGATGAGCTGGTCGGTAGCAGCACAGCTGATGGCTAGCATGCTGTCAGCTTAAGTCCAGAGTGTAGTGGGACACAAACACATTCCAGCTGCCAAAGGCTGACCTCATCGACGTGCCACCCATCTACCCCGAGGGATCCCGAGAAGTGGAAAATCCCAATTCTTTATTCATACTGTGTTTGCAAGACCTAATCCAAATTCTAGGAAACCCGGATTTGGGGGGTTATCAGACTCCTAAAAGAAGCATTTTTTAAAAAAGCAAATTACTATCAGTTTCACCCGAAGTGTTATTTGGTATATTTTTTGTTTTCTGGAATCAGCTAAAACGGAACCTTCTGAATTAACTTGGACTGAAAGAAAGAGTTGCCCTTCACTGACATGGCACTTGGAAGCCCTCGCAATTGGCCGCAAGTCACCTTCTTAGCCCACTGTCCGTGATTTGACAGCAGCCTTCAGGAAACACTTTTTTGGGCATCTATCTTGTGCCAAGCAAGTAACACGCAGTTCTGGTTCTGAAGCAGCTTTCAAGGTGTAGTGGGTGTTTGCCTGAAGAAGGCCAAGTGAGAAGACAAATGTGGTTCCGTGAAAATTCAGTGATATGTATAGGGTGCTGGCCTTAGGAACACCCAACTCTGGCTTGGAGAATCTGGGAAGGCCTTTTGGAGGAAGTGAAACCTACCTTGCCTAAGAACTGACCAAGAGAAGAGGAGAAGGAAGAAACCGTCCTTGTAGAAAGAGTGATGTGATCAAAAGTCCAGAAGTGAACATGAACAAGGCTGGAACTCACAGGGTGAAGAGCCAGGGACAAGAGATGAACCTGGAGAGATAAGCAGGCACCAGACCCAGGAGGGTGTTGAACCCTCTGGGAAGCAGGGGATGGTGGCCGCGAGGAAGCATCGCCCAGCCTCCCTCCACCTAGCGTCGGTGGGATTATACTGCTTCACCCTCTCCAGGCATGCTGTGCACTCCCAGCTGTCAGGCCTTTGCACAAGCGCTCCCTTCTCTCTTAAGTGCCTCCTCTGTCCCTTTTACATGTACTTTCGTAAGGTGCCTCTCAAAGGTCTCTTCCAGTACAAACCCTCCCCAACCCAAGACTGAATCGATCAATCCCTATACCATGCACTCACTTCTTGTAATAGAGACTTTGTGGGGAGGAGGGTATCTGCCCAAATTAATATCCATCTTCTTTCAGAATCACCCCTCTCAGTGGCAACCGAGCAGCCACATCTGGGCAATGAGACCATGTGCCTTGGGCATCGCGGACTGAATCAGGAGAGGACGCTGGAACCAGATCTCGCCTCTCTCACTCAGAAACCAAGGCTGAGACATGCTAGTAGGTCCTGCTAAGTGCTTTAGCTGGAGGACATTTAAACTTGGGATCTGTGGGCTAGACAACCTCTCCATTGTATGGAAAGGTACAAGAAAGCTGAGCAAGAAAACCAGTGGCTGCCATGTTTCTTGACAACTTCCCAGTGTCTTGTTCTAGTCATTCATGATCCCTGACCAGATGTCATGATGCCAGTGACGTGAAGACCCCTGTAGGCTTATAACCCATCCCAGCTAGCTGGAATGGGTTTCAGATACTGCCATCACAGAAGTCCTGAAAAACGCACTTATTTTAGAGCTCTATTGCCTTTATACAGCAATTTCTCATTTCTCGCCTAAAATCAAAATGGATACATATGTGACACGGGTGCCGTCACCTTCCAAGCCAATTCCAGATGCACAGAGGACCGTGGAGTCACAGCATCCTCCCTCTGGGCCTCACAAGCCATCCCCCCAATGTTCCAGGTGGCCCCGAATAAGTCAACTGGAACCGGCACATGAGAGAGAAGTTACTGGCCATCAGTGTTCTGGATTGGAGTCTACCTGAAGGAAGGTGCTGTGTCCTTTTCAGGGTCGTAATCACAGCATCCAGCTTTGTGCTCCACACAAGGGTGGTATGGAAGAATGCTTGCTGGAGGATAAATTATGACTCTTGTGGTTTGGCCCAGTTACTCATTCTTGTCTCTTCATTCATCCAAGATATCTTAGCTCAATGGAAGTCTAGAAAGAACTCATTCTTCCCCATTTTAGAAACAAGGTCAGTAATTCAATGAGTAGTGAAGGAGCTGACATCTCGGCCTCAGATGACATTACGAGCCATCTATGCCTATCTATAACTTGTTCTTTCTTCTCCCTGGGGATATGGTCATATTTTAAAGTTACGTCAATTTGGGGCAATGGTTTCTAAAATCCTCACAGAATCAGAGCATTCTGTTCTTTCCAACTTAATTATATACATTCATAAAGTGTGGCCTACCAACTTATTTGCAGACTATTTTGCCAGTGTACCCATAGTTTATCACAAACTTACTTATGCAACCTGAAAAAAAAGTGACCAAACTCCCATAGGATAATCTGTAAACTTCAGGAACCGTAAATCCTGCAAACTTCAGGAAGTTTAAACTACAGGAAACCTGTAAATTTCAGGAACTCTGTCACAGCAAAGGCATGATTATTCTTTTCCCCACTTAATGTCTTTATCATACACAGACCTCCAACAACGTGATCCCCTCCTCCACCCACTGTAGCAAAAGGTCTTTCTGACGACCCTGATAGGCTATGATTAGTAAACAAACAAAAAGGGCATCTTAAAAATCAGTAACATACCAACTCCATTAACTGTTTGAGCTGACCTATCTCTTCAGGCAGCGATCCAAGTTTGTTGTTACTGGCGATTAAGACTTTGAGAGGCAGACCACACAGGCAGGCCGGCAGGGCAGACAGCTGATTCCGACTGCAAAGAAATACAAGAACTCTGGTAAACATGCAGGCTGCTTCATACTGTTTGTGAACTTGTTTTTTTTTTTAATAAGCAAGGAGAAAGGAGCGATCTAAGAAAACATTTTGCAAATATAAAAAGTCCAATAAACTTTCTATATGTGTAAAAACTCAAATCCCAAGTGTATAAGAAAATAAAAAATATTTTTTTAAAAAAAGAGAGGCGTAGGCAGTTCTGAGGGAAACAACTTTTTCTAGCACAAGGGACCCAATCAAGCCCCCTGCAGGTGCTGAGCTGTTGGCCAGCCCGAAAGCAGATGGGCAACACAGGCTGCACCACCAATAGCAACGGGAAGCTGGTGCCAACTGTTCCCTTTCCGACAGTGTGAGCAGGAGATTCAGCGAGGACCAAAACAACCAGCCCAGCGTGGGGAAGCACCATCGCATCCATCTTAGTAGTGATGGGGAAGATCATTTTGCTGCGACTCACAAAACCACCGGGCCCATTTCCAACATTTTGATTCAGCTTCCTTTTGTTAAAGCAAGGGCTCTGTGGTTAAATTCTGCTTGGGTATCTGTGAGAGAGCTAATTAAAAAAGAAAAAGGAAAACTGGCCTTCCGGCAAAAGTGAAGCTGGAACCAAGCGGCGTTCAGTTTCACAGAGAAGCTGGAAAAGTGTGAGTCCAGGTCTCACCTCTGCTCTGCATTAGAAGGTCTCTACTCTACTTAACGGTCTGCATTAAGAAGTCTTTAAACTTCCCATCGTCCGTGCTAGCTGTCTGAGAGATGGAAAACTACTGGATAAATGAAATCTATGAATCACCCATAAGTATATGTCAGCCATTTATTTACCTCCTCCTTCACAAGGAGCCCTTTTTCTGCTATCAAGTAAGGAGACAGATGGTTTTCAGTTTCCCTTTCTTTTTCCGCCATTCTGCTGAGGAAGTCAACTACCAGGCAGTGAAATAGCTACAAATCTGTATGTCATGTTTTTGCAATTATGTGGAACTTCTTCTGTGTGTATTCACGCATTATGTGTGAAGCTTCAGAGGTTGTGGTACCATGTGTGTATTTATGGGCATACACGTATCTTGGTGTCTGAGCCAGAGGGACAGATAGACTGGAAACACACCATAATGTTACCATTGGTCATTTGCGGGGATGTAGGTACGAGTGGATTTTATTTTATTATACCTTGCTGTATTTTCCAAAATTCCTACAAAGTGTTTTTAGAATTAGGGAACAAATATCACTATAAAAAAACTTCACTTGGACACTGGCTACATGGGTGCTTCTAGTTGTAAAAATTCATTATGCTGTACACACGCTCTGTTCACTTTTCCGTATATGTGTTGTATTTCAATTGAACGTTTTGCTCCCTCACCCTACCATATGAGGGGGTGGGTATCTGGTTAGCCAAGGGTGTCTCTAACTGATGGGCTCAGAAGAGGCAGGTGTTGTGCTGTCAAAATATCCTTTCCAATCTGGGTGCCCCCCGTGACCACCCTGACCAGGTGCCCTATGCCAGGTAGCCAGGTTTTAGCCAAGAAAATGTTTCTTCTCTCCCCTGCCCAGATCTGCAAAGAAAGCTATTTGCAGAAAGGCACAGAAGAAAAAGAGCTTTCTCTAAGCAGGTCCACCAGAAGAGGGAGGAGAGTGAGAGCCCGGAGGGTGGGGGTGTGTATCCTGGCACTGGAAGGACCAGCTGGCTCTTAGCTTCCCCCCGGTTAGGATGAGGCTAGAATAGAGGCGACGGGCTCGCCCTGACACTCTGTCCTGATGTCTGGGGGCAGCGAAGGGGGAACCAGGGCTACCAGCCTTTCTGTGCCCTCACACCCCTTCTGCTGCTCTCTCTCACCTGCAGGAGCCCCGTGGGGCTCCTCTGGCTGGAGGAGGGGGCCTTCCTGGTGCCCCGCTGGGAAAGCTTTCTTCAAGCTGCAAAAAAGGCTCCTGAGACACTCCCTCCGGAAAGGAGAACTCAGTTTATCAAAAGATGCCAAGTAAATAATTCAGAATTTGGGGTTTAAAATATTTATTCATGTAGAATTTCACATAGTGAGGACTGGTAAATTAAAACGTTAATAAGGCAATTCTATTCTTGTAGAGCCATACTCGAACTTCCTTTTGAAGAGAGGATAATGGGAACAAAGATGAGTATTTTTAGAAATTCTACACTTCTATTTTCCACAGAATCAACAATTACAGTTGGAGAGCTTTCCTGTGTTTCTCTGCCTGGAAACTCAGATTTAAAGTATTCCCAGTCTCACTACCTCAACGCAGGCATCTAATCAGATTAGCAGGTATTGCCCTGGGAGAGCATCTATATACCACTTAAGCAATACCATGAAGGCTCTGCTCCTTCAGACACATGAGCATTTGAAATTACATGGGATTATTCCCACTGGAATTCTTCCAGGACAGGTAACTAATTTAAAATAAAATTTAGGCTTGTGAAAGTATTTGTGGTTTCTTTGATGGGGATGAATGCTTTTTATGCCAAAAGCAGCTGATGGACTAGCCTATTTATTTATGCCCTACACATTCCTCTATTTATACCGTAGTTATTCACCTGTAGGCAAATCGAGACTATAGCATGCCACAGGCCTGGGGCACATTTCTTATATTTCATCCATCCGTTCCCTTAACCTGTACTTCGTATATTTTATCACAGGATGTTCCTGTATTACTGGTAATTTCCCCAATAGAAAAAGGAAATACACACACACACACACAAACCCATTAGCTCTCCAGCAAATATTTATAAAGAAGAGGAGAAACTGCACGCCCTTTAATCCTCTCCCCACTAAAGACCACATCAGCAGCCTGAGCTTTTTGAAACCACTCATCTGGCAGCAATTTTTCTCAAGCAAATAAGTGCCTCAGGCCACAGTCCACCACCCGGGCCCCCGCTTGTCTCCTGAAGCCCTCTGCACTAGGAACAGACCCTTGGAGGAAAGAATGTTTAAAAATAAGGCTGTACAGCATCTGATAAGGTAATGCCCAACATTTATGTTCACATCCAGCCTGGGAGTCACATCTGAAAGCAATATTTAAAAAAAAAAAAAAAAAAGATTTTTTTTTTTAAACTCACTCATGACAAAAGAGTAAATGAGTGGGGGAAACAGCCACTTCTTCAGGAGTAGAAATTACAGATTCGGTCATGGTGGCCTGAGCCTTCCTGCCACCACAGAGGCAGGGCCTGCCCGGCGTCCGCGTCTCTCGTCACTCTCCCTGCCCGGGGTGGGTGGAGGATGGCGTGAGGGAACGAGGAGGGGCAGGAAGGGAAGGCAGTGGGTCCTCAGCAGGCTGTGACTATCGCCCCTGCTTCGTCTTGCAGCTTTCTCAGCTGAATGACTTCCCGCCAGGCTCACGGGTCTGTTGCCTCCCTTCAGAGCAGAGCAAGGCAGCTCAACATGACCTGAAGAGTTCTGATCGCCTAAGCTTGAAGGCTAAATTTCTCTTCAAGTACCACTACCCTCAACTGACAAAATTCTTCAGTGAAGGAATTCACAAACCAAGTCCCTTCTACATGGCTTTGCTTTTGGTCTTATTTGAATGTGTTTTTTCACTATGGCCTTCCTCATTAACATCCATGCTTTCAGACTTAATTTTGACATTTAACATTATTTATTATTGGTTTATCAGCGTTATTTTCCTTAAAGTATGTGATGATAAAAACATGCCATATTCTTACCTATGATTTTATTATCAGGCATCATATATATGTTTCATTCTACTGGAATAGATCCTTTTTGTAAGTGAATGGGTTCACCTAATAATGAAACATGGAACTCACTTAGAAAACAATGTATAGAAAGATTTCTATAACAGATTCACCTACTCAATTGGTAAACAGATCATCAACTGTAGAATTAGTAAACCTGGGTTCAAAGCTCATCTCTGCCGTAACTGTCTGTTCAACTTTAGGTAAGTCACTTAACCTCTCTGACTTTGCCATCCATAAAACATAGATAATAATACCTACCTAACATGATACATGAGATTATGGATGTAAAAGTGCTTAGCCCAACACTAAATCCATATATTAAGGTTAAACCATACCCAACACCACTAATGTGGCAAAGCAATGGGAGGTGACCAAAAAGAGCTTAATCAGGTTTTGGTTATTTGTTTTATTTCCTAATTGCTAAAATTTCAGCCACTCTTAAAGTATGGTTGCATGTTCGATTTGTCAAAAACATATGCCAATTAAAGATGACCATCAGAGGCATGCTGGGGAGAACCAGGCTGGTTTCAGGCCAAAACAAACCAAGTAACTCTTTCCACTCTGGAGAACCAGGACTAGAACAGATAATCACAAGAATGACCTTTTCTCTCCCATCTTCTCTAATTCCAAGATCCTACCATTTCTCTGGAGAAACATGACTACCCAGGGATCAACATCTCTACTTATGACTCGGTTTCCCAAAACTAACAGAAATAATGTGAAATCACAAACGCATTAAGAAAATGTCACAGTGTGCATTAAAGGGCACAGAGCAAGCAGGGCAGGTTTCATGGTATAGGCACCCTGGGTTCCCCTATACGTGTCTCAGCCAAGGAAGGAAATAGACAAGTACTCAGGAGTTATTGTATATTGCTTGTTTGAATCGCATTGTCTGTGCTTGGCACGTGAACTACAGTCAAGAGCAGTTCTTTTCCTTGAGCCAAATAAGTTTCCTCTTGCACAGGATACCTCACCTGATTTTATGTTCTTTTTGCATACCCTGCTCGCTGTTCATTACATGCCGAGTAACTTTTTTCTGTTGTGTATGTGACACTTGACTGTTAATTGTCTTCACGCCCACACAATGGTGAACAAAATCCATAGAGAACTATTTCCTTTTTCCTGCTTGGTTCATTCTGAAAACCCACCGCGGCAAAATTTCTCACCCTCATTTCCCCAAATGACTAAATACTTCCCCTGCATGGCCAGCCCTCCCCCTCATTCCCACCGTCTTCATACGTGCCTGAGAAAGTGACCAACAACCACCAGAGCCTGGCTTTCAGTTGCCTGGAGATATCTTGGTCAACGTTTTAAATTTTATAAACATAAATTCTATAAATATAGTTTTAATAATACATCACATGACTTTTTTTAGATGGAAATTCTGTTGAAATTCTGTACCTGCATAAAATCTGGGAGTCCATATTTACATCTAACTCTGAAAGTGGTTCTGCTACCTACAACTCGAGGACGACAGTCATTTGAAAACTTAAATATTGCAAAACTAGAAACACAGAGTCATCATTTTAAGTGCATCTTAAACCAGTTCTTGAACACTATGCCAATCCACTTCACACACTTCACAATAAGGGCTATGCTTTGAGAAAGGAAAAAGCAACTTTGGAAAACTAAACAAAAAGGAAGAAGCGAGCATCTAAAGCGTCTCAGAATTCAGGCAAAAAGGAAGAAGCGAGCATCTAAAGCATCTCAGAATTCAGGCAAATTGCTGCAGCAGCCATTTCGCTGTGCATTTTTGCTGTGCATACCTGCACCATATTTGGCTTCTGCAGCTGAACTGGTTTCCCACCACAGCAGCCTATCGGTCTCCTCTTGAGTATAAATAAACCCTTGCTTAAAATATTCTGGTTTTTTACACCCCTAACCGTCAGCAACCACCACTACCAATGTCTGTAATTCGATTTCAAAGTACAGTTATTGATAACTTGTCCCTTTCTCAGTTATTTCCTCTCCCTTTTCCTAACAGCTCTTCAATTCTGAAAGGACAAGGCTCTAAAAACTATTCCTTAAAGCTTCCTCTATAATGTTTATCATGTACTTCCTTCATTCTAAAATGGAGCTAAGTGTTCAAAATCAAAGAAGCTTTAAATTTCAAAAAAAAAAAACTCAACACCTGATACCAGCAAGAATTGGCCAGACAGGCAACAACGTAGATTTGAGGTTTTAAGTATTAAGACTGTAGAGGCCTGACCCTTATGCAAAAACATTGTTACTGGCCAGCAGGAAAACCATCACTAAATGGCTGGGGGAGACCTACTGGTGCTGAAGAGAATTCTCCCACTTTTGAGAGCCACGTCCCAAGCAGGATGGACACTACCTTTCCCTTTCAAGGAAGATATGCCTACCTTATCTGCCTCCTCCTCCGTGCTACTCCACACCAAAACCAGGGAAATAGATTTTTTTTTTAATTTTTTAAAAATTTATTTATGTATTTATTTTTGGCTGCATTGGGTCTTCGTTGCTGTGCTCAGGCTTTCTCTAGTTGTGGTGAGCGGCGGCTTCTCTTTGTCGCAGTGCTCAGGCTTCTCATTGTGGTGGCTTCTCTCGCTGCAGAGCACTAGCTCTAGGTGCGCCAGCTTCAGTAGTTGTGGCACATGGGCTCAGTAGTTGTGGCGCACGGGCTTAGTTGCTCCACGGCATGTGGGATCTTCCTGGACCAGGGCTCAAACCTGAGTCCACTGCATTGGCAGGTGGATTCTTAACCACTGTGCCACCAGGGAAGCCCCTAGATATTTTTTACTTTAACACTTTTTCCCACCAAAAAGAAAGGGTTACTGATACTGATTTAAATGAGAACAGGCTGCTCAGATCAACTTTTACCCAGGGAGACGGACTGAGTTAACAAAAACTATTTATAGTAAAATTTAATATTCATTTTTGTTTATCATTTGAAGACATGTGCCCCTCCATCCATTTCCACGAATTTTTGAACATGTGATACAGGTATACATGCATGAATATAAGTTTATATACATCCTCTTCTTCCCATGTGTCCTTCAAAGGAAGTGAGCCTTCAGAAAGCTTCTCTCTTGTAACTTGACAGCCAATAATAACTCAGTTTCACTTAACTGCTCTACAACTTAAACAAATCAGCAGCATATCCTCTTTACTAAAAATACTATAGAATCCACTTGCCCTACTCAAATACTAGACCTCTTGCCACTATTTTTCTTAACCTACATTGGAACTTGTAAGACACAGCATGCTACAAACTTCATTCAACAAACATTCTTGAGTGGTTATTATGGGTAAGGCATTGTATTAGGCACTTAGACAACTACTATTTTATTTATAGTCACAACAATCCTGTAACATAAGTATCAAACCCTCATACTTTTCAGACACAAAAATTGATATTATTTAGAGAATTTAAATCACTTGCTCCAAGTTGCCTAGGTAATGAGTCACTCTGTGTTAAGATATGAAACCAGGTGGGTTGGGCTTTAGATCAAAGTCTGTGGTCTTTCCTCAACACAATACATCCTCTTCTCATTTTACTTTGGAATAAAAAGTAAAGGCAAACCAAGAAAACAAAACAGTACAAGGAGGGCTCCGAATTCCAAGCAAGAGGCAATGAGATGCTAGACTGGCAGTTCAACGACTGATTTATAATACATAAAAAATTATCAAGGAAAGGGTTGAAGATCATCTCTGAGATTCCAAGCTGGGGTGCTGAGTGAGAAAAGCACTGAAGCCTGACCAGGAACAAGGCTCCAAATATGCTAATTTGGGAAAGAAGAAAATGGGCTTAGTTTTATCACATGTTGAATTTTGAAGAGTCAACAGGCATGTAACAGGAACTGAACTTTAGTCAATTGGGAAAATGAGGACTAGTGTTAAAATGAATCAAAGTGACAGAGAATGTACTGGATACAAGTAAGGCATGAATCTAAGAGAGAAGATTTAAGGACCAAAGAGCTTTGGGGAATACTAGCATTAAGGTGCAGGAAGAGAAAGAACATCCAGACACAGGAATAGAGAAGAGACAGAAAGAAGTAGAAAAGTGAGCAGGAAAGCATGTGACCAAATCAAGGGAAGAAGATGCTACAGTGTCAAATGCTGAAATATACATGAATCCTAAAGCTTAACTCCTACCAAGACAGGCACCATCCCTCTGAGCTGCTATACCCCACCTCCTACTTGAACATGGATCATATATTTTTAAAGTGCTGGAGCAAAAAATATTTCATACTGGGTTTCTCAGACTTAAGATAAAAAATGAGTGACTCTTAAGGAATAAAGAAAGTGAGACTTCCTTTATGGACCTGATTCTGTAAGGTGGAATGAAGGATTCCAGGCTGGTCCTAATAACTCTTTAAACAAGGGTCTGCAGATTTGGGCACCACCGTCAATTGCTTAAAGGCGGCCTCTGCCAAAGCCCCCAGGCTGTTCTCTGCTGGTACTGAAGTCACAGTGGTCTCCCGCAGGGACTAATGCACAAGAGGGGCCACCACTCATATCAGTTTACTTAGATTCCCTAAAGACCACCCATTTAAATGATTGGCCAAACAAAAGTGAAAGCAATGCGCTGCCTTCAAAGCACTCTCACTGTCTCCTAGGTCCTCTCCGCCCACTGACAAGCAAACGGCCTCTCAGTCTTTAGAACACAGGATCTGAATGAAGTGTCTCACAATCCCCACTGAACACCTCTTTATGTTTTTCTTCTACCTACAGTACTGTTCAAATAGTTTACAGAGCTACATAGTTCTTGCATGCATGCGGTGATACAAATTAAATTATTTGGCACATGAGGAAGAACTGTAAGTGATTTTGAAAGGGACAAAAACCATTGCTGGGGGTCTTCTCTCGCACACCCTTCCGGATGATCTCTGCTATTCATCGTCTTTGAGTTATTTTACAGCTCTGTGTTTGTAGAAACTGAGAGTGATGCAAATCATTTTTGTCCACAGAAATACAGATGAACCATGATGAGTGCAGAGGAACTGCAATTGATCAGGGCCCTCTGGATACTGACCAGCTTTGCAACTATTTGTAAATTCATTTCAGCAAGCCCATTAGAGTGTGTGTGTGCGCGCGCGTTGAATTCTCCTTTAAACAGGATATGACATTCTATTGATTTATTAATTAATGGATTGAATACAATCTTTGACAGATGTACATTCTATATTTGTATGAGAGTCATGATTTTACCTTTTTTTTTTTTTTTTTAAAGAATTACCCTTTAACAGATGATTTGTTTTAACCCCAGGAACTCTGGTGTTTCAGCAATAAAATTGCAGTGCAGACAATTTAATTTAAAGACCCCGCTGCTTTAGACTTTTGGTCAAGGTCATTCTTTTCCTCGTTTTATAATACAGAGTTCTCAGAAACTGAAAAAATCCCCTCGCCCCCTCCAGAAAATGTTCAATCTTATTAAGGAGCTGAGAAGAAGAAAAAAACCTTAAACCTGAGTTCGAGTGATTGATACATTCTTCTTTGCACTTTTCAGTACTTATTTTTTTCTCAAAATGAATTGCATATTTTAATGAATCATTAATAATAAACAAATATTTATACATATTTAAAAGGTGCTAAATAAAGAAAAAATCAGTCTGGATGGCAGCTCTGTGAACCCACTATATGCTTTAGTATTTCCCGGGCCCTTCTCTTTTCTACTCACATTTCATCTTATTTTTCAACACATCCCCCAGTCCATACTGATCCCTTGGCCTCTGAGCAGGACATCATGAAGGCACACGCTTTTTAACCTCATCCTTTTTTAGGGGTGAGGTCAGTTCCTAAAGGATTCCTTGGGTGATAAAGATTCTTCTAAATTATTACTTACAAACTGGTGTTCTGAAAAGCACATTCTAGGACATGCTGATAGGTAGACCTCACAAAAAAGGGAGAAGAGTTCTGTGTGGCTCAGTGAGTCACAACACTGATAGCACAGTACAGGGACTATTTTTTTTTTTTAAAGCAAGCATACCTATTAACATCCAACAGAACACTTTTCCACAGAATATACTTTTAGGAAATGGTGTTCTACCTACACCCTAATTGACCTAATGGCATCACTGTGGTTAGAAATAAGTAACTTCTTTTCTCCTAGGGAATTTGGCAGGCACATTTTCTCCAGTTCTGTTATTCTCTATTCATGAACAGAAGGACTCATCACTGAGTAGAATGGATTGATTTTCTGATATTATTTTCCCATCGCTTTCTGTGATGGTTTGCCAGTTGCCAAATGGAGTTTCAGAAAAACACTGCCTGATTTCAGGAGAATAAGGTATAAGCCGAGATTAATAGATAACAGGATCCAACTTGCAAAATGACCCAAATCTTCTGGTTATTTGGATCTCACCATTCAGAGAGACCATCTCATTCCATCTGTTCTGACAGTCCATCTGGTATTCCAAGTATAAAGGTATTCCAAGAAATAACAGGAGATGAAAACAAAATGCCTTACAGGATAAACTGCTCTCCTCACAACCATTCCTTTTGTACCCTAAGCCCCCAACTCCTTGACTCTTTCCAGATAAGGAACTACAGACTACGTGTTTATTCTTGACTTTATGTCTGTCCCTGAAAAACAAACTTATTTGGGACTATCACACATGCTGAAACTCCTGGCTACATTATTTTATGGAGATTTCCCTCCCTGAGTTCTCAGAGCACAAGCATCCCTTTCAGAAGCAGGATCATATTTTTAACATCACATTCTGCCATTCTCTAACCACTACAGCATTATGTTTTATTACTTTTGAAAATGAAGTGATACATTTAGATCTGGATTGGGAAACTCAGAAAACCAATTCTGTGTCTTTTTTTCTCAAAAGCAACTCTTATTAAAAAAAATCTTTTTTATTTGTCCAGTTACTGTAACTGTCACTAACAAGTAAGAACACAAAGAGAACCAAAGTGAAGCCCTGAGTTGGCCATTCTACCTCCAGAAACTTTTAGGAATCAGCTAAAGCACTACATACAGGGAAATTCATGGCTTTAAAGGCTCCTACAAGAAAAAAAAAAAATAACTAGAAACTCCAGAAATTAGCAAAAGAATAAACCTATAAGAAAGTAGACCACAGGAAATATGACAGGTAATATGAGAAATTAATGGAAAAGAACATTTCAGTAGAGTTGGTCACTGAAATTAAAAGCTGATTTTTTTCAAAAATAATACACAAAAAACAAACTTCTGAGAAAATGAATAAAGGAAAAAAGAAAGGCACACATGTATAGGTGTTAAAATTTTAAAAAGGGAATCAAGCATGAATATAGTAGCATGAATATTTTTAATTCCCTTATTTAAATATTTAGGTTGGCCTCCTGGAAAATTGTCTAGCGACTATGTTTACGATTCTGCAAGGGTCCAAAGGGGCATGGAATGCAGCAGAGCACAGTGTTAGAGAAGATGACAACAGTGGAAGTGCTGAGCAAATCATAAATGCCAGAGGAATCAGTTCCACTGATTCCTCTGATTCTCATGTATGAAATAATGTGTTCTAGGGATAAATCGCTTTCCTATCTAAAGTCAAGGGTTGTTGAAGGGCTCAACTATGATAGTGTAACAACTAAATCCCATTTAGCTATTAAGAAATGATGATGGTGGTGACGATGGGGCCGACAATGCTGAAAGGTATTCCACACTTCCACCCCTCGTTTCACGGGTTTATGTTCTGTTTTTCTTCCTCTCCCTCTTCTCATCTACATTACCTGTTATAAGACTTGGTAAACTGTGATGTCCTTGGAGGCGAGTTGACTATGGATGAAATGGCAATGTTTCAAAGGGCTTTGGTCTGTCTAGTGAGAAAAATAAACGTCATCTGCAGCTTGTTCATTTGGGGCTCACAGAAAAAATTTTGAGAATTACCATAAACAAAAAATCTATACAGTGAATTAGAACTGAGTGTTCACCTGATTTTCAGAAAGCAAATCTGCAGCACAAAGATCTTAAAAACTTCATTAAGATCAGAAGCAGAACTGAAAACAAAGCCCACACATTCTGACAGCAGTCTAGCTATCAAAGCTATAATGCCCCTTTTGTGTCTCTCTGTTCTTTTTTTCAATACAAACACTGATCTAAAGCCAGTCTGTGATCAGGTGATGTGTAGAATGGAAAAATCCCTTTTGGAAGTCTTGCCAAGCATAGGCTATATTAAAAGGAATGGGATCTGATAAGAAATTCCTATTATGAACTCATTCATATTTAATAAAGCCCTTCAACTACCAATGCCAATAACTTTACAGGCACAATATTTATAAATATACTAAAATTTTTAGGGACTGTTGACTAAAGGTTCCACCTTAAAAACAAATGCCCAGTGAGCACGTTAGAAAAGGCAAGGCTTACGCCACAAGTTGCTGCTCCTGCAATGGGTGACTCTGGTGACCACTTCCTGCTCCAGTAGTCTATGAAAAATACCTTCAAATTTTAAGATGATACTTCCAAAGTCCAACATGGTTCATTGTGTTTTGGTGTCTTCCTGCTGATCTGTCATTTCACAAAACACAACCTAGTTACCAAAAGCCAGTTCCAAAATATATATACTAGTTCTCCTCTCCCCTTTGAATGAGATAGATCTTCATATAAGAAAGACGGATACTAGTCTGAACCGAGCAAAACTCCTCTCCCCTTTCCCAGTTTAAGAAGACATCATCCATTTTCTCCGTTTCAACAAAGGAAAAAACACTATCCTACAATTGATACTTTCTTCAGAAAGGTCAGTACAAGGAGAACGTATATTTCCTAGGGATAAAAATCAAAATTCTTATGAACAATGAAAATTAATTTTTTGTTCATTACAAAAAAATATAAAATATGTGCTTTCTAAGGCAATCCTAGCATGTAGGATGCTTCTCCCAAGTCCTTCAAACAGAGAGCTATGGTCGGAGGATTAAAGATTATTTCTCCAAATGAGCCCCCAAAGGAATGTGGGGATACAGGTTATACGGCCATCAGGAAGTTGGCTCTCTCTGCACACTGTCTAGCAGCCAAAAAGGATGCCAGGCAGCAGAAAAAGCAGCCAAAAAAGATTCCTTGTATGGCGTGATAACGTTTTGCCCAAGAGACGGCCCCCTTCTTTACAGGCGATGCCTCACCATTCACTCCTAGGAGGCTGGGAGAGAAAGGGGCTTCTAGTGAATAAACCAGCTTCTGGCTCTGTGTGTTTCAACCCCAGAAAAATAAAACCACTCACCAAGAGGTCTGGAAGCACTGCAATCAAATGTTGTAAAGAACTGGCATCTTGGGGCAGCTTCTATTCCAGAACCTCTCCGAGCTGAAACTTTTAAGCTAAGCTCCCTGTTCTTAGTTTCATTCACGACACCCCTACACGTGCCAAAAGCCTCTCCGCTCTGGGTTCTTCTGTTTTTCTAAGGTACATTTTCTCCACGAGTCTCATCAACAACAACCTCTCCAACAACTTAAAATAGATTTTACATTTTGTGAGGCTTTCCTGTGCAACCCAGGTTCAAAGTGTTTGTTCCGATATAGGAACAAGTCTTGCTTAATCCCTTTATTGTTCTTGGCCACCCTGCTTGCATTAAGACACTTTCTAACAGGAAGAGACGCAGAGGCACATAGATTGAGGCAACAGAGCCTTGTGTTGTGAACACCAAGAAGCAAAGATTAAAAGCCCAGCTCCTTCAAGACACAGGCTACATAAACAGCAATAAATTAATGTTTTCCACAAACAGGACATTGCTATCGTGAGAGAAAAAAACAGAAAACACGAAAGTGTTTTTAACTATATTTCACAGTGAAGGTTTTCTTTCCATGTGCTAATTAAACCCACCTCTAGTCTAAGACGGGAATGGGGTTGCTGGCACCAAGCAGCCACTTGACATTTAAAGATAAAGCTGCCGATCGCTTCTCGGCCTTTTGGCTAAGATCAAATGTAAAGATAAAGCTGCCGAGAGATCCCATCAGCCAAGAAGCTGGGGAGGCAGTGACACACCGCCACCACCCCCTCACCTCCACTGTCATCATCACCAACACAATCAAATATTTATGACTGTTTACTCGGCTGGAAAACGCAATGTATCCCCGAGGGTGTAATCCATGTTGAATGGTTCCCATACGTTCAAAGCCGCTTTCTCTCTCTTATTTTAGAACATACAAGATCAGCAATTTTGCCCTGTGAGTTATCTAAAAAGAGAAAAAAAGTTAAAAATATATTAAGACCATGTTTAATTTTAAGTATAGAAATACGAAATCTGTGGGACCTGAAAAGCAGCTTCTCTGTGCTATTTTATTGAGCAACTCTTTTTTTTTTTTTTTTTTGTAGTTAATAGAAATAAGAGGAAAAATCCTTAAGTACTACAGAAAAGAAAGCGCTTGGGATATTTATTGATAAAGCCTACTGATCTTGCCTATTTGTTAAAGCTGTTTCACACTGTGCTATATCTGGTCCAGTCTACACGGTGTGCTCAAAAGTAATTTACAGTATGTCTTTAATTTCCTGAAATTTACACAGTCCCCAACCCATCTAAAGTAGTGACAACTTGATGAAATGCTTGATTTGATTAAATGCTCCTGTCTGACATATGTCTTTTCAAAATCTGTATGATATCATTTACATGTGGAATCTAGAAAATAAAACTAGTGAATATAAGAAAAAAAAAGACTCACAAATATAGAAAAGAGACTAGTGGTTACCAGTGGGGGGGGCGGGGAGGGGCAGTATAGGGGTAAGACATTAAGAGGTACAAACAATTATGTATAAAATAAATAAGCTACGAGGATATATTGTACAACACAGGGGATACAGCCAATGTTTTATAATAACTATAAATGGGGTATAGCCTTTAAAAACTGTGAATCACTATATTGTACATCTGTAACATATAATACTGCAACATCAACTATAATCCAATTAAAACAATCAATCAAATGGACTATTAAAAAATGGAACATGAGTTTTTTTCCATTGGCATAATATCCCACTTGTAACTATCACAGAAGAAAAATTGGATTGGATGGGACTCAGCAGCTCTCCTACACAGCAGTACGCTTGCAGCATCCTGAGTGCCTGGCTTCTTTTCCAAGCAAATGGATTGGCAGTTTCTCCTCCAAAGGCCAAGAGTCAACAGAATTCCACCATGCCTCTTCACCATACCCAAGAAGAAACACATTTTACTTTGTTGACTTAGTTTTCATGAGGGGTAGAAAAGACATGAAAAGGCCACAATGCCCAACCCTGGTTGTTGTGAAGGGGACGTGTCATGATCACACACAAGCACAACATTCTCAATTCCTCCTGGTTACCAGCTTGGGGGGTTGGGTGGTGAGAGCGGGAGCTGGTAGTTTGAAGACAGGAAAAACTCACATAGACAACACGACTGTCTCGTGATGTTATTACTCAACATATCTTAGAAGACTTAGAATTTAATTAGATGGCACTAGTATTTTCTAGGTATTATTATACATTTGGAGATAAACAGATATGACAGTCACCTACCATTTCACAAGCTGCAAATAAACCATTTAGACAAATATAACATTCTACCTCAAATCACTCCCACAGAGAAATAACTCAATTCCAAGGGTCCAATTTCTAGAGGACATGTTTCAACTAAACCCAATAATCAAACAGGAATTAAAGACCTTATAATTGAATAAACAAGATGACCACCTCCCGGTCACTTTACAGATTGCCCTATGTTACTATTTTATGTTACATGTTTACATTCATGAAGTAAGTTTGATAGAAGTCATCAAAAATAATTATATATGTATATATAGTACCTGGCTTTCAAAGAGTTTAGAGGACATACATACATTTTTCATATACCTTGATACAGTATATCCCTGATACAGTATACTTTTACTTAATCTCCATTTAGTTATCAGTTCCTTTAAAGAGTTATGATTCAACACTAGAGAATATGTCTGAAAATATGGTAATATTGTAGGAGATGTGAGCAAAGAAAACCAAAACAAAATTAAAATGACCTATATAAATGGGACCAAAGATAAAGAGAGAAATTCAACCAAATGAGAAAGTAAACCATTATAAGCAGAAAACAAAGTTTAAAAAGTTGGGTGCTTAACGATCCCTTTATTTCTTTCCTTTCCTTTACCTAGAAATTCATACAAAAATTTGTTTGCAGTATGCCAAACACTTCCTCTTCAACCATTATCAGTTTCAACAAATTCTCTGAGGTTCATATTCCAATATAGTCTTCCTACCATCTGAAGACAGCAACATTATTCTACCCTCAACTAGGCTCAGCATAAAAATCATCCTACCAAAACCAATTTTATTAATGTTATTAAAGCAAAATATAAATGTTAAGATTAATTCTCTAGTATTTGTAGAATTTTACAGTTTATATCACACAGGAAGAAATATGTCATCTACACCCAAAAGTTTCTCAGTGTATATATATTTAATACAACAATGCAAAGTTAAATCTATTTATTTGTTGCATGCAGAGCTGCTAGAGATGAAAGTGTCAGGAGTAGGTAAGCAAAGTAAACAAACCAACTACATATGTTCTTGGGTTATTTCCCCTATGTGGGTTGGGATTAGAAGAGAGATGTTTTAGGGAGATAATGAGTCAATATCTTTAGACACCACTATACTAGCTCCATCAGGCAATTCCAAGGTAATTAACATTCTGCTGCAGCAGAAACAGCATGAACTGTTCTCACAAAAGAAAACTCACATGAACTAGAAACCTGGAAAAGTGAAAGTTATATAAGTTGAGCCTCTAGATTATCCTAACAGTTTCCTACAACTTATTTACCAAAAATAAGTAATGGCCACTTAAAAACATGACTAGGATTTATTTTTCACTCCCAAGGCAAAAGATATGCAGTCCTAAAGAAATGCAATGGAAATCCATTTTTGACTGCAAAGAAAGCTGCAGAAGACTCCTAACTCTCAGTGGTCAACCAAAACAAACAAACCAACAACAAAAACCCTAAAAAATAAATGACATTATTGTCTATCGTAAATTAATGCTTTACCTGGTTTACTGGGAATCCTGTAGTTTAAAGTTTGGCATGTTTGTTACACAGCACAAGCCTTGCTGGTCAGGTGCTACTCTTTGCACATTAAGATAACCAACTGACAAGAGTGATGGCTACACTCAGGCTTGAACTTTGTGCAACTTTGTTTTAATAGTACACACAGATTTGATAAAAGAGCTCCCGCTCTCTCCTGACTTCCCACATGTGAGTCAAGGATTTAGGAGACAAGGAGTCAAAATCTGGCCAGAGAAGTTGACAGTCACAGCAGCAAAGTCTAAAGTTAGACTTTAAAACAGTTACTTTTCTTAACTTCAGGGCTACTCAGTGCATTAATAGGTTACACTGTGTTGTAATCAGAGTCAATACACACTGAGCCATCCTCAGCAAACAATGACCTAATTTAATGGGCTAAAGACAGCAAATTTTATATTTGCTGGAGTTGCTCAGTGCTCCTCCTTAACGTTCTCCAGTGGCCTAAAGTGAACAGGCTCAGTCAGTGCTGGATAGCAAATCCATAAACCCCCAAACCATCAAGGCCTTAATTTGCCCCAACCCCCAATCCTTTTTTCACTTCCTTCAGCCTTCCTCCTCCAAAATCTACATCAATACCTGAAGAAAATACACCAATAAACTTCCAAGTATCAAACAGACAAAAAGTATAAATGATGCTGTATAAATTATTTTAAGAAGCCAAACCAGCTTGTCCTATTGACATTTAGAGAAGCCTAGCACCAAAAATAATACTAATGGCACTACAAATGTATTATAAAAGATATTTCTTCAATAATCTTCATGTGATTTACTTCAAAGGATGCTCAGAAAAGATCAAAGAGAAAAAAAACTGATAGAAATGCAAGCAATCATTCTTTTTTCATTGAATATGATTATAACCTTTATAGTCAACCTACCTTAAATTTAAGTAAGTCAGCATCTGCAGATTAATGATGGCCTCCGGAATGACTCTGATACAATTATGATACAGATTAAGAATTTCCAGTGATACGAAATGGCACAATTCCATTGGAACTTCAACCAGTCTGTTTTTAGATAAATCTGAGAAAAAGAAAGAATATTTTGTCAATAAATCTTCAATATAATCCAATACAATCTTATCAACTATCAATACTTTTTTCCTTAACGCATTTTAAAATAAACATTATCATTTAAATTTAGAGCAACATTATCATTTTTTGCACCACTGTTACTACAGTGCTGTAATTCCCATTTCCTAGCATCGTAGCCCAATTCATATGGAAAAGCAAAAATACTGCTGAAACAGTTTCAGTGTTCTATATTAAGTTGTAAATTCAGGCGAGGTATAAGGGCAACCAAATCAATATTTACTTTTTATTCCATCAGAAAATTCTCTCTCCCCTAGACAAGTATATAAATTGAATCCTTTAATATATCTGAATACATATATTTACCTTAATATTTAATTTATCTAATTCAGTTTTGTATTCATAACATATTGTCTCTCAGAACATGTCTTTTATACCTTTCCCAAACAAACACATAGTAGATCCTAAACAAGTATTTCATTCACTAGAATTACTGAGTACCTACAATGTACAAGAAAGAGATACATCAGTTGTGTCTGTTAAAGATGGATACCGTGTCTGCTTCATGACCTGCAGTAAAACTGGCTCCCTTGGCCAAGTGTACCAAAGATAGCAATAATGGTCTACAGAGCAATGTAAACATACAGTACACTTTACAATATCACCATCTCAACAATAAAAATATGGAACAATCCTTAACATCCAAATCTGGGAATGGTAAACAGAATTATGAAATGCCATAAAACACTGAATATAAAAAAGAGACACTAACTCTTGAAGACTCAACAGCAACAGACAACCTCACCCTTAGTTAGGAGGGGTTTAATCAGTATGAATTGAAGATGTTCAGTAAATAATATTTCAAACATACTTAAGGAATCACACTATGTGTGGGGGGGGGATTAAATGGTCAGTCCTATGATGAAATACAAGTCAAAAAGCTACCACCCTAAATGACTTTCAATAGATAAAAATATAAATAAACAAAAACAGGTCAAGATGGCATCAGAGGAGGGTTTCTAAGAAACTTTTAAGGGACATTCTGATAATATTTAAACTGTTTCAAACCATATGAAAGGAAAGGAATTTTCCAAATTCTTATTTAAAGAGTAAGGTATAATATTGATACCATCACCCAAGAAAGAAAGTACACAAAAGGGAAAATACACATGAATCTCCTTTCTAAATACTGATATGAATTCTAAATTAAAAATGAGCAAACAGAATTAAGCACTTACATAAAAAAGATTAACACACTATGATTAAGTGGGATTTAGTCTAGGAATATAAGGATTTTTTTAAATTATTTAAACAACTCATCATATAAAAAAAAGAGTGAAATATGAAACAGTATATGATCATCTCTCCTCTTCCATCCTTGTTTGCTTCCCCTTCCCCTTCTCCTATGATTCACACTGCAGTAAACTTCTTTTAAGGTTTCTGAGAGCTTCAACAGGAAAATCACATGCAAAACTATCAGCCGTCCAAGGTCTGGCCAACAGGATAGCCCTAATCCTTTAACTGAGCTATTTTGTACTTTTCCAGGAATTCTTTTTTTGAGAGTACTGTATTATCCACTATAAATAAAATTATAAGGTGTTAATGGTGGGCACCTGCCATGCCTGAACCTACAACGCTAGACAAATGAACAGACCTCCACGTCCACTGAGTTAGTGAGAATTTATCTATGCAACATGGCCTTGTGTTCTGGTCTCCCCATTAAAAGGGAAGAAATAACAAAACCTATATGTAGCTTAGATTCTTCCAATGCCTACATAGAAACAGTTGCCTAGATTAAGTTAAAACAAAGCTGAAAAACAGAAAATAAAAAATTTCCTCTCCTATTTGTTCAGGTTCACTACCCAGATGATGAATTACTGACATATTCATCAACATTTACTAAACACATGATTTCTGCAGAAATGAAAAACACAGAGGGCTACTCTTAAAAAGTTTATCATTTGAAAGATGAAAGGATGCAAACTCTGAATTGAACCATAACGTAAAAGGTTCTAATT
The DNA here is from genome assembly GCF_030028045.1 of Hippopotamus amphibius kiboko. Lineage (NCBI taxonomy): Eukaryota > Metazoa > Chordata > Mammalia > Artiodactyla > Hippopotamidae > Hippopotamus > Hippopotamus amphibius. Next base: position 60,175,719 of record NC_080199.1, on the reverse strand, counting down.
GTGCTTAAAAAAAAAAAAGGTAGAAATAAAAAGCTAAACTCCAGATGGGTAAATGTTATCACCCTGTGAGCACTTTCATCGAGCCAGGCACTGTATCTGGAGCTTTGCATCTAGTACCTCATTTAAACCAACACAAGGAGCAGCGTCACCACCAACCTAACGATGAGGAAACTAGGCTCAGAAAGCTTCTGGGACTTGTCCAAAACCACAGAAACAAGTCATCACACTCACACCTAAGTATGTATAACTCCAAGGCCTGACTGACTTCCCCACATAGAACCGCTCTGCAAGATCATGACATGTCCCGCAGCTAGATTATAAGGAAAATATGGCAATTAAATCTTCACTGCATTTTTATTTGCCCAAAATGCAATAAAAATAGAGTCAACGTGTTCTGTGTAAAGACCCAGAGGATAAGAAAGTTATAAACATTATGTTCAAAGAAGAAAGTAATGAAAACAATATGTCACCTGATGGGATAAATTCTGGAAGTGGCTACAGGAAACTTGGTAAGTAACTGCCAATTATCCTAATCTTACATAAGCACTCTGTTCCACTGAAGAGTTTAGAATGAGTTTTCAAATACATGACTTACTTTTCCTACTTGGGTCTGAATATCATTTAATTTTAAACTAACTTTCTTATTGGAAGAGCGAAAGAGGGTGCAAAAAAATGAGTAGGTTTGCTTTGCAATGATTTACTTAGGCTCATGCAGAAAGCATCCTGGGTCCTTGGGCATCCACTAACCCACCATGGGAAAGATGCCCAGAAAGCCTGGGGAAGTTAGTCTGGATGAAGGTGTTTTGACTTTGATAATCCAGAATGGATAATCTGATTATAAACAATGGAAAAAATGATAGTCAAATTTGTTCAAAATGTTTCCTACCAGCTGAAAGCAAAGAAATAAGATGAGGTCTGGTCCCTCTTTAATACACACACACACACACTCAAAGGAGGAGGAAGGGCTCCAGGACTTAGTTGTAATTAAAGAAGTGAGCAGACAGTTCATAGTGCCCACACAGATGTGAGTGTCCCTAATAGGGACTCTGAAAGGGCAGACCCGTGCCAGAGGCAGAGAGAGCCCAAGCAGGAGCCTGGCTGTCCCAGTCACGACTACAGACAGACCAAGACAGGAGCTATGAAGGTTCTCCAACTCAGGAAAGACAAAAAGAATGAGAGCTCATAAATAACAGGCAAGTGGGTTAACAAGCCAATTTGTATCTTTGTTTTGAAATACAGCCCAAACCAGCTTGGGCAAATGGGTCGGGAGCTGTGAAAAGCCCAGTAGATTCTGAGTGATAGAAAGATAAGCAAGCTTTTAAACTAGAGATAAACATCGATGGAGAATTTGTGTTTATTTTTGTTGTTTATTGCTCTAATTTTGTTATTAGTAGATGGAGGTATGAACGAATTAATCATTAATGAGCTATTTTCCTAAATAAAGTACTTGCCTAGTATTTCTCAATCTTGTTGGTATACTGGAATCACTTTCAAAAATCCTGAAGCCTGGGGTCCATGGCCAGAAGTATTAGGTGTGACTTGGGCATCCTTGGATATCTAGCTGAGCCCCACTCTCCCAGAGGAATTACAGGTGATCTGCCCTCTCAGCTTCCTACCTAAACCAAGATCCACCAACAGGTGGCGCTCTCCTAGGAGCAGGCGGTTGCGCCCAGGAGGGGTCTAGTTTGGCCAACCCGCCTGGGGAAGAAAACCGGCGCCCATCCAGAGTTAACCACTGCTCAGTTAGATTCTTACTCTAAAGTCCAACTCAGCCAGTTTTGGATACAATCAGAGCAACAAAAATCCAATCTGCGATAGAGTTTTACATACCATCTATTGGCTATGATCATAGAAAATTAGGTTTTTTTCCTCACTGAATCTTCACCACAACCTAGGGAGGCAGATGCTGTTATAACTCCCTGGTATGTGTGGACAGTGAGGCCCAGAGAGGTTAGGTAGCTTGCCTGAGGACACAGCGCTAGTAACCAGCAGAGGCAAGAACTAAACCAGTAGGTAGGACACCAAAGCCCTGTTCTGAAGCATTAATGATTTTGCCTCATAGGATTGCAATTAGGGAAGGTCAGTTGTTCTTGTGAGTATCTCTAACTTAAGTAACAATAATAATAACAGTTCCATTTCTGATGCCTGATCAGGAGGCATTTAAGGACCCCAAAGCTCTGGGCTAAAAGTAAGTCGTCTTTGACCAGGTCCTAATATTTTCCCCAGGAAGAAAAGCATGTGTCATCAGTGCCTGGTTGCCCATCCCAAGCTGGACTCAGTCCTTCCTTGCTGGAAACCTGCCCGGGGGTCTAGCCTGGCCCTGGGGAGCAGGGTCCACCGCAGCTCTGGGCAAACAGCCCAGCAGCAAACCGGAACCCCAGAACCACGTCCTCCCCGCATCCGCTTCTTAATTGAAGCGTTCACATGAGAGCAGAGCAGCCAGAAATAAAACAATAAGTTTCACCCCGGCCAAAACAAGCTTTTGCAAAGCCCTAAAATAAAGTAGCTAAATGAATAAAAATAAGCAGAGGAGGGTAGAAAAACAGTCAATGGAATCTGGTGTGCAGTCAGCACCCTCGGAGGCACGATGTTGTTTTTGGATAAGAAAAGGAAAGGGGTGCCTCAGGAGGGACTGGATGAGGCCCCCGCTCTCCACCAACAACATCCTGAGCCATCAGCCACCACAGCCACCAGCAGAAGCCTGACGGGCCAGCACAGCTGGGAACCTCATTTGCAACATCTTGCTTTCTGGTCAGAAGAAAAGGCCTGATGGTTGGCAGTCGAATCATGCCCAGTTCCAAAAAGACCCAATGAGACATTTTTTGAGCTGAAGGATAAACATGTTATCACGGACGTTTAATTTTAGCATATTAGCACCTATCATGATGTCTCAATAAATGGGTGAAATGTGTGTCCTTCACATATAAATCTAAACCCCTGACCTATAGACAAGCATATGCGACCCACTGTCTTCCTAGTGCTGCAGGGACACTCTGTGCCGGGCCATCTCCACCCTTTTGCTTGGTCCCTCCTGAGTCAACTGTTCAGAGATAATCCTTGGGGGGAAGGATGGTCTGGGGCCACTTGCCCTGTCTGGACAATCCGTATCCTCTTTCCCTAGGTAGGCGGGGGTCTCTCCAGAAGAATCTCAGCTATATCCTTCTATAGGGGACCATTCCATAATGTTGCTGGTGTCTGGCTGCCCCTCCCTCCCCACTCTTCTTTCAGCACAGACACTCCACCCAGACCCGTGATTCAGCACCCACGGGGCATTCCCGGGACACCTGCGCATTTGGAAACGCTCTGGAGTGAGGGAGTCTGCTCCAGGCAGTGAAACTGCGCCCACGGGCTGCCTCATCCTTGACTTGAGATAAAACCACCAAACATGTCCAGTGTTAAACAGGCAGAACTAACAAACGGATTCATAAAAGGTTTGAGTGAGTCAGTCAAGATCTCAGGCTACATCTCTAAGAGATCAATAAAAAAAATCTTGCCAAACACTAGAGATTTGTTAAACAATTCCTCTGTAGGAACCATGAAGTCTTCCCTGATTACCTACTTAAAATGTCAACACGTCCGTCTTAACCCCCCTTCCTCTACATTTTCTTTTTTGCCTTAGCACTGGCATGACCTTCTAACATAGCATACAATTTATTCATGTATTTTGGGTTTTAATTTTCTCTCTCCCTCTACTAGAATGTAAGTTCCATGAAAGCTGGGATCTTTGCATTGTTCACAGGTATACAGTCAGAGCTTAATAAATACTTAATGAATGTGGTAGGAAAGCAGATTCTTAGGTCTGCTTTGAGTTCAAATCTTGATCCCACCACTTGGTGTGTAGACTTGGAAATAATTTCTTAATTTCTCTATGCCTCAGTTTCTTCACCTGTAATATGAGGATAATAATAGTATGGGCTCCACCGAATTATTTGAAGGATTACATGAGATGAGACATATAAAGTCCTTAGAGCAGCACCTGGCACTGAGGGAAGGACCCTAAGAATAGTCTCTATCATTATGTTAGCTAATGCTGGGTTCCGAATACAGTATTTCTAGCAAGAAAAAGGGCCTGGGGCGGGGGGGGGGGGGGGGGGAGGAGTTTAAAATCTAGCTGACAAGCACATGAAGCACACCATATGTACAAATGCCTCATGATAATAATAAATCAGAGATGAAAGAATAGAAAAAAAAAATTGTGTATTATGAGCGAAAAATCTGTAAGTTGGTTTGAAGGCTGCCCTTCCCAAGCTGAAACAGGAAATAAGATATAGGAATTAGTTTTGGTAAATGCCAAAAAGGATATAATGACAGATTAGACTCTTGGCCTGGTGATTTTATTAGCAGTTGATACCTATTAAGCCCACATAGTACTAAAGAGGTAATTAGATGGCCTTTTACTGGATAAAAGCATTATTGAAATGTTGATAGCAAAAATTGATTTATTGCATTTCTATCCAAAGTGCTGCAAAAAAAATTAGGAAATAATATTTTAAAAGACCACCATAGATAGAATTGGTGGGGGGTGGGGGGAATTCCTCTTCCAAAGTATAATCATTTTAATTAAAGAATCTCTAAAAGGCTCACTCAGAGGCTTTTTAGTCAAACACAATTCTAACAAATGCTGTTATTGACTGTTTCAGCCCCACTTCATTTCAGAAGCAACAAATAGATTTTTTAAAGGGAGGTAGCCATAAGAAAGCTCGCTTCTAAAAAAAAATGGTAACAAAGAGTGAAATATATAGACATATTAAAATTTAAGTATTTTAAATGTAATGGTCAGAGCTCTTCTAAATATTATAGCTGAATGTAGTTGTAGCACCAAAATAATACTCACAATGCTGAATAATCTAGCAATAGTTAACATATTTGGGAATTAAACTGTCTTTAAAATGTTCTGTTCAAGAGAGCAGGGAAGCGTCTTTTTTTTAATGTTTTCGTGTAAAATTACTCAAAACAAAAACATTTTAGGTGGTTACAGCTTCTCCAAAATGACCCATTCCCTAGTGATTCTGTTTAGCTAATGAATCATTTCCCATTTGCTTAAAGAGAATTTTGGCTCTGAGACATAATAAAAACAGCCCATCAACAGTAATAATCTTTAAAATGAGAAATACTAATTTAAAGAGAAAATACTGATTTTCTTATGAAACAGGAAAGCTTTAAGTAGCACTATTTGCAATAGTCAAAAGGTGGAAATAACCCAAATCTCCATTGAAGGGTGAATGGATAATCAAAATGTGGTCTATACGTACAATGGAATATTATTCAGCTTTAAAAAGGGAGGAAAGTTTGCCACGTGCTCCCACATGTCCTTGAGGACATTATGCTACACAATAAGCCAGTCACAAAAAAGACAGATACTGTATGATTCCACTTATACAAGGTTCCTAGAGTAGTCAAACTCATAGAGACAGAAAGTAGAATGATGGTTGCCAGAAGCTGGGGGAAGGCAGGATGGTAAGTTATCATTTAGTAGGTACAGAGTTTCACTTTTGCAAGGTGAAAAGAGTGCTGTGGATGAATGACGGTGATGGTACACAGCAACGTGAATGGACTTAATGCCACTGAACTGGCACTGAAACATGGTTAAGATGGCAAATTTTATGCTACATGTTATTTTACCACAACTGGAAAAAATGAATGCTTTTATTTTTTTAATGATTTTTTAAGCTCTTTATTGGAATATAATTGCTTTACATTCTTGTACCAGCTTTTGAGGTACACCAAAGTGAATCAGCTGTATTTATACACATATCCCATACTCCCTCCCGCGACTCCCACCCACCCTCCATGTCCCGGCCCCCGAAGGCATCACCCATCATCGAGTTGATCTCCCTTTGTTATACAGCAATTTCCCACTGGCTATCTATTTTATAGTTGGCAGTATATATATGTCTATGCTACTCTCTCACTTCGTCCCAGCTTCCCCTTCGCCCCCCGCCCCCCCCACCCCCGTGTCCTCCAGTCCATTCTCTGCATCTGCATCCTTATTCTTGTCTTGTCACTGGGTTCATCAGTACCATTTTTTTTTTTTTTTTTTTAGATTCCGTATATATGAGTTAGCATACAATATTTGTTTTTCTCTTTCTGGCTTACTTCACTCTGTATGACAGACTCTAGGTCTACCCACCTCATTACATTTAGCTCCATTTCATTCCTTTTTATAGCTGAGTAATATTCCACTGTATACATATATATGCCACATCTTCTTTATCCATCTGTTGATGGGCATTTAGGTTGCTTCCATGTCCTGGCTATTATAAATAGTGCTGCAATAAACATTATGGTACATGTTTCTTTTGGGATTATGGTTTTCTCTGGGTTTATGCCCAGTAGTGGGATTACTGGATCATATGGTAGTTCTATTTTTAGTTTTTTAAGGAACCTCCAAACTGTTTTCCATAGTGGCTGTACCAACTTACATTCCCACCAACAGTGCAGGAGAGTTCCCTTTAAAAATGAATGCTTTTTAAAATGGTCATAAAATATAAACATTATCCTGGAACTTAACATTTCCCAGAATCACAGTAACTACTAACCCTACCAGGCTGGACGCCTGAGTGAAGGAGACAACTTCGGGGAATTACACAGGGACAGATGGCACATGGACACCATCCAGGTTCTTAGGCAGCTCTATGACCAAGTATCACTAAGTCAGTACTCACCTTACCTAGCAGTGTTCTCTAGCTCCATCCATTAAGCTATATACACAGATACACTCATCACAGTGCCAACCACTCTATGTGCTTGATACAACTGAACCTCATAAATGCTGGGAAGAAGAGTGAATAGCAGTCCCTGGAACTCAACAAATGACAGCTGAGAAAAGAAACAAATTAGGGCATGGCTTCAGCTTTAACAATCTCACAGAGCAGAAAGGAACAGAGGCAAGACCCCAATGGTTACATTCTAGAGAGACACGTGAGAAGAGGCACGTTCACAGATCACCGCAGGAACGGGGGTCCCCCAGGGTGCAGAGGAGTCCAAAGGCGACACAGCATGGGGCTCTGCTGAGACCCTGGGCCAGGAACAGGGAGTGTGCAGGCCAGCTCCCTGGCAGGTCAGACCAAGGGCAACCGCTCAGGGGCTGTGAGCGGGGCAGGAGCCCTTGGGTTTTCTGGGGTGCAAGAAGGAGAACAGAGTCTCTGGAGCTTTCCCTGTGAGGCTCCAGAGCTCAAAGGGCCCTTCAGTAAAGCACATGATAAAGTATTTAAAATGTAACAAATACCTTGCTGCTGGACTACAGCTGAGCAGCTGATGACAATCATTCACCGCCAGTTCAGGGATAGTTGCTGTCACACCGTAACTAGAGGAAAACTAGTTACTAGTGATTAAGCGCTCTGACAAGTACTGCAAGATGAGTCATCAGGGGAATGCAAAGAAAGTGAGTCCCAAGGGTCCTCAGGGTTCAAACTCACATGAACATATTGGAGTTAAAAGAAGGGAGGGGACTTTCCGTGAACAGAGCAGGGAGCAGGGAGGAAGACAGAGAAGCCAACCGTGAACTCCACGGCCTCAGTCTGGCTGGAATTCACTAGCATTCCAGGTTTACTACCCAGAATGAAACAATGCACTGTTGTGAGCTCATTACATAAATATTAAAACTCATAACCATAAAAGAAATTGTATTTGCTGGAAAGAAAGTCCTTTATAATAAAAATGACCTCACCACAAATTTTTTCCAGGAGTTTTACCTTTGTTAGCTTTTGAAATCAAATATACCATGAAAGAGTCTACAGAATATCAGATAACCATAAGCATCAATTAATTAGATTCTTTTATTATATATTTTAAAAATATCAAATAAAAATATTAGGAAAGTTAATATTACACCCGCCCCCCAAAGGTAAAGAGGATGGAATTCTTTTATGGTTTACACAGCCCTTTCAGGTATATTATTGATTTGGTCTCTCATTAAAAGGAGCCTTTTAGGGGCAAATCAAATTTTATCATTTTTTTACAAGGTTGTAGACATTCTCAGGCATGAGACCATGTAAGATGTTTAATTATCAAAGATAAAATTACTGACCCTCCAAGAGACTTTCTAAATGGCATGGAAACACATTAGTACACTTTTAAAGAAATGAATCTTTCCGTTTATTAACTGTGACGTAAACCACGGTTCCACCAGCCACATAATCCATTATTCACGCTCCCCAAATACTTGCGTTAAACATCAAGTAGAGTGATGGTAACAGCCATCACCTTCAAATAGAAATTATATAGAATTCAAAATTTGTATCATATGGTGTCAGTTACATCAGTGGTTGATTAATTCCAATGAGGCAAAATTTTAAAAGCTATCCACAAGTTCTGAGCCAGTTTCAACATATTGCTGATGAGGTCAGAGGAGAAATCATTACCAAATTTTATTTTTAAAAAACTTTAGAGATATTGCCAGTGATATTTTTAAGTACACATAATTCAAGAAACCTAAAGTTACTATAATATTTAAATGTAATATTCTATAAGAAAGCCAATCTTACATATCAGTCCATTTGAAAACCCATAGTAATCTTCTTATACGTAATAGAAATACTATTTTTTACCATTTTATGTGTGTCTGAAAATGTCCAAAGCAGCCTTAAATTATTATTTCATTTATATGTCCTTCTTTGAAAAAAGACACATTGTTTTTGGGGAATTTTAAATTCAGCTTTGTTATCTTTTCAATATAATAAAAACTTGAAATTTCAAATGAAGCCTATAGTTTTAAGATGGGAAACAGACAATTTTATTATGCTTTTCTGTTTCGGAAAGCTTCTCCGCCACAGAATTGCTCAACAAATACTTTTTGTGCACCCGCTAGGTACCAGGAATAGCTCTGAGCAGTGAGCAAACAGCACTGAACACTGGCAAAATCCCTGCCCTCCAGAGCTTACGTTCTAGCGGGGTAACCAGAACAAAATTAATAGGGAAAATAAACAGTATGTTAGATGGTACTACATGCTAAAGAGAAAAATAAAGTAGAATAAAGAACCAGGAAGTCTGGAGCAGGGGACTGCAGATGTGAACAGGATGAGCAGGGGGAATTCGCCAATAAAGTGACAGTAAGTGAAGAACTGAAGGAAAGAAAAAAAGGAAGTCGTGGGAACATCTTGGGGGATGAGCCTTTCCCTGGGATGAACAGCAAATGGAAGAGCCCTAAATTGGGAGGAGGGGGGCGTACGGCAGGGACACCAGGGAACCTTGTGGGGCTCCAGCAGAGGGAACAAGGGTGGTGATCTTAAGAGGGCAGAAGTGGAAGCATTCCACAGGGACATGGACAATTCCTCCCCTGCAGAGGAGGTAAGGCACGAGGGGATTGGGGCACAGATGCAGATACCTGAGCGGATGGGGTGGTGGGCACACAGCGAAGTTCCCTTCTGATTGCCTGCAAGTCCAAATAGCTGAGAGGGAGGGAGGGAGGAAAAGACGTTAAAGGTTTTAGGAGAGACGAAATATGAAGTCATTGGTAAGTGAGCAGGGAAGTGACAGCACTAGAGAAACAGAGTGAGTGCCGGGTGCCTTGAAGATCGTAGTCATGAACTGAAAGTGAGATGGATGGGAGGGCCACAGTGCGCACAGGTGCCCAAGAGAAGGTGCATATTTCACTGCGTGCATTTGGTCATGTCCAACCTCAGTACCTCTGCCTATGGAAAAGCTCAGTATAGAGATGAAATGTATTGGCTTACAGTTTGCAGCTCTGGTCCCAGAGTACATATCTAACTGGGGAGAGACAAGCAAAGTCACCACAGGTGAGCCTACTCAGCAGTAAGTCACAGATGCTGGCGAGCTGGGGGCAGGGGAGGGGGAGGGAGGAACTCGCAAGGCTGTGAGGCCTCTTCCCTGTCTCCTCCACACCACCCGGAAAACCATCCGCACTCACTCAGTCATTTATTGGATGTCTCTACAAGCTGGGCACGTCATGCCAGATACTGTATAGAGTGACATGAACTGAAGACTCAATTCATAACTTCAGGTAACTCAGAGTCCAACAGGGGAGGAAGAGAAATCAAAGAAAATGTACAATGAATTAGACCCATATTTATCAGCATGGTTATACATCAACTCTGTCTGAAACGTTGAGAAAGGCTTCAAGGAGGCATTGACCTGTAAGCTGAGTCTCTGGACAAGTGTCTGGGAGACCAGCAGGGGCAGAGCAGATAAGTCACTCCAGACCAACAGGTGCAGCCCAGGTGAAGAATGGAGGGATGGGGCAGCTCGCTGAGGAACTGTCACTGGCATTACGGCTGGGGCACATGGGGTTGATATTCAGCAGGGATGTATGGAACCAGTGGTTAAGGAGCGTGGCCTTAGCCACTTAACAAAAATCAAGGTGAGAAATGAGGAGGGCCAGAAGTGAAGGTGAAGACATTTGATATGGAAGAAGGGACACCCTCACCGTGAGCATCAGGAGGGAATGGATAAGGGAGACGTTTATGAGGTAGAACTGGCAGAGCTTAGTAATCAGTTAGATATAGAAAGTGAAGATAGAGAAAAAGCCAAGGGCATCTTGGAGTTTCTGGTGTGGGTAGATGCCCGGAAGCATGCTACTCGCTCAAAAGGAACGCAGGAAAAGAACCAGGTTTGTGGATAATGGTGGAAGAGGAGAGTCATGACGAGATTGGTTTTTGATACACTGATTTAAGGTATCTACGGAGTAACCAAGCAGAGTGGTCCGTCGGCCACTGGATTTTGGGTCTGGATCCCATGAGAAAGGTCTTGGCTAAAATGTAGGTTTGGAAGACATCGGCATATAAATCAGGAGTGGTCATATATGACATCACCCTGGAAAAAAAGTGAAAACTGAGGAAGGAAAATGAGCTAGCAAAGGACCTTCCAGCAGCTGCTACCATAAAGCCAAAGCCTTTCTCTTTCCAATCACAACTTCTTGAAACCTAAAGGCTTGGTTCCATGGCCCAAGGGCCATAATGAGTCCTGGAATTCAGACTTTCTGAACCAAAATCCAGTGTTATTTCCACCATAGCACTCTGCCCCATGTGTTATTATACAGTTCAATGATAATGATGGTTTTATAATGAGACCTAACCAAGTGTGTGCGATACGATGACAGCATTTAATTGCTGCATTATCATTCACTTTTTAGGACTCAATCATGATCATGCTTTAGAAATGAGTATCTTTTCAGTTATACTTAGGGTCACGACCAATTCCTAAAACAACAAAAATACTATAGGCTAAGCTTCCGAGGCAATTGAGAAGTTTGACTCCTTCCAGAAACACTTCCTTGGCAATTTTTTTTTCTTAGCGCAAAAATACAAAACAAAGCATGAACTGTCTACAAAGTGCCTGATTTCCAATTTTTAAAGTTCACATTTAGCTAGGGCAGCACTGATAAGAAAGGCATTTTTGTGATGGTGACTGAATATAGTATATTCCATTGTAGGAACATGAATTTTAAGTCTAGAAATAGTGTATTTCAGATGATTTCTGTTCTTTTTTACAGATCTAGCTGGAAGCTTCCTGCTGAACCAAAAAGTAATAAGATTGTTGATAATAAAATAGAAACTGTTTCACATTATCACTTACTAGAAACTATAACAGAAATGCAGTTTATCTAAATTATTTAAGAAAATATATTTAACTGGTATATTATTTTCAAATTATGGTTTCTGGAAGATTTAAACGTAAACAAAGTGCTTATTTTCTTGAGACTTCTCTTTTCCTCTTATTTTGGTCACAAGATTTACTTCGTCTAGAGCTCATGCATAACAAATAATGGTTGCTCACATTTTTTTAAAGCAACAGCTTTTATCAAAGCTTCTGAAAAGAGCTAGTGTGCATGGAATATATTCAGAAGTCTACCCTCTTTCAGCCTCTTGAATTATGCTTTAAACTTGAAGTCAAAATAGGTTTTATCTTTTCATTATTAATTGTTTCACAAACAATCTGAAATCCAAATCTTGGAAAATCTTTTTTTTCCTCTTGAAGTTCAAACTGCATGTTAGTCCCATGCTAAAGTAGACACGGAAATGATGCAAAATTATCCAGTTTGCAATGAGAATTCTCAGGTCTTCACACTGAGTCCATGGGCAATAAAAGCCCCACCTAAGCGTTCGTGTATATGCACCATACATATGGTACTAGTTCATCTCTGGTTCCTACCAGCAAATGTGGGCCCTGCCAGAACTACAAGTCGCCATGGCCACTAATCATTATTGAGCACTTACTGTCTCCCAGGCACCTCAAATATTTTCTATGAACTTATCATCTCATAAAAACTTAATGGGGGGAACGTCCCTGGCAGTCCAGCGGTTAAGACTTCAACTTCCAATACAGGGGTGGGGGTCCAATCCCTGGTCGGGAGCTAAGATCCCACATGCCTCAGGGCCAAAAAACTGTTTTAGTTTTTAGAAACAACATTGTAACAAATTCAATAAAGGCTTTAAAAATGGTCCACATCAAAAAAATCTTAAAAAAAAAAAACAACAAAAAAACTTAATGGGGATGTTATCCCCTCTGGCAGCTGAGGAAACTGAGACAAAGAGAGGTAAAATAACTTGACCCATAACACACAGCGAAAAAGCTGTGAATGTACATAATGCCACTGAATTGTACACCTAAGAGTGGCTAAGATGGTAAACTCTATGTTATGTAATATTTTACCCCAAAAATTCATTTAAAATAGAATAAAATCATTAAAAAAGAATAAACAGCCAGAGGCAAACTTGACGCCTTCTACCAAAATAAATTCCAGGTAGATTAAAAATTTAACAGTAAAAAGAAACAATAAAAGTACTAGAAAAAAAAGTTGCAAAGCTGGGATTCAAACCCAAATAATCCAGCTTCAGAGTCCAGACTACATGCTAATGGTCTTCCACAAATTGCTATTTTATGGGTAAAAACTACCCAAAGTGCTACTTTATAGACCACCTTCATCATCATCAAATTAAGTTTCATAATAACTCAAGAGCATTGCATGGCTTGCTGGAAAATACGGAATGCAATGGGCAGGTCTATCTCCTGAACACATGGGGGCAAACCCCAACACAAGGTTGGAAGCCACCTAGAAAGCCTCAACATTGTAACAAGTTTCTCCCCTAAGCTGTCCATTGTGGAGACAGTCTCTCTCACTGAGCATTCCAAGAGAGACTGCCAAGTGCCCTAGAGAACCCACTTTTGGAACCTGTAGTTTAGGGGGAAATGTTTGCTATGGAAAGGATGCAGAAAATAATCACACTTGTGTTTTAAGAAACCACATGCATACAGCAGAGAACAAACAAAATTACAGTTTTCCAAAATACCTCAGAGTTGAAAGCTTGCAAAAAGCCTCAAAACTTTACTGCAGATCTAAAATAGAGTTCAGAGAGAGGAAGGAGGGGACAGATCCCGATGCTGAGGTCTCCTGGTGGCCTTCAGACGGAAAGATTCCCAGACCTAAGCAGCAGAACTGGGAGGGAGCCACAGAAAACCAGAGAAAACCAGAGCCCCCCAACGCCTGCAGTTTCAGAGTGAAGTTCATAAAGGTCTTCTGTAAATGACTGCCCACCTCGTTTATTTTACCATCCCTCAAATATTAAATTAATTAGAATTTTCTCACCATTGTTCTGAATATCAGTTTAAATGCACCAGAAAAAGGGAGGAAAGTCAAAATGCCCCTCTCCCCATGCATTCAAAGCCTCGATGCTGAGTATAATTTCCATTTGACAAACAATGCGGTCCTTTCCCAGTCCCAATTTCTTAATGCACACAAAAGCCTGGCGGAGAACAACTGAACGAGAAACAGAATGGACCGTTGGGTGGAGCTCTGATCAAATTGTGGGGCTGCTGAGATGCAGTTAAGTGAACCTTGCATTCTTAGACAACTGTCATCTCCTGAAGGTTGGCGTACAAGATAACACAAAATACATTTCCACAGGCTTAGTAAAAATAAAAACAAGTGAGATGTGAAAAGTAAAAGACAGACATGGGCTACAGACCCTAAGAAGACCATTTTCATCAGTACTGTCTTATTAATTGGGGAAAGATGTGTTTTTTCCCTATAAAGGATCCTCTCCTAGTCTCACCAGTTTTCTGTTCTGCTCACTGATTTTGCCCCAGGTTCAAAACCCTTAAGAAGCCCTGCAATGCAGCCCTTGGCCTTTTTTCATTTCCATAGTTTACCAAGAACTATGGTAAAATAGTTAAACCATTAAAATTCTTAGGAAAAGCCACTGGAATATATTTACTTTCTGGTATTGGGGGATATTTAGTCCAGGCCATGATCACATTCACAATGAATTAAGACATTCAAAATACTCTGTAATGTTTGCAAGGCAGAAATAGAGACAGACATAGAGAACAACGTATAGACACCGGGGGGGCGGGGGGGGGAAGGGAGAGGTAGGATGAATGGGGAGATTGGGATTGACATATATCCGCCAACTAACATGTGTAAAATAGATAACTAATGAGAACCTGCTGTATAGCACAAGGAACTCCACGTTGCTGTACAGTAGAAACTAACACAACATTGCAAAACAACTATGCCCCAATAAAAAAAAAATACTTTGTAAAAATCACTCTATGGGTACACCCAACGGGTATGCTCAGTGACATTCAGTGGCAGAAGCAGCACTAGACAGTGTCTGTCGCTACCCGACATTTTCTGCCGTGTGAATTAGACGGGCAATAGGGGACTGGCTGCAGCATAAAGCAGGAGTCACGCTGGTTTGCACATGTTGGCCCCCACATCACTGCTTTGTACCTGCGAGTGACAGCAGCTGGACATGAAGTGTATACTGAAGCTGACACTCCACGTAGCACCAGGACCCACTGTGCCCAATGCCCCCGGGCTCTGAGCCTGTTGAGCCCCGTGTCTTAGACGTGCCGTCTGTGCCATTCGCTCTGCGTGAATCTCACAGAGCTTTGGGCTTTTCTCTGGTCTGCCAATATTCACCAGTCGCACATCCTTCCCTACATCCCTTCCATCAAGCAGCCCTACATTTTTTAATAAGTGAAAGTCATATTTACCCAAGCGTGTCTCTATACAGTAGGAATTCAATATATCTTCTAAATCGTGCTTTTTTTTTTTTTTTTTTGGGGGGTACACCACGTTCAATCATCTGTTTTTATACACATATCCCCGTATTCCCTCCCTTCCTTGACTCCCCCCCCCCTTGAGTCCCCCCCACCCTCCCCGCCCCAGTCCTCTAAGGTATCTTCCATCCTCGAGTTGGACTCCCTTTGTTATACAACAACTTCCCACTGACTATTTTACAATTGGTAGTATATATATGTCTGTGCTACTCTCTCGCTTCGTCTCAGTTTCCCCTTCACCCCCTGCCCCCTTCCATACCTCGAGTTCTCCAGTCCATTCTCTGTATCTGCATCCTTGTTCTTGTCACTGAGTTCATCAGTACCATTTTTAGATTCCGTATATGTGAGTTAGCATACAATATTTGTCCTTCTCTTTCTGACTTACTTCACTCTGTATGACAGATTGTAGTTCTATCCACCTATCTTTTTATTCGGGTTTTTATTGTTTTTGTTAGTGCTCTGGTTGCAAATTAGCATAGATGTAGAGTGCTCAGCCAACCCCGTATTTCCTGGAAGCCGTGCTCTTTCCAACGTGTGATTTTGCGGAACGTGAGGTTTCCAGGAACGTGTGTATCAAGCTTTTGCTTGAGATATCTGTCATGGTAATTCAGTCCACAGAAAGTGAGAAAAAGAGAAAATAATGCGGGTGCTTCAAAGAAATCACATGGGTCCCAAAACTATGAATGAAAAGGAAAACCTGGAAAGAATTATCTTTGGTCATTCAAAATAAGCTATTGTTGTAAGTGACCAACAACCAGGGGCCACGTCGAGCCAGGAATGGTATTGGCAGCTCCTGTGGAAAAGGAGCCCAGATGCTGCATCCTTCTTGATCTCTGCTCTGTGTGTGTGTGTGTGTGTGTGTGTGTGTGTGTGTGTGTGTGTGCGCGCGCGCGTGCGATGCCTTAAAGGGAGGTGGAGTGGGTTGAGAAGGGGAGGAAAAGACCAGGAAAACAATAGGACAGGCAGTGACCTAGCAATACAATAAAACACTGGACAAAGTCCCCAACTCTGCCTCTCTCGTGTTATAGAGACTTGCGTGGTTCACTTAATCCTCTGGGCCTCAGTTTTCCCATCTGTCAAATAAAAATCCAGCCTTATCTAAAACTCTATGATACTAAACAAAAGGAAAGAGTTAGAAACAGCACCATCCCTTCTCACTACCTTAGTCCCCAGGAAGATGGACCTGTCATCACATTTACACTTACAAACCCCAGTCAGTATACACAGAAGCACCCAGATGCTGAAGACCGAAATGTTCCTATCAAATTTCACATATACACATACACTTTCAGACACGAGTCAGTTGGATTTTCAATTGGCCAAGAGAAACTATTATTATTTCCACCTTTCCCCTTTTCCCAAGTAGTACGCTTACAAGTAAATGATAGAAACAAACCCGAGCTTAAGCCCATCTGACTCCAAATCTAAGGCTTATTCCATTTTACCATCTGTCTATATAAAAGATGTATGAGTTATATGAAAACTTCCAACCATTCCTGAAACATTAATTTGAGAAAAACACATGAAGACATTAAAGGAAATAGTATCCAGTGTTTATCTAATTTACAATAAGACAGGAAGTCAGGATATTATGATCACTTTCACTTTTCTTTTGGGGAGTTTTTTCTTTTTTTGTATAAACCCACCAATAGGGGCAAATAATGAAAGAAAACAAAGAAAACCAAGAGTGGCTACTTATTTGATACATTAACATATGTCCTTCTTCCACCCATCTCAGCACATGAAAAGGGCTAAAACTGATCTAATGAAAGTTAAATCTAACAGCACACAGTTTACACATACCATGTCATTATCAAGGCTGCCAGGCTTAAAATGTAATTAAGTAGAAACTAACCAACAAACAAAGGAAGTGATTCTACTTTGCAACTCCTTGAATTACCCAGAAAATTATTCAATACAGGACTGCGTGTTAAGCATGGCAGAAGATTACAACAATGAAAAAAATTTTAAATGTCACCTTTCGAGTTCATAGCCCATTTCCCAATTGCAATTTAACTCAACTCAACCCATATTTATAAAATGCTGACTCTGTGCCAGACACTAGCCAATACGTCTATTAAAGTAATAGAGTAGAGCTCAGCACATCAGGGGATGACCCCATCTTCAGTATGATACAACATAGCTCTTGTTACACTTCAGAAATCAAACTTTCCTTCTTCTGTATAGTAGTTACCACCTTCAGCCACCATGGAAGTAGTCCAGCTACCTGAGAGGCTGCCATGTGGAGAGGCCACGTGGAGAAATGACAAAGAGAGAGAGTGTGGCCCCAGAAGCCCCAGCAGTTCCAGCCCCCAGCAGTGGGACGCTCCCCTTCCCAGCACCACACCTGTGAGCAAAGAAGCCTCCTTGGTGATGCACTGCCAGCACCCTCTAACTGTGACCGCAGAAGACTCCAGCCACCACCCCCAGCTGAGCCCAGTCAACCATCTAGGTTCATGGGCAAAATAAACGATTTCTATTGTTTTAAGCCGCTGTTTTGGGGTGATCTGTTCCACAGCGGTGGAGAGCTGGAACACAGAGGTCCACAGAGGATGGCAGGGGAGTTTGGAAGCGGGCAGTCCTAACCGGGACTGAGAGAGACGGGGAAGAGCAGACACTTAAGCTTAAACCCCACATGGCAACAGGGCATCACTGAGTATGCGGGCGGGGAGAGGGCTGGACATCCAAACAGGTAAAGCAGGCAGGTGTGGTTAGAACCCGGTCAGAACAGGGGCAATGCGAAATATGAGGCTGAAAAGACTGTCAAGGCTCTCTGCGCACATGACCCAGAGGCTGCCTGAGCTACCTGAAGGTTTTTCAGCAAGAAAGTAACAGAATGAGTTTCAGTGGGAGGAAGATCACTGATCATAAAGAATCTGCCTAAGACAACATTCCACTCCACAAGTAAATGCTGTTGTAACATGGGTTAAAGTTTGTCTTGAAAAAGTAATTCACATATTTGGAGTGGCTGGGTTAAGCTCACAATATTGAGATTTCTCCCGTCAATAGTATCATTAGGTCACACCAAAGGTGTTAGTAGTGTTTTTTTTTTTTCTTCACCTTGGCTAAAACAGATTGTGTCCCCAAGATAAATCACTGAGTTCTAACTTTACAAGGAATTCCCCCCACCTGCCCAGTCCTGCACCTGTTCTGGGACTTCTCACAACAGAATCCCTTCATGCTCCACTGATTCCCTGCATGACTTCTTAACTCTGTGGATCTCCTGATATTCAAACCATATTAAGAGGCACTTGTGTCCTCTTACCAAGGAAAAAATGAAAATTTTCATTTCCACTGGAAATGGAGCTTTATCAGCTGCAACAGCCCATGACTTACTGTGCAGGGATGGGGAGCAGGAACGGGAGAGACTGACGGACAGCCAAAGGGAGGTCATTCTGAAACTCAGTTTAATGGATCATGGCGGCTTCTCAAAGTGCTTTCCTTAAGAAGGTGTAGAGCACATCCATTCTCAAAATCCACACCAGCCAAATCAAACACCGGAGAACAAAAACGAATGAAAGCAGCTCTTACAATGGCGTGTTCTAGTCTGTCCACACAAACTCAGTCTGCAGAAAATGTATTGCAAGTTACAAACAGAGTCATGGTTGCATAAATTAGTCTTTGAGTCAAGGAAAAGGGATGGGGCAGCAGAAGGGAAAAGAATGATCAGATTGGCACAGTCACTAATGGAAGATGATTAAACATATCCCTGGAGGAAAAGGCTGACTTTGAACAACAAGAAAATCACCCTCCAAGGATGAAGCAGATTTTTATAAAGGAAGCTAGAGTTCGGACACTTTCTCTTACCGGTACTTAAAAGCTATCACCTTCCAAAACATTTTTAAAGGCCCTTAATCATGTATTTGTGGCCTTCCTTATCCAAAATATTTGCCTTCTCCCACCTCTTCCACCTTTATGCCAAAGCCCCTACCCAGTCTGCACATTTTAATAACCACAAGCATTATCTTTCACCAAGAATATGCATTATTATTATTATTAGGTCCCAGAAATTGCTCCCAAGATGAGGCAGGATTGCATTAAACACACCAGATGACAGGTCCCCAACTCACACGGATACTGCAGCCCTTCACCAGCTGCTCTCCGCAGAAGTAAAATATAAAGCTCAGTCTGAAATCTCTTGCTCGGTTTCAGTGGATGCAAATGACAGACCGGCATCTTTTAACTACACTAAAAGCTTCCAGCCCTGCTTTCTCTGGGACACGTGCCAGTGGGATCAGCTCTTACACCCTGGGTCTCTCTCCAAATGCTG
This sequence comes from Hippopotamus amphibius kiboko, assembly GCF_030028045.1. NCBI lineage: Eukaryota > Metazoa > Chordata > Mammalia > Artiodactyla > Hippopotamidae > Hippopotamus > Hippopotamus amphibius. The sequence goes on along the minus strand of NC_080199.1, from coordinate 60,156,428 downwards.
TTTTCCCCAAAGGCTTCAGCTCAATGAACAGTGTGACACAACAACAAAGCTGCTTCACTGAAATTACTAATTACAAACTTTTTACAGAAATGAAAGGGAGTGTTAAAGGCTCTCGACGGAAATGTCGGCTTTACCACAGTGTTCTTGAACATTGCTGGAAATTTCTGCAGGCTGTCTGTTCATTCAAATTAAAAATTAATTTTCCTAGCTTAATTCACACATAAATTAATGTCAATAAATAAACAACCTGAGAATTTCGATTTCCTTCTCATTTTACAGGTTCTTTGGTTCTTTGACAGTTCCCCTGGGGCTTATTTAAAAAAAAAAAAATCAGCATTTCTTGAGTGGTGCTACTCATGTCTTACAGGACTAAACTGTCATGACAGCATGAAACAAGTGAGGAAGCTTCACTGATACTGGAAACACAATCCACTTACAAGGCTTCTGTAAGTTAATGCCTGCTGCTAGAGACGCTGTCAGGATTTGCACTGGTTTTTAATGAGCTTCTGCAGGCAAAACACTTGCAGACGCCTTGTCTGCTAGGAAATCACACCCACCCAAGCTGAAAAGAATTAAAATCTATTTAATAGCTGAGATTGTACAATGCTAGATGATTTATGTCCTTTGGAGAGCTCCGGTGTCATTGGGTTGGTTAACGGTACACTCTATTAACCAAGCAGGTGGCTGGCCAACTAGGATTCAATCAACACAGAAGATACAAGACACCCTGCCTTGCGGACAACCATAGAAATTAGAATATGCTTATCTGGAGTTCAGGTTTTTAAAGTTCTTTATTTCACAAAAGTTTCATCACGGGGCTTCTTTAAATAGCAACTTCTGTCAGTACATTCCCTTTAATTCAATTTACTCAGGACTGATTTACACACGACCTTGCACAAACATTTCTATTACCTAAGGAAGAATAATGCAATATTTATTTCACGTTTAGAGTCCAATACCTGGAACACAAGCATAATAACCCTGTATCTTATCCATCTTTCAAATCCTTCCAGCTTCTAAGAGCACAGACAAGGGACCAGATGAAGTTCTGCAGGATCGAGAGATGAACGCAAACTTCTCAAAGCAGCACTCCCACCCACTTGACGATTTTTCTATTTTACTATCATAAGACACTATACAAATATCAATTGTTGAAAAAATTCATCCTTTCTGATGATACGGTGGTTATTAACTCCCTATATTCCCTTATTATACTAGGTTTTCTATAACTTTATAATATGAAGGGTATTACAATGTCAAGTTTATTGCACACATCTGATATAAGATCTACCTTTTTCTGAGAAGCTGAGTTAGAGTAATGGGAAGTAAGTACCACAGAGCTCACCCAGACTTTGTCAAAAGCCTCACCCCGACCTCTCCCCTCATCTAATGCCACAAGAATGGACTTACGATGCACATGGAAGCCTGTCCCTGTCCTGATCAATAACCTTTTATTGTTTCCTCCTTTGATTTCAGACGGAGTCTAACCTTGCTGTCTCCACTTGCTTGTGTGGCACTCAAGCGCCTATGCTCAGAACTGATCTCTGGAGAGTCAGCTTGGTCTCCATTCATTCAGCATGCATGGTGTTCCTACCTTATGCTAGACTCTGAGGGTAACCACAGTCCTGGTCCTGAAGCCACTCAGGGCTACGTGGGAAAGATGGATGTAAGGACAGAAGCAGAGAACGCACCATGGTACCTGCAGTGCATCTCCCACAGGCTGGCAAATGCCACTTGGCAGGTGGAGAAATACCTGATTGACTGCACCTACGTGATACCGGAAGATCTTCTGTCTGGGCTAAGGAAGGGGTGTGAAAAGGCTGCTAGGTACAAGAAAACATTCTCACACACAGTTCTGCTTTAACGATCCCAAAATGTCTTGGGTGCTGAGGCACAGAGCATGAAGGGGAGGGTCTGGGGAGAAGGAGCACAGGCGGGCATGTTCTCAAGACCCAGACACACAGCCTGTTCTCAGAGCCAACAATGCCTAAACCAGTTCGCCCTAAATGCAGTCAGAACTCAATGAATCACACATTTCTTAGGAAGCCAAGAAAAGCAATAAGTTCCCCACAAGATTGCAGCATGTGATATAAAGTAGCTAATTATTGTCAGCTAGTGATTTACTCAATATCCTTGCAAAATGGAAAAAGTAACTGCAAATTGAGTACAGTCATAACTAAAAATTAAATTAAATGAGAGGTGTGGAAATGTCCAAATCCAAAGGCAAAATTCTCCCTTAATAATGAGGCAAAAAGCCAGTTCCTGTAGACTTCAGCTACACAACTCATCACTGCTCTAGAAAGTGTGGTAGATCACATACAGATGACGTCACAGCTGCACAGCTCCACACCTGATGAATTACCTAAGCAAGGTTTCTGTGAAGATTACAACCCTGTCCTGTGAGCCCCACACCTGTATCTAGTGGAGAATATGACAGACTTTCAATTTATACTTTTCATTTTTTTCCTCAGGAATTAACTGAACTTAAATGCATACACCATAGAACAGTGAACACAGCACATTCTCATTAGTGCAAAAAAGAGGAAGATAATAATATTCTTTTGTATCTGTTAGTAACTAGAGAAGAAAATACAAGAATATACGAGAATCTAGTACACTGGTTGCCTGAAAGGAGGTGAAACCTGGGTGCTGGGGAGAAATCTGGTAAGAAGTTTGCAGTCTGTACCTCTTCATATCTGTCAAATCTGAAAACATGGAAATGAATTACTGAGTCCAAATATTTTAACAACCCAACACAGACACCAGCATTACATGATTTCCATTCATAATTTAAACTGTTACTGAATCAAAAGGAAATTAAATGTACTCTTTCTCTTGAAAATATATTTTACCCAATATTAAAAGAAGTAAAATGCAATTCTGGCATTTTGGAAAATGTATTACTGGCAGTAATACCAGGACTGAGTATGCGGGTGTAGAATTTAGGAAATGTTTCAACATAAGGATCTATTTTAGCTAAAATTCTCAACACATGAAATCCACAAGGCTCACAATTCACTCCATCTTCCAAAGGAAAAACAGTAGTAAAATTCATGTCAATCCAACTGCCTCTCCATCCAAATGTTCACTTTCCTTTCTTCTGACTTCAAACACCAAGCTTTCTTTTTAAGCATAAAATTACCCCAAGGATGGTTTCCATACTGAAGTACCTTCTCTTTCTGTAACATTACCATCTCCTTGCCTCTGTCCTTCAAAACACGGCCCTCATTTTGAGTCTGTTTTGCTGAATAATTCGTTCCTTAGTGGATTCTCTGGAAACCCTTGGTCACTGCTTCAAACCCAACTTCTTAAACTAAAGGAAGTCAGAAGAAAATGTTTTAAGTGGATACATACGTCGTGAAGCTACAGATCCCAGGAATCTGGCAGGATTTTTTTAAACATCTTTGTAAACTGTGACGCACCACCCATATAATAGCTATTTTACCTAATAACAAAAAACTAATAAAACCCACACAGGAGAAACACACCACAGGGAGAGCCACAGAGGCAGTAAAGTTCTGTGTGGCTACTAACAGAATTCAACTCTGCACTTCCTCATGGCCAAAACTAAAATTAAAATATTAAGATAAAACCAACCAACCAAACAAAAAACATAACTGATAAAGTAGAAAATGAACAGTTACGAGGGGGAAGACCCTACAAATTACTCCAAGTTCACTAAGTTTTGTAGTTGTTGTTGTTTTGTTTTGTATTAAACTTAGGCTTTGAGGAAATACCCACTGAGGCCTTGCTGAGGGGCTGCTGTAATCTTATGTCCCACGTCCTCAGCATCCTCTCCATGCTAAATGCAGAAGATGCCTCTATACTTAAAACTGGGAGCAGCAACTTTTTTCTTGTAAGTTGAGGCAAAAATATCAAAGCAAACTTCAGTGCAACCAACACAAAAGAATAATCTTCCTGCACACCAGGCTTTGCTAAAATTTGAAGTAGCTATAATTTCACCTCGAGGAACACAGATATACACAGCCTATGTAACACAGTGAGGGTGATACTAGCTGGGTATAAAGCTTCTCAAACACAGGGGCTTGCGTCTGATTTATCTTTGCATCCAACCTTCTAGTAATAGCTGGTGCTCGGCAGACTCGTGAAAGTATTTATTGAATGAATAGCATATGATATCACTTATATGTGGAATTTTAAAAACATGATACAAATGAACTTATTTACAAAGCAGAAATACATTCATAGACATAGAAAACAAACTTATGGTTACCAAAGGGGAAAGTGGGGAGTGGAAGAGGAGGGATAAATCAGGAACTTGGGATTAACATACAGACACTACTATACATAAAACAGATAAACAACAAGGACCTAATGTATAGCACAGGGAACTATATTCAATATCTTGTAATAACCTATAATGGAAAACGTCTGAAAAAGAATATGTGTGTATGTGTGTATAACTGAATCACTTTGCTGTACACTTGAAACTAACATAACATTGTAAATCACCTATACTTAATTAAAAAAATTTTTTTTAATCTAAAAAGAAAATGAATGAATAAGTGAATGAACAAATACGAAATGAGGAACTGACATCCTATCAGGATGAAGAAAAATTTCTGGGGCCCATCTTGGAGGAGAGCTTTTATTTTTTCTTCAGGAACTTTCTTAAAATGATCATTTTCTAAGCAGAATCTGAGTAAATATGTCTAAGACAATAAGACCACTTAACTGCAACAGAGAGAAGGCTTGATGTCAGTCTTCTAAAGGCAAGGGTTAGGCAAGGACCAATGACATCCAAGACTATGAGACCTTCGGGGGACTTGAAGTCAAGACTGGCCCTTGCAGCGACCCTGCCCTGGGTCACAGAGCAGCCCCTCTCAGCCTCCCCGGGCCGCACAGAAGAATGCACAGCTCAGATGACCCTCCGTGAGCTCCTGCTTCAAATGTATGGGCTCCAACTCACAAAAACACAGTGTTGGAGGAGACCACACAGATTAGCCGACATCCTGATTTCACAAAAGGAAACGGAGGCTCAGACAAATGAAGTGACTTGCCCACGCAGCTAGTAAGTCACTGGCCCCAGGATGAGAACCAAATTCTCTTGGCCCTGCATCCCAAGTTGTGTCTAAATTCACCACACTCCCCTGCCTGAAAGGCTGACTCCCTGACTATTCCCATCCAAAGCAGCCAAGAACAAACAACCGAAAACACATGTGACATCAGCCAGAAGCCCGCCCAGAAAGCTATTCATCCACCTGACACAGACGGTCTGACCATTCTGAATACTGGGTTATGCCACCTCTGAAAAACATGTATAAAAAAATTTCAGATACCCTCACAACAGAAAAAGAGATTTATTCTGGGTTGCTTTTTTTTTTTTTTTTTTTTTTTAGATTTTTTTGATGTGAACCATTTTTAGAGTTTTTATTGAATGTTACAATACTGCTTCCATTCTACGTTTTGGTGTTTTTGGCCGAGAGGCATATGGGACTTAGCTCCCCGACCAGAGATGGAACCCGCACCCCCAACATTGAAAGGTGAAGTCCTAACCACTGGACCTCCAGGGAAGTCCCTGGGGTATTTCTGAAAAAACAAATGATAGTTCACTTCTGTTTTTCAATACAGTACCACTTAAAGTTCTCAGGGAAAAATCTGGAGGTAAGTGACTCAAGAGATTATACTTACTTTCATTTTTAGAAACTCACTAAATAATAAACATCAGCCCCACCACCACCAATAGGCACGTGCACCCCACCCACCCTGTTTTTTTTTTACAGGTCAGGCTTACAACCAAGGATGAGGGTGAAGGATGCTGTCATCTTAAGGGCAGAGGAAAAGCCATCTCTCAGACAGTGGTTCTCTTCTAAGCTTATTTTGATAGCATATAAATTATTTTGATGGAGCTGTAGCGTAAAAACTCAGTTTATAGGGCTCTGTTTCTGTTTTGTGCCGTTTACTTTCAAGTTTTATTTGGAAGTTGGTCTTGTGCCCAGGTAGACTCAGCTGGGAAGAGAAAGTACTGACATCAGGGCACAAGATCCTGTATTGTTCCCATTGGCTAAATAAAGCCAGTTTCCTTATCTGCAAAACTGAAACTCACTCCAGGACATTTTTCTTTTTCCAATACACAATTCCTCTGCCAAATGCATTACCGCAACTTAATTCTAAGTCTCACGTTTACATTTCCAAGAAACAATGTTTAATCACTCCGGGAGGGAAATATGAAGGAGCTACTCAGATTGTTCACAAACCGTAAGGACCAGGGTTGCCTTACAGGGGGTGCAAACCAAGAGGAAAAGCAGGAAAGGGACCAGGGTCTGCCGTACTTCATCTGGTGGGTTCTCCTCTCCAGCACTCAAAAGCATAAGGTTGCCAGGGAAATTTTTCCATTAAATCCTTAATAATTCATCTTTAAGACAATCCACACAGACTACTACCATAGGTGGGCATGTCTGTATACGTCACAGATACTTGAAGAAAATACCATTGAAAAATATCCAATCTTGGGGACAAAAACATCCCTGAAACTCTTGCGCTTAAAGTCCCTTTTGTTCTTGGGAAACAGTAAGACAAAAGCAGGTCCCAATGAAGGTCTGGATGAAGGAACAGAAAGACGCTGAAAGCTGTATTTAAAACAGTAAAAATTGCTAGAGTTGCATCTGATAATACTTAGCCATGGAAGACACGTTTTTAAGAATAAGAACCAAATCATCAGTAGCAATAACTCAGGTTCATTGTTATGCAATAAATTCATCAATGTGAACAAGAAACTAGTTGCAGCCCTAAAAAGAACAGCACCTTCACAATTAAATTTATAAGGAGGTGGGGCCATGAAATGAGGTCAGAGTCCCAGGTGCCCAAATGTCAGACGGTGATTCTGAAATGGTTTCTTACATTATAATTCAACTCCAACAGGATTTTCTGAGTCACTGTCATCTCTTCCTAGGACAAAATGTTTTGATATTGCACTGGTATACGACAGAGGAAGTCCTTCTTATGTCATTATTCCTCTCGAATGTCATAATACCTTTCATCTGACTTTGGCAGAGAGCATTAACACAATAATATATGAGGGAATGGAAGCAAGGAGAATCCACTGATTATTCATTTTCAAAGGAAAAACAAACAAAATTGTCAACGAGAAAACATGATTCAGGGTAAAATTCTAGATGTGATTGGGAAACAGCATTTACCACTAGAGATCAGATTTTATTGACTTGCTTTTTTAAATGTTTTCTTCATTGTGCATGCTTTTCCCTCTAAGAACATTTTGGTTATTTAGTCTTTTATGAATTTAACACTTCTTTTGTTATTTTTTCCTTATGTGGATTTGTTTGGCAGATATTTATGACTCGTTTTATGACTCTTTTCACAGATCATCTTTAAGCTCTTTTCATATTTTTTCCTCTAGTCTTTCTCCACCAATTTCATCTCTGGAACCAGACGAAGCCTCCCAGAATTCAGTGATCAACAAACATCACAGTATGTTATCTCCAAAGGCATTAATTAATGAAGCCAGGGTCAAGAGAGTAAAACACATACAACCTGAATCACCTAAGAAAGTGTTGATGAAGCAAAACAACCCACTAATGTTTTTGATGCTAGGGGAAAAAAAAAGCGTGTTTGGCTCAAGTCACTTCAAAAGCCTAAAAGTGGGCGGTAGGAATTCAGAGGACGCTGAGGAACATATCAGAGTTGAAGGATGAATTCGGTGGTCACCTTCCTTATGTTGTCTATTCGAATGCTTTCAGCCACAAGTGACAAAGAACCCATTTCCAAATGGCTTAAGCCAGGTCCAGCACCAGACCAATAAATCAGAATCTCGGTGGGTAGAGTCCAAGCATCTGTAGTTAAAGCTCCCAGAGAGAGTCTAAGGAGCAGCCAGAATTGAGCAATCACAGCTCTGGCCAGTCATGTTTCAGCCCTCAGGTCTTACGCCACTTACCTAAACAGTATAGAAGGTAGAGGCCTGTCCAAAGTTGGGGTTTTATTATCAAGGAAGACGTGACGGAGGTGGGGGAAAGTGATGGCTGATGGAGAGGGAGCAGAGAGTAGTAAGTAAAAAGTTAGAGGGTTACGGGTTTTTTTCAAGGATATTGAAAACCTGTTAACATTTATTATGCGGACCTAAAATAATAATGTACAAATTACAGGTTTCTGTAGCTTTTCTTTGGCTTTCAATAAATTACATTACCAATCAATGTACATACCTGTATATAGACTTAACCTGAAATACTTACAATGACTTAAGTATTACACTGTATGATTTCAATAGGTCAAAATGAACGTGGTTTCCTTATATGAATGGTTCTTCAATAACTGACCAAGTGCATAAGTAGCAAACTGTATTGCCTTGGAGATGAGTAGAAAATACCAGCTTTTACCAACTCACAGGATCCACCAATGAACATGTATTCTTAACCAGGAACCCTCACAATTCCCTAGTCATTCCATTCTACGATTTCAACAGGTAAAAATGAATTTTTTCCTTAAATTGCTGTTCTTAATTGACCAAATAAACAACAAAATGCACAGCCTGAAAGATGAGTAAGGAAATAGCTTTATTCTTCAAAACAATATTGTAGTGTTTTCTCAGAAATCATCTACTTATGTAGGAAGCCATGCATAAGGAGTACAGAATTTTCCTTTTTCTCTGATTTTGCTTTGAAAACACAACACTAAACCTACTTAAGACAAACAACTCCAGCATGCTAGCCTATACATTTTCCCCAGAAAACCCAAAGGTAAAAATAGTGTGGCTCTTGGAGTGATCTGACTGGTCTCAGGCTAAGAGTGGGTGGTTCAGAATCAACACACACAGGCTCATGTCTCCTATGAGGTGAGAGTTTCAACAAAACTGTGGGCTCTTTTGATGAATTTACATGTGCTGTCCATAAGGTAACAGGCCCAATACCAAAGCATTGTGGCGCATCAAGTTATTTTTTGCTTATACACATTTAAAACTATGGAATAGATATGTAATGCTATTGTATGTCGATTACACCTCAATAAAAAATAAGTCAATAATTTTTTAAAGAAAAGCAAATTGTGGGGCTTCCCTGGCAGTCCAGTGGTTGGGACTCTGTGCTTCCACTGCAGGGGGCAGCGGTTTGATCCCTGGTCAGGGAAGTATTTAGGATCCAGCATGCCATTTGGCCAAGAAAAAAAAAAAAGCATTAATAACAAAGAAAAGCAAATTACAACATGATGAAGCTGTGTTTTATCAAATAAGACTCTCTCTTAGAATTTGTGCTTAAAAGTAAAATATTTTAAAAGGTGAAAAAAAACTCTACAAGATAGAAAGAACTATTCATAATTATTCTACTCAATTGTTCATACCTATATAAACATGTATATAAGATATACAATTTTTATGGAAGGTATTCACTTTAAAAAGCAGCAAATATAAAAGTTATTTCTTAAAAAAACCTACTTTATTTCATTCTCCAAAAGGTCTGGTGCATACCCGCCACCCTAGCCCACAGGAGCCCGAGGAAGGGAGCTATGGTAGCCTGGCCCTAAATAGGGTTCACCAACGTGGGCCTGTTGAGAAAGGCTGCACCTCGTTAGCCTAAATGGGTGCCTCCAGTAAGGCCCTTGGGAGGACCTACATGGGGGTCTGGAGGGTAGAGATACAACTCATTAGGTGACGGTTGCAAAGCTAGGTCTCAGAAGCAAAGCCAATAGAGGACACGGGGACCAGAATTTTATCCTAAAGCTCCCTAAAGCACGGGTGGTTAACTGAGACCCAAACTCTAAGGCTCCTGGACCCAGCACCTCCGGAGCAGGTTCTAACTTTGGTTGTAAAACGACGTCTCAAACAACATTCTAAAGATAGCGTCCCCTCTTGAATACCTTTGTTAATAGGATCAGTGATTACGAGATAAATTATATTCCATGTCATTTTCCTAAGCCATTTCCAGTCGATTTTGTGAACAAGGCATACTTAAATACCCTGCATCGTGGTGGATGGCAAGAAAGCATGTCAGATAAACCCATATGTGAAAAAATACTGTGTTATTTCTGGTGAGGGAGATTTGGGTGAGTAGATTAATAAAATGTTACACAAGACTTTAAAGAAAAAATATAAATACAGCGACCATATTTTTTCCCAAATTAAAAACAAAAAACAAACAGGATGATATGATCTGAAAGAGGCAGAATAAATCAGTTACTATCCCAGGAAATTTGCCTTTGAGCATAAAAGAATGGGCAAAAAAATACAACAAAGTGTTAAAAACAAGTTAAATGATTAACTTCTACAGATGTCCCAGGGAGAGATCATTTTGGATTGTCGTTTCAAATTCTCTCCCGAATAAATCCGCACCAGGATTTAAAGTAAACCCTAAGAACTGAGCCTTCCACTTCCTCCTCTTTCGTTTTTGTTTGATGTTGACTGTAGACCCAGTGAACAGTACAAAGGTCTAACTGGCAGCCATTAAAAAAAAGGAGAAAAGAGAAATGGAGATCTTGCCCAACCGGCTCCCGGACATCCTCAGGACCACAACTCATAAAATATCACCTTTTCTCCTTTCCTCACTTGACTTCCTTCTATAAGGACTCTGGTTTAAGACTTCAAGAGGGTCCCTCTCCCAGACTGCCGAAGCCTTGGGCAGATCCCCTTCCCTCCTCCCCCTCCCTCCTCCCTCCTCTGATTAATTCCCACTCATCCTCCTAATCTGTTCAAACATCCACCGCCCCCTTCCCCGCAGACTAGATCTGGTCCCCTCCCCTCATCTGCTCTCAGAGCTCCCTAACCTCTCCTATGGTGGACTTCCCATAGTTTATTCAAGTTTATGATTAGAGATTTTTTCCCAATTACTTTAATACTGTCCCTCACCCGCTAAAGTACGACCTCCGGGACACACGGACCACCGCTGCTGTGTTCAACATGTAATAAGCAAAGTTCTCAGCACAGAATCCCCCACCCAGTAGGTGTTCCCTAAGTCTTTCTGGTTGAATGAATTAATTGGCTATTTGGTGAGTTCATCTAAGACCCCTTTTCATTCTGAAATTCTAAAACCCTCTATGAGACCTTTCTTAAATGACGCTTTCAGCTTCGAATAAAGAGAAAAGATCAGCAGCCGAGTGTTTATAAAAATATATGATTTTGTTTTCCTTGTTACTCTTGTTGCTGGCTTTCTCAAAATGCAGTTTTTAATCTTAAAGATTACCAATAAATAGCAAGGGGGACAAGTGGTATGAAAACCTGGGGAAAAGTGATGTCCAGGTGCTGTCAGCAAAACCATCCCCCTCTAAGGATGAAGAATACGGATGTTTGGTTTAAGGCAACATCCCTGGACCTCCGGCCCAGAACAACACCACGGAATGGGGAAGGCACATGGGCCTCATGCCCTGTGCTCGTGCCCAAATGCGGAGCGTGTGACAAAGTGGCTGACCTTGGCAGACAACGTAGTGCTTAACACCCTCTCTGTGCATAAATTATTGACCCGTTTTAAATTATGGTGACAAGTTCAAGGTCACAAACAACTAACCTGAAATCAATGTGGTTCTTTGGAACTAAGAAACCATAGGGAAGAGCCTGCTTCTCCCTGGTTCACTCTAAAGGGTCATACAGCTTGGATCACACAATTACATGCTGTGTGCTTCTTCTTTGCGGGATAAGCAAGTACGGGAAAATCAAGTTCCAGAAAGAGAATGACACTGAATTCTGCCCATTTTGCTTAAAAGATAGATGTATACAGTGTAGAGTAATTTCTAGAAGAATTTAAATCACTAGAATGTAACTTAGGAAGTGAATTGTCAGTTACGTGGGAAACTAATCTATCTTTAAAAACCCACTGCACTATACAAAAATCAATCCAAGTTAGAAAGTTCACATTGTTAACTCTTTTAACAACAGACTGATAAATGTCACTAAATTTTAATGTTATCCACTTGGAATTCAATTTGGCCCTCTTAATTATATACAAGGAAAAGAAGAAAAGAGGGAGGAGGGGAGGAGGTATAGATTACACTAAAAACTCTCCAATCTGTTGACTCGGGAAGAGAAACTCAGGTTTGCTTTCCTGAAGAAGTATAGCTCATAAAAGCATGTTCATCAAATACATATTATGAAAAAACTCCACTAAGTGTATATTTCTATTCTTCCAGAAATTACTCCAATTGGTCTTTTCCTCATGCTGAGTGGAAATAAAAGTCAAAGTTACCCCCAAGGACACAAGTCACTGTCCACGGAAAATATGATCAGCAGAGGACACATAAGCCTAAGTCTCTTTAACCCCAAAGAAACTCACCTCTACTGACAAGAGTCCCTCTCTGTGTTTGTACCATATCTGGAAAAGAGACAGGAACGTGCCTATACTTTTCTTCTGCCCTGCAGTGAACCAGTGTTAATGCAAAGGATCAGGACACAAACTTGAACTTGGACTAAGAACTAAATGTCCACTGGGCCCTACATCCTGGCAACACTGGAAAAGCATCCATGACCTATGACTCCCCGCTTCACAAACTCCAGACTTCTCTGATTGCCCCACGCTGTCAGAGTACATCCGCCAGAAACTCCCAGAAAGTAACTCATCACCTTCAACTCTGACTATCAAACTGGTACCTCATGGGGAGGAAGTTTCTTGACTGCCCCAGAAGCAGAGAAGATGCCCTGCCTTCAGCTCTGCTTTAAAATTAATCTGCAGTTATTCAGTGTATGAGAAAAGAATAGCTGTACTCAGTGCTACAGATCCTTCTCCCAGAGCCAAAGGTCTCCATTATAAAGGGAACCCCGCCTCTCCGCCAGGCCTCTGAGCCCTTCCCCACCCCGCCCTTCACCTGCACAGAAGTTGCTCACCTGGTTAGCAGACAAGGAATGACAATCATTTTCCTAAGGCATTTGAGGATATTTCATAACATGCTTTAAACGATACCAGTAAAAGTGTTCAACATGCCAAGCATCATTTAAATGTTTGTGTGGAGAGCACAAATTTTAAAAAGAGAAGAGTTGGTTATTTCTGACAGAAAATGTCTAATGCTGACAGTGTATTGATAAATGAATGGTTTTGGTCTCAACTCCGGGGAGGCAAAGGTTGTATCTTCCTTTACCCGAGCATCTTTCATAATCTGGGCAGCACCTGCACACTGGAGACACCCAGCCAGTTAAACCAACTGAAACTCGCATTCTTTCTCTCAACTATTTCCTCTAAAGTGCAGGAGTGTGTGTGTGTGTGTGTGTGTGTGTGTGTGTGTGTGTGTGTATACGCTGCAGAGTGTGGGGGGTAGTTTTGTGTGTGAGGGGTCTTGCTTTGATCATTTGAGAATATGTAGAAATGAAAGGTTTTTTAGCCTGGTAGCATATGAGAATCCCTTCTTTTCATTCTGTCCAATTATCTGGGGCACTCACAGCCCAACTGGAATTAGGAAATTATTAGTTTCTGATGCAGACTGTATTAGTTTCCTTCTGCCGCTGCAACAAATTACCACAAACTGAGCATCTTAAAACAACATAAACGTATCAACTCACAGTTCTGGAGGTCAGAAGTCAGAGATGGGTCTTACAGGCCCAAAATGAAGGAACTGACAGAGCTGGGTTCCTTCAGGAGGCCCATTCCTTGCCTTTTCCAGCTTCTAGAAGCCGCTCATGGCCCTGCATTACCCCAACCTCTGCCTCTGTCCTGTCATCACATCTCCTCTGACTGACCCTCCTACCTTCCTTTATAAAGACCCTTGTAATTATGTTGGGCTCACTGGGAAAATCCAAGATAATCTCTCTACCTCAACATCCTTAACTTAATCACATCTGCAAAGTCCTTTTTGCCATACAAGGTAATACACGCACAGGTTCTGAGATCAGGACCTGGACACTTATGGGGGGGGGGCCAGGGGGTAGGAGGGCATCATTATTTGACCTACCACCATAATGCATTACAGGGGTGGGGTGAATTGGGAGATTGGGATTGCCATATATACATTACTAATAAGAAAAAAAAATCAAATTGTACACTTTAAATATATGTGGTTTATTGTATGTTAATTATATCTCAATAAAAGTTCTCAAAAAATAATAAATTACATTTCAGTGTTATTCACAAAGGCGTTAGCATTGGGGATTTTCATGAAAATAAAAATATAATTTCTGCCTACTAATGAATAAAATTAGGTTGAAGTATTTTTGATTCCATATTTTTCATTATTTGACCTCGGTCACCCAAAACTCTCTTTCTCTGCCTCAATTATCCCATCCCTAAAATGCAGGATTACCCCCCATTAGACCCAGAAATGCTGAGTAAGGCCTGTCTCTTGCCTTATAACATTTCACATATTTAGGCAAATTAACAGGTATTACATAAAGTAGTTTCTTACATTCCAGGAACCACTCAGCAGACAGCCTCAACTATCAAAACAAATCTGACATCCAGCAGGTAGGTAACAAAGGCAAATAACGAGCCATTGTACACGTCAGTCAACAAATATTTACTTATGGACACGTACTGAGCACACAGCTCAGCACAGACACTAAGAGGAAGACATAAGATAACAGAGGACCATGCCTATAGAGGAAAGAAAATGTACATGGGAAAAAACTAAAAAGTGGTATAAATATCATCTTAGAAATACAAAAACAGTGTTTGCGATCTGAGCTGACAGAGGTAGTTGGAGGTGGCTCTTCAGACAATGACATCACTGTAAAGGTGGTACTTGGGCTTAGTTTAAAACACTGGTAGAGTTTCACTGCAGAACCTCTCCAAGGAGAAGAAAGAAAATGAATCATGGGTCCCAGGACAGGAAAATCCTCACTCAGAATCTCTTCATCACTTACGCATACCGTGTTTCCAAATAAAATCGCCTCGTTTCTAATGATAAAAATATCTAGTCTTTCTTTCTAAAAAATCCAAATTTACAGAAAAGCACAAAGATAAAAGTAAAAATCCATCCAAACCCCACCACTCACCAAAAATAAAGTACCTAATCTTCCAGACATCTATCAATGAAAATACACACAAAATATACACACTTCCAAGAGATTTAGGATTTCTTGGTTCACCACAGAAATAAATGCAGCAAAGTGAGATTGGGAAGTGAGACTTATAAAGTGCTATCATAAGGTAGCAAAAAGTGACAACTGATAATGAGGAGGAATACCAAAAAGTTTTAAGTTCAGATCTATGCATGAATGAGCCTGACATGCTGGAGTTTTAGTATACCTAAGGGCTAAGAGTTTTGATATACAGTAGACCCCCACCATTCATGGAGGATGCATTCAAGACCCCCAGTAGCTGCCTGAAACCACAGATAAATACCAAACCCTAAATATACTGTTTTTTCCTATACACACATACCTATGATAAGGCTTAATTTATAAACAAGGCATGGTAAGAGAATAACAACAATAAAACAAAACAATTATAACAATATACTCTAACAAAAGTTATGTGAATGTGGTCTCTCCTTTTCAAAATATCTTATCGTACTGTACCCACCCTTCTTGTGATGACTTGAGATGGTAAAAGGCCTACATGATAAGATGAAGTGAGGTGAAAGACGCAGGCGCTATGATGTAGAGTTAGGCTACTACTGACATTCTGATCTGTCCTCAGAAGCAGAGGATCACGGAGCCATGGCAACGCTGATGGTTGGGATCCCGGGCAGGACAGAGCAGGACGGCGGGAGATTTCATCACGCTACTCAGAACGGCACGCAACTTAAAACTGATGAAGTGTTTATTTCTGGAATTTTCCATGTAATAGTTCTGGACTTCAGCCGTCTTTAGGTAACTGAAACCAATGAAAGCAAAACCTCAGATAAGGGGAACTACCGTAGAAACAGCAGCGAAGAGCAGCTATGTGTTAAACCACACACAATAACTGATGCTCACAAGACGACATTGATAACGGGGAGACTGAGAAGAGGTTAGAGCGTGCTGCACAGTCAACTCGGACTTCAGAAGACAGAGTATTTCAGAAAGACGGCTACCAAAAACTGTCGAAATTAAGAGTCTGGACATTTAAAGGAGTATTTCAGTTTTAATACCGAACTCCTTTTTCTTCCACAGCTGGGAGAAAGCTCTGCTCTGGAGTTAGGCAACCCAAGTACCCCCTCTCCAACTTCACCACTACCTTTGCTGTGTGTGTGACTCACTTCACGGCTCTGAGCCTCCGTTTCCTCTAATGGGGGCGAGTGCTGGACTAGAGCACATCTGAGAGTCCTCCTAGCTCTGACATTGTGTATTTTAAACGTGAATTGTCACTATTAAACTTAAAATGTGAATGCCAGCCATATGTTTCAGCCATTATCACCAATGATAGCTTTGTTTTTGCCTCATAGCCAGAGATGTAAGGTCTTTGGACAGCAAGGAAACTGAAAGAAAAAGGAAAACTCATAGGTCAAAACTCTTCAAATCTCTCCTTAAGGAATTTATCGTATGAAGAAATACCCAACCTCCCCTATCAGGATGTTTAGAAATCACAGTCAAAAATTCCCAAGAAAAATATTTACAAGCACATGATGAGGAAAAATATCCTTATGATTATTTTAAAAAAGAAAAAGAAAAGGGAAAAGGCTGGGGAAAGAGAGAGGAGGGGGAGAAGAGGAGGGGGAGGAAGGTGGAGGAGGGGGAAGGAGGGGGAAGTTCCCTCTTACTCAGCACATGGAGCCTCTAAACATAAAATACGCCACAATTTTTATACCTTGGCTCCTGCAGGACAAAAGTATGTTGTTTTCCAAGTGGATATGAATGGATAAAAGGCACAAGAATGTCATAAAATAAATATGTAAAGTAGCATGGAAAGAACCCATTATTGTTCAAGAGGCAGGAAGCTTTGGAGCCCAGCCCAGGAAAACACTCTGTAACCGAAGGTATGCCCTTCCAAGTCTTGGCCTATTTGTTTATAAAGGACTCAGAGAGATAATTCCAGACACGTGTGTTTTTATGTCGATCCAACTTGCCTTAGCGAAAAAGTGCTTTAAACTCAGAATAGGTAACATCTGGAAAGGGTAGGTGGGGATTACTATTTCCATACACTTCTCAGGTGCTGCAATGTGCTAAGAAAGCAGAGGCCTAAGAAACTGAGAAATGAAAGGGGTGACCTCTGGAGGAAATAGCACCATGATATAATTGCCTGTTACTTGACATTCTTCTCATTCATGTGAGTTTTCACTCATTCCCCTCAACCAATAGACAACATGGCCTAGAACATTCTCTTTTGCACCTTTTCCTCTCATGAAAGCACTGGGACTGAAAGAGTTGGTCTGTTGCTAATTCGATAATGGCCATGACAACGTCTGGTTCCTGAGAATAAGGGTGGAAAACTGTGGATAATCTGGGATGGGATAAATGACATAAAAGCCCTTAGGCCCTAAGCTCATGTAGCTCAAAGCATTTCACAAATCCCCATCAGATCTTTCTGGTATAACTCAGTCTTTGGGTCTTAAAAAAAGGAGAGAGGAAAAGATAAATCTTGCAGGAAGTCACAGGCTGAGGGCAGAACAGGACCAGCAAGACCCAAGTTCTACTCGCTCTGCTCGAGTTGTAACCTATGCTCATTCTGTATCATGGGGAAGAAAAGGCAGACAATTGATACTTAAAATAACACTATCAAGAAATAAACTTAATGTGTTCCTTCAGAATTAAGCTATCCTATCACCTCAAGCCAGAACAGGAACATCCTATTCTGACCACAGGAGAGGACACAGGACTGCAGACTCAGCAAGTAAGGCCACCACACACTGCAGCCACCCCCTGGCAGCCACAAGAATGGGCTGGGTTTCTGCGACCTCTCCCCCGGTCACACTCAGGGCCCTCCCCACCACTCCCTATCCCAGTTAGGGTTGTCAGATAAAATAAGGGATGCCCAGTTAGATTTGAATTTCAGATAGACAATCAACAAATTTTTCAGTATAAGTATGTCCCCAATACTGCACGGGACGTACTTTTACTAAAAACATGCTTCCTTGTTTATCTGAACTTCGAAGTTAACTCCTGCATGGGACATACACTAGTAAGATTCACGGTTTTTATGAAATTCAAATGCAACTGGGCATCCTGAACTTTTATTTGCTACAATCTGGCAACCCCTCCCCCAATTCTTTCAACACGCCTCCATGGTAATCTACAATACAAGAAGAAAATTTAGTTACTGCCAGCAAAACAAATGGGGAGGGGGATCAACAAGGTGATTAAAACAAAATTCAACAGGTAGCCAGGTCAAATGACTTTTGACATGATCACAGTCCCTGCCCCCAAAATCTGAATCTCATTGAAATTAACGGGTTTACTACCATTATTTGAAACAAACGTGGCACAAGTCTGCAGAACATAACCTCTTTTCGGAGTACTTTGAATATTAAATCATCTGATTAAAAAGCTGAAGGTAGATTAGAAAGTGTTTTTATTTTATGTTTTAATATTTATTTATTTTTGGCTGTGTCGGATCTTGGTTGCAGCACGTGGGCTCTCTAGTTGTGGCTCGTAGGCTTAGCTGTCCCGCGGCATGTGGGATCTTAGTTTCCCGGCCAGGGATCAAACCCGAGTCCCCCGCACTGGAAGGCGGATTCTCAACCACTGGACCACCAGGGAAGTCCCAGAAAGTGTTTTTAAATGCTTAAAATTCACCAATACTTAAAAAGTTTTCTAAGACAACTAAGTTGTCTCTGATAGATATAATTTCCAAATCTGTTGATGGCCTTCAGTATTAGCATCCAGCATTTCCCACTTAAATTACTTGCTTTGACACATATGAACCCCACCCCCACAAATTCTTTCCTGAAACACAGAACACCTCTGCGGACCCCAGCCTTGGAGACAACCCATTTGGGTTATGTAAGGAGGACGGATGACAGAAAGAGAATGAGGTTGACAGAAGATTTCGGGAAAGACCTGAGTCAGGGTCAGGAGGAGGAAACTGGATGGTTTCCCAGCACCTCAGATCTCTGCAGTGCGGCTTTGTTCTTCCCTGAGTGATCAGACACACCTGTGTTCAAAATACAAGGCCGGGCCAAAAAGAAGTCATCTGGAGATTGTCCACATCTCTGTTCGATGCATATAATGAAAAAGAAGGAGGCTCCTCCCTCCTGAATCATGGAAAGTGCAAGAGGCACAGAATTATTTAAAAGATGGAGCCACAGAATGCAGACATTCTATGATAAAAACAGCCATTCATTCAGCAAGAAATGTGTATTAAAATTTATTAAAATTTACTTATTATTTTTTTAAAGTACTGAACATTGACTATCAATAACCGACCTTCTGAGCATGCAGAATTTCAGCCTGGTGTCCAGAGAAGCATGTTGGGGGATCAATAGAAATGCCCTTTGATTAAGAAATAACAATGCTGAGTGCTTTCTGGGTGTAGCCACAGTGCTAAGAGTTTTGCATAAATTTATCTCATTCATCACCTCCTATGAGTTAAAAAAAAAAGTATCTTATTTCTATTTAATCTCACGGGAAGACTAAGTGCAAGAAGTTAAGTAGCTTGTCGAAGGCTACAGACACAGTAAACTGCAGGGGGGTAACTCAGATCCCCGGAAGACCAACGCAAAGCCCATGCTCTTAACCCTGAGTAGACATCCCGTCCCTCGTTAAACGATACATGTTTTGGGTAATAATCATGACACTATCACTGACACAGTAAACAGAGCAAACACACTTAAATTTCTCTGACTCTCAGCTGCACACTGAAGCTAGATCATCTCCAAAGACTTCCCACGTCCAAAATCAGGTTCTATTCAATTTGGACCCCAAAATCCTCAGGGTCAGCTATACCTAGTCACGTTTCACCTTCCTGACACCTTCAAGGCATGGAGAGATTAAGTGACTTCCTCGAGGCTACCCAGCTAGAACAGAAAGAAACAAGACACAAATTCTGATCTTCTGAATCCACATCCAGGATAGTCACCGTTAAACCATAGCTGGATCTGTGATCTCTAATTTATACTACAACGGTGCAAACCGGTAGACACAAGACATCCAGCCTGCAAAGCCAACGACAACACACCAGCTATTAACTCTCAGGTTTATCAAACAAGACTTTTTCCTCCCAGTAAAAAAGAAAGTAGATGAAAACTCGGACTCATAGCTGGATTTGAAGAGTTAGGAGTAGTGCTGACGCCATGATGCAAAAGCCTAGCTTATGTGCCTAATGTTCCAGGCACTGGTGACCTTGCCGGGAGACCTGCCACTTCATGGCCCAGCTACAAAAAGCACATTGGTCCTACTGAGTCTTCACAGGATGAAAACAAACTCAACAGGGCTGGGCTTGACAGGTACTAGGTAGCTGGCCACCTGAACATGGCTACGGAAATCCAATTATCCTTGTTAACCTAAGACAATTCATTTAAGGTTTTGTGATACTTCATATAGAGCCAAGCCCCATCCGGATTTAAAAGGACTGGATGAGAAAATTCAGATTGCAAGAGGACATTGAATCAACCTTAGGGGACAAGCCATTTAAACTTTTAAAAGCCTCTATTTACCTGTGATCAATAAAATAATTACTAATCATTCTCCTGTATTCACTACGGCATTTAAAAAATTTTACAACCTTACTTTTCCTTAATTTAAAGTCTTTTGCCCCAATCTGCCTCAAACATAAGCTTTCACATACAAGCAGTTCCCACCTCCCAAGCAAGTCACCCCCCTAAGTCATTCCACACTATCTCTTGCTATATATAATTCTGTTTTCTGCAGGAAGGAAGAAAAAGCACTGGAGGAAAGAAGATGGAGAATGAAGAGATTCTACCTGGCCCAAGGCTGATGCACTTTCTTCACACGAGGCATCATGCTAAGGACTGTTGATAATAGAGAAACCAGACACAGCCCCTCTGCTCAAGCACCCAAGAGGTAAACCCTTGTAGGTGATCACAGGTGATTGCAGGGGATGTGTGCTATTCCAAGTGGCCATAACTATGCTTTTGAGGGCCAGATTGGGCTGACATGTGATTTCCTTCCTGCTGAGTCTTCCTCTGTGAACACTGTCCCCGGCCCCAAGTATAAAGCTGTTTCTATGGAACCTTCAATCTGCTCTGAGAGTCCCAGCTCCTGCACAGGTAAACCTGAACGTACAGCCAGACCTGGCATGACGTCTACAATCAGCGTTAAAGGGCTGACAGCATCTGATGGCAACAGGCAATCAGTCATCAGCAGAAAGACTGGCTGTTGCTATAGAATATGAACAACAAAGGTGTAAGATGCCAGTGCTCCGTGCTTGTCAAACTGTACGACAAAAATTAACCCATTCAGTGACTGGCATTTTACATAAAGAAAATAGAAATGCATATCCTTAGAAAGAACTGCATGCACTGTGACAAATACTTGAGGTTCACTTGTGTGTGAAACTGGTCAGGATGTAAAATGACTTTAAAAGCTTGAAAACCACTGTCTTAGGCTCAGTGGAAAACAATTTTGGGTAAGAGTAGTAAAAGGGACCCAAGAAAAGGAAAACAAAAATGAGTAAAAATAAATACTTCCTTGGACGAGCTGCCCATATAGTTCACAGTCTTGACCCTCTATTCCGTCACTCAGTGGAATCCAACTATGTGAGAAAACTACTGCATAACACCTGTAGGATTCTAAATGCAGGTGTTTAGAAGGCACATACCAAAAAAAAAAAAAAAACCAACAACAACAAACCACCTCAAGTTTTGAAAGACAGGAAGCCACATTCCCAAACCATAAAGATATTACTAGAATAAAAATGTTTATGTTTCTACGTTTAAAAGCCTGGCTGAGTAGACAATGCATACTGAAAAGCATGAAGGCAGCCCCCCGGGAATGGCACAGAGATAAATGTCACACGGGCAATGGCCTAGTGTGGGAAAACAGAAAGATCATTTTTTAAAGCACCAACACATTTAATATTTAATATAATGAATTTGACATAACTAACACATTTAACACTGAGCTACATTTATTCAAATTCTCTTTTAAATCTATTAAATGTTTACCTTTGAAGAAAGTGAATATATTTATGTTTTGGAAATAGCTAAGGAGGTAACAAAAAGGTACCCTAAATCTTTTCCAACCTCAATATGAATCGCCATGACAAATAACAGCTCAACTGACTTCAAGGTCACTGATTCATTCATTTAACAAAAGTCCGCTGAGTATCTACTAGGCATCAGCCACAGTTCTAAGGTTATATAAGATAAACTGGTTCTACCAGGTTTATTTTTAACTTACACAGGGGAAAATCTTTACAACATTGGATTTGGCAATAATTTTTTGAATATGACAGCAAAAGCACAGGAAACAAAAGAAAAAAACAGGTGAATTGTACTTCATCAAACCCAAAAACATTCAAACATCAAAGGATACTATCAACAGAATGAAAAGGAAACCCAGGAGATGAGAGAAGATATGTTCAAATCATTTATCTATAAGGGGTTAATATCCAAACTATATAAAGAAAAACTTCAATGCAACAACAAAAACAACAAACCATCCAAAAAAATATTGGCAAATAGACGTTTCTCCAAAGAAGATATACAAGCGGCCAAACACATGGAAACATGCTCAACATCACTCATTATTAGGGAAATGCAATTCAAAAATAGAAAGTAACAAGTGTTGGCAAGGATATGGAGAAACTGGAACGCTTGTGCACTACTGGTGGGAGTGTAAAGCAGTACAGCCACTATGGAAAACAGTACTGACAGTTTCTCAAAAAGTTAAAAAACAGAATTATTATATGTTGCAGCAATTCTTCCAGGCATATACCCAAAGAATTGAAAGCGGGGTCTCAAAGAGATATTTGTACACATATTCATAGCAGCATTTTTCATAAGTGCCAAAAGGCAGAAGCAACCCAAGTGTCCAACAGCAGATGAACAGATAAACAAAATGCAGTGAACACAGCTAAGGGAATATTATGCAGTCTTAAAAAGGAAGGAAATTCTGACACATGCTGCAACTTGGATGAATCTTGAAGACATTGTGCTACGTGAAATAAGCCAGTCACAAAAAGACAAATACTGCATGATTCCATTTATGAGGTATCTAGAGTAGTCAAATTCATAGAGATAGAAAGTAGATGGTGATTTCTAAGGTCAGAGGGGTGGGGAGAATGGAGAGTTAGTATTTAATGGGTACAGAATTTCAGTTTTGCCAGATGAAAAGTTTTGGAAATCAGCTGCAAGACAACATGCATAAATGGCTAATATGGTAAATTTTTATATATTTTACCACAATTAAAAAAAAATATATATATATATATAAGTTCTGGGAATTTATGCATCACAATGTTACCCGTGATTCTGGGCGCTGAGAACAACTTTTCAAGTGTCCTGTGGAAGCTGAACCCCAGGTTTTTTGCAGTCGCACACATTTCCCTTCCAAAAAGCCCATCCAGGAAGTTCTGAATCTTTAATTCACTGTCTAACCAAACAGCCTCACAAAACCATTTCCTCAAAACACAGAACAGGGCTGTTTTGTTTGTGTCCTTTTTTTTCTTTCAGGGGTGGGAATGGGGTGTGAGAATACAAAAGAAAAAGTCATATGGAGTCTAAATGGCAGACAACTTTTTCCCTTGCATTTTCTGAAATTGGGTTCTTATTTTTTTTAGAGCTGGTAGCATATCATCCATTCAGCTGCAAAAGCTTCTAAAAATCTGCAACCATCTCTTTCCCCCAGACAGGCTAGTTCCTGTGTTGCCTATTTTTACTCTGACTGTACACTGAACTGGGGGCACCCTGGCTACAAGAGGGCCAGAGGAAACCACCCCAAAGATGCTCAAAAGAGGCCATTTTACACAAAAGAAATCGAGGTGTTTCTGGAAACTGTGGAGGAAAGAGTGTACCATCCACTCACTTACTTTGAAACTGCCTCAAAAACTGTGAAGTTTGAATTCTGTTGTCATTTTACCATATCTGCGGTTCTGGACCAGCACACGAACATATATCCACACTTGTAGTGATGGACCAACTATAAAATGGTATCAAGAACCTCCCAGAGGTTCCCAGAACTCTGGGTGCTGTTGATGAGGTCATGTGGTTTATGATCTAACTACATTCATACAAACTTTAAAGGAAACAGGTCAGGGGGAAAGGAGAGGAGCACCTAATGACCCTCGTTATGTGTGGTAGTTCTGTTCTAGAAAAATCACCTTGAACACTGAATTAGCAAATAATGAACCATTGTTACTAAAGGAAATAACAGGGTTAGGTTCCCTGACTCCGCAACTGATCTTGTTTTATGTTTCTATTTCAAAACATCTTATTCGATATATATTGCTGATTCCTTACCATTGTACTCGTGTACTCACGGCCAACAGCACTATAGCTCACGCCTGAGCAAAGCTTGCCTAACTCAGGTATTTTCTGCAAAAGGCACATAACAGCCTTCTTGCCCTTGGAAACACAGACAGCAAGCACTTCAGCACTACACCTGGGGGCACTTAATCAGTGACATCACCACTGGAGAGCACAGAAATGCAAAAAGTGTGGTACAACAGCAAATAAAGATGCTTGTTTAGAGCAAGAGCTGCAACAAGAAGGCAGAGCACTGCCTCCAGCAACTCCAATTTTTTGCCAATCTACACATCTGCAAATGAGCACAAGAGCATCAAGAGTACTGATTTGGGGGCAATAAATAAATCTCAGCAAGTAGGAGAATTCACAACTACAGAATCCTTGAATAATGAGGACCCACTGTATTAGCCAACTAGGGAACTTACCTAGACTTAAACTTGTAGTAACAAATGCAAAGTCTATTCAACCTATTAGTGGTGGCCCTTTTAAAAGCCATTTAAAAATTCAGGTGTTCTGAGCTGCATATACTGCACACAAGTGACTGCCTGCCAGAGGCAGTGGAAATGCTCCCCTCACTCCCCCAAATTCAGCAGGCCAAGCACTGGGCAAAGCGCCAATCACTATGGACCTAGCAGTCTGACTACCAGCATCTACCGCCACAACGTCTGACCCAATCACCAGCTGCCTGCCTACCCACAACGGGATTTCCCATCATCTCCAGAAGGCACTTCCTCAAAATCATTCCCTTTGTCTATTCATGCCTTTAACGTCTCATCTGAATGTAAGCTAGGATTCGCTGGCATGCTTTCACACTCTAACAAAGCTATCTGTGTTCTTCGGAATATTTCATTTCCGTACATATGCTTAAGATAAAACTCAAGATTAAAAGATGCCCAATTTTTTCCTATTTACTATTCATGGCCACACCAAGTGTCTTCCATCACAAAAATGGAAACACACCACAGACACAATGCAACTAATACAGGATCCTTGCAAAATACCAAATGATTTTTTTATCTCTCTGGAAAAGTAAAGACTGATTTATCATCACTGCATCAGACGGCACCAAATCATGCTGCCTCTTTGAGGCAGAAAATGTTTAGGATTAGGATCACAGTATTTCTTTAGAGCTGCAGGGAAAGGTCAAAATTCACCAGCCCAATAAGCTTAAGAACTCAAGATGTGCTTTGGGAAGGAAACCTTTGATTGTGTCTCTACTCCCTTCCCCATCACCACCATTCAGTTCGCAGCTCCGCCTCCTTCCAGTCATACTAAAATAGGAAGCACTGCTCTCCAAAACTTCTGCTTTTTCAAAGTCTCAAAACCAATTTTTTAAAAGTCTTTTTTTCAAAAAAAATTCACCTTTATTCTATTCCTGTGGAATCTAAAACATGAAATCTCATATAAAGTCTAGAAGGAGAAATTGACATCATGTCAATTTCTAATCGTCAACAATTTGACAAAGCCCAGGGAGAAGTTATGTTGGTTTGCAGAGTCCTTTCTAAAGTTTTTTAAAGCCTTTTTGACATCACAGCTAAAAGAGCTTTTGAGCATTAAAGTTATGATTTACTATGTTTAAAGATATGTTTGTCGTTTTTAATTACTTTCCCACCTCTAACATCCCCTTTCCTACATAAGATATTTAAAGAAAAAATGTTGAGCCGTGGTTTAGTTTCCACGTGGCCAGTTGTGCCAGTCACCAGCAAAATTCTGTGTCTGGGCCACCTAGGCCTATGCGCCTAGGGCCTTTCCTGTTCTTTTTGTTTCCTCGAGTCAATTCCTGTCAGGTGCAAACACTTCAGAAATGTAGAATTAGGACACAGGAATTCACCCTGAGTCATAGCTGGAACCCATCTTTCTCTCCTGAGTTCACCATTAAAACAAACGAAATCTAAAATTACATTTAAAGCAAAAAGGTAGGTGGAAGTTTAAAGTGTAGATGTGGCTTCAGCGCCAGCTGGAGCTGTTCAGGCAGAACAGATGTCAGTAATAAACCCCAGAGAACAACAAAGGTTAGTTTCTATCCATCACACATCCTAAGTGAAAATGCTGACACGAACCTAAAAGTGGATCACAGTTGCTTCCTGTCCATCCTGAGTGTGCAATGTGGAGACAGACACACAACCTGGAACAGAATCCAGAAGTGGGATGGAGACACAGAGCAGGTCTGTCACGAGGGAGGGAGTGTATTACACGACTGGGGGAGTTTTACAGGCGGCACAATCATGAAAGCTACGGTTTTTTCCTAACAGCTGGCACCAGGCCTAGTCCTCCTTTTAGCTCCCCAGGGAGAGAAAACGTGTAAACCCACTGTTAAATTCATACCTGTCTGCCAAGGGACTATGGTTCTCATGGAGTCTAGCGGGGATGAGAGGGCACAACTAGGAAAGACCAGGAATGGTATACAATTAAACCTCCAGTGAACTAGGGGGAAAAGCAAACCCAAAAATGATCAGCATGGAGACGGTAATTAAATATTTAAGACTGTAAGTTCAGAATAAGGTAGGGAGAAAAGCCAGAATCTGAAAAGTTAGAGGAAGTTAATGCAGCAATACTGAAAACAGCGTGAATAGGACTCAGATAAAATCTGTGGATGAGACTTTCTTGACAGCTGTAGACTGGATAGTCACATAAACTGGAGGCAGTTAGGTTTTCCGAAATGACATTCTCTCGTGTTATTTGATCTTATTCGAGTCTTCACGTTTCAGACCGAGATGTTTTATTTCTAGAAGGCACCAACTTGAAAGTAGCGGTGAGTGTCTTTTCAGAATTTGCCGCCACATGATTTGGTGATTTTATTATTCATCAAAGCTAAGTGAAGTAGTCACCTTTGAAGTCATATGGACTAATTTACTCAACTTGAGAAACTTCAAATATTAAATTCTACTGTAAAACTCAGCTGGAAGCTAGCTCTCCTTCCACCAAACTCCCAGCGCAGCTGGGACCTGTCCCATGGCCCTAAGCATCTCTACCTCAACGAGAGAGCACGATAGTGGCTTTAAATCAAAGAGTCTTTACTTTTCCAGGGGGATAAAAAAAGTCACTTGTCATTCTCTAAGGATTCCTTCACTAAATTTTTCTCTAGGTAAGCAGTGCTCATCAGATAAGAAGGGTCCCACATCTGTCCAATAGAGACTTTCTTAAAAACCTCATCCGCAAATAGCCTTTTTAAACAATCCCCTATCAGCTTGGACATTTACTGCAGTCTGTGCTTTACTTTGCTTAATTGTTAAATACGGATTTTCCACTTTTTCTTCCCTGCAATGAAGGAGGGATCTAGTACCAAACAAGAAGACTACAGGTAAGAAAGGAAACACAATGAATGTCTTGACTTATCTCCTGGAGTCAGGCTGCCTGGATTTAAATCACAACCCTGCCACTTACTGGCTGTGTGATATTTGGCAAGTTACTCGAACTCTCTGTGCTTCAGTGAGGATACTAATAGCCGTGGGATTATTATGAGACTTAAACGGGTAAACCAAATATGTAAAGCACGTAGAACTGTTCCTGTCACCAGGTAAATGCTCTATGTGTGTTAGTCCCTTGATGATGGAGACTTCAGCACTCCAAATTCTGTACCAGCTGCAGTTATAACACTTAATTCATAATGATATCTTCACATTTTACCATATCAAATTAAAATTAACTTTATACAGGCATACCTTGAAGAGATACTGAGGGTTCGATTCCAGACCGCCACAACAAAGCAAACAGAACAGAGCAAGTCACACAAATTTTTTGTTTTCCGTGCATAAAAAGGTTGTGTTTATATCATTCAGTAGTCTAAGCGTGAAACAGCATTATGTCTTAAAAAAGTACACACCGTCATTAAAGATAACTTATGGCTGAAAAACAATAACCATCATCTGAGCCTTCAGCGAGTCGTAATCTTTTTGCAATTGTAACATCAAAGGTCACAGATCACCATAACAAATATAATAAGACTGAAAAAGCTTGAAATATTGTGAGAATTACCAAAATGTGAGACAAAGAACAAAGTCAGCAAGTGCTGATAGAAAAACAGCACCGATAGATTTGCTTGACGCAGGGTTGCCACAAACCTTCAATTTGTAAAAACAAATGCAATATCTGCAAAACACAAGTCTAAAGTAATAAAATGAGGTACACCTGTATGGGCAATGATAGATGATAAAAATACCTAACAAAAAAATGCAGTGCTTTTTCTCTATCATTATTGTGTGCCAACTAAACTACCACAATACACAAGTATAAAATCAGACCATGGTGAGTTTAAATTTCAGAAGGGCAGGAGAAGAAGCTGATAGGGATGGGGAGTGATATATGGGTCCACAGGGAAATCCCATACTCCCTAGACCAGATCTAGGGATCCGGTAGCACCGGCCTCATCTCAGGGCCTCACCAGCTACAGGATGGTCCCCACCTGGGTCATGTTCCTGGCAGGGGCACGCTGCAAATGCACAGGTGTGCCCACCATGAGGCAGCATGAGGAAAACTAGCCATTCGGATCAACCCACAGAGCAAATTTACTCAGAATATCACCTCACCTATCTGAGATTGTGCTTGATTCAGATCACTGTGATGATTCACCAAAGTCACTTTGGTTTCTCCCGGCTCTAAGATTCAGTATCTCTCTGGGTAGATTTTTCATTTCTGCCTTTGGATTTTGCAGCATATACAGCTACCAAGTACTGGGATTCCCAGCAATGTTTGAAGAATGGCATGTTCCAAGCAACTTCTGTTGCCTAATTCCGGTCTTAGGAGGACGAAAAAAAAAAGTAAATAAGATAAAACAAACTCCTAAGGAGAAACAAACATTTCTGTTTCAATTCTCATTGAAAATGTTTGAAAATACATGGATGAACTTCTGTATTACATAAATGGAAGTCCTGAACATTGTTTAATTTTTTTTAATGACTTGAATTCTAAATAAACTTTCTTAGGGTTTTAAGAGAGCTATAATTTAACAGAGTTGGCAATTCAGAGCAGAATGACATTATTTCCAATTTGGAAGGAAACAAGTAAGACTATTTGGGGGTGCAAGTCTCAGAAGGGACAAGGATTTGAGCAGCTGGAGACTGGAGGGGGCAGGGCGGGGGGGCTGAGGGCGTGAGAACACAGGTGATGAGGGAGCTTTTGGTAGAGAAAAGACACAAACTTACGGAAGCCAGAAATCTAGCATGACAGCTGGTCCAATGCAAGCAGGAAGGGAAGTCTGAGTCTAGAAAGGCAGGACAGGGCCAGATCACAGGGGGCCTCACAGGACACACCAAGGAGTTTGGATGTTAGCCCACACGCAGTAGGGAATCACCCAAAGTTCTTCAGCTCTAAGACCAGGGATTGGGAAGAGGAATGACATGCTCAAATGAGTCGTTTTGAATAAGAAAACTGGGAGAAATGTAAGTAGAGCAGCAATGCTAAGTACCAATTGTAATATACTTGCTAACTGCTTGACTTATTCTGGCAATGTAATCTCATTTTATAGATTAGAAACTGAGACTTAGAGGATTAAATAAATTATCCAGATCACTGTGACTCCGAAGTCCCGCAAGGACTATCATAGGGCACCCTCACGCCCATACGAAGGACACAGCACCTTGCGAGGTACACGGCGAGTAATAAAGTTCTTCCCTCCCTTGCCCTGCCTATTCTGAATTGGAAAAAGCAAATACAGAAGCGAAAAGGATGAAATGACACAGTACCATGTATCTGGGACACATCGCAGGCATTACATTTTCAAGGTCTGTAAGTGATTAACTGGGGATGCATTCCCCCAAAAACTGCAGCCTCTGAGCCAAGGCTCACTCCGAAACAGGAACACTCCTGTTTTTAACAAAAATTAGCAATCCCAAACCAGGAGACCCTCATTCTCTATTTACGTGAGGCTTTGATGCGATGATACGCTTTAAAAATCTATCCAACTGTGCACACCAGTGGAAAGCTTTGAGGGGCCTCAGCATTGCTCTGCTACATTCAAAATAAGGACTAAGCCACAGACAGCACTGCTGGGTGGAAATTTTGCCTATCCTGACAGTTTTAAGACAAGATTCTATTTTTGATTCAAATACCACATGACGCTGGGGAAGCCTTGAAAACCAGGGACGTTTTTCACCCAGTTCCATTCCAAAGTTCAAAAAGGACTCTATGGCAAAGAACTAAGTTGCAAACAGATGGCTGGACTGCTCTCATTTCTCAAGTAGCAAGTATCATTTTCCTTGATATTAACCTAATGAATTGAATGGAAAATAAAACTATTATTAGGGAAGGAAAAATGCAATAAAAGACAACCCAGCCTCCAGTCGCCTGAACGCCTTCATTTTTTTCAAAGTGTATTTGCATTCAAATTCTTACCTGGGAACAGGGATTAACAGCTTACTTGCCTAAAGGCAAGGGTCTTGACCGGCTGGTTTTCTCTGGCCCCTTCCAGATCTAAGAGCTCGAATTTAACTAGGTTTGGGAGACTGAGAGCTCTCCAAACTCCTGACTCTCTTCTTAACTGCCTTCAAGAACCTGGTGGCTAGCCTGCAGCTCTAGCTGAGAAAACAAGACTTTGAAGTGAATGCTGAAAGCCGTTTCTCCTATGTATCAAGCGGACATTCAGAGTAATATTTCTCTTTCTTCGAATCTGATTAAAGTATCCGTTTCGTTATGCCCTTCCAGGAGGGAGTCACGACGCAGTCATAACAAGCCTACCGGAATCATTTCCATTTCGACAAATTCGATATTAATGAAGGTTTATTCTTACGACTGGAAAAAAAAAAAGGAACTAATTCATTATGAAAATGAATAGCACACATACGAGCTTATCAACGGCCCGTAAAATAAATATTTTCATATGAAAACTGTGTTTTTAGATCCTAAAATTATTTCCAGCGTTTGGCGTGGAGCCACAGCAACTCAGTAACTTTGCCATTTATAGCAAAGTTTAGGCTGAGTTGCAGGGCACACAAAAAGAAGTGGATTTACTTGACATTTTAAGGCCGTAGAGCCGATGAGAGTGTCCGTGCAGGGAGGAACTCTGTCTAACCTGGGCAAGTGAAAGAGAGGCCATGTGTTTCCACGGCTACAGCTGGCAGGGCGCTAACAGAAAGTAAAACGCCACAGGCAACGGAAAATTCAGTTCAGAGAGGACGCACATCAACTCCTGAAAGCTAGGACATCCACTGAGAAACACATCCACTTATCACTTCCCTTAGGAGTAGCTGAAGCCTAGAAACTTAACATGTATGACCTTCCAATGAAACCATGATTCTTCGCTACTTTACTCAATAGCACAGAGGCCTGGGTGTTAAGGAAACTTGCTCTAAAAAAGACAGCCTTCACTTTTTCTTAATCTCCTCCCCCACCTCCCAAAAAAGCGTAAAAGGAATAATAACCTCCAGCCTTTGTGCCTAACTTCCAGTTTGTGGGACATACAAGGAGCGAGAGAAAACTGAACGGCCCCAAGGGAAACAATTCATCAGACACATCCTCAACGTGGAACAGTCTTCCAAGGCAAGTGGCCTGGTCTCTTTAAAAAGTCAGTGTCTTAGGAAAAAATGTGAGAGAGCTTTTCTAGGCTCTAGAATAAACAAACCCTTAGGGCTGTACCATTGCAATGCGCGCGAACACTGACTGGATCTTAGTTCAGGGAAAAAATAAACAATCATAGACGACATTCTGGAAACAGCTGGGGGGATGTGACTATGGACTGGCTATCAGCCATCAGGAGACAATTACGGCTAATGTTCATATTTTGAAATGTTACCATGGTTAAGTAGGAGAATGTTCTTATTTTTAGGAGACAGATGTCCAAGAACATAGAGGGTGAGTATCATGATGTTGCCTACCTCTGTCTGCCTCAAATTGTTCAGCAAAAAATACACATGTATGTACACACACACACACACACACACACACACACACAAAGCAAATGCAGCACAGTGTTAACAAGGAATCTGGACAATAGATACACACATGGGTGTTCGATGTACTAGTCTTTCAATTTCTCTCTGTTTGAAATTTTCATAATAAAAAGCTGGGGGGGCGGAGGTGGGGGAAATGCTGCTAAGACCTTAAACATGTGAAAAGAAAGTTAATCTATCTCTAAGGAAACAGAAGAATGAACAACGAAAGTTATGTATTACTCATCATGTAGTTAGCAGAGACATTTAATCAGACTAATAGGTAACTTATTTATCTCTGAAAGCTGATACACCACTTTCAGTATCTGAGGTTTGTAGGAGTTGTCTGCAATAATTTCTCCCAGATTTACTATGTACATAAAAAACATTTCATGCCTTCAGATGGTAACGAAACTGTATGGTTCTGGTTTTCATGCTTTCATGCACAGCATGTTGTACATGTAAATTACTCCAAGGTAAGTCAGTCAAGAAAGATCAAATAACTCGGCATTTATAATTCTATCAGAGATATATGACTGGATTTACCCATAAGGGAGAAATGCAGCCTCAAATGTGCACATTCCTTTAATTTCTTCATATCAAATTATATTTAAATATCCCCATAGTGCTAATAATCATAGCCCCACCATTTCTTAACTACTCAGTGCTACTAAAAATGAAATGGAAATGCTAAGATTAATTTCAGCAACTGAGATGGGGAAGGAGAGAGATTATTAATTTCATACACTGCATAATAATGGAAGTGATACATGTATTTTTTCCTGTTTCTCACAGCTCTCTGACCTATGCTAAGATGACAGTTTCCAGTCTATATAATCACAGAAGTTAACAATAAGGTAGATTTGTTTGTACTTTTCACCAACAAAACCAGTGACATTTAATGAAATTTACCTCCGAAAGTCTGCTTTTATAAAACAACAATAACAATGCACTCCTCTAAAATTTGTCTCTAATTCCTAACCTGAACTGCCTAAGAAAGCATTCACTAAGAGGCCCATTCATAAATCAGGGACAACCTAAAACTTAGCTTGAGTCAAATACTTCCTCTCAGGCACCAACACCCTTTCTTTGTTCCAACACCCTTATTTTCTTCTGATTCTTCTTCTAATATGTCGTTCACATACTGCAGGGTTATCAAAAGTGTCCTGAAAGGCTGTCTACTCTGCCTTTAACTCATCAATGCCAAAAATCTGTTGTCAAACCTCAACCTTATTCACTTATCAGCATTACAATCTGCACATTCTGGGGCAATGCAACTTCTCAGGCCCTTGTGAAGGCACAGGGCATATCTGGGGATAGTGTTTCCTTTCAGGAATTGCCATTCAGCTACAAAGTGTAGCACGTACACAGAGTCAAGGACCAAGATGGTGCTGAAGGCCACGATTCCACTCTTCTCTGGAATCCGGGCAGATGGAGATACGAAGCCTCACCTTCAGCACGCGGCGTCCTCAGGGTGCTGTTGTTAGAACATTTACAACTCAAGCAACTTGGATGGATAAAGAAAGGCCTAGACTTATAAGCCTCTTCCAGTATCTGTCATGAGCTGTTTGATCCTCAGCAAACCACAGGACATCTCAAGGGTCTGAGCTGGAAGCCACTGCTGAGGTCATTTAATGGTCAAGTCCTCATTTTCCTGATAAAGAAATTGAGACCTATTGAGAGCCACAGTCCCTCTGCTGAAGCTGAGACAGACCACATCTGTACACAACATCCAACAACTCTTTCTGCTTGGGGAGATCCAAGGTTAGGAAAAGCTGTTCACGACAAGAAAATATGGCAAGACCCTATCCTGACCCCTGACACGTACTGTTACAGCTGTAATATAATTCCTTAGCCCAGGGAGGGATTCAACTGAATGTGGCCAAATGAAAAAACAAATGAACGAAGTTGTCCTCAGCCTTTGCGACAACTGTTCTTGGCTGCCGAACACACGTGATGGGCGGCCTTGGACCCCGCGTGTGGCCCTTCCCAGACCTTCCTGGGCAACAGTTACGATGTTGAGTTTAGCAAAATGCGCCATCTCTGGGCTTCGTAGGTGGCGCAGTGGTTAAGAACCCGCCTGCCAATGCAGAGGACACGGGTTTAAGCCCTGCTCCAGGAAGATCCCACGTGACGCAGAGCAACTAACCCTGTGTGCCCAAAAAAAAAAAAAAAAAAAAATGCGCCATCTCTGTGGTCATACCCACTGGTCTTTCTCCCTGTCATCCTTTCTTCCCCTCTATTTTTCGACCACTGACTTTGTTGTAACTCCTCGAAGTCATCTATTTCTAGAGGCCAGACGGGCAATAAACATGTTATCCTGGTGAGAAGAATGCATGGCGCTTTTAAGGTTTAAAAACTCGAAATGAAAAGTCAAAATAAATTTGAAAGTGCAGTGTTTTTCCCCAGGACTGGACTGGAGATCACAAAGTCAAGAAAACTCTAAAAGTGGACACCTGTGCAGCACAACCAAGTCTGGAATACATGGTTTGGATTTAAAAGGGGGAAAAATACACGTACAAAGATTTAAACCACAGTCTTCATGGTTTGTTCCTTCAGCTGGAAAGGATTTCTTAGCACTGCAATTACATTTATCATTCCTGGGGGGGAGGAAATGACAGCGTTCATCCTTATCCCCAGTAAATCCAGTTACAACCAAAAAGAGAGAGAAATGTAACCTAAAGAATGAAAATTACTTAAGTGAACAATACCTATGTAGGTAAAGAACATTTAGGAACACTAATTTCAGATCACACTTATTTCTACAAAACTGTTACAAGTTACAGAAATGCTGGGGGGGAAAAAAAAGAAATGTTGAATGTATTCTTATGAGTAGCAGAAATACAAGTGCCAACGCCTTTTAAAACACCATACTTAACAAGTAGATCCAAAGTGTTTTGAAATATACGTCAGGAACTCTACCAAGTTGTTCCTACTCATTTCCAAAACCTTACTAATCATGAGAAAAAAAGACATCTGTTCGTTTTAAAAGCTGGAAATGTTTCCAGTTACCTATGAAAAATGCAGTTCTCTTAAAGAACTACTTCTTCTCAATGTCACTATTACCCCATAAATTTCCTTTTACTTTTCAGTAGTGAAGCAAACTGCGAATTCTCTGTGCTTTCATTGCTTAGTTGTATGGAAGCAGTTTGAGGAAGGAACTTTTATAGCAGACCAAAATATACTTCTCCATCAGT
The DNA here is from genome assembly GCF_030028045.1 of Hippopotamus amphibius kiboko. Classification (NCBI taxonomy): domain Eukaryota; kingdom Metazoa; phylum Chordata; class Mammalia; order Artiodactyla; family Hippopotamidae; genus Hippopotamus; species Hippopotamus amphibius. Next base: position 60,121,210 of record NC_080199.1, on the reverse strand, counting down.
TCCCAAATGAGGCACAAATTCCATCCATATTTTACATATAGCCTCATCTCAGGAAGATCCACTTTTTTCATAAGTGGCGCTTTATAAGAAAACATTATTAAGTAGGTACCATGTGGGTTTTGACTAAAGCTTAAGTTCAAGAGCACTTAAGAAGAAATCAAAGGGACAAAATCTTAAAGGACAAAAGCACACAGGGGCATAGCTAAAAAGCCTAACAAGAGAAACACAGGCCACAGGGCTCAGAGACCCCACAGTGGCAGTGGGGTCTCTGAGGCATCATGGGAAAGGATGGGCATCTCTGCTATATTGGTAACACAAGCTACAAAACCGAGACTAGGCAAGAAATCTGCTTGCCATGTGACTCCGAAACACGGTTGACTTTCGTGTCTTGAGTGGTGCTTTTCAAATTTTAATACACACTTGAATCACTGGGGATCTTGTTAAAAATACAGACTCTGATTCAGGAGGTCTGGGGTGGGACCTGAGAGTCTGCATTTCTCTGGGAGCTCCCAGATGATGCCAATGCTGCTGGTCAAGGGAACATACCTTAGATAGCAAGGTCTTAAGTCAAATGTAAAAAAAACAGGACTCACATAGCAGGATGCTATGAGAAGGGATGAGGCTACGTGCGTAAAGGACTTCAGGTTCCCTGGAAGAAAGCTACTAGGTAATTAAAATGAGAATTCCACCAGTGATGAACTGAAAAGACTATAATTTAAGTGTCTTAATTATATTTATGTCTTTAAGTACAAGTCCTGTTGCCTAGAATTTCAGAATCATACATATTTCTGATGAAGTTATAGAGAGATTAATTTTTACTAACAAATGTGTTTCCAACCTTACATGGTCTTTCTGTTAGTTAAAATAATTTTTTAATAGAAGGTGTGTGTTCCCCTGAGATACTGGAAAACAGTTACCATAGTTTCTGCATTTTTTTTCTTTTCTAGGCTAAACATCTGGCTTCTTCAACCATTCTTTGAATAATAAGGTTTTGATTTTTTTCACTACTTTAGTTGCCCTATTCAGAAAATCACTGCATTGGTCTACGTGTGTCACTCTCCTGTTTACTATTAAAAAGCTGTAAAACACTATTTACAATAGCCAGGACATGGAAGCAACCTAAATGCCCATCAACAGATGAATGGATAAAGAAGATGTGGCACATATATACAATGGAATATTACTCAGCCATAAAAAGGAATGAAATGGAGCTATATGTAACGAGGTGGACAGACCTAGAGTCTGTCATACAGAGTGAAGCTAGCCAGAAAGAGAAAAACAAATACTGTATGCTAACTCATATATACGGAATATTTTTTAAAAAAATGGTACTGATGAACCCAGTGACAGGGCAAGAATAAGGATGCAGATGCAGAGAATGGACTGGAGCACACGGGGTTGGGGGGGTGGGGGGCGAAGGGGAAGCTGGGACAAAGTGAGAGAGCAGCATAGACATATATACACTACCAACTGTAAAATAGAGAGCTAGTGGGAACTTGCTGTATAACAAAGGGAGACAACTCCATGATGGGTGATGCCTTAGAGGGCCAGGACAGGAGAGCAGGAGGGAGTCGCGTGAGGGAGGGGATATGGGGATATATGTCTAAATACAGCTGATTCACTTTGGTGTACCTCAAAAGCTGGTACAAGAGTGTAAAGCAATGATATTCCAAAAAAGAGCTTAAAAAAAAAAGCTATAAAATAACATGCACAGAAATAGTAATATTAGTTCCCATTTATTGAATGTTGACTGTCCGGCACTTTAGGTGGATTATCTCTCCTAAATCTCCCAGCATCCCTTTGTCATCTTCCTCTTGCAGAGCAGAAAAATCAGTCCCAGAGATATTAAGGAACTTGCCCAAGGCCACACAGCTAGCAAGTGGCCAGGCCAGGATCTGTATAACATAAGGAAACTTCAGAGGTCACATCCTTAGCCACTACCCACAACATCTCTAAAAAATACTTAGAAAATAGTCTTCCATATGAAGGGAAAACATGTTAGGTGAAAAATAAGTTTCCCAACCTCATAGAGTTTAAAATCTAGATTACTGAAAAAACAAAAATAGAAACAAAAAACCTGAGTTGAAACATTAACAAAAAAACATCAATAATGAAGGTCAAATGTTTGTAGTAATCTGGTCAGATCAAATCACGTCACTAACATTTACTCTATTAAATAGAAAAGAAACTCAGGGAATGTAGTTACTCTCAACCGCCTAGAACCTAAAAGCTAGATATCCTGCCCAGGGTGAGTACTGATATTTGCAAATGCAGCCAGGAACCTGAAGGCATCTTTTGGAGCCAAAAGGTCATGCAGTGGCTTCTGAGTTCAAGAGCGGAAGACAAGAAGGAAGACAAAACTACCCTGCCATACTCCCAACCGAGACCTCCAGTGCATGCGAGAGGCCATGGACTTAATCTGGCAAGGAAAATGTCTTGATCCAGTGAACCTCATTCTTTATAATTTGGCCAATATTCTCACTGGTTGTATTTCTACAGCACCCAAAAAAGAACAGAATACTCATGCTTTCAACATGGTTTACTTGAAGATGGGCAGGAGGTTAGAGCAAATTTCACCAAGACCTTAAAGAGAAGCTAGATTTGATTTGTCTTCATAGCTACCAAATTAAGCATTCAATGTGAGAATTGGTAACTTTTAAAAGATTAAAAGGGAGAGTTCCTGGCGGTCTACTGGTTAAGACCTTGCACGCTTCCATTGCAGGGTTTGCGGGTTTGATCCCTGGATCCGTGGTCAGAGAACTAAGATTTCGCATGCTGCAAGGCACGACCAAAAAAATAAATAAAAAGGTTTTCAGTTTTATGACATTAAGATCAGTCCTTGGAGAATCGCCAGCAAAATAGTCCTTGAGATGCCAGTATACAGTCACTGGATGGTCTCTGGCTTGGATCAAAAAATGGAATTCTTGGGAATACATTTTTGAAAAATGTGTTATACTCCTGGTTCCACCCTTGACTGAATAGAACTGCCATTTGTTCTCTTTCTGAGAGCCAAGTCTTTGTGCTGTAAGGTGTTAGAAGCGCTGGGGTAGGAGCCTTTACTGTATTCTGAGCCTGAAAACCTCTGGAAGTGCTGGGTAGCACTTAGAGCTTAATTCCATCAAATGGTAACAGGCTCATCCCCCGCTAAGACAGCCAAAAGAACTCAAAACAACCCCAGAGCGTCTTGTGTTAGTCTCAGCCACTGGAAGGATGAAATGGCATAAAGATGAGAACAACACCTGTTTTCCCATTGGTGGAAAAACCTGGTGATAAGGGTCCTTTGTATCTTAAAATGCACTCTGATTTTTAAAACTGCCAGCGTCCCATGGAAGGAGCAGCTTTTAGCTATACCATTCACTTGCTTCAAATAATTTTTTAAATTCTTTTGGATTGTATAAAGGGAGGGCAACCAATCACGGATAGAAGGGGAAAACAGAACACGAGTACGTGGGCGTGAAAAGATGGAAAACGAATGCGGGGGTGGGGATTGGGGTGGGTGGAATAATCTGAAAAATTGCCACTTTTAGTTGTGACTTTCACCCCACCTTTTTTGTTCAGTCCAGTACAGTGGTTAAAGGTATAAACTGGAGTCAAACCGCTGAGGTTTAATCCCTGAAAGGGCTACTTCGCAACTGAAACATGACTTCCTTTCGTGCTGCAGATTCCTTATATCTGATAGGAGGATGAGGGAATTCCCTGGCGGTCCAGGGGTTAGGACCCTGTGCTCTCACAGCCAAGGGCCCGGGTTCAATCCCTGGTCTGAGGAACTAAGATCCCATGAGCCACACGGTGCGGCCAAATAATAACAACAGCGACAGCAGCAACAACAAAAACAATAATAATAATAATAATAATAATAATATGAGGATGATAATGATAGCCTTTTAGGATTCTTGTGAGACTGAGATGAAATAACACATCTCCTGTGCTGGGAACCACACCTGGCTCGTGGCACACGTTCAGCGGGTGCTGGCGAGGCTTACCCACCTCCGAATCCTCTGTGCCCCATTTCCTTTACTCCAGCTCCCACTCCCCTTCTGCAGCTGTTGTTATGGTCGCTTTGCCTTCACTTCTGCTCGCGGCCTTCCCACCCTTTCCCTTGGATGCTTCAGGGGTGCAGTCAACGCTGTATTCCATTCAGCCCACAGAGGTCTGGGAGGCCAGGCTGAGAAACAGGAGGCAAAAGCTCTCCAGCTGCAAGGGGTGTTCACCGAGGCAATGAAAGAATGAGGAGACCAAGGAAGCAAACACATCCCACCTACAAGGATCCAAACATCAGCAGGGAGCTGACACGTGAACCCACTTTCTGGTGTAACAGTGCCACGGGGGCTGTTTTCCTTTCGTTCATTAAGCAAAGGCAATGCTTAGATGCGCACCGGTGACGCATCTATTAACACCAGGATGAGTTCCAGCTACACACTTCAATATCCCAAGTGTCATGAAAATACTGCTACTACCACCAATAGTACAGGCCTAGAGTCAGCCCTTGTACATGAATTCCCTTTCCTAGAGCTTCATCAGAGCCAACCCAGCACTGAAAACTAGAGAATTTTTACCTTTCTCCTTGTGCAATGCTCCTTTTTGGTAAAAAGAACTTTGTCCCCAAAGCTCTGTCACTTCTGATATAACTGCAGTGTATTTAAGCTTGTCCACCTCAGTCCACCGCACATCAGGAAGGTCTGACAGGTGACAGTAGGTTTTGTCACTATGTCAGCATTAATTAACCCACATTATAGGATCTGGTCTTACAAACAAGTTCGTCTAACAAGCCCTGCTTCAAAATATGAAATAAACAGGGATTTACCAATCTTACAGATATACGCCAGATCAGAAAGTCCCCAATTCCAACGTTAGTGCCCCTGAAACAGAAAGCAGGTTGCACTAACCCTAAACACTGGCATTACAAGAAGACACGGGTTCCTTTTTTCTTAGCAGTTTTGCTATTGTTGTCTCAACTGTCAGGTAGGATGCAAATTGCAGATTACACTTTGGATAATTTCACATCCTCATTCTTAAAACACCCAATGCCGGGAAAGAAGTAAGAAGAGAAGGCCCTGTAAGAAAGAGTAAAATAACTGAAGATCTTTTAATTATTTCAGAACTTTAGATACAGTCTACAGTCAGCTTATAATTTGATGACAAGTGATAGAATTAGTTTTAAAACTCCTTCTTCATTGAAAATAGTTCTGTAAAGCTTTTCAGGAGCTATCTCACAATCAAACAAGAATGTTAGTTACATGGGACTTGATTTTTCTTTTTAATTGGAGGCAGTTGGAGGGGGCCCTGGGAGAGGAACAGACGCTATATAAAAAGGCCTCAAAACAAATGTTCATGCCAAAATGCTCCGGGAGCTTCCCTGGCCTGTCCCACTTGCCTGGGAGGTTTCACTCCTGGTGAGGCCTCTAGAGGTTTCTAGACCTGCCTCTTCCAGGTACAGACTGTGTGACTTCTCCAATTACCCTGAAGCGCCACAAGATTAACAGTGTTACAACACTGGGCGTCTTAGGATCAAGCTTCCGCATTTTAAGTTGCCAGATGATGAACAATTGGACAGGTGTTTCTGAAACCAGATTTTTTTAAGTGACGGTTATTTCGATGTTCACATTGCTTAGGTACGGAAAAGACAGACAAGCAGGCAGCTACCTCCAGGTGAGTCCACAGAAAAATTAACTCTGAAACGTAGGAAGGTGGTGAAAAGGTAATTGAGGGAAGAAAATACAGATTATTTACTTTGTTTGACTATGGAGGTGTTAGTACCTCTTTACTGATCACATCATTAGATCCACAGTGATAATTCCCAGAAAAGGAGCTGACCCTAACCTCTATTCAACTTGGCTGAAAAAGGGATTAATATAAGGAAAGATAATCTTCTTTCCCACCAGCAAAAAGTTGGCATATGTGCAAAAACTGTTACCAAGAAAGAAAAAATAACCATAGGCAAAAAGACGCAGGGCCTATCAATCCACCTGAGATTGACATCTTGTTCCATGGAGTTCCAGGAAGCTAAAGTATCATCAGGCCGCTTTTCATGGTGATAAATATTTCTCTGATGAGGTGAAGAAATGACCACGGATGAGGGCGGGCAGAGCTGGAGGTAAGTTGTGTTCTGCGGGTTCACATCGGGTGGTCATCCAGGCTGCAAACTCTGCCCGTAATTAGATGCTGCAGGCCAGCATATGACGACACTCCTGCGGCTGAGTCAACTGGACCAGGGTTTTGAAAGAACAGTCCTTTGGCATATTTTGTTTTTATTCCAAGGTCTACATACAAATTCTTAAAAATGCAGACTTTTTCCCGCACAGGGCAAGTCCCCCACCTTCATACCCGGGAATACATCTCAACGTTCTCATGAACGAGGGCTCTTTCACCGGCATCAGGGGTTTTTCCTTGCAGAGTTGGGAGGCTGCAGTGTGGCTCCCTCAGTTACAATCTTTAATAAAAGTAAGACCGTGCCAACCCCTCCTCCCCAGGGAGCTCCCAGAGAGTGTGTTTCCCTGTCCTTTCCGGCAGGAGGGCCAAGCCCTATGCTTCCAGCTCCCGGGATGTTATCAGCATTTGACTGCAAAATTCAGATGTTCCTAAAGCGAACCCAGTGACTGCGGGTGCTGCACCGGCTGGCAGGGACCAGCCGCCAAGCTACTTCAGTTCTCTAGGGAGTCCAAAGGACTGGCATATTAATTTTAGAGGGAAAAAGAATTGAAATCAGGGTAGGCTACCGTAAAGAAGAATCACATGGTACTTCCAGCTGAAATGCCGGTTCTTATCGTCCAGAAAAGCACTCAGAATGTATCTGATTGTTAATTAGATGGGACAGACTCCTTCTACTGTTTGTATGTTACCAGGCTGCAGCCTTCACATTTTCCTCTGAATTCTAACGAGATCCTCCAGCTGCTATTCATGTGTCATCCTTTAGCTTCTGCAGTCACTGAAAGCAGCCGTGTTTACACAAGGTGGCACCCACGCCTGGGAACTCTCAGGGAAGCAGGGCCATTGTCTGCACGGGAAGCTTCTAAGGCTGGGCAGAGTGGTATTATGTCATGGAGACTCTCACACCATGTGGGCACCGCAAAGCACACATCCTTTCTGCTCTTCCAAATTAAACACAGATGGCCACGGTTCAATTTGATTTTTTACAGCCAACTGCAGCCAGGAGATTTGAAATTAAGGCTTCCTTTCCACACCTAATGCCTCTCACTGCCAGAGGATTCCAAGGGGATACAGCATGTGCATGTGGTTATAAGGGGTAGAAAAAAGACTCACGCTAGGTTTTCATTTCAGCCAAAGGCAGAGACTCGATCCCTGTGGACTAGAAGCAAACTTGAAGGGGGTTCCCTGTACTGGGTGCCTCCGCCCGTCTGCGTCCACAGTGGCTGTGCCTGGGAGCACAAGCGAGGAGAGACTCAACAGCCCCTGGTCTCTAACCAGCTATAACAGTCAGCAGCCCGGAGGGTGAGTACTGCTCCTGAAACCGCCACCTGAAGTCAGCCCAAGACGTGATTTCCTTCTTCTCATTCCTTCCTCCCTTTCTTGCTGTTTCCTCTCTTCTCCTTATGCCTTTATAGTCCCGGGAAACAGTTCACACTAGTGATAAAGAAACTGCTTGCAACTGCATTTTGCAATAAGGAACTCAGTACCTTCTCACTCATTCTACCATAAGCCGCTTGCTGTGTTGCTACCTATCAGAATTCATTCATTTATTCTTTCAACACTGCTAAGCATTCTGGTAGGTGGAACTTTAAGATGGTCCCCAAGATATCTACCCCCCTGGGATGTATATACCCTTATAAGCCTCTCCTCTTGAATGTGGGTGGGACCCATGAATGTAATGGATATCACTACCAGGATAATGTTAATTTACAGAGCAAATGGATTCTGCAAAAGTAATTAAGGCCAGTGGCTAAGGCTCCGTGTTCCCCATGCAGGGGCCCCGGGTTCAATTCCTGGTCAGGGAACTAGATCCCACTATGCTGCCACTAAGAGTTCGAATGCCGCAACTAGAAGATCCAGCATGCCACAACAAAGATCCCTCACGCAGCGACAAAGATCCCACGTGCCACAACTGAGTTGATACAGCCAAATAAAAAAATATTAAAAAAAAAAGTAATTAAGGATCCCAACAGTCGACTTCGAGTTCATCGACCGGGAGGTGATCCAGAGTGGCCTGAACTACTCAGGTGATGCCTTTAAAAGAGGGATTTGGGGACTTCCCTGGTGGCGCAGTGAGTAAGACTCCATGCTCCCAATGCAGGGGGCCCGGGTTCGATCCCTAGCCAGGGAACTAGATCCCACATGCATGCTGCAACTAAGAGTTCACCTGCCACAACTAAGACCCAGCACAACCAAATAAATAAATATTTAAAAAAAAAAAAAAAAAAAAAAGAGGGACTTGGACCTTTTTTTAAACAAAAGCTACCACGAGTTCTATGAGTTCTACAACCACAAAGAACAGAATTCTGCCAATACCCTCATGAACTTGGAAGAGAAGTTCAAACCTCAGATGACAGCAGCCCCAGCCAATACCTTGATTACAGTCTTGTTAGACACAGAGCCGAAGACCGAGCAAAGCATGCCCTAACTCCTGACCCAGGGAAACTGCGAGATAATAAATATATGTTGTTTTAAGCCACTACGTTTTTTATGGCAACTTCTTTTGAAGCAATAGAAAACTAAAACAAATGTCAGTGTGGGCCTGGCACTGTGCTGGATGTTGGGACAAAGAAAGAGAGAAGGGGGACACAGGGAGGTGTATGTGATGAAGGGTAAGTACAGAATTCAATGGGACCAGCGAGGGAGCCTCTAATTCTGGGTGGAGGAAGTTGAGACCATCTAAAGGCAAGGAGCCTGCTCCCCAACTTTGTGAAGGGTGACACCCTTTTAAAACTCAGCGCTCTCATTGACAGAAGCCTCGTGACCCTGTAGTGAAAGCCCTCTTGGGTCTGGAAATACAGAGAATCGGCATAAAGTATGCAATCATTTCTGTTCAGTTCAGCACCAACCGACAACTTCAGGTTATCAAAAGGGCATTTAAAGTATTTCGCTCGGGAATTCTAACAAGTTTTACACTGACAACCTGAACCCTACAGGAAAAAAAAAAGTTCTCATTTAGGGCCAGCATAAAGGAAGCACTATTATTAAAACACGCTGCTGTGCGTGAGAACCTCACGGAAAGTGCCTGGATTTCAGTTTCTTTTTTCTCCAGCTCAGGGAGAAGTTATACGAACACAAGGTCCACGGCAAATGTCTAATCCAGATGGCTTTCCCCTGGTCGCCGGCATGCCTCAGGGCTGCCACTTTCTTGGGCCATAATCAGCATGTGCTTCAGGAATGCCGACTAATTCCAGTGTTTGTCCAGGCAGAACATGGGGGGTAGGTCCACAGCCAAAAATAAAAATGCATTCCCAAGTCAAATATTCGTTACTTTCGGGTGATATACTGTTCTGTATCCTCCCCGCCAGGGCTTTCCTCCTTCAACTTCTGCTAATCATCTTCGTGCTCTCTGAACTCCCCAGCAGACTTCTGAAATATTTCACCAGAGGCATGAGCTCAAGGGCTCAGTAGCTGGCTTTGCTCTCTCATTTCAGCCAAAATGAGGTTCCCGCAGGCGTTTCAAGAGAAATTTAAATAGAGAGTGTGAAAGAAAATATAAACACCTAAATATAAACTTACCCAGATATATATTGGGCAATGGTTTCTGTATCTTTCAATTTAAATGGACTCAATCTTTCAATTTAAATGGATTTCTGAGCACACACTGATCTCCAACTGTTTTCAAGACACTGGGCAGGGTCCAAGAAACTTTGCTAATATTTAGTCAACACAAGAAGCTGAAAATCACCAGCTCTATGCAAAGCTTTGAAAATCCCTGCCTGGTGACTTTTACAAGTGGGACAGAGACCACGCTGTGTCCCCCTCCCAAACACACACAGGCACAGGTTCCCATGGTTTCTGTTTTGCAGATCTATGCTACAGAGCAATGTCTCCAACTTGGAGAGTAAACCTTTTGTGTACAGAGCAGATGAATGAAAAGCCCGCCCCAGCATGGTTCTTTCTTTAGATAACCGCACACACATCTCCTGGTTGTGCAAAGCTAAGCCATACAATAGGCAATCTTCACCAAAGTTTGGGGTGCAGAGCTGAAGCTAACCTCCCCAACTGTAAAATTACCGACTGAAGCAGGGAGCTAGCCCTTCTAGCAATTCTCTGCTGCCCAGGGTCAGGGTCATTCCCAAGGTAGGACAGGAATGGAAGGAAGAATCCACCCTACCGAGGACTCCCATCTAATAAATGAAGGTGGTTCTTGTCCATCAGGCATATTTTGGGTTGATTTTTTCAGTTATCTCACTATCCATTGGCCAAAAGAACCTGTAATTCTAACATTCAAGAATGTACTTGTAAATATTTAATGTAAACCTCATCCTAAGACTAAGACTAAGTGGAATCTTTATTATTACTGCATCCAGAAAGAATTTTGCTGGCTGAATTTATCCAAACAGACAAGGGAAAGATGAAGGAAAACCAATAAATATTCCATATACCAAAATAGGAAAAAAAAAAAAAAAAAACTAATTCCAAGCAACCAAAAGTAAACAAGTGAGTCTTTCATAATCAGTTTTAAGTTACATGGGTTGACTTTTTAAAATCTTTTAAATCATTAAAGTTTGTTTGCCTTCCTTTTAAAAATTTTAAAACATGCAGATAATAGTTTACATATTTGAAGAGAGGGAATAATTGTGTGGAAATGCTTTAAAAAGCAAGGAGAGGAACCCACAAATAATTGTTTTAAGTCTTCAAATGGACGAAGGGAAAAAGATGTCCTGTTTATCAGTCAACCACGCAACATAATCTGGAGATGCCACTTCCTCCCTGACCATGCAATCCAAAACAGTCCCACCTGGTTCTCAGCCTGCGTGTCCCCCGTCGCCATTTGTCTTTATATATCTTCAGTTTCGCCTCCACTAGACCACCCCGCAACTCCATGAAGGCAGGCACCCCGTTTGGTTCACCACTGTAGGTGAAGCATCCACCTGGAGCTGGGTGTCCATTCATTCATCCACTCACTCATTTCTTGACCCTGAATATTTACTAAGCTCCTACCGTGGGTCAGACTAGGACTCCTGAGAACTAAGGATACTAGTTACAAGAGAAAAAGAAAAACAAGGTCTCTCTCAACATCCGATGCTGGAGGAAGAGAAGGACAAGAAGGAAGGGAACAAATAAATAAGAAACAAATAGCAGCTAACAATGATTGTTTCTCATACGCCAGGCACTGCTATATGCGACTGCCTCTGAAATAGGTACTATTAACATTTCTATTTCCAGGTGAGGAAACTGGGGCACGGAGGGATTATGGAACTTGCCTGAGGTCACTAGGCCAGGAGGTGGAAGAGCGGGAACCTCAACCTTGGCAGTGAGGTTCGAGCCACGTGGTGCACGTTGCTGTCCCTATCACATAGCAAGATAAGCAGAGGGAAGGAACCGGCTCGTCAGTGGTCCACATATAAGGGATAATAAATACTTGCTGGATGGGTGAATGGAGAAAATAACACAGCATTTTTTACTTTATAAAGTGTAAGGTGTGAATGCAGAACTTAAAAAGCCTTTTTTTTAAGCTCTTTATTGGAATATAATTGCTTTACATTGTTGTGCCAGTTTTTGCTGTACAACAAAGTGAATCAGCTGTATTTATACACACATCCCCATATCCTCTCCTTCCCGTGACTCCCTCCCACCCTTCCTATCCCAGCCCTCTAAGTCATCACCCACCGCCCTGTGTTATGTCCTTGCGAGGTTTCACTACCTCAGTTCACCTATATACACTGCCTGCTTACTCTGCCTCCTGCGTTGCCCCACAAGTTGGGAAGATTTTACTGAGCTCTTTTTCTTTAGTCAATGTAATGTAATTAATGCTCATACATATTTCTTCCAAACTATATCCCTGCCCATCAAGCATCATTATCCTAAGGTGTGCATATTGCTAAGCAGAATGGGCCTTCGCATCACCCTGCCCTCCAGCTGGCACCTCTCCCTCCCTCCCTCTCCCTCCCTCCCTCTCGCTCTCGTTCCTCCCACTTCATCTTTACCGAGAGCTAAGACGCCATGCCGTATCATATGCTGGGTCCCAGATCAAAGTCACAGAGCTTACAGGAGTCCCCAGATGGCTCAAATAAGATGATAAACATACCTGGTCAGGGGACCACAGCCTCAGAGGAGCTGCAGCTGACCAGTCAGCCAAGGGGAGACAGTCAAAGTCCCCCCATCAATAAGCAGCGAGCTCCAGGCTGGGTGGGTACCAATGACATGCTGTGTACAGTAGGGAGCCCCCAGGCACGGCCTGGGTTGAGGGGTACAAAGAGGATGCAGAGGGCTGGCAGAAGGGAACAGGGAGACAGTCGTATCTGTCAAGAGATATGTTCCCAGACTAGTGACAGAGACAGATGCAGATCCCCAGCTCGGATGAGGATTGGAAGCAGAAAGCAGATCACTCTTGTCTAAAAATAGCTCCCCTTTTGGGGCCACCATAGTTCAAAGAACAGCTTCTACCAATGTCACACACACACACACACACACACATGCACGTGTGCCAAGTGCCATGTATTTAGAATTTGTTATTTTAATCATCACAGTAACCCCAGGAGATAAGTTTTATAACTTTCATTTTACAGATGAAAAATCAGAGCTCAGAACTGCTCCAAGTCACCCAACTAGTAACTGGTGGTGCAGGGATTTGACCTTGATCTGTTGGACTCCAAGCCCATTACCTAAAAAGCCATAATCATTTTAAACCTCAGCAAGCAAGAGTTGGAAGCCAGTGACAAAGACACGGTGATGGGGGCCCTTGGTGTTTCATTCTGGGAGAGCTCGCCCATCGTGTACAGTTCTGAGAAGCTCACAGCCAACCCTGGGAGATGCCACCCTCAGCACATTTTGAGAAGACCCAGTGCACACAGCCAGCATTTCTTCAGTTACAGAGAGCACAAAGGGCCATGTGTGGAAGGCAGAGCTGGTGCCCATCACTCAAGAGTCTACACTGGAGTCTCCTCTGGCTCTCACACTAACACACATCTCCGCAAATACCACCGACAACTGTTCCCTTGGCATGCAGCACACTCAACAGAAACACTCTGCTGACAAAAATGAAAGTGGAGGATATATTTCAAGACCCAGGAACTACACCTGATGCAGACCTGTCCTCTCTGCACACTGGGTTACTTGTACAGAGAACTACAAGATGTACTGGGTAGTCAGAGTGTGTGTGTTTTGATCAACGAAATTCTAATATATTGTAACATACTTTTCAGAACATAAATGAGTTCCTTTTTGGTTCAGTTGTGTTTTTGTTTTTTTTTAATAGTTAATAACTTTGAAGGGTGAGCTCTAGAGTGAATTTCAATGATCTCCAAATCCACCAATGAAAGGGCCCAGGGTAACCAGCCATTAGCTTTTTTTTTTTAAATATTTATGTATTTATTTATTTGGCTGAGCTGGGTCTTAGTTGCAGCACGCAAGATCTAATTCCCTGACCAGGGACTGAAGCCAGGCCCCCTGCATTGGGAGCGTGGAGTCTTAACCACTGGACCACCAGGGAAGTCCCCAGCCACTAGCTTTTGCCTCTGTACCTGAGAAGCGCAGTTAGAAGTAGGGAAGTCAGATGACTACAGAAAGCTAACAACACAGCATCTTCAAAACTGGAAGCAGAATACTAAGTCATCCTCTCCTGTCTTTTAATTTTAGACATTCTTGCTCCACTGGAGTAAAATTCAGGAAGGGATAAAGTCAGTCTCTCAAGATAAACAAAATTCTATGGTCCCGCCATGCATCTGAGCATCTATTCCACCTCATCTCTGTCTTTACACTGTCCCTTCGCTAAAGCTAACATTCTTTGTGGGCTCCACTCTTCCCCACTGGACTAATTCTCACATGCTCATGATTCTAACAGAAAAAAGGGAACCTTTGCTTTTTTTTCAATTAACCTATAACTAACTGAAAAGTTTCACTAACACAGAGCACTGTGCTAGACCCTGCAGAGAATTAAAAAAAGGAAGATATAGAAGGAGTTCCTCGTGCACAGAGCAGGTATCTGTAGGGGCGGAAAGACCTGCTTTAATTTTGATGTCTCACTTATCAGTTCTTTGATCTTGAGGAAATTATTTAAACTGAGCCTCAGTTTTGGGGAGACCAGGATATCTAATTCTTTGCATTGGAATAAGGATCCCATCAGATAATACAGCAAGCCACCTCTACGACACACTGTAGTAAAGGCACAAGAAATGGCAGTTTCCTTTCTTTTCCACGCTCTTCAAGGAATTTTTGAGGGGTCAGTAAAGAGTAAGATGGGATCACTCAAGTCAAACTGGATTTGAATCCCATTTTCTCCACTTAGTAGCTATGTGATCTTAGGCTTCTTTTTCTGAGCCTTGATTTTCTAATCTGTCAAATAGGGAGACAACATGTACATACGTTCTAAGATTATTTGGGGATTGAATGTGAGAAGCTAAAGTACATAACTGACAATAAATAAAGCTATTATCATTCTTCTTGCTGTTATTATCAATTGGAGAGAAAAGACATTAAGTCAAAGAACAATTAAGGATGAACTCAATCAATTAAACCACCTGTTACAGACCAAAAGCCTAAAGTTCAGGAAAAAATGGGGGTGAAGGGGGAGGAGGTGAAGAGGGGAGGCCGGAGTTTGGGACATCACAGAAGAGGCAGGTGTTGAGATTGTGGGATGACTGACGGGGACTGGAGATCTGGAGTTTTATTTTTTTGATTGTTTTGTTTTCTGTTTTATTTTGTTTGGCACATGCAGAGAGGAAAGGGAAGGCCTCATCAAAGGCAAAGTAGAGGCACTTAACCTGGAACATATGGGGACGAAAGACAAAGGCAGCTGGAGCCACGAAGGCCAGTGAGGAGGGTGAGGGGAAACACGATGTAAGCAGGGTGGCGCCGATCCCAGAAGCCTGTTAGATCAGGCAGCTGACCTGGGAGGGAGGGCGGGCAGGGGGGAGCCGTGGAAGAGGCGGGGCAGGGAGTGTGCCTGGTCAGGGCTGTCACGTGGGAAGGTTGCAAGTGATACCTCACAGCATCCCAGGCTCCAGGGGTCAAGCGGGGAGCTAGCCCAAAGGCTCCGCTTTACCCAGCAGAAGGCAGTTCTTTCTAATGACAGTGTGCTTGGTGGGAAAGGCAAAGGCTTTAGAGTCAGGCAGCTGGGGTTACACCCCGGCTCCTCCACTTTCCACGTGGGGATCCTGGGCGAGCTGCTGAGCATCTCTGAGCCTCGGTGCCTGCATTCCACAAAATCTCACGTAAAAGACACCTGCCATGTGGGCTGAGGGGAAGAATGAGGTCAGGCCTGCAAAGTGTCTGGCACCCAGTAGATGCTCTTAGGCCCCAGACCTTGTTAGCCAACACCATCCCAGGGATGCCAGGAAGCCTGGCTCAGTTTCAGATTTTTCTATCAATAAACTAAACGGCCGCTCATAAAGAGAATTAGAATATTGGATTAGTATGACTCTTTAGACACTTATCACGCTGTTCTGAAATAAAGAAAATGAAGATCAACGAATCGGTTCACTAATATAGAAACACCAGTCTTCTAGTAGTAGGCATGGATTCACCCATGAGCCTCAATTATTGTGTTTTTAAATGGCTGGTTAATCAGGGATAACGGCGGTATGCAGCTGAAAATGTACTGGAAATGTGCTACTTCTCAAGTTGACTAACGGGTACACAGGGCATCTTTAGTCTACTTTATTAAGGTATAATTTATATACAGCAAAATGCAACCACTTTCTGCGTAGAGTTTGACGAGTCCTGACAGATGCACACTCACCTGAGCGTTCACCACCAACTCCAGACAGAGACTGTCTCCATCCCGCCTCGTACCACCTTAGGGAGCTGAGACTGGGATGGGAGGTGATTGCCTATCTGCTCTCTGTCTCTATGACTATTTTAGCATCATCATTTAAACCACCCTTTGGTTTTGTATAGACTCCTTTCTACACATGCTATATTTCATAATTTTAAAATGAATGCTGTATTTTGCCCACTAAAACTAACAACAAATGCCAAAGACCTTCCTGTGAGGGTTTCTTGGTGTGAAAGTTAAAAAGAGAAACCAGCCAGTCATCGTCATTCCTTCAAAGGGCAGCAGTACAGGCAGTTGACAGAGATGACCCGGATAAACCGTTCAGATCCTAGACCTGATCTGACATTAAGTGGCCAGCAGGCCTGAGCAAGTCACTTACCTTGTTTCTTTTTTTTCCATTTCAATTTATCTTAAAACATGGTGTCTATGGTCCCATGAGTAGAGTGATCATATAATTTGTCATCGAAATCAGGATGTGTTAAAAGGAGGTGCTGGGACTTCCCTGATGGAGCAGTGGTTAAGAATCCACCTGACAACGCAGGGGACACGGGTTCGATCCCTGGTCCGGGAAGATCCCGCATGCTGCAGAGCAACTGAGCCCATGTGCCACAACTACTGAAGCCCATGCACCTAGAGCCCCTGCTCCACAACAAGAGAAGCCACCGCAATGAGAAGCCCAAGCTCCACAACGAAGAGTAGCCCCCACTCACCACAACTAGAGAAAGCCCATGTGCAGCATCAAAGACGCAACACAGTCTAAAAATTAATTAATTAATAAAAGAAAAAATGCAAAGAAAAAAAGGAGGTGCTACTATTCATTAAGCCAGGGCAAAAGGTATAAACCAGACTGTCCCCAGCAAAACTGGACTTACGTTGACATTACTTAGGAGCATCCTATAAGAGCACCTCATGCGATGTCTGCAGTGACCTAATGTTCTCTTGAAAAACTAAAGGGCTCTGCATAGAATTATACAAAGCGATATGTTTAAAAGCTGAGGTCTTTCATGCAAAGGTGAAGGGGCTCCCAACGTCCATGGCAGCATTATTTACAGCTGCCAAGGTATGGAAGCAACCTAAGTGTCCATCACCAGGTGAATGGATAAAGAAGATATGGTGTATATACACACCATAGAGTACTACTCAGCCATAAAAAGGGATGAAATTTTGCCATCTGCAGCAACATGGATGGACCTGGAGGCCATTATGCTAAGTGAAATAATTCTGAGAAAGACACATATGATATGATATCACTTATATGTGGAATCTAAAAAATACAACAAACTAGTGAATAAAACCAAAAAGAAGCAGACTCACAGATGTAAAGAACAAACTAGTGGTTACCTGTTGTGGGGAGGGGATATAGGGGTAGGGGGGAAAAGGGTTATTATGGGATTATATGAAATCATGTGTGTGGAACTTTTGAAAGTTGCAAAGCACTACAGAATTTAAAGAATCTTTCATTCGATTAAAAATTTAAAAAAAAGGTGGACTTCCCTGGCGGTCCAGTGGTTGAGACTTCAAACTTCCACAGCAGGGAGCTCCGGTTCGAAGTAAGATCCCCCAGGTGGTGCAGTGCAGCCAAAAAAAAAAA
This sequence comes from Hippopotamus amphibius kiboko, assembly GCF_030028045.1. Lineage (NCBI taxonomy): Eukaryota > Metazoa > Chordata > Mammalia > Artiodactyla > Hippopotamidae > Hippopotamus > Hippopotamus amphibius. The sequence goes on along the minus strand of NC_080199.1, from coordinate 60,103,751 downwards.
AAAAAGGTGATGGGCTCATCTAACCCAATCTACCATGTGGTATTAAGAGATCGCAAACAAGGAGGCCTGGCTGACAAGAGGAGAGGAGAGTTCTAAGACACGGGGATACAGAGAGTGCACACACTGAAAATATGGACAGACTTTACAAAGACCCAGGCACCCTAACTGTGAAAGCACTTAGCTGGGCTATCCTGTCTTTGTCATTCAATCCCTAAGAGACAGACATTAAGGGCTCTGTCGGGGCACATTGCCTCGGAACTCCCACTGTGCAAATTTCATACTGAGATACGGAGTCTTCATTAACATACTGATTCCAAGGACTCTGGGGGTGGGGATGGGGGAGCAACAGCAAGTCTTCACAGCTGCCAACTGAATTTCATAAAACAGATCAGAATTTGGCACATTAACACTCAGAAAGTTATGGTATGGCGCCTTTTAAAGTACTGCATAGACACAGAAAGCATTAATTGCAAATATGTGAACAAACCACAGCTAAGAGTTTATTACAAGACTATAGCCTGGGAAGGACTGGCCCAACTAAAATTAACTTTGATTTATCCAGGCTTTCTAAAGACTGAAAAATACACATAATTGCCTTAAATTGCAAGCAGAATTTACCATCCTCACCTCCAAGGGAACTGCACAAAGAGAAATCTATTTGCCTTCAATTGCACAATCAAGATTCCTTTGAATTAGATCCATTTGCATAAACGCAAAAAATCCTGGTTATTTAGCATAAACAGCATAAACTGTGCTGCCGTTTTAGCCAAAAATGGGCTGCCGTGCTATTTCATTTATAAGATTATAAAAACAATTAATTAATGCATTGAAGGATCTTCATCACAAAATAAAATGTATTTTTAGAAATCCACTCAATGATTACTATTTTAAAAAACAACTCTGAGAACAGAAGCACTTGTATTACAGAGGGAATGTTCTAGAAAGTAAATTACTTGGTCACTCACCCAATGGCTATTCATTCACTTCTCACTGGAGGGAATAAAGTTAAGTAAATTTTAAATAGGTTGTTCAATTAAGTTACGTATTATAAAGTCTAACAAAATTTTATATCAAAACCAAAAACCTGAAGGTGTATTTAAATTTTTAAATAATAGACATGTTGGAGGATTTTTAAAACGTATACTGTTGCTTGCTGGAAAGCACAGTTCTTAGAAACAGAGCTAATAACTGGCCATTAGAAATAGTGAGGAAGGATGAGAACTCCCCACGCGTGCACCTGGGCCCCCTGCATCCACTCTCAGATTAATGGAAGAAATGAGTCTAGTCTGGAATCTGGCTCCTCAGTCTCTGAGTCACTCACTACCTATCAAAATGTTCTGGGCTGGATTCTCACTGCAAAATCTCCCCCTCTGATCTGTCCTTCCAGCTCTAAATATACAGTAACACTACAACAGCGCACGGTGTAAAGGAAGAAAACTTAATTCCTTTTTCCCTTTTAGGTTCTTTGGCAGGTCTAATAGTTACATTGATAGGAAACAATTAACAGGAAAGAAACAAATTTAATTTCCTATGTACAGGAGTTCATAAATATATGATACTGAAAGAAGTGACCAAAGCCGGCAGCTTTTATATTTTTTAGACAAAAAAAAACAAAAACAAAAAAAAACAATAAATCTGTGAAAAATTGACAAGACAAAGGGGTTTGGGCTTGGGGTAGTAAATGAGTGAAGAAGTAAATCTGTTTACCCAGCCCTCTCCACCCTGAATTCCCTGTCTCTGGTGATAAGGATGCCTTCTACCCCCCCACCACCCTTTGGTACAGGAAGAGTACCTTTCACACAGGACATTTATTTCCTGCTTTCAGGGAGACAAAAGAAGGCCACAGTGTCCCTGCACTGACTGTTTCTTAAGTAACTTTAGTTCTAAATAATCAATATGTCAAAGTGCCATATTTTGGGGTGGCATATTCTGCTCCCCTTCAATGGCAAAGAGACTCCAGCCCTTCTTCAACCGTAATTCTAATTCCAACTTGAGCTCTGACTGTACTGGCTCTACAAACTTGTACTCAGATTGCCTAACTGATGTTTCCTTCTCGGCTCCAAGGACACCACCTACTTTGCAAGGCGGCTGCGAGGGTTGAACAAGGAAATACCCCGAAGGACCCAGACCATATCCTCGTTTTCGGTTCCCTTATCAGTTCCCTTCAGGGTGATACAGAACCTATTGCCAGGCTTTTGATGAAATGACTTCTGATTAAAGTTCAAAACCAACGCTGGATGCCAGGAAACAGTGAGAAAAGAAATGGTATGCTTAAATCCACATATTTATTCTTTAACCTCTGCCTCCTCATAGACATGTTCTCACTCTTTATAGAAATATCTGCTACACACCTTCAGAGCAGTTGCCAAGAACATAAAAAGACTCACAAATTGTTTTTTGCCAAGAGCGTCCAAAGGTGATCAGTTTGTTTATTTTCATCTGGAAAAGCTTTTAAATCCGTGGCAGTTCTCTTGCAGAGGGTGGAGGAGCTGCACTCCCCCCACCCTCTCCTTCCTACCTCTCCAGCCTGAGCCCAAAACAAGTCTTGGTCCCAGCACCTTTCTCAGGAATACACAGTGTAGTCCCAGGATACACTCCCAATTCTCCACTGGGAGAAGCCTGAACTCACTCTTCTTTCAAGCCTCTTCCTTGCAGGATTTCTTTGTCCTGGTAAAATCAAATCAAACCTATGAAGGCTATTATATTGAGGAATGAATGGAAATCACATAAAAACTCAGAAGATACAGTCCTGGCTCCACTACTCACAGTGACATAACCCAAGGAAAATGATTTCACCATCTAGTCTGCATTTCCTTACACGTAAGCTCTGAATATTTAAAGCTGGAAGAATAAATAGCATCTACTCTACACCTTCCAAAGACTCAAAAGAATGTAAATAATGCTTACAGATACTGAAAGCATGTATACTGAAGCTTTCTGGATATCAAGATCATTTTACTAATGTCACAATAGTTCTAGGAATTTAGTCTTTTTGTGCCTTAGAAGACTGACTCTCTTTTCTAAAGACAGTGGGTTATAATAATAATAATAATGATGGCGGGGCTTCCCTGGCGGTCCAGTGGTTAGGACTCTGCGCTTCCACTGCGGGGCTGCGGGTTCAACTCCCGGTCGGGAAACTACGATCCTGCATGTGGCGTGGCCATCATCCTCACCACCATCATAATGGCAGACGCCAGCGCCCGGCACTGGCCTGAGCACTTTGCACATATATTCACTCATTTCCTCCTCACCATAATCCTATGGTGACCACCCCTCGTTGCGTGACAAGGCTCAGGGAGGTTAAGTAGTAGCCGTATCCTGGTGCAACCAGGACAGAGACCCAGCCACGCGTGCTCTTCCCACTGTGCCACTGGCAGGCTGACAACATCCAATGATTTATTTGACTGAAGAAAACTGTGACACGTAACCCCACGGGAATCTAGGAAGGTGACTGACATCTAGGGACCACTCAGTCTGAGCCGGACTTGAACTCTGCTCCGGGGACTGGATCTCACCTCCTCACAACAGCCCTGAGGGGGGTTAGAGCCTTTTCACTATTAACAAATTACAAACCTGAAGTTCAGGGAGACTCAGTACTTTGCTACAAATTCTAAAATTAAGAAGTTGGGGAGATTATATGTAAAAAAGACAACAATTATGCAGAGAAGTGTTTAAATCCCTGCCCGTCTCCCTCAGGGGGCATCTCCTGGACCAGCTCCTCTTGGGCCTGGAGGCCTCACTGAGGCCTGAGCCGACTCCCGACTTATGCCAACCCTTGCTCCCCAGGAGAAGGGACACCCAGCCTGCCAGGCCCACTGACCAAGGGGTCTGGAAGGGAGGAACTTTCTGACATCGGGTTGGAATGGCCGCAGGAGAGAGTGTTATCCCCAAGAGGCAGGAGTTTCACATCCTGATGCCACAAATCTCCAGATTCAGAATTCCATGTCAGAATGGAGCTTGCATTTTTCCAAAGAAACACCACAACACAAAGGCCCACCTCTGCTAGGGTTAAATAGAGGGTTGGCGGGAGAACCAAACCACCACTTACTACTGCATTTCCACAGGAAAACGTATTCCAAGTGCCGAGAAAAGCCTTGCTCCGACAGGCGGCGGCGGACCTCCAGGTTGCGAGTCTGGGAGGGACTGCCCCACGTGCTTTGTAGTACTTGGGAGCCCGTTTACACAGAGGCCATGCGTGTCCTCCAAACCACATGCAGTAAAACCCTGAACTAACACGTTTAATCTGTAACCACTCTTAGTTTTCTAACTTAGTCTCCCCAGCTTTGGACCACATGTTATTAAAGGTTTCACGGTATTTTTTGTTTTAGGGACCTTCCACGTGGCTGGTATGGGTGGGGTTGGCCTGAGAAGTCTGTGGAGGGCTGGAGGTCTTCCGTCCATCCAATGTAGCCCCCTGGCTCCACAGAAACAGCCCTCTGCTGGGAGATGCCCACCGCCCTGCTGTGTGACCTTGGGCAAGTGGCTTAAGTTCTCTGAGCCTCAGTGGCCTCAGCTATTAAATGAGGGAGAGATGTGAATGGGTAGTTTCTAGACATCTAAACTCCCTCTTCCAGCTACCAATGGTTAAGAAAGGGATTTCAGAGGCAGATGAATTTCAACCAGATACAGGAGGTTGCATGGAAGCTAGCTAACAGCTGGAAGAGTTAGGAGTTACTGAGCTCCTACTACAGTCAAAACAGAACACTCAGCAAGAATTAAATGTGGTAATGCATATATATTGAATATGTGATATTTATATGTGTTTAATATATATATTTACATATAAGGCACTTGGAGCAATGCCTGGCACTGAGATAGCACCTGACAACGTTAACTATTGCTGTTATAACCAATGTCCTCACAACTCAACTATGTACATATTGTTCCCCTTTTATAGGTGACATCAGTTTATAGGAAACTGATACTCGGGGTTTAAGTTATCTGGTCACAGTGACACAGTTTATAATCGACAAAGCCAAGTTTGGACCCAGGTCTCTGAGGCTTAAGAATGCTGATGTTTAGCCTCTAAGCTACACAAGAGGGAAGACAATCCCTTTGGTTAAGGACTGAAAGGCTTTATCTGGAAATGACACTTGTTAATGAGAATAGTATACACGTATAGTACTTTCAAGTATGTTATTTCTTTAATCTTTATGCAATTCTGGGTACGTACATAGAACTACATCTCTAATTTTTTTAATCACCCACAGCTCCTACACATGCCAGGTGCTCAAAAACAGTTTACTTTACTTGTTAATTTCAAGCATTATTTGATACAATAAAATTCCTACCCATCCCTTTCAGAAGTCATGATAACTGGTAACCTGGCTTATTAAACACTTGCAAATGTTGAAAAAAGCAGTCTTATCTTTGCTTTTACTACTGCTGAGAAAGAGTAACTCTAGGGACCCACCAATCCCCAACGAGAAGCTTCTAAATTTGTGAGAGATGGTAGGGAGAAGGGGGCCTAGACCAGAGTCACCCATTTTTAAGTGTGAATGTGGCCCTTTCCCCTTTTATAACACATCACGTGCTCAGCAGCATTTACTGAGGGTCTACCTCGGGCCCAGGCAGGATCAGCGTGGTGTCACGCTGGCTCCTACAGATGGGGTGGTAAGTAGGACAGGCCTGGCCCAGGCCTCGCGGGAGGGCAGCCTTGCACAGCACAAAGTCACTTTATCCAGGCTGGGGAGGAGCGGTAGCTAGCTCCCAGCGACACCAGGGGGAGTGCGTGCTGGGCTGGACTGCGTCCCCCTGAATTCATGCCTGAAGCCCTCTCGATACGTGATATATTTGGAGACTGGGCCTTTAAAGTGGTACTTAAGGTTAAATGAGTGGGTTACGGGTGGGCCCTAATTTCAGTGTGACTGGTGTCTTTATAAGAAGAGGAACCCACAAAGAGACACCAGGGACGCTCACACACAGGGAGGAAAGGCCATGTGGACACACGGGGAGGGTGGCCTTCAACAAGCCAAGGAGAGACACCTCGGGAGAAACCAGCCCTGCTGACACCTTGCCTTTGGACGCTAAGCCTCCAAAACGGTGAGGAAATAAACTGCTGTTGTTTAAGCCACCCAGTCGGTAGTAGTTTGTTATGCAGCCCGAGCCAACTAACACAGTGGGCAATGCTGAGAAGCAAAAAGATGTCACATGAAAAAAAATAAGGTGGGCACCGAAAAAATGGCCACAGATCAGCAAACCGTGCGTCGTGGCAGATCCGAGATGATGGGTGGAGAGTGTAGGGACTAAGAGAGGGCTGGGAGTAGGAAAGAGGAGACAGAACAGTGCACTGATGTTAATCTAGCACTTTCTGTGACAGGCATGAGGGGCACATACAAAAATAAGGAAAAACCCCTGCCCAGCCAGACAGCACAGGCCAGCAAATAAGGAAAAAGCTGAAACCTAGGGAAAGCACCAAAGAGGAAGGCAATAATTAACCAAAAATGCCATAAGCAAATAATGCAAAAGTGCCTTAAAGCTATGCCTGATTCAGTGCTCAGATCTGTAAGGAAGGGCTGGCAGGGAGGCTGTGTGTCCTGAGGAGGCTGGGGACTGGATAAAATGGGAGCAGGTTAAGTAGACTCTCCCAGGGCAGGGAGGAGGGTGCAGTGAGGGAAATGACCTGGAAAAGCGAAATGAAGGCAATCTCAAGGAAGGCCAAGTCAGGCAGTCTGCGAGTGATGCTAGCTTTGAACTTGACCCTGTCGCCCGCAGAGCTAAACTGCGTCAAATCAGAGCCAAGCTGACGGAACCAGGTCAGATGCATTGATGCTACTCGTAACACTGTACAGCCTCAACATCAAAAAATAGGAAAGAACATGAGGGGAATAATACATTGGGTAGCAAAACTCCACAGCCTGCGCTGTAGGGGTCAGCTGTCAAAAGCAAGGCCACGGGAGAAGCCAGAAGATTCAGAAAACTAAGATGGGGCCTCTCTCTGCCCCTCTGGGGAGAACAGTGAAGGGGAAATTCAAGGCTCACTGGGCCGCAGGGATCCCGGCTCTGTTTCAAGTCACAGGGTCTTAGGGCTCCTCCAGCAAAGAGACGGAGGAAACACAGCAGAAGGAGGAAAGCGAGTATCAAGGAAGATTCCAAAATTATAAAGCCTGACCCTGGTGACTTAAAATACCCTGGAAAAGTTCCAAGTACCATAAGTAAAGCTGGCTCAGTATCAACCTCATATGAACACAGGAGCCATCATTTCTCATCCAGCAAAAAAGTAAAATGTTTCTGTGATGCAAATCAAACACTGTTCTCCTCTTTGATTTTTTCTGCTCCGCCCCACCCCCATACTCCTCCTTTCTGGCCAGTGTAGGAGGATCGGATGGGAAAAAGTACGGGCACACACAGACATCCAACTATAAAGGCATTTCCCTTCTACTGCGTTGCTGGAGTAAAAGCAAGAGAAGCCAAATTCTCACAGTTCCTCAACTTTCTGTTCATGTAAACAGTCTCACTCGATTTTTGAATTACTTTGTGGGAACAGATGGTTTCCAAATGTAATGACTTCTTACTACAGTATATGGAAGCAATACTACTGAACTCTGAAATTAAGATGAAGAAAACACAGACATGCTTCAAGCTTGCGTCTCTATTGGCAGGCCTAGTTTTCCTGAGCTAAGGCTTACATGGAATCCTGACTTTTCTTATTTTTTCTTTTCTTTCTCGCTTTTCTTTCTTTTTTCGTTAAACGATTCACACGACACACACACAAACTTACCTGAAATCTCATAGCAACTGAAAATTCTGCTGCAAAAAAACTCCCACACCACAAAAAAAAATAGTAGCAATAACAGAAGCCTCTAGACTTCCTATAAATTACACATAAATAAAGGCATCAGATATGCAAATATAGTTGGGTTTTGGGTCTTACATCCTTAAGCCTTTTGTAATAGATTATAATTTTATATTTGAAATAAACACTACAATTAACGCCAAAGTATCTTAATTCCAACAAGTGACACAATCACTGAAAGAGTTCACAAATGGTGATTTTGGTGGCAATACCAGATCAAAGCCCAGGTCAGTTTTCCCCGATGTTTTTCTAAGGCAGGAGTCTGATTTTCCAAAAAGCTAAACCAAATCTGGAACGTAGCATCACAAATTTTTTGTGAGGCACAGACAAAAGTTCAAGTCATATGGCCTGACTAATGAACCCGTAAGCACCTTAAGTAGAGTTCATAGCATTTCTGCCATTTAAATTGCCAAGTCTCTGGAAAAGCATACTCAATACAGCATCTCTGGGGGGAGATGACTCTCCAAAGAGATTAAGAGAAAGTAAATGCTGCCCAGCCTAAACATAAAAAGTCCTTATACCTATATCTCTAGCTACAGAAATTTATATAGCAAATGAGAATTTTGGTGCAAAAAAAATTCTCATTCAACTACAAAACTGTAACAATAAGAGATGCCTCTAGACTTCCTATAAATTATACATAAAGGCATCAGATATATAAATATAGTAAATATAGTTTCTTTTTTGCTTAAGTCACATACCTATATAAATTCGTATAGATATAGATGTAAATATATACCTATAAATACAAGTATATAGATATATCTGTAGATATAGGTAAACAGATATACCTATAGATATAGGTAGACAGATATAGGCAGGTAGATATGAAAAAGGGGAAAAATAGAAAAGTACACACAAAAGAAGGAAACAACTTGTGTTTGTTCACACCAGCAGGACAGCAAGAGCAAAAGAAACTGACCTCTGCACTGATCAACACCAACATGGATTTCAAAAGGTATCTACACTTTAAATGCTTACAGGAAAGAACTGCTAAACCACAGCATGAAAAATTAAGTTTGCAACAGAACTAAAAAAAAAAAAATTCTTAGTCAACAATTGAAGTTAAAAATTTTACGTAGTGGGGTGTGCTGAAGTTTTGCTTAATAACATACGCTCCCCAAAAGTCAAATAAGATGTCGCAGTGACTGACAAACTATCCGGTAGAATCCTTTCAATGATGAAGGCCAAACCTCGGGCTGACCTTATTAACTGACACAGATCAAAAATTCCCAGAGGTTCTGTGGCCTATGGTTGTATGTTGTTATTCTAGAAACATGTGCTCCTGCTTTTTCAATAAAGAGTAGCCTATAATGCAAGCAGTGAGAATAGAGGTATGTTTGTGGAGATGGTTTCCACCACACACAGAAACGTGGAAGAGCACATCTGGACACGGTGCAGAGTGATCACATATCAATATATGGAGTCTTCGTAGTTCTAACAGCTTTTACTATTAGAAGTCCTCTACATTGAAACTGATCAACAAGAAAACAATACTAATAGGAAGGAAAAGGATGTGACTCATTGTTTATGAATGAAGTATCCGGAATATATGTAATGAATATAGCCATTTAAATGACAGTGACTGTGACCATAAAGGGTCGTTACAGCAATGACTAATAAATTTAATTCAATAGCAGAGATATAAATTTGAAATGAGATATAACTATAAAAGAACATATGTTCTGCAAAAACACGTGTGATTTCAAGTTTCATTACGTTTGTAAAGAAAAATCTTTATGGCCTATATTATGGAATCGTTTTTGAGACCACATAGATTTCACCAAGTCCTGAGTGCAACCCAACGACGAAGGGGTGCTAATGGCCCAAGGATTTGGTTGCTACAGGATGAGAGTGGCGTGGGGGAAGTCAGGCTTCAGCAGATAAGCCTGCCTAGAATCTCAGAAAAGATTCTTTGCCTCTGTAGATACTTGAGAGACGTATCTCACACAGACTAGGGCATTAGTCCCACAGGCTGATGTATCCCAGGCCTCAGCTATCCCCAGCGTCCTCAGAGGGTCCTAAGAGCCCTGTGCTCTGTGACCCCATTACGTGGTGACAAGTGGGGTGGGGGGACGTGACCAGAGGCACGGGCCTGAATGCCCTCTCTTACCGTTTTATTCACAGCAGGTCTTAGGCTGTCAGGTTCTCACTCCACGTGGTCAAACCATCTTTCCAACCACAGAATGTGCATGGGTACCTCCATCCAAAACCTAGCCATCCTACAAACCTGACCCAAATCCTACCTCCGCTGTGAGAGTCTTTCCTAACCAGTTTAACTGAAATGGCCCTTTTTTCCTGAATTTTGCAGACGATGTCTATCTATGCTATTGGCATCTCACCTTGATCTGCCTTGAGATTCTCATGGCTTCCTGGACCTGTCATTTCGTGTCTCTTGTGCTCCTGTCGTATCTTACACTTTGCACCTCCTCCAGCACCCGCACTGGCACATACAGGACCTCGATGAGTATTTCTCCCCCGGGGGAAGCCCTTCATTTCCCATATAGCCTTTCCTGATTCCAGCCACCCCAAAAAGATATTGGCAATGACACACCCCACCCTCTCTTTAACAAGACCAACTTTCAACAACTGTTCTGCACATCAAATCCAAGAGCCTTCTTTTTATTTTCCAGGACCTCCTGCAATCAGCCTGAGACAGACTCTTTCTTTTCTTACTCCTCTTTTCAATCTGCTTTATTTCAGTCATGCAAACACCCTTTGGAACTTCCTTATCCCAAAATGACACTATTTAATAAATCAGCACTAGAAAAAAAGTTTGCTTTCCTAATATACATATTTATATACTTGTTTTTATCCCACCGATGTTCTGCTTCACTTGATATTTATTACCAGACATCATCTGTGCTGTTGTAGCTACAAGCCGCTACAAGTCACCTTTAATACAAGGCAGCATGTATATTTCCAAAGATATTAGAAGTATACTATAACTCTTGCTATTCATCCTGCAAGACCTATTTATTTCTTCATTTATCTCCCTCCAACAAGAATGAAAATGCCATCAGAAGGGATACAAAGATTATCTGTTGGTCACTGCTGTATCCCTGGTGCCGAGAACAGTGCCTGGCACTTAGCGGTGCTTGGTGTGTACTTGCAGAATGAATGCTGGTTGAATGATCTCCAGATACTCTCCCAGATTCTGCTCCTCTCCAGCCCTGCTTAACAGGAATCTGGTCAAGAACATATATGCTAGAGTGAAACCATCAGGGTCCAATCCCTGATTCACCATCCAAGTAGGGCTATGATCTCGAGCATCTATCACGCGACTCTCTCCAGCTATACATGAAGATCAGAATAAGCTTCTAGCGAGGACCAGGCAGGATAACACAGAGGACACACCGAGTGCTCATCGTGGCTCTGCTCCCATTCGGCCAGGGTCACCTGTGCCACCACACCTGCGCAGATCAGCCTTTCTTTCCCCTTTTCACCTGCAAAAAGACTAGACCCTGAAACCAAACTATTTTCACTCAAATATGAGTAAATCGATAGGCTCAAAGTGAGGGGGAGAGCCTGAGAGTTTTTTCCTATGAAAAATATGTATTCACTTGATTGACAGAGCTTAAACATCTACCAAGCGGCCCACAGCCTCTATATTTCTATGTTTACATCTGGGTTTTCAACTCCTGTCCGGATAAGCTACAGTGCCCAAGAGTGCAGCTCTGCTTAGGTGGCTGCCAGAAGAGTTACTTTCACAAGGCATAAACTAAGTGGCCTGTATTATACAACTGAACATGAAAAAAAGCTTTCTATGTCACTCCCTGTCTTACAAAATTTATGTAAAAGTCCACTTTACATCTTAGGTCTCTAAGGATCCTCATGTGTCCTTCTGATTCTAAGAGATGTTCTGTAAACTACATATTAACCCCGGAGAAACCACCGTCTTTATTGTATATGTTACTACTCATACTCTCCACTCTACTAGAACTCTTTATATGCAGGAAATGTCAACACTGTGCAAACTGGAGGTAATTTTAACTCTTGCTTTATTTTGAGTTTTGCTCTTCCAAATAAGGAACAGTGCTCAGTAAATAGAACAAAGGGCAGAATATGTTTGGTTTACACCCAGCTTTGACCTGAGGCAAAGATGTTTTTGCAAAAGCAACTATTTAACACATTCAGGTACTGACACTTCATGTAAAATAGCTGTCTACATTGAATACTCTTTATCCTTATGGGGTCTTCCTAACTTTCTGCAAACTTCAGTGACATTCTCCCCCCCCCCCCATAATTAATATTGTGTTTTTTGAGCGGGTAGTTAACTTAAGCCTCCAGGTTTTAACTAGTTAGAATTTTCTGAGCATCAAACATGCACAAGTGAGGCTCATAATTAAAACTTTGCAGACATCACAACTACAGCCAGCTGCAAGCAAGGGAGGAGAACAGAAATAATTTTAAGCAATGCCATGCTTCACATGGTAAGATCTTAACTGAAAGAGGTGGTCTCTGCTTTTAAAAAAAAAAGCACGGGTCTTCTTAAAGAAATACCAACAGAGCAGTTCACCCACCTTTGGAAAGATACATCAGCATAACTGAATTAGAGGAACAACTTGCAATGCCCTCCTCCTGGACATACAAACACATATTATTATTGGTCATGCCAGCTGCATTTTCTACAGTCACATCCAATCCTTCCATAGCTCACGGTACACTCTATGGCAAAAGGTACACCAAACTTAACACGGGAATTTTTTTTTAATTAATGATTCAGGCAATTCTTGGAATAACTTCCACTTGAGAAAATGCAACTAAAAAGTCCTATCAAGAGACTCCCCAGCTGTTGACAGCTCAACTTTGGAAATCCCCTCTTTTTTGCCCATTCCTGACTATCCCTGAATCCAAATCACAAAGTTTAATGACCTTGAAGAGCCTTTTTTGCCTCCAGTGAACTCAGAACTCTGTCTAAATATTCATTAGGAGTCTTAATAAATGTGTACTGAATTAAAGGGGGGGGGGGCACTGGAAACCTAGTTCCAAAAGGCAACTGTCTGCCCCCTCCCCCACTCCCCTTCCCGCTGGAGAAGAAACTGGGAGATCTGGAGCTGACAGTCAAGCTACCCAGGAACCAAGGGGTCTCACACTCAGCCCGTGATGCGATGACAGCCAGGAGGTCTGGGCGGTGGTTCCAAAACGGGGCACCCACGGCTCTGGGAAATGCTGGGCGCTTGCCGAGATACAAACCCTCCCCCAAGGAGCTGAAACCTGACAGTCTGGAACCCGGAACCCAATGAGTTCTGCAAGGATCCCAAGGCCCGAATCCCGTTCCACCAGCCTCTTTCCTGTTTATAGATCCCGCTCCAGTAACTCCAACGACCAAAGAGAAAGCAGACCTCTCAGAAATATGTCAACACATGACATAACTTGAAAATGCTGTCTGCGCACTGGCGCGAGTTACAACTTGTCGGGCTCACTGAGGGAAACCGGCTCACTTTAATTACTTTTTTCTTTTTAATATGCCAGGCCGTGTCTTCCAGGGCCCCCACAAAGATCGAGTTACTGAGAAGTAGGTAGCCTTGGTGGCAGGAACCAAACCGCGTGGCCGGACAGCTAGAGGCAAAGAACCGGGGAGCCGACCGCCCCGCAAAGTGGCTGCGATTCGGTTCCGCGACCATCGCCGCGGCTCCTTCCTCGCACAGGCGCAGGAAGAGGAAGCCCAGGCACCTCCTCGCAGCCGGCACCAAGCTGGTGGGTCGCTCGGCGATGTCGCCAAGGGGGCCTCGCGGCACCGCGCCGATGCCCTCGGGTCGGCGGAGGGCGCGCCACCTTTGTCTGGGTTTCCCCACCCTCGATGCAAAGAGGGCTTGCCCGGCTCCGAGGCGCGGACGCGGCGGCCGGGTCCCCAGCCCCTACGCGCGGCCCAGGAAGCGGCCGCGGCCCCCTGAAACCTCCCACTTCCACTGCGCGCACGGGGCGCGCCCGCAAGTCCCAGCCCGGCGGCCGCTTCCCCGGCGCGGCCGCCGCGGGTGGGGAGCCGGAGACCCACGCGCTCACGGGCTTAGCGGCCGGGAGCACCCCGACTCCCCCGGCACCGCACCGCCGGACCGCCCACGCGGGGCCCTTCCCCGGGAGTGCACGGGCCGCTGGACCTCCAGCAAGGCCACATCTCAGGCTGGCCAGCGCGTCGGGGAAGGCACGCCAGACAGCCACCCACACCCGCTGCCCGTCTTCGGCCCTCTCTCACCTGCCTGCACCGTGTCCGAGAGGTCGTGCGCGGGGGCCGCGGTCCTGGGAAATTCCTTCAGTTTCCTGGCACTGAGGTTCAACCCCCCGGAGTTGGCCGCTTCCTCCAGCGCGCGCTCCAGCCCCCGGTTCAAGGGCAGGTTGAAGCCCCCGCCGCCGCCGCCGCCTGCCCCGGCCCCGCCGCTGCCTCCGGTTCCTCCGTGGTGCTGATGGGGGTGGGGGGGATGATGATGAGGGTGCAGAGTAGCCACCGACAGGGCAGGGACGAAAGGTTGGGGTTCGCTTCCCGGCGTCGCCATCTTCTCCCGGGCCCCCCCACCCCCACCCCGCCCCGCCGCTCCTGCGGGGGGGGGTCACAGCTTTCCCCCGGGAGGGGGAGACGGCAGCCGGGGCCGAGTCCCTGCAGCGCTCCGCCGCGAGATGCTGGAAGAAGGGGAGGAGGGTGTGGCAGGAGCGCGGAATGCGGGGCAGAAGGGGAGGCGGCGGTGGCAGCTCGGTCTCGAAGGTTTCCTGTCCCCGGGAAGCTAAGCACTGCGGCGGCGGCTGCGGCGGCGGCAGGCAGCGCGCATGTGTCTGCGCCCGCCCCTGCTCCCTCCTCTCGGCGGCTCTCCCCTCCTCCGCCGCCTGCTCTCTCCTCCTCCTTCCCGAGAGCCGTGCGTCCAGCCCCGAACCTTCCTCCGCCGCCCGCCGCGCTGGCCCTGCTGCTTCCCCGCGCTCGGCCCGGCTCTCCGGGTGCGTGGCGGGCTGGACGCCGCGAGATCGCGGGCAGGTGAGAGGTTATCTCAATTCCGCGAATGATTCTGCCTCTTTGACCCCGAGCTCCCCAAGGGGCAGTGTTTCACTGTGGAGTCGGGCCCGCAGCCGACCCCTGGCATTTGGGCACCTACAGCCAGCCAGACCCTGGGCTAGGTAGTCTGCATTCGTGATCTCATTCATCCAGGGACCCCCCCCCCCCCCGACCCCGTGAGCGGAAAAAAATGGTTTCCCCCAGGCCACGGAGGAAGTTAAGAAACTTGTCTGAGGTCACCCATGCAGTCAGAGGCTGAGCTGGGCTTAAAAGTAGAGGCTGCAGACTCTAGGGTTGCCCTCCTTCCTGTAAACGCCCGCCCGGGCAGGGCCGGGCCGGGCTCAGCTGCAAACAAATAGGAAATGGGCGGGAGGTTTTCTCAGCGACGGTGGAAAACTACAGACACGGAAACAAGGACTTTCAGAATGCAGGTGGATTTTACGGTGTACAGAACCCGTGGTCCTATGAGGAAGAGGGGCTGGATGTGACTGTCTGAGCCCGGAATTGGGTGAGGTTGGAGAGGTCAGGAAATCAGTGACCCCAACTGGCCAATAACTCAGTCACAGTTGGAGCCTGCGCAAGGTGTCCTCCTGCGCTTCTTCCAGCCCCTGTGGGGCATGGGAGCTGATGTCTCAGCCTGCAACGAATTCATGTTCTGCCCAGACCAACGCTGGCACACCGGGGGCGACAGAACATCTGACACCATAAGAGCAGACCAGCTGGAAGAGTAATAAAGCCCCACTCCTTTCCGAAGTTTTGGCTCCAACTCCCTAGGGCCTTTATTTTTTGCTCTGTACCCAAGACTTGAGCAGCTGCGTCCCTGTGAGCGACTTAGGGGAAGTGAGGATGCTGGTCAAGTACGAAGGCGGTTTTTAGGTGGTGATGCAGAAAGGTGACGGCCTGAGCGCCAGGCTGCATCTAAAGTACCGCATGCTCTGAGTGCGTAGTAAGGGCCCCTGATTCCTACAGGAGTCTAGAATAAGTCCCACATCATAACCTCAGAGGAGGAGACAAGCGCCACCTGCTGGTATCCTCCCCCAAAACCTCCTCTCCTCCACTCCTTTTTCCCCTTTGCCTCCCAGACTTTTAAAAGCCAGGCTTGAAAATGATGATACTGACGAGGAAACTGAATGTGTACTTATAAAAAGTTACCTACCATTCCCTTTCCGCACTGGTCTTTCCCTAAAATGCCAGTGAGAAACAGACACACAGAAAAAAATTTCATTTGAAAATCTTCAGCTAGGGACTTCCCTGCTGGCGCAGTGGTTAAGAATCTGCCAGCCAAGGCAGGGGACACGGGTTTGATCCCTGGTCTGGGGAGATCCCACGTGCTGCGGAGCAACTCAGCCGGTGTGCCACAGCTACTGAGCCTGCGAGTCACAACTACTGAAGCCTGCAAGCTCTAGGGCCCATTTGCCACAACTGCTGAGCCAGAGTGCTGCAGCTACTGAAGCCTGCACACCTGCAGCCCACGCTCTGCAACAAAAAAAGCCACCGCAATGAGAAGCCAGCGCACCACAAGGAAGAGTGGCACCCGCTTGCCACAACTAGAGAAAGTGTGCACAGCAACGAAGACCCAATGCAGCCAAAAAAAAAACAATCTTCAGCTACAACCAGGTGTGATCAGTACGCAGGGTGTGGCCAAGGACATCTTCCAGCAGGCTGCAACTATAATTCAGACTGTGAATTGTGGTGTTGCATCATATAGAGCATAATTTTTTTAGGACCACAAATTCTTTGAGGAAAAGATGGGATGTAAGTTCAGGATTTGCTTTGTAACAATCTGTTCTTATGTTAGGTTGACCTAGTTATTATGGCTTGCTTCACCTTCTCCAGATTACTAACAGGTGCACTCCTTAAGGAAGGGACCTGTTCATCTTTGCAACTTCTTCCCCATATCCCAGAATCCAGAAGAGTACTTTGCATATAATGAGTGCACAATGAAGATTAGTAATTAAGCATTGCACAGCAGACCAAGTGTTTTACAGGTTGCCATTTGTTGATACATCTTTCAAACGATGTCCTTGAATAAAGGAATTTTTCCTTAAAATGGGGGAGAATACTTTACCTTTGAAACTGACCTTGGTTATTTATTTATTCGAGAAACTTGACAAGCCATTTTCTCTCGCTGTCTTGTTTCTTCACTATTTTTTCAAGAAGGTGGACATTTCTTCTTTGTTCAACACCCTTTTTATTTCTTCTGAAAACAGAACCCTCTTCCTGTTCCACTCTCCCCACACCATACATATAGTCCTCAGATAACAGCTGTGTTATTACATTGACCCAGCTAACCATCTTGATTATTCCAGAAGTGGATTTCTGACCAAAAGACAGAACGCTCAGAGGATCAAAGGATCCTGATGGTGTTCAAACCATAGGCTCTGACTATTCCTAATTCACATTTTTAGTTTCTATGCAATAGCTAGTAGTGTATTGATAATACATTCTGCTGTTTGCCTAAGCCAATTTTATTTGGTTTTCTGTCAATGCAACCAAGGGTTCTAATTAATATATTTAATTTACCATATTTTAGGTTTTATTCCCCCTTGTTTTCCTATACAGCCTCATTTTTGGATGATCCACAAATAATCTTTACAAACTATTTGGGTGAAGGCAGCAGAGTCTTTCCGTGCTTTGTCTTTAGTACCTTCCAATCATTTCGCAAAGTTAACAGAATTCGAATGATTGAGAAAACGGGGAAATAGAAATATCTCCTGCTTAAAATATTGGCTATTAGGAGAAAATTGATCAGTTTCTTCAATAAATCAAAAAATTTTAGAAGCTATTTTTTTAATTATTGTGCTCAGAAAACATACCAGATCATATAGAGCCTTCCACATTTAAGACCCAGCTCCTTTATTCTCACCTGAAAATGGAGTTGTGGACAAGCTGATAAGAATCAAACTTATTAAGAATGGTAGATAGATTTGAGTGGGGCTGTTCAGTCCATATCACCTTCTCAGAAAATCACCAGGAATTATCTTTTGAAGGGGGATCAAAATATTTGCTCAAGAAAGTGGGTGTGGTCAGTCAGGTGTGCCTTTTTATTTTAATTGAAGTATAGTTGATTTAAAATGTTGTCCCACATATATACAATGGAATATTACTCAGCCATAAAAAGAAATGAAATGGAGCTATACGTAATGAGGTGGATAGACCTAGAGACTGTCATACAGAGCAAAGTAAGCCAGAAAGAGAAAAACAAATACTGTATGCTAACTCGTATATACAGAATCTAAAAAAATGGTATGGATGAACCCAGTGACAGAGCAAGAATAAGGATGCAGATGCAGAGAATGGACTGGAGGACACAGGGTGGGGGTGGGGCGCAAAGGGGAAGCTGGGACGAAGTGAGAGAGTAGCATAGACATATTTACACTACCAACTGTAAAATAGCTAGTGGGAAGTTGCTGTATAACACAGGGAGATCAGCTCCATGATGGGTGATGCCTTAAGAGGGCCAGGACAGGGAAATGGGAGGGAGTTGCGGGAGGGAGGGGATGTGGGGATATATGTCTAAACACAGCTGATTCACTTTGGTGTACCTCAAAAGCTGGTACAAGAGTGTAAAGCAATTATATTCCAATAAAGAGCTTAAAAATAATAATAAAATGAATAAAATAAAATGTTATGCTAGTTTCAGGTGTACAGCAAAGTGATTCAGATATCTGTGTGTATATATATATTCTTTTTCAGATTCTTTTCCATTGTAGGTTATTGCAAGATATTGAATATATTTCCCGCGCTCTACAGTAGGTCCTTGTATATAGGAGTGTGTATATGTTAATCCCAAACTCCTAATTTATCCCTCCCCCCACTCCCCACTTTCCCCTTTGGTAACCATAAGTTTGTTTTTTATGTCTGTGAGTCTATTTCTGTTTTGTAAATAAGTTCATTTGTATCATTTTTTTTAGATTCCACCTATAAGTGATATCATATGATATTTGTCTCTGTCTGACTTACTCCACTTAGCATGATAATCTCTAGGTCCATCCATGTTTCTGTAAATGGCATTATTTCATTCTTTGTTTTAATGGCCGAGTACTATTCTATTGTGTATATATACCACATCATCTTTATCCATTCATCTGCTGATGGACACTTAGGTTGCTTCCATGTGTTGGCTATTGTAAATAGTGCTACTATGAACTTTGGGGTGTGTGTATCTTTTCGAATTCGAGCTTTCTCTGGATATATGCTGAGGCAGGTGTGTCTGCCATGGCCCTGACTGTCCCCTCCAGCCACAGATAGATAAGGGCATCCACCAACTCTCCTGAAAATTTAAGCAAGAGCACTTCAAAATCATAGGCAAATAAAACACACATTTGACCCCAAAGGCAGGAAGAATCAGGGCTTATTTACATCTTTTACCTTGATATATTCCAACCTCTCAGCTTTGGTTTCTTCTTTCCTAAAAAAGGAGCAAGAACATTCCCTGATTAACACCCCCTTTTTACTCTCTCCACATGCTCTCAGTACTAAAGTTTTCTCTTTGTACTGTATCTGTAAATATTTATCGGCAAATATGTGTCTGTAAATGATCAGGGTAGGTAGGTTGTATTCATTAGCTTTTAAGAACATCAAATGCAGAGTTCAGTCCTTTTTTTCCTAGAAGATTCAATAAATAATGTTGTCTGAGATATTTCTATATTATAAGACAACTAATAATACCAATGTGAATTTCTCTGAAGATAATCAGTAATATTATCTTGGGCATGTTTAGGAGATTCTTTTCTAGCATTCCAAAACACTAATCTGACAAAACAAACATGGCAAAATGTGAAAGACTAGAACAATGGCTCAAGTTTTTCATTAAAGCTGAATGCATTCAATTTTAAGAACTGTATATAAATGCTGGACTGTGTATGTAAATAAGAGACTGTGCTTTCCTATTTTTTTTTCCTAGTGGAGAAAATAAAACAATGGTAATAATAAATTCTAGCCAAATTAGTCTATCCTTATTTGGATTAAAAAAAAAAAAAAGGAAGCTACTAGAGTCAGCTTCCAAATAAGTTTTTTTTAATGTTATGTATCTGTGAAATCAAAACGCCTACGAACCACTTGCTTAGAATCTTGGTTTCCTTAAAAGAGAGTTAGTCATACTGAACTCCAGCTACCTGCCTTCCAGCTTTTTCTCAAGCTTTGCTCACACCAACTGTAATTTAACGTAAAGCCTAGTATCTTTGTGAGAGTGTAAGGTTTGTTTGGGTCACCACCCCCTATCTATTGTCTAGGCATTTTCATTCCAGAATGTATCTCAGGTCTGAAAAGAAAATATTACCTGCCTTTGGATTTTAAAAATATTTCGCAGCTGACTATGTCCAGATTCAGCTTTTTTTGCCCTCTGCACTCCAACCTCCCAACAAAATCCTCAACCCCCTCACAGGGGCTCATTTTTACGTCTCATAGAGAAAAGCACCAGAAGCTTCTACCCTGTGACCAGGCCTTGCTCTGCTCTTTCTCTCTCTTCTCTCAGAGACAAAGCAGAGCTCTAGCTCTAGACCAGGGAGACTTTATTTATGGCCTCCTTTCCACGGCAGCTCCTATTAAATACAGAAACCGCAAAATCTGGGCCATCCAGATAGCAGTTGCAAGGAAGCTGCCTTCTAGAACCACTCTCTGAATGACAAGAGGGGAGCTGTCCATGAATGAGTGGATTTTATGGGCTTTAATCTGTGTTCTGTTTCATAAATATACTTGGGCTGAGGATAAAATGCCAATTTTGTGTGATTTTTATTATTTTTAAACAATATTTTAAAAATTATATATATATATTTTAAAATTATATATATATGATATTGTAACCAATTGCGTAGCAGAAAGCATTCTGACCTAGCGCTTATGAGACATAACAGCATTTTGAAAGAAACTATAAGGAAAATATATTTGGACCACTCAGGTGAGAAACTGATTGAAACAAAAAGAATTTCTTTGGTTTAATGAGGTTGACATCTCCTTAAGGAAAAAAAATATCAGCAACCAACAGCTGACCCTCTGGTTCCTGCCAGAAATTTCTTAAGAGGATACCAGGGAAAAAGTCACTGGACAGTAAGGACGGAAGGCCCCAGCTAACTGGACTTCAACTTAGAAAGAAATGTATTTTTAAGTAACTGGCTTTTTTTTTAAAGATGTGAATATAAATATTAGATCATAGATAATAGCTTTTCTGTGATCGGTTTTCCTAAATAATCATCTATACACTATATTATGTTATTGATTTATATCATAATGCATATTATGTTATTGGTTTGTAATATAATGGATACATGAAATATTCAGGGGAACCAATTGTTGTTTACAAATAAATTGCTTAACTTGCATAGAGAAACTGAAGCAGCACTATCCAGTATGTCCCTCTGAACCTTAGTTTTTAGGCTCTTAATAGATATTGTGCATAAAGGGTTTCATTGCCAAAGAAGTTTGGGTTAATAAGAAAGTTTAGAAGTTATTTTACTCTGGGACGTCTCAGAGCCTTTGATATGCTAATGTACATTGTGAATATGTATGAGGGAGAAAGGGTGTACATCTAGCTTTCCTTGTATATATTTGACCAATAAATCTCTTCCTGCAACACTGTTATCCTTGGACCACACATTGAGAAACATTATATATATATATATACACACACACACACATATATATATATAAAACGTGCTTATGTTATATATATTAGCATGTATAGCATAACTATAATATATAACAATCAGAATTTACCTAAATCAGTATTTTAAACAGACCAAGTGTCACCTAAGGCAGTACCTCCTCAGTAAATACCATTCCAGTCCTGTTGTTCATCAGACAGATTTTAAAAGAACAAAAAAAGTTTTCCAATTTATACTTAAGGTACTTTGCATCTAACTAAAACAGTAATTTATGTTCCCTAAAGGCAGCTTTAATAGTCTTGATGTCATTACAGGGATATTTTCCAAACTCAAGGCTGTCATTACTGCCTCGTCAGATGCAGAACTAGAGGGTTGGCTCCCAGAGTGACTGTTCTCCCCAGATTTAGTAGGAAATGCACTCTGGCTATAAGGACATTCGGCTTTATACACCCAGATGCTGTCACAGGGTGCACAGTAGACATGGACAAGCTCGCGTTATACCTCAGATCATTCCAGTGCATCATTTGAAGAGGGCTCCGACCTGGACCCGGGAATAAGGCCACACGATGAAGCGATAATGCAGAAACAAAGGGACGCTGTCATCACAGGCCTATCTCCTGGCAACCAGGTCAACAGGGAGCACAGCCCACCATGTTTCAGAAGCAACGCCAGTTAGAACCGTCTTCACTTTCTGGTTGGTGCAGAAAGAGAAAAGTCAGGATTAGTGGGATTCAGACTGGACCACTGACCAGAAAGGAACTTCACTGCAAGGAGGTGAACAGTGCTGGAATCCCTGACAATAGCCACAGGGGGTGTGTTATCTGAAGGTCCCTCCCAGCCACCGGAAGCCTCTGGCCATCCAGTGGGAGCAAAGTTAGTCTTAGGCCTTGCAGCCTGAAGCAAAGCTCAGATCATGATTGGGAGTGTATATGGTAGAGCCCAACTCTGGGAGAAATGTCCAGTAGGCAAAAAGGACCCCAGCCCAAATGGCTGGATTCAGGATGGTGCCCCAGACCTGGTGGTGAGCTGTAGCTGGTCAGGAAGCACGGCATGCACAAAATACCTCTGCCAGGATGGGCAAAGGTGTACAGGAAACTGCTAATGGGCGATTGCTCCTGGGAGAGAAAACAGGGAGAATGGGAGGAAACAGTGATTTTATCTTTCTCTGGTTTGGTTTAAATGTTTCATTTGTGCATGTATAACTCTTTTTTAAGCAGTTAATTAATTACATTTTAAAAATACCTATTGGGCTCCCTAGGTGGCACAGTGGTTAAAAATCCGCCTGCCAATACAGGGGACACTGGTTCTATCCCCGCTCCAGGAAGATCCCACATGCTGCAGAGCAACTAAGCCTGTGTGCCACAACTATTGAGCCTGCGCTTTAGAGCCCGTGAGCCACAACTATTGAGCCCATGTGCTGCAACTACTGAAGCCCACGCGCCTAGAGTCCGTGCTCCACAGCAAGAGAAGCCACCGCAGTGAGGAGCCCGTGCACCACAACGAAGAGTAGCCCCACTCACCACAACTAAAGAAAGCCCGCTTACAGCAAAAAAAGATCTAACACAGCCAATAAAATAAATAAACAAATAAATTTATAAAATACCCATTGAAGAGATGAAGATTGGATCAATAGTCCCTGGGGAACTGTCAGTGAGCCCTGAGGAAGATTTGGGATACAGTGCTCTACGGGATGAAATAGAAGTGAAGAAGCGAGCCAGAATATTGTTACAGTGATAGGAGCTGAGACAGGAGGGCTTGGGTTGCAAGGAGACACAGGCTGGACGGTGAGAAATACCCGGAAGAGGCAACAGAGCTTCAGTGTTCAGCGAAGGTTTGCTGAGCCGTTGCTAAGTCGCAGCCAGTGTGGACGCTGTGTCTGCCCTGCATTTACATCAAATGCCAGAGGCAAAGGGAAATAGAGCACAGAAAGCCATGCTTGGAGAGAACAGTTCCAAGGCAGCTTATAAGCCTCCAGACTGCAGAGGCGGGAAGAAGCAAAGGAAGTAGAAATTGTAGGTGTAAGCTATTTACTCCAAGGGTTTGGGGGTTGGGAGAAGGAAAAAGATTTGAAAGTGACTAAAAAGACAAAAAGAGCAGAGAAACTGGTTTGATGTTTAAGGTCAGAAAGATCTGAGATTGGGGAGGAGAAGAGAAAAGCCTGCGAGGAAGGTGAGCTTGAAGTACCCAGAGGAAGAAGCAAAGTGACAGTGGAGTGGATGCTTGGAGGTGTGACATCAGGAACCAGGCAGGGATGAGAAGGATGGAATCCAGGAGAGATTAGAGGACTCAGAGACCTCCTCTGAGCCTGGGGTGAAAAAGTCAGGAGACCTGAGTAAGACTGATACGCCAAAGTATCGCTTCAGACACCTTAAGAACTGTACACCGAAGAGTCTAGAATCTAAACATATATGATCTGCTAAGAACAGAACTGGGGTTGGAAGTGGGAAGGGAGATTTGTGAACAGCATTTCCAAATCAGAAACCACAGAGGAGGCACCTCATCTTAATCAGAAATATGCCATCCTTGGCTTTGGGCCCTAACGAGCCCAAAATCCATCACCAACATCGTGGTGCTGCACACAAGGGATGCTCTTGCTCTTGGATGTGTGTATTTGCATATACTCTTTCTACAGATTGCAAAATCCAACATCTTAAAATATATAGCTTGGTGTTTAAGATAGGAGAATAAACCAGCTCCTAGGAAAAGACCAGTTCCTCTCCCAATACCTCTCTGCAGACAAAGCCACGCCACGAAGTTTGTCCACAGCCTTTCATGTTCTCGGCTAGGGAGGCCTCAGGAATCCAGTCCAACTTCCCTGTCCTACAGATGGGGAAACTGAAATAAATACACAAGGGTGAATTGCCCAGTGCTGTGCCCTGGCCAGTACAGAATGTAGGCAAGGACTCCGGTCTCCATTTCCTGTCCATTGTGTTCTCCTTGTCACTCATAACACTAGAAGTCACTGATTATCCCACAACCTGCCCTGGTGGGACATCTGCTCCTGTCCGTCCATCATGATGGTTCATTTGCTTGCTACCTTGTTCAAGGAATGTCATCTAGGGTGCTAGCTCACAGGGCTGATACTGGGTAAGGGCTGTGTTGGAATCTGGTTGGAAGGGCCTGAGGTGGTCTAGCCACTTGTCTCTGGAACAGAACAGGCAGCGCACCCTGGGCCAGCTGAAGGGTGATGGAGGTACCCAGGGACCAGGCAAAACACACGGCCGTGAGTTACCTCACAGCCACTTCATGCAGTGACCCTTCAGGATTCTTTCTGCCGTGATCAGAAAGGCTGGGTTCCTCTGACCTCTATACCAGTGGCTACAAAATATTTTGGAGTCACAGATCTTCTGAGATTCTTTGGATATGTATACTCTCTTCCCAGAAAAATGAAGATTAAACCCTACACACACTGTTTTGTAAACAATTTCAAAGGTATTAGAGGCTCTCTGAATCCTCTAGGGCAGGTCAAGCATCATCTAATCAACTCTGACTCTGGACAAACCTTTTTTATTGAAAAAAAATCTCAAGACAAGTAATGTGTTCCGTGATACAATCTCAAAAAAGATTCTACTTTTTATGTGCAGCAAGTTTTTCTTGTCCTGAACCTCTGATCTTTCCTTTGGGCAAAGAGGGAATTGTGTGATGTTGAAATTGTCTTGCAACATGGAAGAGGAGGGGATCGTTGAGGTGATTCTTCCCTGCTGACCAAGCACCCCACCCACCCACCGTCTTTAACACTTTGAACTCCTGGGTTCAGGCTTCCCCAGCCACACACCAGTTTTGATCCCCACCCAGCTCATCCTAATTGCTTCCACAGCCCAGGTTAGATTATTCCTGTGTGCTCAGGCCCTTTCCAGCATTGCTGCCATCTGGCTAACGATGGGGCACCATATGTCAGCAGCAGGGTATGGGTACCCACCTGTGGGTGGGGGCGTAGACCTGCCCTCATGAAGGGCTTGGCTTCCCAGTGTGTGGCTCACTCCCCGTTGACACAAGGCATCTGTGTGGCGTGAGTCTGCAACTAGGACACAAACGACTGAGGTTCCTCCCACGCTGGGCTGGGTTGGTGGTAAATGGCATAAATGTGTCTGAGTTCCCTTTAAGTCATCCATCACCTTCGACCTTTCATGTGCCTAGGGCTGTTTCCCACGTAGGCACAGAGATTAGTTGACTACACAACCCATTACCCCTGCAAGGTTTAAAAATCATGAGGCGAGGGCTTTATTATTGAGCTCAGTGGATGCTATAGTAAACACCCAACACCGTCCCCAGGGGTTCCAGATCACTCAGATCACACGGTGAATTATGACTGAGAAGAAACACACTTTCCAAGCCTGATGTTATAGGAGCATACTAGATATCTGTAACAGAAGCAGGTGCTTTCCATCTTCACACTTCATTAGATGGGAAACTGGTAACCATGTCGGTTACCTTGAGTGATTGGTGCTTCTGTGTAAACTGGGGAGTGGGAAAGGGGGGACCGAAAGGTGCAGGTCCCCCAGAGAGTGGATGGTAGCCTCATGACAGATAGGGGAAAAGCACACATCTTCCAGGTCCCTGACACTGATTAGGTTACGCTGTCCATCACTGGCTGTTTCTAATTATATGTGCCTTTTCCTGTAAACAGGACCATTTGGGTCCAGATGACTGCATGAAGCAATACCTGTTTCTCTTTCCCATTCTTGAAAGTCTAAGAGATCCTCTAGGCTTAAGGTATTTTCTAAAAACAAAGCCAAGCTTTTTATTCACTTTCCCCCCTCAAACTTCCTTTTCAACTAAAAAAATCATTTGAATGCAAATGAGAGGTATTAAATGCCGGGCTCTTAATAATGGACTGTTTTTTTGAACTGTTGAATTCAGTAGGCAAACAAATATGTGGCCAGCAGCCACTGGCCAACCTTGCCTAATTTCATCAAGCCCAGGAAGAATCCAGAGGGCCTGCATAACATGGACAGAGGTGCAGCGTGTGACAGTCACACAATTTCGTCCAGTTAGTGAGAACAACAGCAAAAGTCTGGGATTAACTTAAAATTTATTTTTGCAAGTTGTCATTTAAACGCAAATTTGCTCCCATTGAACTTGTCCTTGATTTTTTTCTTCAAGAATTCATAAAACAATAAGCTTTTATAAACTGCATGATTTCAGAAGATCAGAGAAGTTCAGGAACATAAAGCCTGCTATAGCTATTAGCTACTGAGCTAACTGGAGTTCGTAAAGACCAGGGTCATTGAAATGCTATATGTCATGGAAAGAGAACTGAACTGGAAATGAGGGGGCAGCCTTCCTCCTAGCAAGGCCCTCCGTCAGCTGTGTCACTGCGGCCAAGTCATTTAATTTCTCTGGAATTCCGTTTCCACCTCTGTCCGACGAAGGGATTGGATAGTTTATGCCTGAGATCTTTTTTCTTTTGTGTCGTTATTCTCAAAATTACAGTTTAATCAATAATTGCAAGTTTCTGTTCTACCAAAAGTATTTTGACAGTACTTCTGATCCAGGAAAAGACATACTTCTAAAGTGTTCCCCTGCCTACTCAGTGGGATAAAACTCTGAATGGCTAAAGAGGAGCCTAAGGCTGGCAGGAGAGAAACTCGTATCCCGAATAAGCCACAAAACACATAATAACCTGTCATACAATGAGGCGTGTGAAGTATTGCAGGCAAATTTAATTCTAAGATTCTTTTTGATTAGACTGCTATTGGATGTTCCCCTTCCAATACGACCTTATTTCTATAGAAACAGCAAGAAGAGACTCTTAATTGTGCAGAAAAAGAGAAAACCAGTTTCAGAAGGAAATGAGATGACACACCGGTAGCACTGGAGAAGGAACTGAGAGAAGGACCATCTCAACATCAATCTCGAAAAGTAGGCAGTCAGTCAAGTGAGTTTAGGGAAAGTCCAGAATTTTCACACGACTTGATATGCTAATACTGTGGGTACCTAAGTTATGACAAAGTAACCATGATAATGAAATAACCCTGACATTGTTTCTGGTTATATGGATGCACACACACAAAATACATTCTGTTAAAATAATTTTTTAAGGGTAAAATCATGAGTGCCATAACTATATAAAATAAACACATATCAAGGAATTTAACTCATTAATTAATCATTGAACTAGTAAGATATATCAACTGGTTCAAAGGAGAATTCAAATTAATACACATATAGAGGCAGATAGGGAACGCTGAAGTGAGTTTACAAATAGATACAAAAAGCAGTCTATCCACAGGTCAACTGCACTCCACCAGACACAACTGATTTGCAATCTGTAGACAAGAATCATTTTCATTATTACTAGTCTTCTGCAATTTACAGAGTTGTAAAATAGCTCTGAGACAAGGAAAGGGGAAGATAACTCAGAAGGATGCACTGAATATGACATTCAGTAATCCTTTTTATCTTTTGCTCCCTTCCAAGTCTTTCACAATTTTTCCTGCCAATTTACACTGAAAGAGTATAGCACTATAGAGTGTAAGGAACCCAGGACATGGCAACAGGCCACCCTGGGTTTGAATTCCTTTGTTATCTTGAGCAATATTCTTGACTCCTCTGAGTCTCAGTTTCCTTTTCACTATATGACAATCCCTATCTTTCAGGATTTGTTATGAAGGTTAAAGAAGATATAAAGGAAGGAGTGTGGTTCACCAAATAGGTTCTGAATATTTAGCGTCAATAATTACACAGAAAAGTCCATAGCATACCAAAGAGATAATATGGCTTTATTTTTGAAGAAATATGTCTTTCTATGATCCAGGTTCACTTAATAGAGGTAAAAGTGCTTTGTAAATTTATAAAATCATATATTAAAAATTAGCTATTTCTCATTATTTGCTGATGGGAACTTGCTGATGGAAACACGAAATGGTACAGCCACTTTGGAAGATAGTTTGGCAGTTTTGCAAAACTAAACACACTCTTACCATATGATACAGCAACCGTACTCCTTAGTGTTTAGCCAAATGAGTTGAAAAGTTATGTCCACACAAAAACCTACACAGGAATGTATGTGGCAGCTTTGTTCATGATTGCCAAAACTTGGAAACTACCAAGATGTCCTTCAACAGAAAAATAAATGGTGGTGCAACCAGACAAAGGAATATCATTCATTCAGTGATGAAAAGAAATGAGCTATCACGCTGCAGAAAGACATAGAGGAAACTTAAATGCATATTGCTAAGTAAAAGAAGCCAATCTGAAAAGGTTATGTACTACACGTCCTATAGTCCAGCTATGTGACATTCTGGAAAAGGCAAACATATGGAGACATAAAAAGATCAGTGGTTGCCAGGGGTGGGGGAGGGGAGGGAGGGGTGAATAGGAGAAACCCAGGGGAATTTTAGGGCAGTGAAACTGTGCTGTGTGCTATTTTAATGTTGGGTACATATCATCATACATTTGTCAAAACTCCTAGAATGTACAACACAAAGAATGAACTCTAATGCAGACTATGGACTTTAATAATAACGTATCAATATCAGCTTATCAAATATAACAAGTGTGCTGCGCTAGTGCAAGACGTTAATAATGGGAGAAACTGAAGGTGGGCAGGTGAGGGGGTTATGTGGGAACTCTCTGTACCCTCCACTCAATTTTTCTATCAACCTGAATCTGCCCACCCCCCAAAATCTATTAATTAAAAAAAAATAGTTGTTTCCAAATTAGTTTTTTTCTTGTACTGACTGTGTGCTCTTGGGCAAGATCTTTAAGCTCTGTAGTTTCCATTTCCTTGTCTGTGAAAGGGATATAGGTACAGGATCTTCCCTCACAGGCCTGTGGTGGGAACAGGGGCTGCAGCACAGGGCCCGACAATTCTGCTCTTCAGCGGCTGTACCCGATATGTCTGTACCCATTATTCTAACACAGATCACTTCCTTACCACTTAGTAAATAGCTTCCCAGAGCGTGTGTCCCAAACACAGACACTAGATTCCTCTCACTTCTGTTATGGACCAGGGTTCTGGGCCTCCTTAATCAATAGAAATTGATCAGAGGCCAGACAAGAAATTCAATCCAGGCATTCTTGGGGCTCCTGCTGCAGCCGTGGGGGGAGAGAACAAACAACAGTTTCCCTTGCTTGCAACCTCCCGGCGTGGGGAGGTGGTGAGCTTGCTCCTTATATGGGGTGAGAGTAGGGGTGTGTCCGGGGGTCAGCTAGAGGGGCGGCTTAGGTGGTGTGCCCATCCGTTAGGTGGTACTGTGGGCAGGGTGTATGCACACTAGCCTGCTTTTGCTCCAGGCTCTTCAAAGCTGGCAGTTGGGTTTTTTGGTCTCTTTGTAGCTTTTGCCCAGAATTTGCCCTCACTGTGCATGCATGGGGTTGTTTCTAGTCCCAGATGGTTTCTTTGAACTCTGTTGCTTGAGGAGAGGTGTGTCCAGGTGCAAGCATTGCAGCACTGCAGCAAAGGGTCCCAGGTCCCAGTCTGTCTCACTTCCTCAGGACCCAGAGACTACAAGGTCAGTGCCCCGCGTGGCAACAGACCTTAGCCATCCTGTTACAGGGTTAAGGCCCATGTCAGTTCTGATTGGTTAGTGCCCTGCCACACTTTTGTTAACTGCTTTTGTATCATCCTTGGTATCTACTGAGTTGTAAGCCCTCAGGACTGTTAGCCATTGTTATTAGCATCACTGTTTCTATTATTTAGATTTTATGCTTTAAATACGGTCTTTTTATTAAAAACATCAATAGCCTATGGCTGCTAAAGGAATGTGTGTGCCTAAAAGGAATTTTTTTTCAACTGCAGAAAAACACTATACACAAGAGTGGATGCTTTTTATGCCAGCTTGTAGTCTGGGCTCAAAATGCAGGCTGCAAAGACTTAAATGTAGGATGATGAAAGCAAGGCACTTGGCTGATGTAATCGTGTTACATAGTTGCTTTATCCTCCATGTAGCATTTAAGACCTATTGGGTGATTACTGGAGATGAGAATCTTGTAGCTCCATTGACACAAGTGAACAGCACCCTCTCCAGTTTGGCTGCTGGATGTTTAGATGTTGCCATCACCAAGAAGGAATAAAAGAGAGACCTGTCAGAGATGTGACCTCCAAGAAACAAAATGAAAAGGGAGAGATGACCATTTCTGGGGGAATTTGATTATCTGAACTAGATTATTAAGAGTCTAATGGTCTGGACCATGCTTTTCCCTTAAGGACTGGTGGTTTAGCCCATGTTTCTGAGTTTGTCTGACTGCCGGAAACATCCCTTTCACGCTGCCTGTGCTGACTTCAGGCAGGAGGAAGGGGAACTGACAGAGGACAACACTGCCAGCGGAACGACGGGAGACCTTTACGCCTTTACCACCATCCACGCCAGCATTACGTGCCCTCTTCATTCCTAAACATCAGGGAGGGGAGACTCTTTTGGGTTAGATGAGCACAAAATAACCCGCCAAGCAGGTCAAGCCAATTGAATCAACTCTTGATCCTAGGAGAGCAGCTCTGGAATGAGGAGGACCCCAGGGTAAGTCACCCAGACAGCCCCGTATAAGGCTAGAGTGGTTTGAAAAATGGAATATTGCCTGGCATACCGGTAAACAAAGGATGCCGCAGTCATCAGCGATTGCAGCCACAACCTAAGGTAAGCCAGTGAGCCCTGAGGGAACCCAGGAAAGAAAGAACACCTGCCATCTAGCAGCCATCAGACTGCAGCCGCTCCCCAGGGTGAACCCTGAGGAAACTCAGGATGTGAAAGCACAGGATCCTGGCCCCAGATAGCTGAGGTGTATATCAAAGGAATGATTCCAGTGAGCCCAGCCTCTTGCATCTTCCCATACACAGAAAAGCACACCATTCCTTAAGAGTTCTAGTTTTCTTTAATTAACGGTAATCTTTTGTTCCTACTACCTGCCATTTGCTGCAAAACTCCTAGAAATCCTAGCTCTCTCCTCGCCTCCTCGGAGCAGGTCTCTCAGGGTTCCTTGAGAGGCCACCTCCTGGGCTTGAATTCCTAAAAATCCCTGCCCAATAAAACATAACTCTCAACTTTCAGGTTGTGAATAACTTTTTATTCCACGGTTATTTGGCATATGCTTAGGGTCCCCAGACGGCCAGTGCGAGGACAGTGGTATCTTTGGTCACACACACCATCATTTGTGTGGCTCCTTCAGACAAAGCAGGTTACCCTGCACTGGCCCCTGCTCTCCAACCTGCCTGCAGAGACCCATCTAGGGACACAGCAGAACGAAGGCCTTTCTGCAGAGCCTGCACCGTTGCGGGGGTAGGGTGGGAGGAACATAGGTAGTAATTATTTTTTTTCTGTTAGGTCTGCATATGGAGGAAGACATAAAGACACAGGCACAGACCCAGAAGAAAGAGAATGTCACCACACAATCGCGTTCCATCAAGGTCCCCCCACCTTTGTCGCAGGCCCTGTGTGCTCTTCTGGCCCAGCTTTCATCCCCATCCCCGTCTGCCTGGGGCTGCTCTGTGTTCCTTCCTTCACTCTTTCTCACGACCCTCCCTCAGGCCATCATCTGGGTATTTTTTTCCCCTGGTTTCAAGCTGGAGCTGACACAATCCTGAGTAGGAAGACTGTCTTCCAGGATAGGAGGGGAAACCCTACTACATCCTGTCTTCTTGTTTGTCTGTCTGATTTTTTGTTTTGTTTGCTTTTTCTCAACTGCACACATCATCTATCCTTTTCTAATACTGTATGTCTGTTGACTAGATTTCTGTTGAAAAGGACTTTGTTCTAATATAATTCTCAACTTTGGGATAGAGTTGATGAATGCACTGTCTGAGATATATTCATAGCTTTCTTTGGGGATAGCCCTGCCAGTTTGTGTGTGTGTGTGTTCATGTGACTTCCCAAAGGTGACCAAGAAGACGCGAAGCCCAGAGCTAAAGCGCAGAGCTCCTGTGGCATGTTATCCAGTTACCTGACTGTTAAAGGTAAGTGCCAGCCCGTGGGTGGATGTCCTCTCACCAAAGCCACACGACAGAGGCTATTTGTAGGCTACTAATCCTGTTAGGGGCTAATGTTCGCTCTGCTCTCTATTGTTCTGTTTTGTTTTGCTTTGTTTTTTGGCTTTTTTTTTTTTGGCTGCATTGGGTCTTCCTTCCTGTACACAGAATTTTTCTAGTTGTGGTGAGCGGGGGCTGCTCTTCGTTGCGGTGTGCAGGCTTCTCAGTGTGGTGGCTTCTCTTGTTGTGGAGCACGGGCTCTAGGCACAGGGGCTTCAGTAGTTGTGGCATGTGGGCTCAGTAGTTGTGGCTTGTGGGCTCTAGAGCTCAGGATCAATAGTTGTGGCACACGGGCTTTGTTGCTCCATGGCATGTGGGATCTTCCTGGACCAGGGATGGAACCCGTGTCCCCTGTACTGGCAGGCGGATTCTTAACCACTGTGCCACCAGGGAAGTCCCTCGTATTGTTTAAAATACATTTTAATATCTGATAGGAATAATCACTCAATTACTCTTCTAAATTTTATGTATTATCTTTATTCATTAGTTCTTCCAAATATACTTGAAATACTTTCCCCCACTCTTCCCGGAGTATTTGCTGATTTTGATTTTAAAGGGAAAACCCCCACATCTTTACAATGGCGAGGTCTGGTGGTCACCGTCTTATACATCTAACGAATTGCAGGACAGCCTGAAATGTATGCCTCCACGTGTGATGCCATGTGGAATATATAACGTGTCCTAGGAAGTGCTCTTGTTAAAAATCTTGACTCTGAACTGAATCTAGCTTTTTTAGGAGATGCAGAGACTGGAAGAGCAAGGTGAAGTACACCATGAAGGGGTGATCAGACACATCCAGGCCCAAAGGACTGGCCTGCTGTTTTCAAAAGATCAAAATCATTTTCAAGTTCTCTCAAAATTATTTTCAAAAAGCCAACAGCATGAAAAATAAAGTGGAGGGACTGTTTTCTACAATAAAAAAGCCGAAAGAGGTAGAATAACAAAATGTAACTTGTAACCCATGATTATATTATAATTTGAAGGGGAAAAAAAAGCAGTAATGACATTCTCAGGACTATTAAGAAGTCTAAATATGGGATGATATGAAGACATAATTGTCACTTTTCTTGACAGGATCATGTTATTGTGATTATATAGGAAATTTTATTTTGATGAGATGCATATTGAAGTATTTAGGGTGAACTTGGTTTCATATGACTTAACAACAATACAGAAACACAGTACAAATAATAATTTATATATAAATATATTTATGTGTATATAAATGTATTTATAGTGTATATATTACATACATACACATATAAACATATACTTGAATAGATAAGTTTTAACAATTATTGAATCTAACTGGTGGGTATATTAGTGTTCTTAATACTATTTTCCCCAATTTTTATGTTTGTTTTAAAAATTTGCATAATGAAAAATTGAGGGGAGAAAATAAAATCATTTTGTGAAATTTTCAAAATATTTCACGGAGATTTTGATTTGAACTGCATTAATACAGTAAGTTAATTGGAGAACAATTAACGAGCTTATAAACATTTAGTGTTCCTTTCCAGGAATATGCTGTTTCACATTTACTCGTCTTCTTTTATTTCTCAATACATTATTTTGAGTTTTTTTAATAGAGATAATCAGATTCATAAGTCTGATGGTCATTTACTTTGCAAACATCAACTGTGGTTTTTGTTTAATCATTTAGGTTGCACTTCAGAAGCTGGAGCTAAAGGGGAACTCAAAGGTCTAGCTTGTGACTAAATACTGCACTTTATACTGTGTATAATACCTCACAACTGCGTTATATGTTTGATGGGATGTGGAAAAGAATGGAAGAGAAAAAGGGTCCCCACATTCCAAGTGCCTTTAGTCTTCTGAGCATGTTTTCTTAGGAACTTGGTCAGTTCCAGCATTATTTTTTGTTTGTTTGTTTTGTGAATGACTGTTCAGTTGTTAGTCATGATTTTGGTGTTTCTGTAATAAGAGGTGAGCTCATATCCTTTGACTCTGCCTTAGTGTCTCCTCTCCCCCTTGGGAACTTAGTATCAAGTTATTACAGTAACCTACTTAGCTCTGCCAGTTCTCCCAGGTCCTTCGTGTATGCTTGGGGTTTGAAAGGAGATGATCATACCTGTTACCTAGTCTCTCCTCCAGATTTTGAACCAATTCAAAAAAAAAAAAAAAAACAAGAAGCCAAGCTGCGTTGTAATACATGAGCTCTAGAGACTGTGGCTTGTCCCAAGGCTGATCTAGAGCTTCCTATTCTCCGTGACCAATGCACCAGACACAAGCTGAATGGCGGAGAACAGGGTGGGAGCCCTCTCTGTTGAGGGAGAGGAGGAGGTGGGGAGAAGACCTTCTCTGTTTGCCAGCCAGAGTTCTGGTCTCACCATTCCTGTGGTCTCTCTGCCATGGGGAGGAGCCAGCAGGAGGGAATGTTTCCTCTCAGCTCTTCTCCAAGAGGACTGAAGGGCTGGGCAAGTTCCTCAGCGTCTCTTGGAGCATCCAGGAGTCTGCACTCCACAGCCAAGGGAGAGGGAGCGCGCTGGGCAAGAATGAGAGGAAATCCCACTCGGCTCTGAGTTAGGTTTCATTCATTCTTCTCTTTCCTTCTGGGCTGATTGGTCCCCTGGCAGATGGACTGTGGGCTGGAGCGTCTCATGGGGAAAAATACTGGGATGAACCATGAAGGAACACTTTGTGTGGAAGGGAAATGAAATGAAGCCAGTTTTTAATATATCTGACATCATCAGAAGACTTATTATCTACATCGTAGCCCCTGTATTATAAAAGGCAGCCTCGGATGGTAACACGGAGGTACAACATAAGGCTGCAGAAAAGCCTGGAAGTGCGGCTCAGTCTTTCCTCAGTCTCACTGAAATGCTATCTGGCTGTTCCAGTTAAAATGTAATTAAATGGTAATCATTGTGATGAAAGCCAGGCATGTAAAATGAGTATCGAATGGGCAGGATGGCGAACTTAAAATAGCATGAGAAAATCCAAACAGATTTTTATGTTGGAAAATTCTCTCTTCCCCCTCTTTTTTTGGTCCTATTTTTGTTTCAGGAAGAGGAGAGATGAGTAAAGGGGGAGAGCACTTAGAGGGAACAGCAGATTTAATGTAGTCTAGGGAACAACACAATTGTGACAACAGAGTTCTAAGTTCTTAAAACCCCTGCAAACCCTTGGATGAAATGAATCAACAAATGATTCATTACACAGCCTCATTTTTTCAAGAGTCTGGAAGAATAAAAACTGTGAAGGTGAATCCCTTAGGGACTTTTATAAGTTCACCAAAGGAAAGACTTAGGCCCGTTCGTAACAGTTGACAAATGCAATTTAATAAAGTGTTGTGGTACTTAATTTTGCATATCAACTTGATGCAGCCAAAGGGTGCCCCGACATTTGGTCAAACATTATTCTGGGTGTGTCCTTGAGGGTGTTTCTGGATGAGATTAACATCTGAATAGATGGACTGAGTAAAACAAATTGCCCTCCCTGATGTGGGTGGGCTCCATCCAATCAGTTGAAGGCCTGAAAAGGACAAAAAGGCCTCCCTTCCGGTGAGTAAGAGAGAATTCTTTCTTCCCCACAGCCTTGAGCTGGGACATTGATTTTTTTTTTACCCTGCTTTCAGACTCAGAGTGAAACATTGGCTCTTTCTGGGTCTTAAGCTTCCTGTATTCAGACTAGAAGTGCTTCAGCGCTGCTGTGTCCCCAGATTGCCAACCGCAGATCTTAAGAGTTGTCAGCCTCCATAATCATATGTCAATTCCTTATAATAAGTCTCTCTTCTCTATCTTTCTCTCTCTCCCTCTAGATTTATCTACCATCTATCTATCTATTGAGAGAGAGAGATCTCTCTATATATCCTATTGGTTCTGTTTCTCCAGGGAACCCTGACTAATACAGGTTTACACTGACATTTGTGTCCGTTAGGACTCTGTTGATGGCAAGGGACGGAAAACCATACCCAAATTGCCTTCCATAAATGGAAACTCTGGAGGTAGATGGCTTGGTTTTAAGCCTGGCTTTACACAGTGGATCAAATGACAACACCGGAATCCATTTCCCTGATCTCTCCGTTCCTCATCTCTGCTTTCTTTGGACTCCGTTCTCATACAGACTTCTCTCTACTGGTCACACGATGGCTCTTCTAGAGTCTCCTCTGCAGTGGAGGTGGAGCAGGAGGTAAGACGTCTGTCATCTGAAGCAAAAGTTTCAAAGGTTTCATTTCATCTCATTCGTTCTGGTTGGATCACATGCACATCCCTGTATGTGGCCAAGAAAATATGATAGCGTCAGGAGAATTACGGCCCTGAGCATCTTGCACCTGCCTGCTCAGTGGCCTGTCCTTCTCCCGAGCAGCTCTGTACCTGGTCACATAGGCAACCAAGTAGGTGAAGGTGCTACGTTTTGACTACAGCTTTCAGGGCAGGAGCTGGGGAGGGAGGACCGACTTGCTGCTGGTCACGGTGTCCTCTGCTTGCTCAAAGTCTGCAGGGCCCTCAGCTCCGAGTCAGTCTGCTATAACATCACCCTCTATGTGTGCAGGTGTCATCTGGCCCTTATTGTCACCCTGTGGAATTGAAGCTTGGGGACCAGTGCAAGTTGTTGACACTCCGACTACCGCTTTTGCTGCGAGTAATACATTGACTGTGTGTGTGTGTGTGTGTGTGTATGTGTGTCAAGCAGTCTTATGGTCTCTGCCAGCATTCATATAATGGTAGCAGACTAACTTGCTTTCTTTCAAGTAGGGTAAAATCTCAGGGACTTCGCGGTTCTTGACAGATCTGCTGATTGACCTCAATCTTAATAATCTGCTCCAGTGCATCTGCCCCGGATCGTGTTGACAGAGGTGGGGGGGGGGGGAGGGTCTCCCAGAAGAAGACTGGGTGCAGATCCCAGAAGGACAAACGGATCGTAGGCAGGGAAAAAAATTGGGAATTGTGCCAACTCCCCCACGTGTGCCCTACCTCCATGCTCCCACCTCTGCTTAAGATGCTGTATTTCTGAATCCATTGTAACACTGGGGCAGTTCCACTTTCAGGTATCTTCACTGGGCCCAGGGGTCCATAAAGACTAACAGAATTCCTTAGGACTCAGGCAAAGAGCCGAGAATCCCATGGCTGCCACAAACTGTCTAGGAGAAGGACACCTATGAGTGATGAGGGACAGAACAATTTCTTTTTTTTTTCATTTTAAGGGAAAACTTTAAAAAATATAATTTCAAACACAAACAATACCAATAGAAATTAAAGTAGAAGAGAAAAGATTCACCCAATTCTGCCTCCTCCAGAAAACCAAATAGTTTTTATTGGAACACCCTTTCTGGTTCTTTTTCAAATGCATTCATATTGTTTATAAAATTATAGGAGAAAAATGTAACATTAATCATCTTCATTTAACCTGTACCACAGTCATTTCCCCATGATTTTCTGTTGTTTCCATTTTAATTATTGAAAAGAATTTAATGTCAAAATATGAGTAGCAGGGACTTTCCTGGTGGCGCAGTGGTTAAGAATCCGCCTGCCAATGCAGGGGACACGGGTTCGATCCCTGGTCTGGGAAGATCCCACATGCCGCAGAGCAACTAAGCCTGTGTGCTGCAAGTACTGAGCCTGCATTCTAGAGCCCATGAGCCATAACTACTGAAACTCACATGTCTAAAGCCTGTGCTCCGCAACAAGAGAAGCCACGGCAACGAGCAGCCCGCACTGCAACTGAAGAAAGCCCTCACTCAGCAATGAAGACCCAATGCAAAATATATATATGTAGTAAAAACAAATATGAGTAGTTACACAAACTTATTTTATCCTTCCCTTCTAAATGAGTACTTCCCTTATTTTTTGTTTCTCCTTAAAATAACACAAGTAAATAACATTTGTATAACTAGGCTTTCTACACTTTGTTTCACTTGATTCTCCTAGCAACTCCACGAAGATGGCTTTGTTATCTATTTCCTTCTCACGGCTGAGGAAACAGAAGCCCTGAGAGATGAAGTAACCCATTCTCCAATACAGAGCCTGGAGCCTGGAGCCACGGGGTGATGACTTGGGCCCCGTGCTTCCAGACTTCTAGATTCCATTTGCTTTACAGATGTTGGTGCTGGCAGATTTTTACTTTTGGAACCTAACTTCTACCAGTGACACAAGTATCCATGCCAATAAGCAGAGCTCTCTGGCTTTATGAAAGGACCTCACAGCTCCCTACATGGGGTAATTTGAAGACTCTGAGAAGCCTTTCATGCCCCTAAATATCCCATCCATCAGGCCTGTAATGCCTCTATTAGAAAGGCATTTCTCTGAGTTTGGGTGACCTTTTGGTCTTTAAGAGGCCCTTATTAAAATCTCCAAAACATTGAGAGGGATGACTGCATAAACAAGTCTTGCGAACCCCCCCTAAGAGATTGTTTTTCAGCCCTTGATGTCAGCAGACTTCGCAGACATCTGTTGTTTTCTTTGCTCTGCACCCCACCCCCACTCTCACTTCATAGAGTTGCCTCTTCCTCTCAGCGACGTGGTTATTATGGGAGCAGTTGTGTTGGAATAATGTGATTATTGGTGGTAATCATTCCAGTGTCAGAACTGAGTTAATCAAATGGTCCTTGAGACTTTGGGATTGAGATGCAGAGGACAGGAGCCCTTGCTCTCCCTCTCTCCCCTCTCTCTCCTTTCTCTCTCGCTCTCTCATTAAAAGCTAATTTCACAGTTGTACAGAAAGCAAAAGCAGAAACTCTCTGCCCAGAGGATTGTGAAGGCAAAAATTGAGTCCAAATCCTAATGAAACCTATAGAAACACAGGTTTTGAGCAGTTTGAGTTCCACGGAGGTGTGAACTAAATGTTGGTAATGACTCACACATCATCACAACCTGTGCACATTCAGTTCATCCTTTATTCAATAAACACCAATTGAGAACCTACTGTGCCGGGCCCTGGAGACACAGAGATGAGATCAGCCCCTTCCTCAAGTAGCTCCCGGGCTGATGAGAGAGCCAGACAGGCAAACGAATTGTCTCAACACACACGACGGGCACACTAAGGACGATAAATGTGTGGGGTACTGTAACCAAGGAAGGTACGATTATGGGAGAAGAGGAGTCCGGCATGGGGTCAGGCGGACTTCAGGGAGGCATTAACTTTTGAGTGATCCCTGCTAGATGAGTGGGGATTTTCCCATGGAAGAGGGCGGGCACAGACATGGAATTTGGGCATGTACGATGCTCCATGCGGGGAGGGCGGGATGTGCAAATGAAAGGAGGGGGAAAAGTATGGTGTTTGGGGGAAGGCTTGTAGTCTGTGGGGGTTGAACCTTAGGATGCAGGGGGAAATAGGAGTCCTCAGGGGAACAGGAGGACAGGAAGCATAAACTCAGCGAAGGGCCATCCTGGGCTGGGCTACGCTCTGGGCTGGTGGATTCCATCCTGTGCCTGAGGACGCTCACTTTGGAAGCAGAAGAGTAAGGGGTTAAGCACATGGGCTCTGGAGGCAGCTAGGCTGGGGTTCAGAGTCCTGGCTCTGATGCCCTGTAGCTGTGTGACCTTGAACCAATGGATGATCCTCTCTAAGCTGAAGATTCCTCATTTGCAAATTGGGGCTCTTCATGGTATATACCAAAAAGGCTTCTCGAGAGAATTAAATGAGTGGTGTCTTGAAAGCACTTAGCACAGAGTCTGACAACTGTAGCGATAGCTTAATACAAAGCAGATACTATTAGTAACTTGAGTAGCAGTAGGTTAATGGCTCCAAAAGGCAGTAAAGACACTTAGGGTGTATCTAAGGATCTCTCAAGGAGGAGAAAGCTATTACCTCTTCTGGAGAGAAAGCTTAGAAATCTTGTTCACTACAGACCACTTCCAGTCCTCATTGCAAATTATCTGGAAAATGTGTTTCCAGGTAGCCATGTAAGAGAAAAACAATTAGGAAAAACAGTGAAATGATTTTCATCAATAGTTTATGTATAGTACGGGATATAAAACCAAAGATGTTTGAAAGCTGCTAAGAGAGCAAATCTTAAAAGTTTGCATCACGAGAAAAAAAATCTTGTAACTACGTATGGTGACAGATGTTAACTAGAGTCACTGCAGCGATCATTTTGTAATATATACAAATATCAAATTATCGCATTGTACACCTGAAACTAATATCATGTAAAACGTCAATTATACCTAAATAAAAAAAATAAATTAAAGAAAGCCAAAGACAGAGTAAGGGAGGTTTAATGTGTCTTGCTTACATTGGTTTGGGCTTCATCACACTAGGGAAAATCAAGATATTCTTTTTTCTCAACAGAAGAACATATTGGCCTTTGATGCAGGTGTTTTAGCTGATTAAATAGTTTGTAAAATGCGCGGGACTTTTTTCTCTTTGTCAGATTGGCAAGCAACAAAGAAAGAAGACTTATGCACTGGAAAATAGTGTGGGGGGCCGTTTGTTGTCGAGTACTATTTGGAAGCTGAAATATTAAAATCTAATCACTTCTAAGCAAACAGAGTCTGTGGGATGAAAACATTCGAGCATATGTTGATTAATTAGATGACAATGGACTATTTGGCCCATGAATCAAAGTTTTGTTCTACATGATGCTAAACATCTGGATATTTAGAAGCAGCTGTTTGGTATCCTGTGGACCAAACAGAAACATCATTATACCTCTGTGACTCTAGATTGCTTTCTGTCTGATCTGCCCCACTGTCCCTAAGATACAGTTCCACAAACACTGTTGACAAAGCAGGGCAGATTCTAGGCTGGGTAAAGGTCAGGTAGTAAAGTTGATGGAGACAGAATTTTTCATTGGGATTCAGATCTAAGGAGCAGACGTGAGGCAGATTTATCAGAAAGACTGAACCTCTTAAATGCACCAGTTCAGAAAGCCACCGTGTACCAGTACAAAACAGGAAGGTGTATGGAACCCAGGGCAAGAGTGATACCTCCTAGTTTCCCCTTTTGCTGTCAATAGCATGGCATAGTGAAAAAAGTGTAGGACCAAAATCTAAAAGAACTGTTCTCTGCTCCTTGTTCCACCACCCTCTTACACATGTGACGATGTGCCCACTCTCTGAAATTCAACTCTTTTTTTTTTTTTAAGTCTTTATTGAATTTGTTACAATATTGCTTCTGTTTTATGTTTCGGTTTTTTGGCTGCGAGGCATGTGGGATCTTAGCTTCCCCACCAGGGATCAAACCCACACCCCTTGCACCGGAAGGCGAAGTCTTAACCACGACCACCAGGGAAGTCCCCTCTTTTTTTTTGTTTTTTTTTTGATTGGAGTATAGTTGATTTACAATGTTGTGTTAGTTTCAGGTGTACAGCAAAGTGAATCAATTATACATATACATATATCTACTCTTTTTTTTAGATTCTTTTCCTGTATAAGTCATTACAGGGTATTGAGAAGAATTCCCTGTGTTATGCAGTAGGTTCTTCTTAGTTGTCTACTTTATATATAGCAGTGTGTATATGTCAATCCCAATCTTCCAATTTATCTCTCTCCTGCTTCCCGCCTCCTCCGTAACCATAAGTTTGTTTTCTACATCTGTGACTCTATTTCTGTTTTGTAAACAAGTTCATTTGCACCATTGTTTTTAAGATTCCACATGTAAGCGATATCATATGATATTTGTCTTTCTGTTTCTGACCTACTTCACTCAGTATGACAATCTCTAGACTCATCCATGTTGCTGCAAGTGGCATTATTTTGCTCTTTTTTATGGCTGTGAAACTCGACTTTCTAACAGGCAAACTAGAGATCATGGTAACCATCTCATAAAACTGTTAAGCGGCTCAAGTAAAACTACTGACGTGCTTTGTAAAGAGTAAAGTGGTACAAAATGTAAATAATCATAAATAGTTGTTTTCATTCCCATTTTTTGATATCATGTAAAACTTACAGTGATTAGCTAAACTTATGAGAGCTACAAGTGAGAATATATCAGAGAGTTCCTGGTGGGGATGGGTTGTCCCAAAATGTACTGGGAGACCTTACTAGAGACAAGCTTGAGGTCTGGAGAAAAACAGACCTGGGTTTGAACTCCTACTTGAGTGTGGTTTAGCTATGTGTCCTTGGGCAAGTTACTTCTCTGCTCTGGTTACCTGACTTGGGAAGTGGGGCTTATGATAGTAGCAGCCTCAGGGAGCTCTGGGGACTAAAGGAGGTAATGCCGCCAAATCTCTATACCTGGCTTCAAGCACATGCACAGGAGCTGCTGGTAGCAGGAAGCATCCCATCACTGAAAGGGTTCAGGGAGAGGCTGAACCCCAATCTCTCCAAGGCATTGATGATGTGGGAGAAAGTTGGGCAAAACGACTTCTAAACTTCCTTCAAATTCAAAACTTCCCTGAGTTTCTGACATCAAAATACTTAATTGGAGGAAAGCAACAAGAAGTGAATTTGATCCTTGGAA
Organism: Hippopotamus amphibius kiboko; assembly: GCF_030028045.1. Lineage (NCBI taxonomy): Eukaryota > Metazoa > Chordata > Mammalia > Artiodactyla > Hippopotamidae > Hippopotamus > Hippopotamus amphibius. The sequence goes on along the minus strand of NC_080199.1, from coordinate 60,061,047 downwards.
AAGATCATTTCACTTACGTGCAGCATGAGAAACCATATATGAATAAACATCAAGCACTACTCTCCAAAGCTTTTCACTGGCACCGAACCCAACACAGACAACTCACCAGCTTGTTCACAATGTCCTGTGCTTTGAAGTGTCAGAATTTCAACTTCTCCCGCTCTTGCTGGGTTGGCCCCAGTACAAGATAAGGTACCAGAGGATCTTGTTGGCAAGTGTAAGAGTGAAAACAGTAACAGCAGTTATCAGGGTAACTGTGCCATTCAACCTAACTTAGGTTGTAATTACTGGCTGCACAGATAAAGTTCTTCGGGGCAGAGCTCTCAATGCTCTGGTTTTGCGAACAAAACACTATTCTTCCTGTTAAACTCATCTTTTAGGAGAGAGAAAGAACAGCCCAGCTTTGGACACTGAGCCCTTGTTGAAAAATCTTTGTTGTGGAGAGAAAAATTCTCCTTAGCAAATGTGAATTTCTCTTTGTCAGAAGGAAAGTGAACTGTGAAGACCTCAATAAACATCAGCTACGTTTAAAAATTTTTCTTCATATTTTCTTAACTTCTTTCACTCATTCTTCTCCCAGTGTCCACTAGGTCCTCAGCACACTGCTAAGCCTTCTGCATGTTGCAGTGGGGATTCTCCACCTGCTGCTCCAGATCCACGTTTCCACCCTGCTCTGAGCCTCCCCAGGAAGCTGACCTTGTGTGGATGCATCCCCCAGCCTCCACTGACTTCTGGTGTGCAGTTGAGTTTGATCACTGGGAGGCAACAGCAAGAGTCAGAAACATGAGAGGAGAGAGAGATTAGGTTATCTGTTTCCAGCCTCCCATCGCATCTGCCTGCTGAGTTTCAGCTACTGAAAATCCAGGACCTGCACTGAGTTGTTGGCAGTCTTGGGAGGTCTCACCATCCCTTGTGATTTCTTTTAACCCTGCTTACACCTTTGTAAATAATCCATTAAATAAGTGGCCCTTTAGAATGTGCCATCTGTTTTTGTTTGTTTCTTTCTTTTTTGCTTGATTCTGACTGATACACACGGTTATTTCCAAAGGACTATAACCAGAAGGGACAAAGTTACTTTGAAGCCAAGGATGTAAAAAGCCAATGTGGGTCCTACATTCTTCGGGAAGCAAAGACCTCCAAGATGTCAGAGATGCTACTTAGAAGCAGTCCAGATCCTTGATCATGCTTGGAGGAAAGCCACCTGCCCCTCCTCAGACTGTGACATGAGCAAGAAGTAAAATTTTATCAGGTTAAGCCACTGAAATATTGGGGTTCATTTGTTGCTGCAGCAGAATCTATCATATCCTGACTAATCCTCTTATCTAATTTAACCCTTAATGACCACCCTGTGAAGTAGATGCTAATACTAATCCTCATTTTATAGCAAAGTGCTTAAGTAACTTGCAATGACACCAGAAGCAGCAGAGCTGATGTTCAAACCAGATCTTTCTGACTGACTCCAAAGCCTAGCTCTTACCAGGACAATGTACAGTTTTCCCCTAAACTGTACTTCTTTAGGTAGGACAGGGAGAATATCTTTTCTCCATGTGTAGGAAGATGTACTTTCTATCAGTGAATCTTGCAAATGGTATGAGCCTAGGACAGGCCTGCTGGCCAGGCAGACAGTACATCCAGCAAATATTGAGGGACCTCTCATGAAGCTGAGAGGTGAGTAGGGATCCCCTTAATACTCTAGCTCACCTTCCTTGGAAAAAAAGGATATAGCATTTTTTTCCCTTTGCTCTAGGCCTGTAAGTTATTTGTATGGAAGTTTCACATTTTTCCATCCTTCTCTGGAATGAAAACTGTAGCTTTTTCTTTGTTGTCCTTATTGAGTATATTTCTTCAGAGAGACTAGGGACCCATTTATACCTATTTATTTTAAAAATGTGATTCTTAATGTGCATAATGCCACTGAATTGTGCACTTAAAAATGGTTAAAATGGTAAATTTTGTTACATATGTTTTACTACAATAGAAAAAATTGTTTTAAAATATGATTCTCCAAATTTTGCTTGAAAAAGGTACTGGACTACATCCTTGCGGTGGATGATTTGCTTTTGAAAATGCATGTTCACTCCCTTTCCAGGGTTTCATTATCAGCTGGAGGAAACAGGCTTTGTCACTTGCAGGAAGAAATCGTTGACTCTAGGTCAGATCAGTTCCTTGCATTCAACAACAATGGCTGTTTTTTCTGTTACCAAAGGAAATTCAGCAACACAGTGATTTCTGAAATTTTGTGCATAGGAAGGAAAAGCCAAAGGAGGGCTTGGTGGCCCAAGCCGGAAATGCGACCTATTGAGCTTTTCTGAGGCAGTGAGGTCAGAGAAACCCTTTTTCCTTTTGAGCTGGATGTGCGAAGCCTCAGCAGTTTGCATTCTATGGCTTTGTGGAGGATGAACTCGAAGGCTAACATTCTGACCAAATGTCCTATGTGTTTTCCCACAATCAGTTTGCCCTGGCTTCCTCGCTGAGTTTTCAATGCATCTGGAGTAGGTTTTAGTGTGTGGAAACCATTCTTTCCTATTTCTATTTTCTTAGACATGAAAGTGCTCCTTGGAAAAGAAGGCAGGAATTTACTTGGAAAACCCAGCACTTTTATTTAGAATAGTTTTTGAACCAATACATACTTGCCCAGGGTCCTTTAAAAGACTTGAATTGCTGGGTAAAGTGGGCGTTTGACGTTGAATTATGTGTATGGTGTCTGCAGCCAAAATAGGTAGGGAAGGGGACTAGCCTGAGGTGGCCGCCACACCTATTGTTTGCTTCCTGCTAGGCCTGATCTCACCTCGTGGTCAGGGTGTCCAACAGACCTTGTCAAGAGTGGCCTCTTATCCCGACTCTGTCCTTAGGGATGACAAGTTTTAAAATAGTCCTGCACTTCTACAAAGAGGATGAGCACTCTTAGTCCAGTCTGAAGCTTTTAATTTAAAGTCTGGCGAGCTTCTTAAGTTTTCCACTAACCAGCGCATATCCATTTCCCACCGTTTTCTGTCCTGTCTGATCCTGACATGCTCTGAAACTACTTAACCTGAAGGGTTGCAGAGCCTTGAGTCACTTTTAAGGTTTCAATAGTGACAGAGTTACGGTTTGTCGCAATGACATTTTACTCTGAAAGAGATTATCTAAGCTTTTGCCACACAGCGGCCTCAGCACCACCGGGAACTTGTTAGGAAGCTCAGGCTGCACCCAAACCTCCTGAATTAGAGTCTGCATTTCAACAGGATTCCAGGCAATTGGGATTTTTGAAGAGCACTTTTGTAACCCATAGATTATTGAGATCCTTGGATACTATTCCACGTGCAAAGTCTAGCTCCAAAAGGGCTGTTAAGACAGGACAGGGGAAGGGCTCTCTAGTCCATGGCTCTTGGCTCTCTGACACCCTCGCCACGTGTGCCACTCAGCACTCCCTGTCGCCTCCTCTGCGCGCCCGCTGGCGGGTGGGGAGCCCGGGAGCCTGGGCTCAAGGCGCTGCTCCCTGAGAACGTGGCGTCGCTCGGAGGCAAGACGGTCCCGGACCACACCCAGATGAATGAGCTGCAGTGGCACCTCGGGAGCCCCGGCCTGGTCGGGGTTCAAGTCCACCCTGGGGTTGTGCAAGAGAGGCAACAGTCCAGTGACTCTCCCCTCCCCTCACGGTGCCGGGTCCCGGCTGCTCTTCTCTCCCGCAGGAGGACGCCAAGAACGAGGAGATCCTGAATGGCTTCAAGGATGTCCGACCAGGCGGTGGGTTGGAGCCCAACCTCACGCTCCGGGACAGGAGTAAGGGGACCTGCGCGCAGGCGCACCCGCTCTTCGCTGCGGCGAGGCGCTGCGCACGCCCAGTGACGCTACCACCGCCCTCGCGGCCAACCCCAAGTTCATCCCCTGGTCTGCAGTGTGCCGCAGCGACGTTGCCTGGAACTTCGAGAAGCTCCTGGTGGGCCGGGACGATGTGCTCCTGCGCAGGTACAGTCGCCGCTTTCTGACGCTGGACATGGAGCCTGATATCAAAGCCCTGCTGCCCCGGGGCTCCAGCTGTGCCTGGGCCGCCCCTCCGACCCCTGCTGCTTGCAGTCACAGCGGGGCCCTCTGGGGATTTTTTAAAAAATATTTATTTGGTTGCGCTGGGTCGTAGTTGTGGCTCACAGGCACCTTAGTTGCGGCATGTGAACTCTTAGTTGTGGCATGCATGTGGGATCTAGTTCCCGGGCCAGGGATCCAGCCCGGACCCCCTGCGTTGGGAGCTTGGAGTCTTAACCACTGCGCCACCTGGGAAGTCCCCACCCTCTGGGGATTTTATCCGTGAACGTGTTTCCTCTAAACCTACATGGAGGAACACCTGATGTCCAGGGAAATCCCCTGAGATGGGCACTGGCCCATCCCAGCCTCCCCTCCCCCCCCCCAACCACAGCTCCTCAGTCATAAAGTGCTGAGTGTCAGAAGAAAACAAAAAGAGAGAGACAGGACAGAGGGTGAACTTTGAAGTATTTCAGTGATAGGCTGATGAGAGCAGAGGAAATTTGGGTTATATGCCCTTTGATCACACCTTCCTCTCAGGCATCTCATGAAGTCCTGCTCTATTTTCCCTCTGCAGCCCAACTCTAAAGAATCTGGTAGTCATTCACCCTATACTAAACGGATGGGAAGATCCTTTTTCATTCAATCAAAATAAAATATTGATTAAGTGTGTCTAATGCACCAAAGAGTACTTTACAGGAAGAAATGGTAAACTAGCAGTGGAAAAAGGCTGGGGGGAGGAACTGAGACACAGGCGGTAAATTAGCCAGAATTTAGTAACTGGTGCCATGGTGGCGGGGTGGGGGGCGGCTGGGGTTGAAGGAGAGTGAGGAGATGAGATGGTTTCTTAATTTTTAGCCTCCGTGGCTGGGGTTGGGGTGGTGCCAGTACTCCAAATGAGACAGAGGAGATAGCTGGAGAAGGAACACGTTTGGGGAAGAAGAGGATGAGTTTACCATTGCCCAGACTGAGCCAGACATCTCATGGGCATTTATTTAATTTTTTAAAAATAAATACATTTATTTATTCATTGGCTGTGTTGGGTCTTCGTTGCTGCATGCGGGCTTTCTCTAGTTGTGGCGAGCAGGGGGCTACTCTTCCTTGCGGTGCGCAGGCTTCTCAGTGCAGTGGCATCTCTTGTGGAGCATGGGCTCTAGGCACGTGGGCTTCAGGAGTTGTGGCTAATGGGCTCTAGAGTGCAAACTCAGTAGTTGTGGCACGTGGGCTTAGTAGCCTTGCAGCATGTGGGATCTTCCCAGCCCAGGGATCGAACCTGTGTCCCCTGCATTGGCAGGCGGATTCTTAACCACTGTGCCACCAGGGAGATCCCCTCATGGGCATTTAGATATATGAGTCTGAAGTTCAGGAAGTGAATTTAAAAAAAGAGCTAACCAGGAAATCTATGATTGATCGGGAGCTGCAGAGTGAGAGTAAGTGGCTTATTCCTCTAAATTTGAGAATAAAATAAAGGACAGTGCCCTCCTAAGAACCTGTAAACTTGAGTGGTGTCAGGTCAGCTCTGCACTGTTTCCTCCTGGAAGCAGGGCCGGGCACTCAGCTTCTTCTCATTTTGCTAGAACACATCCTCCCTCCACACCCTGCCTTGAGGCTCCTTACCCCACACCAGGATGGAGAATAGGATGTGGCTGCCCCGGTCCCCATTCTTTGTAGTTCCTGGACGTGGCGCGTAAGCCTTCAGTTTCAGATTTTTTCGCGCCAACCCCTATAGGAAATAAGAGGAGGAGAAAAATCGGAGCAAGAACAAAAGTGGTCTCCAGTGTAGTATTTCCACTAGGAGTAAATAGATTTCCTGAACCATTCAGCTTGACACTTTTCCTGGACACCAAAGGTGCCCCTTGGGAATTAAATGGGAAGGGAAACATGTTGGCTGACTCCATGGAGGGTAAAAACAAAGGGAGTTCTAATAATGAAAACGATGGGATGCGTTTTCTTCCTGGATTAATAGGTTGCTCTCTTTTTTTTCTCTCTCTCTTTCTTTTAGCTTTGTTTTGTTTTTTTCTTTATTCTTATTTGCCCTTCTCTTGGGGCCAAATCTTGACTCTTGTACACAATCTTATGCACGCAGATCGCCGTCTGTGAGGTCTCCTCATTGCTCTAGAGAATGAAATCAGAGCCTCCAACTATAGGTATTATGAACACAGGGCTACGGAACTCAGATAAATGAATTCCAAATGCTGCCCTGTGCGTGAGGAATAACAATTCCCTGCACTAAACAGGATATAGGATTTATGTGACATTTCGTGCTGAGAAATAAACTGTCACTAACCAGGCAAATGGCTTGTGGTTTCTCCACTTTTCTGTCAAATAATAACAATGTTCATTTTCTCCTCTGTTAGACAAGGAGAGAAAAAAAAAACTTGACCATCAGCCATCTAGGCTTCCTTCGAAGATTTTGTGTAGCATGAAGCCATGCTGGCATTTTTAAAGTGAAATTCAGTAATAAAAAGACTAATCCAAATAGTTTCTCTCCATCGGCCATCCTTCACCTGCAGTTACTCGAGTAGGTGAAAGTCATTTCTCCTGATTTACCGGAATAGTTGTTGTAAGGTGATGATAGTTTCTTGGAAAGGCTTCTGGGAAAATCCTTTGGATTTTTCAGACTGGAGGTAAACATTACCCTTTACATTTGATTGCTAGAGATAACTGGTGGATTTTTGCCTAAGAGCATAAATGATCAGTGCAATTTCTTTACACGCACTCACTCAGTAACATTCCTTGACATCTGCGACGAACACAGATTATGCTTGGTGTGGAGAGATTCTTGCTCTTGGGAAATACACATTCTTGGCAGGAGACAGATATGTAGTGATGAAAACAATGTGAGAGTAATGTGATAGAATGATATAGAAAGGGCCAAAGTGGCGTGAAATAGAGACGTTCTAATTTTGTGGGAAGGAGGGAGGATGAATCGGAAAGGGTCATAGGAGAGGAGACATTAAAGCAGGGTCTTGAAGAATCAGTCAGAGAAAGGCAGGTAGCATGGGCAAAGGGAGAGGAATGAGAAGGCCATGGGTTTAAGGTATACGTGTGTTTAAGATATGGGGTATATGGGAGGGAAGGAAAAGGAGGGCGAGGACCAGATTGTGACCGTCAGGTGGGCTGGGTCAGGAAGTTTAGATGTTATCCTGTAGGTAGTGATGAGCTGCTGAGAGGGTTTTAATCAGGTAATTGCTGCTTTCTTTTATTTTTGGGAAAACACCTAGACCTTCTGTTATCACACTCTGACACTACAAAAATAAACAGGCTAGGGTTAGACAATTTATAAAATGTTGCTTACTCTTGGGATGTGAAGGTCCCGTCCTGTCTGGTTCCAGGTCTCCCTTTTTGCTTGTATATGTAAAGCACGCCCACATGCTTGCATGAGGATATACCTCTGTGAGTGGGGGTGGGGATGGGGATGGGGATGATACCCCTGGACACCTACCAGCCAAGAGCACATGCCTAGACATCTAACTTCCTCAAAGTCTACCAACCCTTCTCAACCGGGGTTCCCCCATAACATTAACCCTTAATGCCTTAAGGCATTGGTCCCCGACCTTTTTGGCATCAGGGACCGGTTTTGTGCAAGCCAGTTTTTCCGGGGGTGGTGGGAGAGGATGGTTCAGGCAGTAATGAGAGTGATGAGGGGGATGGTTGAGGTTGTAATGTGAGCGATGGGGAGTAATGAAGCTTCGCTCGCAGGCCTGCCGCTCACCTGCTGTGCAGCCCGACTCCTAACAGGCCATAGACTGGTACTGGTCCGAGGCCTGGGGGTTGGGGACCCCTGCCTTAAGGCATCTGATGTATTTTTTTTTAAGATTTATTTATGATTTTATTTAAATATTTTTGGCTGTGTTGGGTCTTTGTTGCTGTGTGCGGGTTCTCTCTAGTTGTGAGTGGGGGCTACTCTTCGTTGTGGTGCGCAGGCTTCTCAGTGCAGTGGATTCTCTTGTGGAGCATGGGCTCTAGGCATGTGGGCTTCAGTAGTTGCGGTGCATAGGCTCAGTACTTGTGGCTTGTGGGCTCTAGAGCACAGGCTTAGTAGCTGTGGTGAACAGGTTTAGTTGTTCGGCATCATGTGGAATTTTCCTGGACCAGGGCTTGAACCTGTGTCCCCTGCATTGGCGTTCGGACTCTCAACCACTGTGCCACCAGGGAAGTCTCATATCTGTTGTATTTTTAATAGATCAACTTCTCTCATGCATCTAGAGTGGACATAACTATGGACTTGGGAGAACTGAGAAAACAGTCACTCTAATCACTTTCTGTAGGGCTTAGTTTTTCATACTTTTCCAGTTAAGGAAGACTGGAGAGGGACTTCCCTGACGGTCCAGTGGTTAAGATTCCGAAAATTGTACATGAATGTTCGTAACAGAATTATTCATAATGGCCCCAAAGTCAAAACAACTGGAATGTCCATCAGCTGAAAAATGGGCAAATAAAATGTGGTGTATCTATACAATGCAGAATTACTTGGAAACAAAAAATTTTAATAGTGATACATGTTACAACATAGATAAACTTTGAAAACATTATGCTAAGTAAAAGAAGCTGGTCACAAAGGACCTCATATTATGTGATTCCATTTATATCAAATATCCAGAACAGGCAAATCTATAGAGACAGGGAATAGATTGCTGGGCTGGAGGGAGGAGGGAAGTTTGTTGGAGAAAACTGGGGAGTGACTGCCAATGAGTTTCTTTCTGGAATGATGTGGTGATGGGTGCACATGTCTGTGAATATGTTAAAAACCATTGAATTGGTTTCCATGGGTGAATTTTATGAAATGTGAATTATATCTCAATAAAGCTGTTATTTAAAACAATCTATGGAGAAGTGAGTAACAAGATGATTTTGTAAACTCCCCAGCAAGCTTGGGGGTACAGCAGAGACTCTGCTAGGCTAGGGTTCAAGTCTCAGACTCACAGGTGTAAGGACCTAGGGTGTGTTAACAGCCGCCACGGTCCCATGAGGCAGCACTTTTGTGTCCAGCTGTGCTAGTCCTCTGATCCCAGGGCCCCCGATCTCTAGGGAATAGATAGATTCTGGCTCTGAATCTGAGCCTCAGGTGCTCAGAGAATTCCTGGATTCAGCATCTGGTGACGTTTCATTTGGCCTTTGACCTCAGCAGCTGGAGGCTAATATTGTTTGCACAGAAAATGAATCAGTGCACTCTAGCTTTGCTGTGATGATCAGGGAGGAACAACATTGCTATCTGAGGCCAGCGCTGTCTGCCATTAATCAGAATAATTCAGAATACCCAAGATAGAGCTCTGTAAGGCCTACACTGTCAGATTACCGGAGGGAGGAATGAAAACCACGTTTCCAGACCTGGCGTGCGTCGTCTGAAAACTCAGTGATGCCATTCAGACCGTATAATTCACCGTTAATATTCTGAAGGAGAGATGTCCAGAATGGAAGGTGCCAACCCCAAAGGGGTTCCGAGATAATCTACTAGGGTACAACAGCAGCTTATTAGAATTTCTATGTGTTTTTTATTTCATCTTTTTTTGAGTTTCTATTTTTGTTTTTGTTTTTCAATATGCATAATAGTTTAGGAAAATTGTACATACATATTACTTATCCTTGGATAAAGTAATGTAAATGAAGGTGCTCAAAAGCTTTTTACTGATGGTTGTAAGCAATTTTTTAGAAAAAGTTTAGGGACCGCTGCGCTAAAGGATGTTTTGGCTTTCTGCTAGATGGAGAAATAAAGTTTGACTGAAAGGATGCGTTAATTCACATTTGAGACCTAGCCCCCAAAGAAAAACTAGTTCAGAATACCTGTTTGCAAAGATTTATTTTTTAGTATAAATTCATCTTAATTTGAACTCAGATTTCTAGAGTTCAGATTGTCTCCCCACAATGGAAGAGAACAAACCCCAGGTGGCTGGCCCTGCTTGGGTTCCTAAGCATTTTGTCCCTCTTCTTCACTAATTGGGCAACTAGGCCCGCCTTTATGTGTTCACCCTTGCAGTAGCCTGAAGGATATACCCTGACTTTAAACTTGAGGATTTAAAATACTCTAGACCTACGTTCTTGGCCAAAGTTATCAACTTGCCTTTATCACTAGTCTAACTTCAAGCCACTTCTCCAGTTCTGAGAACTGAGCTTGTGTTTTGATCCTGAGACCCACTGCAATCAACACTCTGGTTCTAGTCATTGAATCCTGTCTTGTACTCCATGTCTAAATCTGAATCCAAAAGCCCATCTACTGCTCTGTCCTACGAGAATGGGAACCACAAAGGCCTCACCAATCTCCAGGCAAATGATTAGGGCCTGGGTACCTGCTGACACAGTTTTCGGTGTTTTGGATTCTTGAAATGTTTACATGTAAATGACAAAATGAAGCTGTGCCTAATTATTTAAAGTATTCTCGTAACTGGTTGTTAGTACCAGGTATTATAACCAGAAGGAATGTTCTTGATCAGCATTTAAATGTCCTAAACTTTAGTAAACAAAGTTCATCTTTCTAAGAATGCAGAGCGGCCGCACAGCACCAATTCCCTTTCAATTTAAAGCAAAATCAAAGAGACTTCGAAGTGTATACAATCTGGAGACCACAGATAGCTCCAAGCTGCTAAGCTCCCTTGGAGAACCTGGCACTGCTTACAATGGTGAGGAATGCAGCTGTGGTCAGCCCACGCCCTGAACTTTGCGCACCTGCAGATACGCTCTCTGCTTTTCTATCTCCAATCCTTCTTAGGCTGATGGTCAAAAGCCGCTTCTGTAAATTTAATTAGCTCCAGTTTCCACTAGCTATGTCTTTTTTCTGCTTCTTAACTATTTTCACTTTTCATATGCTCTCCAGGTGAAAAAAAAATTATCTGTAGGAAATACACCCAAGAGTTACCATAAAGTGTTGTGAAGGGAATTTAGATCTGCCTCACTTGTATGTCCTGGTTCTTTTTTAACTCCTTCATAGCACATACCCATTCATTAGATTTCACAGCTGACTAAGAGAACTGGATTTTATTCCAGCTCAGGTGGAGTCTTGTTGATCAAGACCCATTCTATGTTAACTAAAGACACCTATCAGAGAGGCAGGTTTGATCACTGATGACCTAACAACCAAACAACTCCTGGAGGTGTACCCATGAGTTACTACACCTTGTAGAGTTACTTCATTTATCAGTGCCCACATATCTTATATTGTTACAGTGATCTACATCACAGGATGATTGTTGGAGTAAAGATTAAGTGTTAAAGTCACTACGAAACATTCTTACTTCCCAGGTGTCATAATAGCTAACACAACACACATCAAATTCCTCAAATTTTTTGTAGAATATTTCGTATGAATATTTATGCACATTTTCATTTGACTGTATGAGGCAAAAGTCCCTTTTGATGTCTAACTTAAATTCCACTTAGGTAGTCCATCAGCCTTGCTCTCTCTAGAGGCGCTCACCATCACCAAGGCTATACCTTTCAGTAGATGGAAGCTAACTGTGGCTTTCTCCAAAGATAACCCAATAATAAATAGCATTCAGATAAGAAAGAGGTTCTTTAAAAGAAATATTGTTTGATTTTTAAAAATTTTTTATTTATTTTTGGCTGCGTTGGGTCTTTGTTGCTGCATGCGGGCTTTCTCTTGTGGCGAGCAGGGAATATTTGTTGCGGTGCGTGGGCCTCTCATTGCAGTGACTTCTGTTGTTGCAGAGCACAGGCTCTAGGCGTGGGGCTTCAGTAGTTGCAGCATGTGGGCTCAGTAGTTGTGGCTTGCAGGCTCTAGAGCGCAGGCTCCGTAGTTGTGGTGCACGGGCTTAGTTGCTCCACGGCATGTGGGACCTTACCGGACCAGGGATTGAACCCCCGTCCCCTGCATTGGCAGGTGGATTCTTAACCACTGCGCCACCAGGGAAGTCCCAGTGTTTGACTTTATTTATTATTAGCCCCTTACCTTTTAAAGCATAAACCATATATTGACTTTGAATTTTTTTAAATTGCCTTCAATGAGCAGTAAACCTTATATGAAGGTGAATGGAAAGATTTGAAATTCTGAGAAGAGAAAGTAGAGCAAAACCAATTCAAGGGGAAAAATACAGTCTCTGATACCTGGAGTTGAATTACTTGGAGGCTTGCATTCTAGCTGTGGAGACTTGGGGAAAGTGTATGGTTCCTCCAAGCTTCATTCCCTTGTCTGTAAGATGGAGATATGCATTAGGGTAAGGTTAATCTGTTGTAGCAAAGAGACCTAAAAATGCATCAGCCTAAAGAGTATAGGAGCTTATTTCTAGCACATGCAATAATTCCTAGGTGAGTAATCAGGTTGGCCAGGAGGCTCTGCTGCACAATCATTTAAGGAGCCAATATCACGTTTAAATCCCACATGTAACCCCGTAAGCGTGTCTGCAAAAACCCCTTCTTCATTCTCCGGGGGCGTGTGGCTGCCTACCTATGCTGTGTCTCCTGCTTTGTGACATGAAGTGGCAAGGAATGTCAAAACACACCTTGAAAACAGAAACTGTTAGGCAAAATTTGCTGCATTTGATTATGTAAAAATTAAATGTTTTTGTGCCCACGCTGTAAGAAACCCAGGTCCTGTGGAGGAAACATGGTGGATGCTCTGATTGACAGGCCCAGCTGGGCTCCCGGCCAAGACTCAGCAGCAAGTGCCAGCGTCCGCTCCCAGATGGAGATGTGGGCATGAAGAAGCCAGCACGGAGTGGCTCTCCAGTCCCAGCGACTCAGCGGATGCCACAGGAATCCGTCCTGACCCCTCAGCTGGCCCTTCCTGAGTTCCTGACCTGCAAGCTACAAGAAAGACGAAATGGTGGTATGAAGCCCAAAGCTTTGGAACAGAGTTGAAGACAAAGTCTGAGTCAAAAACATAAATCTGAGACTTACAAGCATGTAAGTGGTGATTGAAAGCCCTGGAAATAGAGAATATCTCAAAGATGGAGAGTGATAATAGGAGTCAGATGCCAGCCCTTGTGGGTGGTCTGAGGAGGAGGAATCTGCAAAGGAGACTGGGAAGAAAGGAATAAGGAAGAGGACACGGAACACAATTTTGCTTTGTCAACTTACTTTTACTAGTGTGACTCTCAGAGGATTACCGGATATGTTGACTCAGAGCAACGTTCACTCAAACGATACGCGTGTAGAACTGGTGTGAGGCAGTTCAGAGCTTGGGGTTGTAGAAGTGAACACATCAGGGCATGAAGCCCAGTACTCCATGTCTTTGCACTGTGTTCTTTCTTTCTTTCTTCTTCTTTAAGGTATAGAGTAAAATTCATCCTTTATTGGTAAATAGTCCTGCGTGTTTTGAAAAATGCATATGGTTCTGTTACCACCACCAAGACCAAATATCTCTTGAAAGCCAGCTCTTCTCCACCCACAGTCCTGATAACCAGTGTGATCTGTTGTCTGTCCTGATAGTTTTGCCTTTTCCAGAAAGTCACATTAATAGAATAACATGGAATTACTCTGTTTTGGTCTGTGTTCTTTCACATAACATGATGCCTTTTTTAGATTCACCCACGTTGTGTGTATCAGGAATTCACTCCGTATTGCTGAATAGTATTCTATTGTATGGATACACCACAGTTTCTTTATTCATTCCGCAGTTAAGAGAAATGTGTGGTTTTTCCTGTTTTTGACAATTATGAATAAAGTCATTATCAACATTTACATACAGGTTATTATGTGAACATAAATTTTCATTTCATTTGGGTACATAAATAGGAATGACAGTGCTGGGTCATATGGTAAGTGTATGCTTAATTTTATAAGAAACTGCCCAGTTATTTTCTAAAGTGCCCATACCCGTTTGCATTCCCACCAGCAGTCTGTGCGGAGTCCGGTCTCTTCTCCCCTGCACCTGATAGTCTCAGGTTGTTGGATTTCTTTTCGTTTTGGCCATCCCTGTAGATGTGTACCCCGCTGAGGTTTTAATGTGCATTTCTGTAAGGCCAGTGATGTCAGTGGCCATCGTCTTCCCATGTGCTGATTTCCATTCATCTCTCTTCCTGGGTCAACCGCAAGTAACAGAAAACTGATATGATGGCTTAAACAACCAGGAGGGTTATTATCTAACAAAAGGAAAAGTCCAGAAATAGGACAGATCCTGGATTCAGTTTCTACTTTTCTGTGGATCTCTTGGTAACATCTTCCTCCTTACACCAGACTTACCCTCAAGGTTGCTGCTGTAGGAAATTTGAGACATAATATCCAGAAGACATCCAGGAAAGATACCCAGAGGAAGGAAGAAGGTTGGCTCTTCCTGTGGAAACGTATCCCTCCTCCATCCCCAAACTTCTCTAACACCTCATTGGTTAGAATTGGGTCACATTCCCATCTCTAAAACATTCACTTGGAAAGAGGAATGGAATTACTGTGGACTGGCTTAAGCCAATCGAGATTTACTACTAGACCTGAGACTAGGATATCAGGAAAAATAGCGAGACTTTGAAATGAGCAAAAAGAAAGATTACAGGTCTAGAAAGCCTTCCAGATTTTCTCCACTTTTCATTGCCTTTGAGCTTTTGAGAAATCTGTAAATTGTAGAAAACTGATAGTAACATAAGTAATTCTTATCATGAGAAATACAGATAAATTATGCAGAGTGGGATGCAACCGATTATTGCCTTGTGAGTCTGTGCATCTACTTGTAAATTCATCTCAGCAGTCCTCTGCTGCCTGTCTGTGTATGGTTATGTGAATTCTTCTTTGAACTGGTAGTAACATCTTACTGGTTCTCTCATTATTGAACAGGTTAAATAAAATCTTTGACACATGTTTATTTTAAATTTGGTTGAGACTTCCAATTTTATCTTCAAAAAAATTCTTTAACAAGAGTCATCTTTCCTGAGGGATAGATTTCATCCTGAAATTTGGGTCCCTAGAGCAAGGAAGAAAATTGAGTAGGAAATCAAAAGTGTCTGCTGCAATCAAGGGCTTGAAAAAAAAGTGTCTGCTGTAGAGATCGTCCCAAGAATATCAGGAAAGATGGGATCAATAAGGCAGGCAAGGTAAGAGAGAATAACTATTTCCCTACTGAATAACTATTGAAGGAAAAAGTTGCCTATGAATGAAAATACAGAAGTCTAGAGGTCAGAGGAGCTCACATCCTTTTTTTGTTAGCTTATAGAGAGCCTTGGTAAAGTACTATAGAGCAATTTACTCAAAGTGTGGTTCTCATATTGGCAGAACTGTAACCAGCCCACCCAAGATACCTACAGAAATTTACAGTAAGTATTTAGAAACTTGTAGCACTTTAGTATTGCTGTGAAATACAAATGTTTGGTCCGTGGACTCATCTTACTGAACAGTGCATGGACCAGTTTGGATGTTGTCAAACTCGTGTTGTGGGTGGGATGCAGTGTGAGCTGGAGGCTGGTGTCATAGGATAGGTCCCCATTTACCACATGATATTTTAAGGTTAGTTTGCCAACTGTAACCCAAATGTGTGAAATCTGGGATCCACTTCTTTCCCTGAGAGATGTTACAGTTACTTTCATAGGATACATTTGTTGAAACTGGATACTGAAAGGTTAGAGATTACTTTTGAAATACAGCATTATTTGCTTTATTTTCTTGGTGAAATTCCTTTGAAATCTCTTCTCCTATTCCTGTCTATATATCTCTTTGAGATTAGTTTCTCTACTCTGTGGGCTACTAAAACAGAACACAGAAATTATTTTAGATGTACATTGTCCTCTGTGGATGGTGTTATTATCAATGCAGCTTAGCAAAAAAAGAAACAAATACATTTATCATATTAAAAACTTTAAATATTGATATACATGATAGTCTCTGAAAGTGTGCATAGAAGCATTTAAAATTGATATTGGGGGACAGAATAAAATAATGGAAGAAATTCTTGGAGAGACAAAATTGAGAATCATCACTTAGTTCAACCCACTTGAAGTGGTATTATTCACTGAGAGGTTAATTTGTGTCCTATTTTCCTTGTATTCTGACCTTCTCTTTTGATTCTGGAAAATGACTGGGGTTTTATAGTCTTTTATTTCAAGGCCCAAAGCAGAGGTTTCTTGGACATACCCCTACTAATACCACTCCTTTCCTGACATTTGCTCTCACAAGCAGTAAGTATCTTCCTAGGGAGGGAGGAGAGAAGTGGATGTTTTTGTGGCAGGAAGTGGTAGACGCTGTGATAACAAAGTGGGGAGAAGGCTTCTCCCAAGCACGAAGCGTGGATGGGTTGAAGTATGGGTGACCTCAACCTCTGTCCTTTGCAGCACCGTAAGGGAGTGACCAGGCTTTCGAAGGGATGGAACACCAGCCGTGGGCGGGCGCCCTACACGGGGGCTTCCATACCTGAGCAGCACCCTGTGCTTGTTTGGCAGAGAAGGATCAGAGTGACCCACCTTTGAAAGGCCTGCACAGCGGATGGAGCAGCCATGCGGCTCTCCTACTAAAGACAGGGGCTCTTCCTCAGATGTTGCTTGGGGAGAGAGGAGCTTATTAACATGACTAAGACTCAATTTCCTGCCTCCCAGATAGGGTCAAGGTCAGAGTAAACTTGGTTTTAGAAAAACAAAAGAATAGAATCGTATCTAGTGCACCCAAGGTTGTGGAGTAAAGTTCGTAGCTGCTTCGTCGTCATTATACAGATGATTACACTAAGCTTTGAGATGAGTGGTATAGTGATTTCTCCAAGGTCATGCAATGGCAGAGGCCGTTGGGATTTTTCCTATCACGTGCTGCCTCCCTTATTGTATCTGCTTAAGGTTGGTAGGCTAAGAGAGAGCAGATCCAATCACAAAGCCATTTAATAATAATAATAATAATAATAATAATAAATAATAATAATAATAATACCACCAACAATACCCCTGTGCTGGGGGTTATGTTTATCATGTAATTTAATTCTCATAACCCTACGATACCATTATGATCCCCATCTTAAAGAAAACGGAACCTCGGGGACTTAAGCTAGCCCAAGCCTGCACATCTGGGAAAGGCTGGACCAGGGTTTAAACCAGGCAGTCTCTGATTCCAGAGGCTACACACCTAACCGCCACACTGTTCCTGCGGCTTCCCCACAGAACCAGGCTTCAAGGAATGAGGGCAAAAGACTTGCCATCTGTTTTCTGTTCGACCAACCTGATTTATTTTAGGCTCGAGGCATCGAGCGTGTGCTAATAAGAAATCCTATGTTAGTAGTCTATTTCAATTAGGGGAAAAGGGGAGCTTTGTATCAATGATGTCCTTTATTTTTAAGGCGAAATTCTTTTAGCCTCGCAGTGAACGGTGCCCAGACCCCAGTTCTGCCTTTTCACTCTTTACCTCCAGAAAGTGTTCCAGCAGAGCGGGGATTGAAGCAATTGTGAACCTCCGAGAGAGTCTCACAGCTGAGGCACTTTGAAAACAGAACCGTATTATTTTATTGTCGGTTTGGCAAATACTCTCAAAGTCAATATATTCCTTGTCTGGTTTCCAACAGCAATGCTTTTTGCCAGTGGTCACCTACGTGCTTCTAGTCTACCTTTGAGTGAGAAATAAAATTCTATGAGCTGGCTTTGATTTTCTCCTTCTTTCAGAAACCTAATTCCTCATGACCACGTCACTGAGCAATTTCACGTGGTTGTAATTAAGGCCACATTTCCCATACTTGGCTTTCTGGTCTCTGATAAACGGCATGAATGGCGCATTCAGGTTCAAAACTCCCTGGACGCATAGCCCGTTTTACTCCTGGCCTCTCACAGTGCTGCTCTTTCAGGTGAAGGATGTGCTGTGAACTGAGTGTTTGTGTCCCCTCCAAATTCCTCTGTTGAAATCCTAACCCCCAACGTGAGGGCATTAGGAGGTGGGGCCTTTGGGAGATGGTTAGGTTATGAGGACTCCACTCTCATGAATGGAATTGGTGCCCTTATAAGAAAAGACCCCAGAAGAGCTCTCTCTCTCTCTCTGCCAAGTGAGGACACAAGGAGAGAGTAAACATCTGCAACTCGGAAGAAGGTCCTCACCAGAACCTGAGTATGCCTGGCACCCTGATCTTGAACTTCCAGCTTCCAGAACTGTAGGAAATAGATTTTTGTTGTTTATAAGTCACTCAGCCCATACTCACGTTTATGCGAAATATTATGAATATTTATATTTCTAATGTTATGAGAGGACAAAAATACATCTTAAGTAATGAGCTAATTCCCTTCCCTTGTGACCTCTGCATCTGTACCTTGCGTTGCCCGCTTGTTTTATTAATCTGGAAAAGTGAAATCTGGTGCCCTCTTGTGGCCTTTCATTTTGTTGTCCTAGGAAATTTTTATTCCACTAAAATCTCATCTAGCCTCTCTGTGGAGGAAGATTGCTTCCTTGAGAATCATTGCTTCTAATGCTAGCCATGTCTCTCAACAACTTCAGGTTGGAATATTCCACCCGCCAAAGATGTAGCCAGGCTGGTTGTGATTTTCCTGTTAGTAGCCAGGGCAGCTACTTTGAGGTCCTATGGAGTTTCTCTAAAGAAAGAGAATGTACTTAAATAAGATAATTCCAAAATATTGACAGGTCAAGTCCATCTTCATGCCTTTTAACCCTCAGAAGACCAGGGGCTCATCTTGCAAAAGTGTCATTTCCTTGATGAAACATTTTCTAGGTGAAAAAAATTGTCTATTTCTTCTTGGTGCCCCCGCCTCCTCCAGTCTTTATTGTTTACCTGAATCCTTCATTAAGAATTGTGGTCCTTTCCTCTTTCCCGGCTGGAACCATGGAGGGTGCAGAAGAGAAGAAAAGGAAGGTTCCTGCTGTGCCAGAAACCCTTAAGCAAAAGTGAAAGAATTTCGCAGAGCTTAAGATCAAGCGCCTGAGAAAGAAGTTTGCCCAAAAGACGCTTTGAAAGGCAAGGAGGAAGCTTATCTATGAAAAAGCTAGGCACTATCACAAAGAATCCAGGCAGATGTACAGAACTGAAATCCGAATGGCTAGGATGGCAAGAAAAGCTGGCAACGTCTATGTACCTGCGGAACCCAAATTGGCTTTTGTCATCAGGATCAGAGGTGTCAATGGTGTGAGCCCAAAGGTTCGGAAGGTGCTGCAGCTTCTTCGCCTCCGTCAGATCTTCAGTGGCACCTTTGTGGAGCTCAACAAGGCTTCAGGTAACCTGCTGAGAATCGTGGAACCATACATTGCATGGGGGTACCCAAACCTGAAGTCATTAACTGAATTAATCTACAAGCGTGGTTATGGCAAAATCAACAAGAAGCGAATTGCCCTGACAGATAACACATTGATTGCTCAATCTCTTGGCAAATATGGCGTTATCTGCCTGGAGGATCTGATTCATGAGATCTATACTGTTGGAAAATGTTTCAAAGAAGCAAACAACTTCCTGTGGCCCTTCAAATTGTCTTCTCCATGAGGGGGAATGAAGAAAAAGACTACTCATTTGGTAGAAGGTGGAGATGCTGGCAACAGAGAAGACCAGATCAACAGGCTTATTAGAAGAATGAACTAAGGTGTCTACCACGATTATTTTTGTAATCTGTTCAGTTAATAGACAGAGACTGCTTTCAAATTGAAAAAAAAAAAAAAAAAAGAATTGTAGTCCTTAAGTGCAGGCTTTATATCTTGAGATGAGGCACTTGTTCATTCGCATTTACCCAGCGCTTAGCACAGAGATGCAATAAATGTTGGTTGAATTACTGTAAATTAAAGATCAAGGCAGAAAGTCCTAATGGAAGCAGATAACAGGCAAAAACTAGTGGTTGTCTCCAGGGGCCCCAAGATTCCCCTCCCTTTTGATCTCACTGACCTGCTGTTTGGTACAGACACTCTAAAGGCAGCATCACTTCCATGATGCTGGCAGATCTCCTAGGGATCTTTCCTGCAGGGGAGGAAAGGGTACGTCTTCCACTGCCTCTCTCTGAGCTTTGGAAAGTGATGAGTCAGACCAAACTCTTGATGCAATTAAAAGTTAGAGAGGGCTGAAAGCACTGTCTTTTTCCTCTAGTACTAATATGTGAGGAGGGCAAGACTCAAGGCACTGATAGAGAACATGGGCTCAGAGGTTATGTTTGCCCTAAGTCACATGGCTTAGGAGTGATGGAGCCAGGACTAGAACATGGGCCCCTGACTCCCAGTTCCACCCTTCATTCATTGCATTGTGCAGTGCTTCCTCTTGGCAGGAAGCTCTACTCCTAATCTTGATATTTCGGCTGTCTGTGTACCATATACACACAATATTTCAGTAAACGTTAAGACAGTATTTAGATCCTACAAGCAGCTCTCACTAACCAGGCACCCCCACCCCCAACTAAAGTAAACTAAACAAACCCACCACTGAAAGCAAATGAGCCAAACCATCAGCCACACTCCCATGGGATCAGCAGAGTATCAGGAATATAATGGAGGAATCTAGAGTCCCTGGGGCTGCATTTGGGTCTGTGCTTTTCCATTTGCCTCATTATAGCCCTTGGCAATTGATTCCTCTCAGCCTTCCCTTCTTCATATGTAACATAAATGAAAAATTGTGTGTGTTGAGACAATTCGATGAGTTCTGGTATGTAGTCAAGTATTTGGTTGATTTTAGCTATTATTGTTATTATTGGAAAAATTATTTCAGTTACCCAGATTGGACTGTCTACATTGGTGAAATGTGTTGCACATTTTAAAATGTTTCGTTTTATTAGCTATAATCTTCGATGGGTGATTTCTTTAAAGCTTATTTCTATGCTATATACAGCAGCAGAACCATCTTGTCCCTCTTTTTCTCTCTCTCTCTTTTGATTTCATAATTAAAAAAAACAGTTTCAATACCATCATTCCACGTAGGGTAAGCCCTCCTGTACTCTTCCACACGTCCCATTTCTCAGGTTCAGAGGCTCAAGTTAAGAAACTCTTTCAAGAACTGGCTAAGACGTGTCAATACAGAAAAAGAAAGCCTTGCGTATTTGCTTCTCAGAGGCAGCAGTTCTCTAAACAGACTCACCCCAAAGGGAAGCTGGGTCTTGGGGCGTTATTTGGCTTTGATTACTTTTATTTCCCTGCAAATGGCTCCATCCCTGTGACCTCTCGTCTCCTTTAATACTGATTCATGATACAAATGCCCCTTTATGGGTCAGAGAACTGATGGTGCCTTCCTGCCAGCTAGTTTCTGTACCAGAAAGAGCCAATAGCAGTCACAGCCCTGAGCCCCTGGATCCTGCTCTTCACTGTTGGATG
This sequence comes from Hippopotamus amphibius kiboko, assembly GCF_030028045.1. NCBI lineage: Eukaryota > Metazoa > Chordata > Mammalia > Artiodactyla > Hippopotamidae > Hippopotamus > Hippopotamus amphibius. Next base: position 60,039,924 of record NC_080199.1, on the reverse strand, counting down.
CAGCAGTACTTCTCCTTTATCTTTACACACACATTCTCCTAGTCCAGTGGGATTTGCCTGGCCCTTAGGCAATGGTTCCATCAGACAGTGTTTGCTTTCTTCCCAGAAAGCGAAAAGAATGTCTCTCTCCCAGAGCAAGGGATTAAATCTTTATCTGGAAGAAGTCAACAAATAGATTTGTAGTGAGGTCTTTGAACTAAGTCTTAAGAACATCTACCCTTAAGATACCATTTGAAAGCGAAACTCAGCTGAAAGTTTCCTAGAAAAAAAAAATGAAAAATTAAGTGTGGTACTAAACAAATTTGATTGTTACCCAGGACAACCTTGAATTTATTAAAACAGAAGAATCTCAAAACAGGCGCCTGTCAATACCTAAGCGTGTGACTCCTACAAGGATTAGCAACTGTGACCCGGGCATGCAGACAGAAACTTGGGCTGATATTTCCTGACTTTGCACTACAGTGTCCTGGTAACACTGCAGATCCACAGTCTGGTAGACGTCTTCTCTTAAATTCAAACCACATGTATTGACTTATTAAATAAGCATATGTCATTACATATTTGGGTAACTATTGGGCAACCTAAAAAGCTGGCGGCCGATCTCATGAAAGTTATTCAATTGTCTGGTTAAGGCAAGGCCGTGTTTGAAAGTCCGGCCACTTGCCATTTCTTTAAGCCCTTGATGTGAGCAGCTGCAAGACGGATGAGGACTGAAAAAGCTGCTCTTCTTTCCTGAGCAGGTAAAGATGGGGGCTGGGGAGTCAAGACCCAGATATGTGTCTGCCCTGCATCTAAGGAGAACGAAGCCAGTGAGTCCCACCCTTTGCACCAGATTTGTTGGAGCAACGCATGAAAAGCCAGACAGCTCATCCAGGCAGCTGGGCCTCAGCTCCTTCCCTCTGCAGCTTTGAGGGGCAGGCTGGAAGGCTGTTGGGTTCACTGGGAGCCGGTTCTTGAAACTCTCGTCTTCCCTTAATTCTTATTTTACAAAGGTAGTTATTTACATAGGATGAAAAATACCAAACATCCCCCAAACACACTAACCCAACCCCCTTTCTGGTGTCACTGCAGCCAGGAAATATACAAGTGCTTATTGAGACATTTGAATTTGCGGGTTGATTAGAAGTTTCTCTGCTTTTCTGTGATTGTTGCGGCTGCTCAAGATGATGTTAGGACAACAGGTCTATATGTTTCAAGTCATCGGTCATTACAGACTCTAATCTCGTCTGTACAGTTACTGCTGTGGCTGCTTCCTGTACATGTGGAAGAGATCAGGGGAGCCTGGGAAGGGGAGCATTTCAAAGAGGAGGACATTGTCAGATTTCCCAGATACTGTGGATAAGTCAGTAAATATAGGACTGAAATGTGTGCATGGGGCTTTTTAAAAACAACTTTGTTGAAGTATAACTTGCATGCAATAAGCCACACATAGTTAAAGCACATAGTTTGATAAGTTTTCACATATGTACACACCCTAAAACCACCACCACAATAAATCTAATGAGCACATCCAACAGCCCCCAAACTTCCCTCTGCTTCTTAGTAACCCCTACTCCCCACCCTCCCCATCTGTCCTCCCTGGGCAACCACTAGTTTGCATTTTCTAGAATTTTATATAAATGAAATTATACAGTATGTACTCTTCTTTTATCTGATTTCCTTATTTTGAGAATTGGCCTAATTATTTTGACATTGAGACATCCATGTTGGAGCATATATCGAATAGCTTTACCTCTCTCTCTGTCTCTGTCTCTGTCTCTCTGTCTCTGTCTGTCTCTCTCTCTCTCTGTGTCTCCTCGCCTGCTCCTGTCTCTCTTTCTCTTTGCTGAGTAGTTTTCCATTGTGGACACACCATGGATGTATGGATATATCTCTGTTTTTTTTTTTTTAATGTTTACTATATCCCAGTTTGTCTTTTATTTATTTATTTTTGGCTGCACCATGTGGCTTGCAAGATCTTAGTTCCCTGACCAGCATATCTATGCTTATAAATAGATGGTTAAATTTTTGTTTTATTTACTATGACCATAGAGTTCTAAGGGTTACATTTTTTTCTGAATTATTATTACAGTTATAAGTAGTTCCAACTCATTGAAACAGTATATATGATGACACATTTTAATAATTAAACAGATAAACACTTATTTGAAACATCTTTTAATAGAACGAATGTAACTTTTCCCTTTTATTTTTTATATGTATTCAAAGATGACCATGATTAATTGCTAGGAAGAGAAAAGATTCAATACTTAGATCTACTCCTAGTTTGTATTTTTTAGGTATTAGCACTGAGACACCTTGTTCAGATAAGAGTGGGAGGTTTGTTATAAAAATGTCACTTATTCTTTCAATTCCTTCCCAATTTCCTACCCAAATATTACACAAGAGGTTTGCTAACCTATCAGCTGTCAATGTGATTAGCTTTTCTTTCAGTCTTGTTGAAAGCAAATCATGGGAAACGTTAGAGGATTAATGAGAATCCCTTCTCTGTGTCTGGGAAGCGGGACAAAGGCTTCACCAGGCTCAGCGACTGAGCCACTGTCAATTTGACCAGCTACTGTTTCACTGAGAAAGACTTGCTTAACCCGATGGCCCGGGAAAGTTGAAACACCGTCCATCTTACTCCGCCTTTGCGCATGTGGTATTTTATTTTAGTAAAGGACTCTTACTGCAGGATGTGCTTTAAGTACATTTTCTTCAGATCTGCGTATTTAGCTTATTCTGCTTGTGGAAGAGGATTGGCATGTCCAGCCCTCCCTGCCTGGCCCACCAGCGTGGTCGGATCCTCTGATAGCCGACTCCTGTCCGTGCTCACTGCAGCAAAAACATGTATGTCTGCGTGGAGAGCAGGCTTACCAGACAGGTGAGAGGCAAACTGCAGGACGCCACCCTAAAAGCGGCCCCACCGAGTTCGGGGTAAGATGGAGCTGGGGTGAATATCACTCCTGTTCAAGTCACAAAAATAAGAGAGATCAAAATGCCGCGTCTCATTAAGCTGCTAAACGTGCATGATGACCTAAAACTCTGGGATATTTTAACATCTTTATCAAGGTGTAATTGACATATGATAAAGGCACATGTTTAAAGTGCATAGTTTGATAGGTTTTGAAACACAAGTACCCCACCAAGATAATAATTACACTGTTGATGAAAAATTAATCCGTGGGCCATCTAAGAAAGAAATGTGCCAATGGAAAATTTTATTTGCATCAACCTGAGGATTATAACCCAGGAGACAGTTTTTCAGAGAGCTCTGAGGACTGTTCTGAAGGGGTGGCGGCTGGGGGGGGGGGGGGGAGGGGCAGTGTATATGTGATTTTGATGAAGGGGTACATGAAACCAAGCACACAGCCTGGAAGGAGGTCACTGCTCTTCAGGAGGAACAGATGCCTTAATGGTTTTAGTGCTTTTCTAAGTGTGGGAAGAGGCAAGAATCCAGGTTCATAAAAAGTTTCTCTTGAAAATATCTGTCCCTGTGAGGGTCAGTTCTGCCAATTTTCCCAGGGCACAAAGCACCTCATCCTGATCTTGGCCTTGAATTCCTCTCAGGGTGTCCTGTATGTCAGCCACTGAGGTGGTTGATGACGTAATTCTTGTAGAACTGGATGGTGGGGCAACATTCTTTATGTTACGGTCCCCTCCCTTTCGATCTTAATTTTGACCAAGATTTAGGAGGCATTTCATGACCAGTTCATCCCATGGTGCTAGGAATGCCCATTCCCAGGTCAGGCGAGGATTTCCTTGATAGGCCACTCAACGTGCTGTTCCTGTTAACAGTAGCCCAAAGCCTCTGGGCCACCTGTCCTACTAGTCTGTTATGGTCCTGGAAGTGATTCCCTCTTGTGGCTTCTTCCCATACCTAGAGTTACACTATTACAATCACTGATCTTATAGAACTAGGCAATTGGTCAGTTGTCTTAGGTCACCTAGTCATCGTTATTTTTAGCAGAGGCTCAGTCCTCAGTCATACTTTTGGTAATGCAAGAAACAATAGTTTTGTAAAATAGGCAGAATACAAGTAATACAGCTAGTGACATGAATAAGGTCATAAGTAAGTATTTCAGCTAAGAACTTCCTTTAGGTACAGCCCCGTATCTCCCCAAGTTGTCTGACCAATCCGCTCTGCACCACTCATTACCTTTAAGGGAAATGATACATTGGCATCGTCCATGAAGTCCACCAAAGGTGTCTGCACACACAAGGTGAGAGGCAGCTCATCACGACCCCTTGCAGGATAAGGAAAGGAATGTTATATTCTAAGGCGCTACCCGGCTGTCGCCAGATAGAGAAACATTGATTTTTGTGGCTGAGCAGATATTTCTGTCACGGGGGAGGTCAGGTTAACACGTAACACGGCTGCACATGCCTACTAGTGGGGAGGGAGGCGGCCAAAAGGCAGAGAAAAACTCTGTGTTTCACATTTTTCTTGTCTTGCCTTAAAATACGAATTTTGATTTCATCCGTACCGTCATCCCCAGAACTTTGCTCCCACTCTCCCCAATCCAGGCAAACTCGGATCTGCTTTCTGTCACTGCAGATCACTTTGCGTTTTCTGGAAGTGTACATGCCAGTGTGTGTGTGGGGGGGGTGGGGTATCAAACGTTGGTTCGCAGCTTCACAATAAGTAACTAAGAAGACATAAAGATTAAAAATGCCTTCGATGACTTTATCACGGTCGAACTCCAAGGCCATGGGAAGGGATTTGCTGGGGGTGGGGCAGGGCAGATCGGGTCAGCAGGTAGAATACACCGTATTAAGAGAAAAGGGTACAGATAGAGACTCTATTAATAGAAAGGTATAAACATTTTCTGAGGCTGGATGAGGACCAGCCACACATGGAACTAAACGAAAGCAGCTCTGGCCGCTCCAGGAAAGCACACCCCCTGGAAGAAGTCACAGAGTGCTCGCTCCAGGGCACAACCCCATTCCTCCAGCCCCCGTGACCGTCGACAGCCCATCCTGTGCTGACTTTCCCAGGGCCTTTCCTTTCACATAGAGAAAAGCTGAAAAGGACTGCTTGTATTAAAAAAGTGACACATGTTTGTGTTCCGCCCTCTCACCAGCGCTGCGGACACCTTGTCCTCGTGGGCTCCGCTCGGCGGCAGTGGTTCTCATGTCGTTGGAGGATGGGTGAGGCAGGAGGGCAGACCTGTCCTGGCTCCACCCACAGCTGATGTCCTGCTGCCTGGGGGTCCACCTGCCCCATCCCCTGTCCTCACCCTCAACACAAATGACCCTGGGCCGGGAAAGGCAGGCAAGCCTTGTGTTACAGGCATGTGCCTGCTGTGGGCTGAATCGTGTCCTCAACGTTCACAAGTGGTGTCCTCACCCCCTCAGAATGGGACTGTGTTTGGAGATGAGGTCTTTCAAGAGGTGATGAAAGTCACTAGGCTGGCCGGGTGCCCTTATAGGGAGAGGAGATGAGGACACAGACACACACAGAGGGATGACCGTATGAGGACACAGGGAGAAGACAGCCATCTACACACCAAGGAGAGAGGCCTCAGGAGGAACCAGCCCAGCTGACACCTTGCTCTGGAGCTTCCAGCCTCCAGGACTGTGAGAAATAGATGTCTATTGTTTAAGCAGCCCTGTGCGTTGTATTTGCTATGGTAGCCAGGTTAAGACATCTTGCATTTATGGGGACTCGAGGGTTTAATGTCCTAGGAAGAGGGGACTGTACAAGCGTCCCTCTTCATGTGAGCCGCTCTGCACACAGGAGCCTCAGGGAGGCCAGTTTAAGGGGCAGATGCAAAGTGACTCCTTCCAAACCATGTACTCTCCTGCACCCTGCACAGGGGGCACATGTCCCTGTTTGGGAAACTCTGGTCTCCACCGACTTCTCTCTTGCACACGTGGAATTGTGCATCTGTGGTCGACACAAAGGTTGGGGTTCTTGGGCACATTGTGGAGGTGCCCTGAGCTGGTAGGCATCCTGCAGGAAGGGCTGCCCCATGCCTGCCCACCCTTCCTGGGAAGGACTGGCCCAGGATTTTTCTGAGTCAAGAATCTGACTCTGTTCTACTTCACACAAAAGTTATTTCTGTATGTCTTTAAGATGTGCTAAATTTTGCAGGAATAAATACTGATGTGATTCTAGCAAAGCTTGTTCTCATAGTTATGCAGAACTTTGCCAACAATTCTCTGACATTTTGGAAAATCAAATCTCTTAGGAAAGGGGCTCAGATTTTCTGAATTGCCAGCAAATGCACCAGGATTGCTATCACCACAATAATACAAATTACATACAAAGATGCCTATTTGTCCTCATTTAAAAATATTAATTATAAAGGTTGAATCAAGTTGAATGTTATCTGCCTTTTCTTAAATCTAAATTGAAGAAAAATTTAAGCAAACATCTGCTTACTTAGTGTAGTGGAAGCCAAGCACTCACCTATTGAATTAGGTATTATTTCATTAAAATGTATTTATCTTGAATTCTCCTCTCTATTGTAACTATAGCTGCATACACACAAATACATAATTATACTTAAATTATATGTATAGTGAGATTATGTTATCTTTGCATCTGATTTCAGAAGTGAGGGGAGTGTTACAAAGTACTTGATATAAAAGGGATGAGGGTCTGATGGGGCGACAGAACCCCCATGACATAGCATTTCATTCCCACTAAGGTGCTAGAATCGAAAAGACAGACAATAATAAGGGGAGAAACTGGAATCTTCAAACACCGCTGGTGGGAATGTGAAATGGTGCCACCACTTTGGAAGAAAGTCTGGCAGGTCCTCAAAATGCCAAATGTGGAGTCACCACATGACCCAGCAATTCCACTCCTACATATAAACCCAAGAGAAACACATGTCCACACAAACACTTGTACATGCATGTTCATAGCAGCACGATTCACAACAGCCAAAAGGTGAAAACCACCCAAATGACCATCAAGAGGTAAGCAGAGAACAGATGCACACACTGTGGTCCCTCCACACGATGGAACATTACTCAGCCAGGAAAAGGAGTGAAGCATCGATGCTCACTACAACGTGGCTGAACCTTGAAAACACGATGCTCAGTGAGAGAAGCCAGACACAGAAGTCACTGTCTTAGTCTTCTGGGGCAGCCATAGCAAAATACCAGTCTGGGGACGTCAACAACAGAAATGTATTTCCTACAGCTCTGGAGGCCGGAAGTCTGAGATCACGAGATCAGGATGGTCAGGTTCTGGTGAAACTCTGTTCTTGGGTGCAGACATTGTCTTCTCCCTGTGTCCTCACATGGAAGAAGGGCCGAGGGGGCTCTCTGGGTCTCTTTTATAAGAACACTAATTCCAATCATGGGGGCTCCACTCTCATGACCTCATCACCTCCTCAAGGCCCCATCTCCTAATACCATCACCTTGTGGGTTAGGATTTCAACATGTGAATTTTGAGAGGACACAAACATTCAGCCCAGAATAACCACAAATTGTACGACTCCATTTAGAGGAAACACCCAGAACAGGCACATCCACAGAGACAGGAAGTGGGTTAGTGGTGTCGGGCTGGGGGAGGGGAAGAGAAATGGGAAGTGACAGCTCATGCGGACGGAGTCTCCTTTGGGGGGCTGAGAACGTTTTGGAACCAGATAGAGGTAGTGCTTGCACGACATCTGAACATGATAAATGTCACTGAGTTGCCACTTTAATGGTAAATAGTGAGGTTTATGTTACATATATCTTTCTACAATTAAAAAAAAAAAATCACTGTTCATCACATCAACAACCTGACACCACAGGGAATTCCCATTTCTGCTGAAAGACTCCGTCTGCTTGCCCAGGTGATTCCTGGGTGACAGCGTCGGGGTTGTGGAGTATCAATGAAGGCGTGAACGACCCCACACTGGGACAGTCCAGAGGCAGACCCAGAGCTCAGCCCACGTGTAGGTGCATCCCCAACAACGCAGGACAGAGTCCACGGGGAGGGCTGGCCGCCTTCATCATCGAGCTGTGAGCAGCCTCCTGGGGCCGGTGGCCGTGCCCTGGTGGCCGTGCCCTGGTGGCCGTGCCCTGGCTGCCTTCCGGGCCGCAGCCCTGGATGCCGGGGCCTGGGGCCTGATTCCTCTCACCCTGAGGCTGGGATCCGCCAGGTGAAGTGGACGCCGCTGCGGTCAGTCCATGGTCACTGCTGGAACACGAGCACCTCCAGTTTACTTGAAAGCCCAGATGGTAGAAACATGACTTTTACATAACGCACAGGAGCCACGAAATGTTATTTTCTTAGGTGAGCTGATAACACCGCACCGTCCACATGGACGCCCGCTGCCCTGCTCACCTTCCCCATGGTGGTTGAGGTTGAGCCCTTCCCCCCCCCCCAGAACTGGCCACCAAGGCCTCCCGAGGGTCCTCCCAGAACCCTGAGGATGTGTCCCATCTGAGGCTCCTAACACCATACGCTCCCACTTAGGCCAGCCTGCAGAGGTCACGCAGAGGTCTGAGCAGTCGGGCCCCAAAGCAGCAGGACGTGACCCTGGACACAGACATGTCCACCCTGCACAGCAGGGTCTCTACGAGCAAGTGCGAGGTCACGTCTTAGGGCCACGACCCCATCCCATCGAGGTGCAAGGCCCGCCCCACTGCCAGGCCCACATCCCTTTCTCTGTGGCACCTGTGGGACTCAAGCCCACACCTTCCCCAGCCCTGCCTCCTCCCATGTAAGGCTTCAGCATAACTGACCCCATCCTGGGACCGTACAGCTCCTCCCGTCTTGTCCACTGATCCTACCCAGGACTGTACTGTGTGGTCAGTTACTTCTCTGTCCTCAAGGCCTTTCTACTTAATAGAGACTGTTTAATAATCATTAGGACCAGGTGGCCTCTATGCTTTGTTAGTCCCCAAACAATGAAGACCTTTGCTGACGTGTTCCTCATGCCCATGAGACCGGTTACTTTTCATGAACCTTGACTTAGGAACGCATGTCCTGTTTGCAAGCACCGCCCCCGCCCATGTTAACTATAAATTGTCTCAAGGACGCCTCGGCCTTGCGGAGTGCGGCTGCAAATACTTCCTATCATCCTCCATCCCAGTCCCACCCTGTAAGTTACCTGATAATAAACTAATCTACTGATTACAGGGAGCTGACTGCCTGTGTGTACAGACCCAGCCTTGCGGGGAGGGCACTGGGGGGAAGGCACCGGCCCGAGGGAGGATGGACATGGTCCAGGGCTGGACACTCACTGACTGTCCCCTTGCCCATCCCCCCTGTCCCAGGCCCAAGCCCCTGTCTGTGTCCACCCTGTCCCTCTCCAGTTCCCTGAGCTCTTCCACCATGAGGCCCGTGAAAACAGCCACTCTCTCCTGTCCGTGGAAAGAGACCTAGTGCCAAGTCCAGAAGCGGTTACCTTGCAAAGGCTGGCTCTTCTGGGATCTCATCACCAATAGCCTCGTGTAACCAATAACTATGGGCTTGGAGGGCTCACTTTCTGGCACGTGATGACGGCACTGTCACTTTAGGCACAGCAAGCCTAGAATAGAAATGTTTGAAAGAGAAGCGTTTGGGAGATTACAAAGCTGGTTGTCAAGGAAACTGAGCAGATTGATCAAGGTTGTCGAGGAAACTTCTCCTTCAAGCTGAAGGCTTGAGCTGGGGGAGCTGAACGCCGGGGATCTTTTAAAGGGGCTGTTCTGAAGCACCATCACCTGAGCAGTGGTCTCAGCGTGGTCTGTGGGTTGAGAAAAGTGTGATGAAATTAAGCCTTGTTTTCTGTTACCGTTGGGAAGGGATTTGTAAAGCACCTTGGCTTTTAGGGCAAAGATTTGTTACTGGAACAAAGTATCCCCCCCAAAATGGGCTGAGACTCAAGGTGTCTCTCTGAGAGTCCAGGACAGGTGGATGTCAGAGCCCAGGCTCTGTCCACCTTGTTTCTCCTCCCCTCTTCTGGTAGAGGGCTCCCACCAGCAGGGTGGGGTGACCACGTGGGCACCATGCCCTTTGTCCTAGGATGCTGGCTGGCCAAGACCCTCACCACCTCCAACGCTTCCCCTTGGTAACACAAGACACTGCCCCAGCTGCAAGGGGTGGGCAGGCTGGGTGGTGCAGGATAGCCATGAGCAGGAGAAAGGAAAACGGGTCCTGGTGGGCAGCTGGGCAGCTCCGCCACGGCGGGATCACCTGCATGTCAAGGTGGGGTCGCCCGGATGCCAGCACAGAGTCTCTGGGTCCTGTGAAATGTGATTACCTATCAGCATGAGCTCTTTGATGCTTTGTGCTTCTGGAAATCCTGTAGGAGGTGGTCCACAGCAGGTGAAGCTAACGCTCTCAGTGGAGGTGGTGAAGCCAAAGGTCTGCAGTTCAGACTGAAGGTGCCGATGGGGGTGTACATATAGAACAAAACCATCTCTTGTGGATGTAGTTCAGGCATAATTAACATGAATGCAGTCGTGTTAACACCTAACATCTCCTGTCTTGTGCCTCTCCTCGGGGATCCCCTCCTTAGTTCCTGAGGCACCTGTAACTGACGTACAGAGGGATGGAGAGTGGGCTCTGTCCAGTCTGAGACCCGAATCACCCTGTGGGTGAGACTGCTCCGGGCTGCTGTAACAAATACCACAGGGGGTAGTTCAAACAAGAGACCTAGCTACTAGTCCTGGATGCTGAGATCAAGGTGTTTCTCCGGAGGCTTCTCTCCTTAGCATGTAGACAGCCATCTTTTCCCCGTGTCCTCACGTGGTCTCCCCCTGTGCCTATCTGTGTCCTAATCCCTTCCTTTTTTTTTAACAGAAAAAATGTTAAACCTTTTATTTATCAACATGTTTTAAAGGTGAGTAGAACTGTATTTATTGTGAAAACAGTGATTGTAAAACCTGGTCTTGACATCCCAGAGTACTATGGAATCCTTAGAAATGAATTTTAATTTACTTGAATGAAAAAATATTTGCTGGAAAGGCGAAACAACAGGTGTTTAAAGTAACAAAAAGGCTGGGAATCACTGTTTTAGATTATGCATCCCATACACTACTATTAACTGGAATTGCACTTAATTCAAAAAAGATAAAATTGATAAGAATTTGCCTTGTATTTAATGTTCGATAGGAAACTATTAAGAAACTAGCTTCCTATTTATATTGAATGTATAAATGGAGGAAACTAAGTTATTTGGCCTTTGAAATGAAGTATTCTTATTTAAAAATGCAATCGTCCTTCCACCCCTGCCTGGTTATAATAAGTATTGTGTTTTATGGAGGAGAAATGATGGTTCAGTGTGAACAGACTTCAGCACTGACATGCACACAAACGGGGGCATGCGTGCATGTTAGGGTACACCAGGTAAGCTGCTGGGCACTGGAAGGGACAGGACAATGACCCCCCACACACAAAAAGGTGGCAGAGTTGGACAGGCATATAAGGAATTATTTCTCCCTTTAGTAACTAAAAAAGTATTTGTTAAACTAGTATATGACTAAATCACATAGAACTATTTTAAAGAAATAATTTGAAGGAGGGTTAAGCAAACTCTATTAGCTATTTTAGATCTATATAACTAAAACAACCTTTATACAATCCATACCAATACTTAAGTGTGCAATAGCATCTTTTAATGCAACACTGTAGAAACCACATGCAATTACACTAAAACTACACACTTTTTTCCTATGGGTTTTTTCCTCCTTAACAAACTTGAGAACACAAAGCATTCCTTACAGTTGCTGCCAAAAAGCCCATGGAAGGTGCAACCATCTTGCATTAACTGATGGACTTAAACTTGACCCACTGGTTTGCACCCCGGACTTCAAAAGGCGGATCGTTGCAGTAGGTGTGATAGCTGCGTTCTTCCAAGAGTGGTTCAGGATCAGCTATAGCAAACTGGGCGGCATCCTCAATTTCTTTCCTCACGTCAACATCAATGTCCTTTAGTTCTTCAACACTGGCAAGATTGCTGTTCACCATCCTACCCTTGAGAGGCATGATAGGGTCACTCTTACTTCTAACTTCCTGAATTTCTTCTCGTGTATGGTAACTGACTCCAGGATCACACATGCTGTGCCCATGGTAACGGTAAGTCTGCAGCTCCGTCAGTATGGGCCCCTTTCCAGATCCACAATAGGCAGCTGCAAACCTTGTGGCCTCCTGGACACACAGGATATCCATGCCGTCTACCCCCAGCCCAGGTATGAAGTTGCCTCTCCTGTAGTAATCAGTGCTGGCTGCTGCTCTCTCCACACACGTTCCCATCCCATAGCGGTTATTCCCACAGATGTAAATACAAGGCAACTTCCACAAAGCCGCCACACTGTAAGCTTTGAATATCTGACCCTGATTTAGCAGCTCTGTCACCATACAGGGTCAAACAGACCTCATCTTTTCCATTATACTTACAGGCTGGAGCAGTCCCAGCTCCCGGGGCACCTGAGCTCCCACGGTGCCATTGCCCCCGTAGAAGTTCTTGGCATACATACGCATCGAGCCTCCTTTTCCCTTAGCACAACCTCCTCTTCGTCCTTGTAAGCTCTTTGAGAATTTCTTGGACAGAAAGCCCACGAGTAAACGTAAAGCCATGAGCCCGGTACGCTGTGGGGTTTATGCTGGCCTCCAGGCCCACACACCAAGCTTCCTGGCCATCACACAAGTGACAGAAACCATGCATAATTTTCTGTTTCTACAGCCGATCTGCTTTTAACTCCATTTGGCAAACAGTCTGCATCATCCCGTAGTATTTGAGCCCGTCCTCCCTGGTAAGCCCCGTAGTGACAGGAGGGCCCTCTTCCAGCCGGTGAAGATCACATTTCTTAGTTTCAAATGTAGCATCATGTGCAAAATTACGGGAGGCCACCAGCACTCTGCTTGCTGGCTTCTGGGCGACGCCTGACAACACGCGGGAGATGGTGGCGGGCATCTTCCTCGTGGAGTGCGGGCAGTGGCGGCAGCCGTGACTCCCAGCGACCCAAGGAGCATGTCCCAGGTGCCTCCAAGTCTCCTTCCTAATCTCTTGTAGGACATCAGTTCTATCGGATTAGGATCCACCCTAATGACCTCATGTTTACCTTGATCGCCTCTTTAAAGACTCCATCTCCAAATACAGCCACCTCCTGGGGTCCTGGGGGTTAGGGATTGAGCATATGAATTTTGGGGGACACAGCTGAGCTCACACCATCCTGCATAGGAACTAACATGTGCCTCGGTCCCTCCGTCCCTCAAGTCCCACTGGGGTGATGTGATGGGCGAGGGAGGGGCCCTTCATGCAGTGGTTCTGTCCCAGTTGGGGGACCCTTCTCTGTCTCTTTGATCAGGCAGAGGGCAGTGGCAGCCACGTCCTGAGGTGAGCAGTTCTCGCGTCTTGTGCCGTGTCGCCTGGCCTGCGGAGGTGCTCGGGGTCAGGGAACCCAGGAGGCAGCAGCCTAGCGGGGATGCCGGGGACTCTCAGGGCCATGGTGGGCGCCTCTGCCGCCACACCCCCCAGCAAAGGTGGGGAAAACTTGGGGGGGGATTACAGGTGGGAGAGGGTCAAAGTCTCATCTGTGCTTCAGAAAGACCATGTCGGGGGTGGGATGTGAGGTGCACTTTGGGGCAGCAAACTTTGTCAGGGCCTGATGGAGGGGTGGGCCTGGGCCAGGGCTGTGTGTGTAGAGGGGATTAGGGTGGGAACTGGCCACAGACTCGGAGGAGGAGCTGACCATCACTGGGGCACAAGGAACGTGTGAGACTGGAGGCCCTGGTGTTACCAAACCGAACTTGGGTCCACTTGCCCAGGTGCAGTAAAGCCAATCTACTGACACTGGGTTGTGGTGAAGGAAAGTTCAGCATTAATTCAACACAATCCCTATCAAATTACCAATGGCATTTTTCACAGAACTAGAACAAGAAATCTTACGATTTGTATGGAAATGCAAAAGACCCCGAATAGCCAAAGCAATCTTGAGAAGGGAAGATGAAGTTGGTGGAATTAGGCTTCCTGACTTCAAACTATAAGGCCACAGTAATCAAGACAGTATGGTACTGGCACAAAAATAGAAAGGAAGATCATTGGAACAGAATAGAGAACTCAGAGATAAACCCAAGCACATATGGGCAGCTTATGTTTGACAAAGGAGGCAAGAATATACAATGGAAAAAGACAGCCTCTTCAATAAGTGGTGCTGGGAACATTGGACAGCTACATGTAAAAGAATGAAATTAGAACACTTCCTAACACCATACACAAAAATAAACTCAAAATGGATTAAAGACCTAAATGTAAGGCCAGGCACTATAAAACTCTTAGAGGAAAACATGGGCAGAACACTCTATGACATCCATCAAAGCAAGATCCTTTTTGACCCACCTCCTAGAATAATGGAAATAAAATCAAGAATAAACAAATAGGACCTAATGAAACTTAAAATCTTTTGCACAGCGAAAGAATCCATAAACAAGACAAGAAGACAACCCTCAGAATGGGAGAAGGTACTTGCCAACGAAGCAACGGACAAAGGATTAATCTCCAAAATATACAAGCAGCTCATACAGCTTAATAACAAAAAAACAAACAATCCAATCCACAGATGGGCAGAAGACCTAAATAGACATTTCTCCAAAGAAGACATACAGAAGGCCAACAAACACATGAAAAGATGCTCAACATCACTAATTATTAGAGAAATGCAGGTCAAAGCCACAATGAGGTATCACCTCACACCTGTCAGAATGGCCATCATCAAAAAACCTAGAGACAATAAATGTTGGAGAGGGTGTGAAAAAAAGGGAACTCTCCTGCACTGTTGGTGGGATTGTAAGCTGGTACAGCCACTATGGAAAACAGTTTGGAGGTTCCTTAAAAAACTAAAAATAGAACTACCATATGACCCAGTAATCCCACTCCTGGGCATATACCCAGAGAAAACCATGATCCAAAAAGAAACAAGTAGCATAATGTTCATTGCAGCACTATTTACAATAGCCAGGACATGGAAACAACCTAGATGCCCATCAACAGATGAATGGATAAAGAAGATGTGGCACATATACACAATGGAATATTACTCAGCCATAAAAAGGAATGAAATTGAACTGTATGTCATGAGGTGGATAGACCTAGAGTCTGTCATACAGAGTGAAGTAAGCCAGAAAGAGAAAGACAAATACTGTATGCTAACACATATATATGGAATCTGAAGAAATGGTACTGATGAAACCAGTGACAGGCAAGAGTGGAGATACAGAAGTAGAGAATGGACTTGAGGACACAGGGCTGGGGTGAGGGACAAAGGAGAAGTTGGGACGAGGTGAGAGAGTAGCATAGACATATTTACACTACCAGCTGTAAAATAGATAGCTAGTGGGAAGTTGCTGTATAACAAAAGGAGATCAACTTCATGGGAGATGCCTTGGAGGGCCAGGAAGGGGAGGGTGGCGGGGAGTCATGGGAGGGAGGGGATATGGGGATATGTGTGTAGACGCAGCTGATTCACTTTGGTGTACCTCAGAGACAGGTACAAGAGTGTAAAGCAAATATATTCCAATAAAGAGTTAAAAAAAAATTGCCAATACAAGGAGGACAGGTGGCTTGTGCTCTAAAATCCCTGAAGGGTTTCAGCAAAGCAATTTTAAAGGCCAGGTGGGGGAGGGGGCGTCCCAGGGTATGTGATCAGCTGGTGCACAATTCTCTAGTTGATGGTGAGGTACCAGGTGGTTAACATTATAAATTCTTAGGCAGTGGTAGGTCTGGGGGCTCTGTGCTCAGGATCATCAAGTAGTTAATTTCTTGCATTTGGCGGTGGTTTTAGCATCTGTAAAACAACTCAGGAACTGTTCATCAGATACTGTTCTACAGGAACTTCAGAGGGGAGCTACAGCGGAGGATATGGGGGAGGGCTCTGTCCCAGGAAGACCCCACAGGGTCCTGCTAGGTTACACCAGGTGTCTGGGCTCAGCCACCAAGGGGACATGGGGCTGCTTCCTGGAGTGTGGGGAACAGCTGGATCAGAGTCCTCTGAGGGGCCTGTTCGCATCCAAGGTGCGATGGGGATGCAGTGGCTGGACAGATGCGTCTGACTTGGGAGAGGGGTCCAGGCTGTAAATATCTTTGGAAGCATCGCAGGAAGGAAGAGGAAAGGCCGGGTGGAGGAAGGTGGGCCACAGCAGACTCCATGCAGGTGACTGCGGTCCTGATGGAAGCAACTCAGAGCCAGAAAGAAGTGGCCATCCGGGGCCCAGCGTCATTCTCTTGTTCCTTTGCGTCTCTGTAACTTCCACTCCCACAGTGAGGAGCCTGCCTCCCACCATCTGCCACTTATCAACTCATTCCTCCTTTTCAGATTACATGTACAGTGGTTTCAAAATTATTAGCTACTACACCCTGGAAAGAACGTCATAAGATAAAGCCCACTGTTTATGTATGGTCCGTTTTGCCTTTAGTCTATAGGTTCTGTTCATTTCCAAAGTCAGTTTGGGTCAGCACCTTTTACCCCATCCCCTACAGTGAATTTTTTCCATACCTTTCTAATGTAGTTCGATTCTGTCGCATTGTGTATTCCATCCTGTGACACTCCTACATTCTAAATAACGAAATTACGATAGATTATGATGGACCCCTTGGGCTATACTAATCTGTGGGCTTAGACAAATGCATAGTGACTGGTGTCCATCTTAAAGTATCATGTGGAATACTTCAACCCCCCCCCATGATCTATTTATCATTTAAGTAGCCTTGCCTTTCCTAGAATGTCATAAATGGGGACATACTGTGGGTAGTTAAATTGTACATAACAATATGTACTGAACATTTAACAATGTTAACAATTATATATATTATATAACAATATATACTTAACAATATATGCTGAAGATTTATTTGTGTCTTTCAAGGGTGGATGGTTCATTCCTTTCTACTATTGAGTAATATTCCATTGCTTATGTCTGGGAGGAAAAACAATTTTCCCTCTACCTTTCCAGGTTCTTGGTTAAGACTTCTCACCCCCCTCCCCCATAATAAAAGACAGATTACCAGGAGAAAAACAGAAGTTTAATAACGTGTATACCTCCTGTATACAGGGGAGATACCAAGGAGAACTGAATCACTCCCTGACATGACCAAAGCCATCACCTTAAATAGCATCTTCAGCTAAAAGCAGAAGAAAGATGTTGGGGAAGGGGGGAAGCCAGTTATAGCAGGTTATCATGCAAAGCACTGTTAACAAGGGTATGATTGCTTGCAGATTTAAGTCAGGACTTCCCCACTAAGTGTTACTTGAGATTTAATTATCCTTCTATTTCTGGTGCCAAGAGGGACAGACCCTTACAAATGGAGACTTCTCTATTGTAAATGCCCTTCACAAAAGGGCAATCTCAGGTTTCTGAGGTTGTGTTGTGTTTTGTTTTGTTTTGTTTTTGTCTTTTTTCTTTTTTAGCAGAGTGAAATAATTGTTATGCCAGAGAGGCATATTTTGGGGTGTCATTTTCTACTCCCATGTCAATTTGCTTATGCGTTCATCTATCGAAGGACATTCTGACGTCTTCAAGTTTTCAGCCATTATGAGTAGAGCTCCCATGCATAATGGCATCTTGGTTTGCATTTGGATATAGATTTTCAGAGCAGTTGCCTAAATACTGGAAGCGCGATTGTTGGATCCCAAGGTGAGACTTGTTTAGTTTTGGAAAAACCTGTCAAACGGTCCTACAAAGTGGCTGTGCGTGCATCCCACCAGCAAGGAGGGAGAGTTCCTGTTGTTCCTCACTGTTGACTTAAAAAAAATATATGTACAGCGTGAGAGCTGCGAGTTAAGTTTTATTTGGGGCAAAATGAGGACGGCAGCCCAGGAGACAGCATTTCAGATCGCTCTGAGAAACTGCTCTGAGGAGGTGAGGGGAGGAGCCAGGATATATAGGAGTTTTGCAACAAAGGACAGGTAGTCAGGAATGTCAAAAACGTATCGTTAAAGAAAACCAGATATCTCAAGGAATTTAGTGCTTTTCTATGTATGGGGAGATGCAAGCTTTGGGCTCACTGAAATCATTCCTTTGATATGCGCCTTAGCTATCTGGGGCCTGTATTTTCACATCCTGAGTTTCTTCAGGGTTCACCATAGGGAGCGGCTTGGAGACTGATGGCTGCTAGATGGCAGGCATTCTTTTCAGCCCTGAGTTTTCTCAGCTCATGTTGGAGGGCTGCAGTCGTTGATGACCGTGACATCCTTTGTTTATTGATATGGCTGGAAATATTCCATTTATAAATATTCCACTTATCAGTCCCTCCTCTTGGTTAGAAATTCAACCAATGTTTGGGAGACATTTCATGACCAAATTTTGTCCCACAGTGCTGGGAGGCTTATCCCAGATCAGGCAAAATTTCTTGTTGATATGCCACTCCAGGTGTTAATTTTTGGATTAGGCCCTGTTTAGTCATTAGCTTAAAGATTCTCTGGATCCTCTGTCTTACTAATCTATTATGATACAGGAAATGTTTTCCCTTGTATCTTCCCAGATCTAGAGTTGCACTATTACAATCGTTGATCACATACAGAACTGTATATTTGATCAACTGTTTTGAGTCACCTAGTTGTCATTATTCTTTGTTGGAGGCTGAGGCACGCATGTAGTAATACAAAAACAATAATCTTGTAAAACAGGCAAAATACAAATAATATAGCTAATGACATTAATAGAGTTATACGTAAATATTTAAGCCAAGAGCTTTTTACACCAAACCAGCTTTCTCATAAAGTTTTTTTATTAGTTATCTATTTTTTACATATTAGCACATATACATCAACCCCAGTCTCCTTGTAACTGACATATATTTATTTATTTATTGGCTGCACTGGTCTTCATTGCTGCACACAGGCTTTCTCTAGTTGCAGCAAGCAGGGGCAGCTCTTTGTTGTGATGCATGGGCTTCTCATTGCGGTGGCTTCTCTTGTTTTGGAGCATGGGCAGTAGGCTCATGAACTTCAGTAGTTGTGGCACACAGGCTCAGTAGTTGTGGCACACGGGCTTAGTTACTCTGCGGCGTATGGGATCTTCCTGGAGCAGGGCTCGAACCCTTGTCTCCTGCATTGGCAGGCAGATTCTTAACCACTGCACCACCAGGGAAGTCCCCAAACCAGTTTTTTTAAAAGCTTGTCAAGACTTGGGAGGGGGTCTTAAGGCAGAAATCTAATTTTTCATATGGTTAATTAAACATGTTATAGTAGAGGATTCATCAGGTATGAAAACACAGCATTCAGCTTGAATCAAGGCACAGAAACCTCCCTGAGATGTAAGGATGTCAAGGGCCACATGGTTTTGTAGCACTGTTGTTTTTTGTTTGTTTTTTGTTTTTCGTTTTTGTCATAGAGACCTAAGAATTCAGTAGACTAATGTATTTCCCAAAGTCATAAAGTTACAAATCATATTCATCAGTTCATTCAGTCCCATGTAATTGATTCCTCTTGATTTGGATGAAGTAATCAGGTTTTTGTCATTTGTTACATAGTTCAGTGGTATTATCTAATGGTCATCAGAAACTTATATTTGTTTAAAAAGTTCTTTTTATGAGTCTTCTTGAACGTCTTCATTTTGTAAGAGCATCTGGACAAAACTTAGAATAACACTGTTAAAGATTTGAGTACAATGTAATTAGTAGGAAATTGGATATTTCTGTGACATAACATTTTAGAATAACTAGAATTATGCCATTATATCAAGGCATTTCATAATACGTATCTATACATTATAACCTAATGTTCCTCTCCAATCACTTGACAATGTTTCTGAAGTCATTAAACATACTTATAATAAACTTAGTTTAACATTCATCTCTGAGATGTCTCAGGATGCTCCTTTGAAGCATCCCAGAGTCAACTGGAGGCTGAAAGAGGTTTAGTTAGATTTTGAGAAGTTTGTTAAAAATATCAATAAAGGTTTTAAAACACAACAGGATCACAGGTCACTGTGAAACAATACTTACTCATTTAACCAAAGTCACAAAACGATTAAACGAAAACAAGTATGGATCCCTTAAGGACACAGAAACTCACACAATCTGCTTCATATATCTGCATGGTGCCTATTTCTCAGGTGGAATCATCTGGAAACAAAAAGTCCAGGGTAAATGCAACCACTCAACAATGCCATCAGGAAATAAAGTCCTATGTGTTTTCTGATATCACAATTATAACTTTCAGGATAGAGTCAGGAACACAGGGTCACTTGATATATCATAAGATGTTCACTACACACATCAGACCCAACACAAATATGTTAAGAACTGGAGAAAAGAGAAGGTCAGAGAAGGTCATCAGTCCAAGACAGTATAAAACCAATGGTGTGAGTGGACATGTCGGAGCTTGCAGGAAGATAGACTGGAACGTAATGATAGTTAGAAACAAATAAAATTATCTAACATTCCAATAGTTACATATTTTAAAATACACTTCAGAGGGACTTCCCTGGACAGAAACCGTTTTAAACAACATTGTCAGCAGACAAGGCCACTGGGTGTGATGGAGTAAGGCACAAGCAAGAGCCCTCTGCGATCGTGTCCTCACACAGGATCAGAAGAGATTTATGCAAACACAAAAATGATGAAATACAAAACTCACTTGTTTCCTTAGAAGTTAATTTCAGTTTCAGTCCCTTCTATTGCCATCCAAATCAACCAACCGCTTCTCAGACATGCTTTCTTTCTTTTCCCTCAATAAAATTCATTTCCTCATTACCTTCTTTATTTTTCTTTTTTTAATGAATTCATTTGTTTATTGGCTGCGTTGGGTCTTCATTGCTGTGTGCAGGCTTTCACTAGTTGTGGTGAGTAGGCTTCTCATTGTGGTGGCTTCTCTTGTGGTGGAGCATGGGCTCTAGGCGTGTGGGCTTCAGTAGTTGTGGCACGTTGGTTCAGTAGTTGTGGCTCAAGGGCTCTAGAGAGCAGACCCAGTGGTGGGGATGCACGGGCTTAGTTGCTCCACGGCATATGGGATCTGCAGGCGGATTCTTAACCACTGTGCCACCAGGGAAGTCCCTCTTCATACCTTCTTTACTGAAAACACACATTTTATTTTCTTACCGTACACTGAAATGTTTCCATTTTATTTCTACTGGCTTTAATTACATGTTTAAATTAGAATCCTCAACTCTTAAGAACCTTAATTTCTAGTGAAAGTTAAGAAGTAAGCAATTATGAACTTTTTTTTTACATTAGTATTCTGTAGACTGGTGACCATAAATATCAATGTTAAATTCTAAAAACATTTTTTTACTTATAGAAAACATCTCAGGGTGGCACCAAACATTTTCATTAATAGTCCTAAATACCTTTAGTTTCTCTATTTGGTATCTTTTTTTTTTCTTGGAAATTATCTATTCAATAAATTTCCATTACTGAAACTAGCATAACTCTAGAACTTTGGGTTACCAAATATCTGTAAAGATCATTTTCAGTAGACATTTCTAAAATATAATGATTTTTAAAGAGTTTACCAAAAGTTCTTATCTCATTTACATTTAAAGCCTCATCATATCAAGTTGTTTTCCTTGCAACAGATATAAGGTCTTATTTGATTTCTATTAAACCTAGGTACAATAAAGTATTGTACTTAATATTGATGACTCTGAAGACAAGTCTATATTAATTAGATCAACAAACTTTAATACCAGGTTTCAACTTAATATTGAATATTTCCCAATTCACAGGAACCTGAACATCATTTTGGCTAGTTCCTTTTATATTTAAATTGTAAGCACTTATTTTTAAATTGAATAGAGCTCTTTATAAATTCAATTTTGATAATACTTTTCAGAGGTAGAGATATCTCATATATATAAAGTATACACAGACATATAATATAAACAGGCAAAACTAGAGATCTCATGGCTTACTTGGAAACAATTATGAATCAGGTATTACAATATAAAGTTACTAGTTTACAAACTGTTAGAATACATTAAAGTTGTTTGCTCAGATGACTAAGGCTTTACTATTTGTAAGGTTTGGCTGAGGAAGCATTTTCAGCCCGGTTTGAATTTTGAAACTGCCACTTTTTTTTTTTCTTGGTTTCAGGCCTAATTGAGCCAATTAGGCTCTGTCTCAGGTCCTTGTGGCCTGTATTTACATTCTGGTTCATAGAGATTTGCAGGAGAAAGTTGTTTTTAGTTTCCCAAAGAACAGGTCTGTCACCTAAATAATACTAAAGATTTCTAACTAAACTGAAATTTATTTTACAAGTTCTGTATTTCAGAACGTTAGAGTTTAATTTATTATGCATTCAAAGGTTTGTATAAGGCATTGGGCAAAGACCTTCATTTTGAGTTCACAAGTTAAGCCCAGAGCAAAATCACTATTTTTATTTTTTATTGACCCTTGAATGTTAGTTCGCTGTTTTTACTTATTGGATGGCTCAAGTAACACTGTGTTTTCCTTTAGTGTGTTTAATATTTTCTGAGGGGCAATCTATATGCCTGTCTTGTAATACCACACAGGGAAAGTATTTCCCAGTGAAACATGTCCATCCCACAATATAGTTAAACAAAAGAGATGTAACCACCTTATATACAACCCATTTAAATACACCCATTTTATACACGTTCATCTCAATTCTGTCAACATTTATACCTTTAAGTTTAGCTATTATTAGGATCCAATCACCAAGCTTTTATCTTACAGGGGGGATTCTAAAAGTTTTTCTTCTTTTTGTTCTCTGACCATTTTATCTATTTTTATATAAAAGGCTCTGGGATCCCCAGAGTGGGGCTGAGCTGAGAAACTCAGGCCCTTTGACCTAATTGCTGCCCCAAATAATTGCTGGTCAGGTATCTCAGTGTAAATGTTTTCTAGCCCCTTAAATGTCTATTTTAAAACGGGGGTAAATAGAACAGGCTTGTTTGGCTTTTAAGTTGGGAACTGATAGGGGCTCCCTTTTGGCCCATTTAACCTTAGGTAGTGTAGTAATATCAAAACCTTGTGTTTTAATCACATAAATGTCCATTTCATTTATTCCATTTTAAACAACCATCTAAAGATTTCTTTATTCATTTGAGACAATTCCTTTAAAATGTCTGCCTTGTTGGAAATAGTATCTAGACTTCCCTTACAGGATTTTCCTATTAAGATTAATTATGCTAATGCTTTATTAGCATCTGTAAGACCCTTTGAGGGGAACCAAAGACCACAAATGTAGCTTCGCAATCTAGTTTTTCTTGTTTTAAACTAAAGTTCTTAGGTTAACCATTAGATATATCTATCCATTTTTTTTCCATCTTTAGTTTGATTTTTTTATAGGTACCAATAAAACAGCTGTTTATGAGAGTGCTCTAGATCCACCAGTTTGTTAGTTTCTCCATGTTAAAAGGATCCATCATTTGGCCGTTAATAAAATACACACACATTCACACAGAACATCCTAGGGAGATCAGGTAGAATATTTACCTCTCAAAGACACAGGAAGGGATTCCTTCTAGAAGTCCTTTGTTTCAAGTCAGAATCCTGAAAAGATATTTTTATCTAGTCAGCTTTTTAACCTTAACAAAACTGCGTACACAATAAAAAGAGCCTCCTCATTTTTTGGGTGAGATTTCTTTAATTTCCAATTAAGGAAATACTAAGTGATATAGAGGCTCGCAGTTCTGGATGGTTAACTCAAATTCCTTAGCAAATCTCAATCGATCAGGAAATTCCTTAGCCGAGGCTGTAAGTTCTGCTTGGCTCCAGGGTGTATGAGTAAGCACTGTTGCCTACAGTTGGCACCCGCCATTGGCATTTTGCCTGTGCTTCTGCAGCTGCTGTCAACGCCCCCCTGAAAGGTGCTCAGGGTGGAGAGCTGCAATCAGGCACTCTGTGCTCTGGGAAAAACTGGCAGAACAGGTCTTTAGATAGTTAGACATTTTCAGGAGCCAACTTTATGGGCCCAATTCTTGTATCTCTTCATATCTAGAAAAGCACTAAACTCCTTCGTGGTGACGATTGCTCGCTGTGACTAGCAGTAACCTTCTGTAAACAATATGTGCTGGATTACATACTTTTCCCTTTCACCAAAACCACATATATACTGAGCTTCCCCCCTGCCTCCTTGGAACAGTTTCTCAAA
Source organism: Hippopotamus amphibius kiboko (assembly GCF_030028045.1). NCBI lineage: Eukaryota > Metazoa > Chordata > Mammalia > Artiodactyla > Hippopotamidae > Hippopotamus > Hippopotamus amphibius. Next base: position 60,015,959 of record NC_080199.1, on the reverse strand, counting down.
GTTATCTGGGATGCTGTCTCCCGGGCTGCAGTCCACATTTTGCCCCAAATAAAACTTAACTCGCAACTCTCACGTTGTGCATTTTTTTAAGTCGACAGTGTTAAAACTCAAAGCTCATGATCTACAAACCAAATCCAAGGTCATGTAGATTTTCTATGTTTGTAATTTTGATAGTTTTGCACTTTAAATGTCTGTTAATAAATTTGAGTGAATTTCGTGTACGTTTTAAAGTTTGTGTCTACAGTCATTTCATTTCATACATTTTCCAGTTAATTGTTCCTTAACTATTTTGGAGAAGTCATGGGATATTTGCCTCTATTCCAGTTTGAATTTCCACAGTTCAGTGGATCTAGCAGACCTGCCCTCAGAGGGCGGGGCCTCCGCTGAACTGTGAGGGCGGCTTGGTGTGCACGTTCCCATTGGCTGGCCGGGAACCTGAGCCCGCCTCCCTGACCCACCGTGGGAATGTGCGTGTTCCCCTGGACTTGGCTCTGCACGCAGCTGGCAGGAGCCCCGTCCCCTCGGGACCTGCTGGGGCTTTGGCTTCTGGGACGTGCACCACTGAGTCCATGCTGACGGCCTGGGCTTCGGGACAACCTGAGGCCAAGTCCACAGGCCGCGCCGGGGCTTCAGCTTTGGGATGTTGTGGGGTCCAGTTCTCTCTGACAGGAGCCCGGTCTCCTCAGAACCTGCGGGAGGTGGTGCCCCTGGAGGAAAAGGTGAGGAAAAGCGGGGAGAAGGTTCCTGTGTGTGGCCGACCGCTGAGGGTGTCTGTTTTCAGAGGACCCAGGAGAGGAAGGGCTTGGTGTGGAAAACTGGATGTTTAGCCATCTTTTGGTGTGTGTGGTGTAGACAGAGGGCAGTGATGTTCTTTGGTGTGTGGTGTCCATTTTTCCCCGCACCGTTTATTGAGGATGCTGTCCTTTCCCTGGTGTATGTTCTTGGCTCCTTTCTTGTGAATTAACTGCCACAAAACTGTAGGTTTATTTCTGGGCTCTCTGTTCTGTTCCTCTGGTCTGTGTGCCTGTTTTTGTGCCAATTCCACACTTTTTTGGGACTGTAGCTTCCTAATGTAGTGTGAAGTCAGGGAGCGAGATGCCTGCAGCCTGTTCTCCTTTCGCGGGTCACTTTGGCTATTCTGGGTCCTTTGTGGTCCCACACACATCTTGTTTGTTCTGTTTCTATGAAAAATGTCATTGGAATTTTGGTAGCGATTGCAGTGAATGTGTACATTAATTTGAGTAGAACGCTTATTTTTTAAATTGTTTTGGCCACACCATGTGGCATGCAGGATGCGGGATTTTAGTTCCCCAACCAGGGGTTGAATCCACGGCCCCTGCAACGGAAGCGCAGAGCCCCAACCACCGGACCCCCAGGGACGTCCCACCTTAGAATGCATATTTTAACAATGTTCTTTTCATCCATGAGCATGGGGTACCTTTCCATTTATTTTTGTTCAGTTTCTTTTATCAGTGTCTTACAGTTTTCAGTGTGCAGGTCCTTCATGTCCTTGGTTAAATGTACTCCTAGTGATCTTTTTGGATGCAATTGTAAATGGGATTTTTTTTTTAAGTCTCTCTTTCTGATGGTTATTATTGTATAGAATCACAAATGATTTTGGGATATTGTTTTTTTTTTTTTTGTACCCTGCAGCTTTACTGAATTCTTTTTTTAGTTCTAATGGTTTTCTGGTGGTTGGATGTGGAAAACTAGAATTCAGAAATCCCACTGTTTCAACTACATCCAGGTCATCCACAGCACCCAAGACATAGTGGCTCCTAATGTAATCCTCCTATGGTGCCTCTTATAATAGGTGGTCTCCTACAAGGGCGATTAGCATCACCACTGTGGGTGAACTGGATCTGGGTAGGGCTTGGCCTCTATAACAAAGTTTGATGTCTGTTTTTCTGACGTGGTGTAACATGGTTGTTTTGATAAATAGTCTATTTTCTAGTAAGTTTCAAGTGGATACAAAACTTTAAATAGCAGTAGAAAGTTTTCCACACTCACAAAATACTTCAGTGTGTTTTACCATGAGAGTGGGAGGGCCACTCTTCCAGGGAACCAGTACATAACCCCAAATGAGGAATAATTACGGTTTCCACATTACAATCCTATCCCCGGATCGACTTCAACTTTCACCAGCTGCCCCAACTTTGTGGAAATGTCTTTTTCCATTCTAATCCAGTTTTCTTTTCCTGGAACCATTACTGGGATTTTCATTTTAAAACCTGGTTGGATTTAAAGCGTACCAGATGAGCGTGATGCATGATCTGGGTGGCTTTTTCCATACAGCTTCTTTCACTTAGTGTGTCTTCGGTGTGTCTTCGGTGTTTATGCACATTGTAATGTCACTGTTTCATTTTTTTCATTGTGTTTAAAAACATAACATTTATCATTTAAACCATTTTAAGTATACAGTTCTATGGCGTAACTACATTCACATTGTTGTAAAAATGTCCTCACCAACCACCTCCAGCACTTTTTCATATTCCCCGTATGAAACTGTAACCATTAAACACTAACTCCCCATGACCCCTGGCAATCTTATTCTACTTTGTCTTTGATTTTGACTTATCTGGATACCTCATCCTAGTGGAACTGTAGAATGTTTGTCCTGTTGTATCTGGCTTGTTTCACTTAACATAATGACTTCAGGGTTCCTCCACATTGTAGCATGTGTGAAAATTACCTTAGTTTAAAAGTTGAATCATATTCCATAATGTATATACTACATTGTGCTTAGCCATTCATTGTTGAAGGACACTTGTGTTGCTTCCACCTTTTGGCTCTTGTGAATAATGTTGCTATGAGTATGGGGTACAAATATCTGTTTCAATCCTTGACCTCTAATATTTTGGGTTTATACCCTGGAGCGGAATCGAGGGATCATATGGTATTTCATGTTTCAGTTTTTGAGGAGCCGCCTTACCATTTTCCACAGTGGCTGCACAGTTTTACTTTATTCCTTCATAAGACAGAATAATGCAGCTTATGGATCTACCTTATTTTGTTATCCATTTACCTGTTAATGGACATTTAAATCTTTTTTACCTTGGGCTGTTGTGAACAGTGCTGCTATGAATATCGGTGTACAAGTTTTTGTTTGAACACCTGTTTTCCACTGTTTGGGTATATATCTAGGAGTGGAGTTGTTGAACCACGTGATAATTGTATTTTATATTTTTGAGTAAACGCTAAAGTTTTGTACACGTAGACTGCACCCTTGTACATCTCCACAAGTAATTTTTAAGGGTTCCAATTTCTCTACATTGTTGCCAATATTTGTAATGTTTATTTATTTTTAACATAAGCATTCTAGTGTGTGTAAAGGTGTATCACATTGTGGCTCTAATTTGCATTTCCATCATGACTACTGATGTTTGACATCTTTTCATGTCCTTGGTGACCATTTGTATGTCTTGCCTGGAGAACAGTCCCTGCAAGTCATTTGTCCATTTCAAGAATTGTGTTGTTTGTCTTTTTTGTTGATGAGTTGTAAAAGTTCTGGATGTATTCTAGATAAAGGGTCTTATCAGGTATATAATGTGCCAATATTTTCTGCCATTCTGTGGGCTGTCTTTTTGCTTTCTGGATAGCCTCTTTTGATACACGAAGGTTTGTAATTTTGAAGAAATCTAATTTATCTATTGTATTATTTCATTCCTTATGCTTTACTGTCAAATCTCAGAAGCCATTGCTGAATGCAAGGTCATGAAGACTTAATTCCCTGGATTATTTGAGAGTTCATACAGTCATTCCTCGGTACCCGCTAACTCAGGCTTTAGGTCTGGGGTTTGAGTCAATGTGAAGGTTTAAGGGTCACGGTTTAGGGTTACAGGTCATTGTAGGAGAGTCATGGTGGGAGATTGTGGTTAAAGGGTCAGGGATTAGAGTTTGGGGGTCAGGGGTGAGGGTCTAGGGGTCTGAGGCTTAGGGTGTTAAAGTTAGAGGTTGGGGTTCTCAGGGTTAAGGTTGGAGTTAGGCTTAAGCACAACTGGCCCTCATTGCCCTCCCCTCTCCTCTCTGAGGCCTCCAGGATGAATAGGATTTGCCCAGGGTCACCCAGGAGTCAGGGATAACTTGATAACTGTTTTTCTGGGCTCCCCTCCCCCAGTCTTGGGCTCTGAGAGAAGAATGAAATGTCTGTTCTTGTCTCGAACTGTTTCTTACCCAACTCAACCTCAGTCAAGGATCGGGAGGGTGTTAGAAGTCATGCATGGTTTCCTTCTGCACTCGCACCTGGGAAGGGTGATGCAGGGCCTACTCTGCCTGGGCATGCCCCGGTTCTAGCACAGCCCAGGCAGGAGGGCGCGCAGTGGACCTGTGTGGATTTACAGAGGACTGGGTGCAGTGACCTGCCAGCCCACAGATGCTGTCTTCCCGAGGCCTGGTGGGGTCCTTTTGTCCCATCTGAGTGGGCATCAATAGACAATCAAGTCTCAGCAGGACAGCCCTTGACCTCTGACTATCCAGGCAGGCATCTGTGGTCCTCTAGCTCAGTCCAGCCTGGGCATTGTCAGGACCTCATGTAGAGTTAGTGAGCTGACCACGCTGCTGGGCAACTGAACAGCTACCTGGGCAGTGTAGACATTCCTCTGAGATGTTTCAACTACCAACATCCATATACTTGAGAAAAAGGCCTCCCCCCACAACCTTGTAGCCTGCCAAGAGAGGTAATAACGCTCTAAACATTTGAGTGTGTCCCTGACACAACAACCCTACAGCAGACCATGGCCTGCAATCCTTTGGCCTTTCAGTTGTTGGAAACTTTTGACATTCATATTCATTAAGAATCAAAGATAGGGGAGGTTCACACTGAGGCTGCATGGTGTTGGAGAACCATATGCTTCCATGTGGCCTCTGGAAACCTGCCAATTATGGGTTCCATGGCCTGGAATAATTTTTGAGGCTCCCATTGCTTCATTGCACAAGAGTTTCCTTACCACCCGAGCATCTGGTTTCTTCCCTGAGTAAAGGAGACAGAAGAAACTGGAAAATGAGCAGCACTGTTCTTCAGGGATGGGTAATGACTATGGCCAGGGAGCTGGCATGACTCAAGGGCTCCCACCTCTCAGGGGCAGGAATGAGGTCTGTGTGTCTTCTGAGGGCACCTGGGTTATTCTGGGTCAACCTCTGGGATGTGAGGACTCAGTGCCCAAGGCTGGAGACTTGAGTTTACCACCAGTGGCGATCCTGCCTTTTCAGCAGTGAAAGAACTTCTTGCGGTCTTGGGAGGACAGTAAGAGCACTGGATGAATAGCTGCAGCCCCTGGCCTTAAGTGAACCCCTTTCTTCCTTTTGTGTGAGACTCTATGCTGTGCAGTGAGCTGTCATTGACGTAGAATCTGCTGCTTTCTCCCAGCTGGTATCTGTTCTCATGCCCAAGTCTAGTGCCTCAGTTTTCCTTTGGGAATTACATCTCACCTGCTTCCAGTCCAAACAGTTCCAGAAGGATGACTCCATGTTCCACCCAGGTCGAAGATGGGTTTACAACCCACATCTAGCCAGTCCCATTTTCCATCTTTCGGTTTCTGTGATGGGTCAAGGATGAGAATGTAACCCAAGCCAGGCCAAAGGCATTTAAGACCATGACTTTTCTCAGAACCCAAGAAAAGGAGAAACTCTTTCTTGGAAAATGGATGATGAGTGGTTGTCAGCCTAGAATGCCTGTTGGCCCTAGAGGCAGTGAGAGAGACTGTGCCTGTGAATGGGGTCCCCCAAGGGCTCTGAGCAGGACAAAGTTTTGGAGAGGAGCAAGGTCACACTGAGAGAGTGTGAGCCACTGGACCTGCCAGGTCTAAAGCCGTTCTTAAACTTGCCACTTGCAAGTGTTAATTTATTTCTACCATTACAATAAATACTAATTTATTTTACTTCAGTAAGTGTGTCCAGTCGCTGGGAACACAAAAAAGTCCTAGTTGACACATCCGAATTGATAATCCCTGATCCTTCCTCAGGTGTCCTCACTGGGTGGGTCATGCCTGGGGGAGATGAAGACACTGGGTGGTGTCAGATATTAGGGGAGCTTCCAAACAGCTGTCCCTGTTCCTTCCCTGTCCTGGGAGAGGGAAACCCTGAAACAGTGATAGGGTAACCAGTAGGGAGGAACAGTTTCCTCAGTGGTTAATTGCTCTTTTGGTATTTTCCTTAGTTGAGGGTCCATTTTGGTGATGTGTTTTACAAAGAAATCCCCCGTTTCCTCTAGATTTCCAGTTTGTTACAATAGGTTTCTCTTATTTGGCTTTTAATTTTTCCTGTCTAATTTTCTACAGAGTCATCACAATATTGATACTTTATTATTAACTGAAGTCCATATTCATATTCCCTCTGTTATACCTTTCTTTGTTCCAGGATTTCAAAGGACATGTGGTCATCATGTCTGTTTAGTTTCTTCTTGGCTTTGACAGTTGCTCAGACTCTCCTTGTTTCTATGACCTTGACAGTGTGGAAGAGGACTAGTCAGGTATTTTGAAGACTGCTCTGCACTGGGATTTGCTTGGTGTTTCTGTTGTGATTAGACTTGGCTTTGAAAAAGCAGATCACAGAAGTAAGGTGCCTCCTCTTCACTACAGATCAAGAGAACAGACTCTCAAGGGAACTTATCACTTATATTCTTAACTTTGGTCACCTAGCTGAGGTAGTGTCTGTCAAGTTTTCCCACAGTGAGGTTAATGTTTTCCCATGTCCATCCTGTGTGTCTTATTTAGGAGAAAGTCCTAATGCAGAACCCACACTTGAGAGAGGAGTTAGCTTCACACGCTTGTTGGACAGCTGAGCGTCTATATGAATTATTTAGAATCTTTCTGCGTAGGAGATTTCTGTTTAACACCGTTTATCAAAAACGATGTAATTTGTTTTTACCAGTTTGGACACATAATCATGTTAAACTTTTGGTTATAATCCAGCACTATACTATCAGACTGCTTAGTTCATTCTTGCTTTGGCTATTGAGAACTTTTTGTATTTGCTCCTGTTTTCATTTTACATAATTTTTCTTTTGTGGTGGTTTTTTTTGTTTTTTTGTTTTCGGTCCTTCTTTACTTTCTGATATTTGAAGATGATCCTGCTTTGCATATTTACTGTCTCAGTCCTAGTACCAGCCCTTTCTTCAAAGAGCCCTTGTTCCTTTTATTAAGAGAATGGTATTAGAAAGTTATATGTGGGAGCTAAATATGCTCAGCTGACAATGCATGGAAATACACGCATGTATCCCAGCCTGTGCATATATACAGAATTGTAAAGGTTGCCATGTGCAACTGTGTATCTCTCTATTAGGCTAAAGATAGTTTATACTGATGTCTCCAACCTGATCTGTTATGACATAGAGTGCGGAGTCTTAACCACTGGACTACCAGGGAAGTCCCGACAAGCTTTTCTTGATATTTAGTCATCATTCAATTCCTGGTCCAGAGAGGGACACACCCTTACAAATGGAGATATCCTTAATAAATGTAAATTTATCTCATAAAACGGCACTTTCTACTTGGTTTTAAAAGATTCTCCTGGATCTGCTGTTTTTTAAATTAAGGTATCCAAAATAATCCTTTTGTCAACTGGGCATATTTTGGGGTGGTGTATTCTGCACCCCTTGACATGCATGTACCCTAAGTTGCTTATGAATTCATCTACAGAAGGACATCCCAATATCTTTACGTTTTTAGCCATTATGAATAGAGCTGCTGGGCATTCCTTGATGCTAGTTTTTGTTTGAACACAGTTTTTCAAAGCAGTTTGTCTAAATATAAGAGATTTGCTTCTTGGATCCTAAGGCGAGACTGCTTAGATTTGGAAAAAATTGCCAAACTATTTTCCAAAGTTGGTTGTACATGCATCCCACCAGCATCTTGAGTATATTCTTGTATGCTTATTTATTGTTTATCTTCTTTACCAGGTGTGTGTTTCAATCTTTACCAAATTTTACTGGCATTGTTTGGTATAATTTGGGTACAACTCCTTTATCAGATATGTGTTTTGGAAACAGTTTCTTTCAGTTTGTGGCGTGTCCTTTCGTTTTCTGAATAAGGTCTTTCTAGAGTAGAAATTTTTAATTTTATAAAGTCCACATAATTATTTTTCTTTTGTTGATAGACTTTTGGTATTGTGTGTTTAAAATGCATCACCAGACCCAAGGTGATATAGATATTCTTTTTTCGTCTAAACGTTTTATAATTTGGTAATTTAAATTTGTCTATGGGCAATTCTGAGTGAATTTTGGTTTCAGTTGTAAAGTTTGTGTCTGCATTCATTTCATTACATATGGTTCCTAATTGTTCCTTAACCATCTTTTGAGAAGATACGGTGGGATACTTGGCTCCATTTCAGTTTGGATTTCCAAATGCAGTATGTACAGCAGAACTGAATTTGAGATGAGGCCTCTGGATTTGTGAGTGCGGCACTCCTGGTACTTCTCAGATGTCCCATGGGGCGCACAGAACCCACCTCTCTGACCCTTGGAGCACAGGTGCATCTTGCCCACAGACGTTGCTCTGTGACAAGTGGACAGGAGCTTTGTCTCCTGAGGACCTGTCAGGGCTTAGATTTCTGGACAATGTGGACAGGAGCTGCGTTTTCTCAGGACCCACCTGTGAGGAGACTCCACAAGAGGAAAAAGTGAGAAAGTGGAGAAGAAGCTTCTTGTTTGCAGCTGACTGCTGGATGGGGGGGGGGGGAGTTCCATCTTCAGGGGAACTCAGGAGAGAAAGGGTTTAATGTGGAATATTGTGTATTTTTAGTTAGTTTTATGTGCAGTGTAGGTGGTGACCAGTGTCATTCTTTGGAATGTGGTGTCTGGATTTCCTGGCACTGTTGATAGATCTGGGTAGAATAAACATCTTAGTAATAGTAATTTTTCTGATAAAGGAGCATGGAATATTTTTTTCTATTGTGTCTTCAATTTTTTTTATCGATGCCCTATAGTTTTCTAGTATAGGGCTTTCACTTCCTTGGTTAAATTTATTCCAGAATGGTTTGTTCTTCTTGATGGAATTGTAAATGGGATTCTTTTCTTAATTTTTCTTTCTGGTGTTTGTTTTTTTTTTTAGTGTATAGAAACAAAACTGATTTGTGCATGTTGATTCCATATTTTGTAACTTTACTGAATCTTTTTTAACATTTTTTGAAGTAATATGAAAAATTGTAATGCTGAAATCTCACTGTTTCTACTGCATCCCATGTAATCTACAGGACCCAAGACGTGGTGGCTACTAATATACTCCTCCCACGGTGCCTTTAATACCATGTAGACTCCTACAAGGGAAATAATCACAAGTTGAAGTTGAAGTTGGTGTGGGTAAGTCTTGGCCTCTGTAACAAAGTGTGATGGCTGTCTCATCTGATTTCTCTGGCATGGTACTGACATGGTTGTTCTGTAAAGTAATTCACTGTCTGGTGATGTAAAATGCACAGACAAGTTGCAGTAACGGCAGAGTACTCACATTTGCCACTTCACCCAAAATGCTCAGTGTGTTTTACCCAAAACAGGGACACTTTCCTGAGGAACCAGCACTTAAGGCTTCAATGAAGAAATCATGATGTCCATGTTATAATTTAATACACAGGCCCACTTCACCTTTCACCTGCTGTCCCAACTGTATGAAAATGTCTTTTTCTGTCCTGATCCAGTGTTCTTTTTCTGGAACTGTTCCTGAGTTTTTCCCTCATTTGGACAACCTTGATGGATTTAAAGCTGACAAGATGAGTACGGGATCTGGGTGGCCTTTTCTGTATGGCTTTTTTCACTAATGATGTTTTTTATATTTATTTGTGTTGTAACAAATATCAGCATTACATTTTTTTCATTGTCATTAAAAATACAAAACATGGCATTCACCATTTAGTTCATTTTACACATACAGTTTTGTGGTATTAACTACCTTCATATAGTTGCACAAACAAGTTAAATAACATGTGTAGCTCCTATATGCATGGGAGATACCCAGGAAATTGAGTAACACCCTGAAATGGCCCAAGACATCACTTTAAATACCATCTTCATCTAAAAAGAAAAAAAAAGGAAGAGTATAGCTGTTTCTGTCTACATTCATTTGATTGCATATGGTTTCCAGTTGATTGCTGTATAACTAGTTTTGGAGAAGTCATAGCTCCATTTCAGCTGGAATTTCCAAATTTAGTGGATTCTGCAGGCTTGATACAAGGTTTACAACCTTGATATTGGATCAGGACATCCCAATGGCATAACTGGTATTAATGGTTTGTTCAACAATTAAAGTTCTGTGTGATATGAGTTCAGACTGGAGTAATCCTGGTTAGTTTCTATCTATTATATATTTGTCCCAGTATGAAAGGAAAAGAGAAATAAGGCCTACTTTATAAAAGTGCCTTCAAACTGATGGTATAATCTCAACTGAATTTTTTTAAAATTTATTTTATTGAAGCACAGTGGGCATAAAATGGTATATAGCAAAGTGATTCAGATATATATATATATGAAGAACAGTATATATATGGTTTTCATATATACTTTACAGTATGGTTTATTACAGAGTATTGAATATAATTCCCTGTGCTGTACAGTAAGACCTCGTTGTTTATCCATCCTATATGTAATAGTTTGTGTCTGCTAATCCTGAACTCCCAGTTCATCCTTCTCCCCCATCTTCCCCTTGGCAACCACAAGTCTGTTTTCTATGTCTGTGAGTCTGTTTCTGTTTTGTAGATAGGTTCATTTAGGTCTCATTTTAGATTCCACATGTAACTGATATCATGTGGTATTTGTTGTTCTCTGTCTGACTTATTTCACTTAGTATGATAATCTCTATGTCCGTCCATGTAGCTGCAAATGGCATTATTTCATTCTGTTTCATGGCTGAGTAATATTCCATTGTATATATGTATCACATCTTCTTTATCCATTCATCTGTGGATGGACATTCAAGTTGCTTCCATTCTCGGCTATTGTGAATAGTGCTGCTGTGGCCATTGGGGTGCATGTATCCTTTTGAATTATAGTTTTGTCTGGATGTATGCACAGGAGTGGGATTGCTGGGTCATATGGCTACTCCATTTTTAGTTTTTTGAGGAACTTCCATGCTGTATTCCATAGGGGCTGCACCAATTTACATTCCCACCAACAGCGTAAGAGGGTTTCCTTTTCTCCTCATCCCCTCCAGCATTTGTTATTTGTAGACTTTTTATTGATGGCCATTCTAACCACGGTGAGGTGATCACTCACTGTAGTTTTGATTTGTATCGCTCTAATAATTAGCAATGTGGAGCATCTTTTCATGAGCCTTTGGCCATCTGTATGTTGTCTTTGGAGAAATGTCTATTTAGACCTTCTATTTTTTGACTTTTTTTTTTTTTTTTGAGTTGTATGCACTGTTTGTATTTTTTGGAAATTAGGCCTTGTCAGTTGCATCATTTACAGATATTTTCTTACAAACAATTAGCACAGGTTCTGGGACAACTGGATACCCACATGCAAATGAATGAAATTGGACTCTTACCTCCCCCCATATACAAAATTAACTCAAAATGGGTCAAAGTCCTAGATGTAAGAAACAAAATTATAAAACTCATAGACAAAAACATGAGAGTAAATCTTCATGACCTTGGATTTGGCTGTGATTTCTTAGACCTGCTACCAAAAGCATAAGTAACAACGGACAAATTAGTTCAATTGGACTTCCTTAAAATGAAACACAGTTGTGCATAAAAGGAGCAAGGAAAAGAAGCCACTCTCCAAAATGGCACAAGATGTTTGCACATCACGTATCTGATAAAAGTCTGTAGCCCACCAGCCAAGCCCCCTGCTGGTCCCGTGGAGTGTCTGTGGGGCCCCTCCCATCCTAGGTGATAAGGGGATTTCGGGCCCCACAGCACCCCAGGGGTGGACACTGGTCGTCCTCAGCACCCTCAAGGGTGAGCGCTGGGTTGTTTTGAGCCCAGATTCTTTCCATTTCTGCCCTCAACGGCTAAAGGCTTTTCAGCATGCCTCCAGAAGAACACAGAGTGCTTGCAAGTCTTTGAAAACCAAGAGAACGGTCTTCACTTTTCTGAAAAGTACATCTTATTTCACAGCATGGCCATTTTCAATCTGACTCCCAGGGGTGCCCTCCCACCTTCTTTATTTCTCTGAAAATGGCCATGGTGGTTAGGCTGTTCCCAATCCCCACACCAGGTGACAAGGCCAGTGGGGCCAGCTCCTGGTTGTCCTGACCTTCATTGGAATTTAACCCAGACTCTTAGCCTGAGATTGAACGTGGATGCCCCTGCATCTCCCCGTCACCAATTCTCATCTCCTCCCATCTCTTTTCCCCTTGCTTTTCAGTCTCAGATTTACCTGATGGTCACCACAGTTCCTCCAGAGCCCAGAGATTTCTCCTTGAAGGAAAGGTTCTGGAAAAATCAGAGGGATACATAAAGAATGCAGCTGATGCCCAAGAGGGTGATGAGAGTGTTTTCTTATTCAAATTTTAAAATCCTCCTAATAATAGATCATTAGGGGGGCATCCTGTGTCTTCCTACTCATTCTGAGAATGTCATTCCTGAATTTTAATGCAGTAAATAATTTATATTATAAATTTGCCGAGGGGGAGATCCACTTTTAAAATGTTAGAGGTAACTCCAAGGGTTTTACCGCAAACAAGGACACAGAACCCTGTGTCCAGACACTGGCTGACAGATTCCCACCATGAGCCGTGGTCTCTTGGAGGGCAGAGTGGCCGTGACCTTCCCCCCGCAGGTGAGCCTACTCAGGCACATCCCACGTGGGACCACTGCATTGCAGAATCTTAGACTGGCCAATGGCAGGCAGCTGGCTAGAGATGCGGACAAGAGAAAACTGCCCAGCAGTCTGGGATAATCCTGGGGCGAGGCCTTAGTAAAGGCCAGTGTCAGGGCCTTAGTTAGAACCAGAGTCAGGGACTTAGTTAGGGACAGTGTCAGGGCTTACATAGAGGCAGTGTTAGGGCCTTGGTAAGGGATGCGTCTAGACTTTAGGTAAGGATAGTGTCAGGGACTCATTTATTGATAGCATCAGCGCCTTTTTAGGGACAGCGTCAGAGCCTTAGTTAGAACCAGAGTCAGGGACTTAGTTAGGGACAGCGTCAGGGCCTTAGATAGGTAACAGAGCCTTCCTAGAAGTTGTGTTCCTAGGTTGTAAATTAGAGTGGAATGGGCCAGGACAAACCCCCAAAAGCTTAGGCCTTATTAGTTCCTGGGTTTTGTTTTGTTTTGTTTTGAATTTAATTGTTATTTTATATCAGTGTACATTTGCTTACAATGTTGTGTTTGTTCTAGGTATACAGAATCTGTTTCATTTTTGTATGTGTGTGTATATATATATTTATATTCATCTAAGGATCCTATTGTCATATAGTGTATTACAGGTTGCTGTGTAGACATCTTTTGCTATAGGGTGGTCTCTGGTGATTATATATTTTATATGTAGTATTATATATGTCTTAAGCCCAATATGCTAACTTATCCATTCCTCCAAATCTTCCATTTGGTTAACCATATGTTTGCTTTGTAAATCTGTGGGTGTCTTTCTCTGTGGAAATGTGTTCATTGGCTTTAATTTTTAGATAACATCTGTAAGTGATATCATAGTTTGTGTTTCACTTTCCTACTTACTTCACATAGTCTGATGACGTCTAGGCTCATTTATGGTGCTGCAAAGGGTATGTTTTATTGTTACTTTGTGGATAATGTTCCTTTGTGAACATATACCACTTCCTCTGTGTATATTCATCTTCTGATGGACATTTTGTTTACTTCCATGTCCTGGCTATTGTAAATATTGCTTCAGTCCATGTTTGGGTGCCTGTGTCATTTTCATTCCGCTATTCTCAGGTTATAGGTCAAGTACTGGGTCTGCCAGATCATGTTGTAGCTCAATGTTTACCTTCTAAAGGCACCTGTCTTCTATTCTTATTAGTGGTTCTTACCAATTTACACCCCAGCTACGGAAGAGAGGGTACACACTTCTCCACAACCCCTTCAGCATGTACGGTTAGTAGGCTTATGCTGAAAGCCATACTGAGTGGTGTGAGCGGATGCCTTATTGTAGTTTGGATTTGCATAAGTGTAATAACTGGTGATGTTGAACATGTTTTCATGTCCTTTTTGAAAACAAAGTGTGAGTAAAATTGACCTCTGTAAATTGTCTGCTTGATCAGGCAGTGCTACACCTGAGTATATGCATTGAAACCAGAATTCAGAAATGCACAGACACCCAAGCATGCACTGCAGCACAATTTACAAGAGCCAACACGTGCAAGCACACAAAGTGTAAATCTGTAGACGCGTGGATATGGACGTGAGACGTGTACGCATCGAAATGTGACTCTTCCAGGGGAAAGAATGAGATCACCTTTGCCGTAAACTTTGGCCCTTGACGTTACCCTATAGGTGAAGTGAGTCAGAAATAGACACACATCGTGTGATATCACTTTCAGGTAGAATAGAGCAATAGACACAAATGAACTGGTTAAGAACAGGGAAACAGACACAAAATTAGTCAACACACAGTTTTACGAAGAGGAAACGTGTGTGAAGGGGAGATATCTGGCGTTTCGATTAGCTTGTACGCAGGAATACATATGAAAGGGATGACCAACAAGGCCTTACTCTGCAGCAAGGGAGGTGTACAAAACCCTCTAGAATAACTTACATGTGAAAAGACACTGACGTTGAATATATATATGTATATAACTGAACAAGATTTTGTACACCTAACGAAGACAACATTGTAAATCAGCTTTATTCCAATAAAAACTAACATTAAATTAAAAAAAAAAAACCACAAGGAGGAACGAAACACAACGTCTTGCTGTCTTTTCCTAACGCATTTCACGCTAGTCTACAATCAGTGACCCTGAGGGCTCTGGTTACCACGGTAACGAGTCGGGCATAAAGAAAGCCTGCCCCCTTGTGGCGTGTTCTCACAACAACAACCTGATAACAATTGCTTAAGGTTACTTAATAATCACAAGGACGGTTGGGAGGGAAATGATACCGTGCCTCAAAAATTTTCCAGGTTAAGGTAATCAAAAATAAAGAAAAACAGGGCAGACTTTCAAGAAGATAATTTCAACAGGTAAATTCTACATATACTGTTTAAGAATAAAGATTAAAAAAAATCACCAAAAGATGTTCTTTACGGTGAACTATTGGAGACAAGGCAAATCAAAACTACAACAAACTATCAACTGCCACCAGTCAAAAAGGCCATTATCACCAAGTGAATTGCCCATATATTCTAGAGTCAGGGTGAGAAAAAGGATACCCGCCTTTCATGCTGGCGGGATGGAAATCTTAAAGCCACTACAGAGAACAGTATGGAAGTGCCTTCAAAACGTACTCACTGAAGCACTGATTGATCTGAGAATCCCACACCTAAGAGTATATGTGTTGAAACAAGAATTCGAAAACACAGACACCCAAGCATGCACTGCAGCACCACATACAAGACCTGAAATGTGGAGATGTACAAAATATCCTCGGACAGATGAGCAGAGAGTAAAGAAGAGGTACATGCACTCACTGCACATGATTCCACTATGGACAAGAATGAAACAATGCCACTGGTAGGAACAGAGATCAACCTAGAGTAAATAACACTGTCAAGTTAGAATCAGAAAGTCAAACATTAGCTAATACCACTTCTAGGTTGAATCTAAAAATACACACCGGGGGGGAGTCGAGGGAGGGAGGGAATAGGGGGATATGTGTATAAAAACAGATGATTGAACTTGGTGTACCCCCCAAAAAATAATAATAAATAAATAAAAAATAAAATAAAATAAATAAAAATACACACCATTGAAATAACTGAGAAAACATAAACTGACTTAGGGACATAAACACAATCACATGTTTATAAAAGGGAACAAGAGGAGTCAAGGGATCAATTAGGAGGGTGGGATTAACAAACAGAAACAATTTCTTAGAAAACAGATACTCAGCATGGATCCACATATACCTCCCTAATAACCTATATGGGAAAAGAAGCCAAACGTGCACAGGTACATGATTATGTAGAAATGAAAATGATTCTGTACACCTACAACATACACACCATTGTATACCAATGGTACGCTGAAAAAAACCAAAAAAATCTAATTTAAAAAGTGGTAATGAGACAAGGTTTTGGGTGTTCGTTCTGTCACATTCTTCTCTAATTTACAAGCCCCAAAGAGGATTTCCCCGAAGGTTCTGTTTGCCGATTTAGCCAGAGTTGGGCCCGAGGAAATGCTGTGCTTTATGACAGTCACAGAGCACGGTGCTGGGTAAAGAAATCAGAGTGACCTCCAGCTCTCTGTGTGACTGCTGTGTCATCTCGAAAGGACAACTCCTTCATCTGTGAATTAACCAAGATACAATCCAGCTGGGTCTGCCTAATAGGGCAGCTCCAACAAGAGTGCGAGTGAAATGCTTTGCCAATGGTGAGGTTTCATTCTACTAGGCTTGTAGGATATCGCCAATGAGAAATAAGCGTGACCCTCCACCTGGGGTGCAAAGAACTCAAAAAAACCTGCCAAGCCAATCATACAGAGAGCAAGAAGTGTGTTTTCTTACCCTAGTGAGAAGAAAAGTGTAAAAGAGTGATGGGAAGGTAGGAAAAGTAATATATTGAAACAGGCAGGAAGGTAACATGAATATATGAGCCAAATAATACTATTTCTGCTCTCTGTATTCTGGAAAGTTATATATAGTAATACCTTCCTATCACATAAAGGAATTGGGTGATTTTTTTTTTCAGAAAAACAATTCCATCAAATCAATAATCCCTAATACGTGCATGATATAAAAATACTCTACCAGCACCTGTAAAGTGTCCTCTTCCTTATTTCAATCAGTGTTATCACCATCCACCTCCTCATCCCAGTCAGGCTCCTCCCTGTCTCTCAGCCCCCACACACCCCATCCACAGCAGTTTCACCCATTTCACCTCCACCCTGCCTGCACCACACCTCAAGTTCCCTCCCTTACCACCCCTACTTCTCTACCCCACCCTCTAGCCCAGAGGCCCTCTGGGGAGAGAGACCACACTCAGCTCCCTGTGCATCTCCAGGTCTGGAAGCTGGTGTGGGGGCCGCACATCAGGGGCAGCCCAGCAGAGTGGGAGGAGCGGGCCTTCCCCAACAGCAGGGGTAACGGGGGTGGAGGTGGGGGTTACGCTTGGCAGGGAGGCTGCAGGGCGGTGGGAGATGTGGCGCTCTGAGCCAGCCTCCGACGTGCAGGAGGGCAGCTGCAGGGCTGCAGGAAGAGCTGCGGCGCCCCGCATGCATGAGCCCTAAACGGCTCAGCCCTCACTCTCCCCCTTCCCCTCACATCCTCAGGATGCCGCCTGTGCAACCACAACCGTCCGGACCTCGAGCCCTAGCATCACAAAGAACTGGCTCTGACACCTGATGGCCGTATAACCTGGGGTAAGGTATTGAGCATCTAACCTGTGAAATAAGACTAATAATAGCTCTGGGGGAGGGCAGTGTAGGGAGTGGCTGGTGAAATGAGACTTGTAAACAGAGGACCCCCTCAGCAGTCAGTTGCCCACAGAAACCCAACTTCTGTCAGTGTGGACGTGGCCCCATGTTGTTCTGAAGCCAAAACCCCAGCGAGTCCACTGAGCTCCTGTCAGCAGAGACGCTGACCTGGGCGTCCCAGCCGAAGCCCCCGTGGTTCCTGAGGAGACTCACTCCTCTCACCTGTGCTCATGTTACTGCGTCCAAGCGCGCTCTGCTTGCTACACATGACAGGCCAGTGAATCAGAGACGAGGGGCTGAGGCACGGAATACGACTTTATTTGGAAAGCCGGCAGACCAAGAAGATGGCAGACTGGTGTCTGTCAAAAAACCATCTTGCCTGAGTTAGAATTCAGGCTTATTTTATACTAAAAAGGGAAGGGGGTGTTGGAGGTTATTGCAGACTTCCTGGTGCCAGGATCCTTTGTTCTTGCAGCTGTCCACGTAGGTCAGGTCATGGTGTTCCTGTAAACCTCCAACAAGGCAAATGTTATTCTCTGTTCTGCAACTTTAATGAATGGAAAAGTGTTATACCTTTAAAGGTCAGAGGTTTGAGAATGGGCTATCCTGAATATTTTAGGCTATAAAGCAACATTCTAAACTTGTAGCAAAAGCAATAGAATACAAAGGTTAATGTAAAACAAACAGATCTAACATGGAGTCCGATATAGCTCTTCCCTGTAACCCCCAGAGCCCAGGCCTCCTGGAAATCGCTCTGCTGCGGGTCAGAGACGCGGGTTCGGCCCCCCTGTGGTCAGTGCGGGAAGTGCAGGCCGCTCCCCACTCACAGGTGACTGGAGACAGCTTTCCCACTTGCAGAACGCTGAACCCATTAACCTCTGGAAATTCAAACTGAAATGGAGACTATATCCCAAAACTTCTCCAAAAGGAGTTAATGAACAGTTAACTGGAAACCATTTAGCGTGAAATGAATGCAGATGAGAAGTTTACAACTTACACCAAATTCACTCAAAAATTATTCATAAATGGATAAAGATGTGGCACATGTATACAATGGAATATTCGCCATAAAAAGGGATGAAATTGAATTATTTGTAGTGAGGTGGATGAACCTAGAGTCTGTCATACAGAGCGAAGTAAGCCAGAAAGAGAAAAACAGATACCATATGCTAACTCATATATATGGAATCTAAAAAACTGGTACTGATGAACCTAGTGATAGGGCAAGAATAAAGCTGCAGATGTAGAGAACGGACTTGAGGACATTGGGCGGGGGGCGAAGGGGAAGCTGGGACAAAGTGAGAGAGTAGCACTGACATATATACACTATCAAATGTAAAATAGATAGCTCGTGGGAAGTTCCTGCATAACATAAGGAGATAAACTCAATGATGGGTGATGACTTAGAGGGACAGGATGGGGAGGATGGGAGGGAGTCGCGGGAGGGTGGGGATATGTGTATAAATACAGCTGATTCACTTTGCTGTACCTCAAAAATTGGCACAGCAGTGTAAAGCAATTATATTCCAATAAAGAGCTTAAAAAAAAAGAATAAACTTAAAAAAAATTATTCATAGACTTTTAAATGCAAAATGATTCAAAATTATAGGAGAAAACATAGAAAAACACATGAGCTTGGGTTTGGTCATGTAGATCATGAGCACTCAGTTTTGTCTTTTTTTTATACAGTTACACATCTTAATTTTTTTAGATTTTTTGATATGGACCATTTTTAAAGTCTCTATTGAATTTCTTACAATATTTCTAAAATATGGAATGCTTCACAAATTTGAGTGCCTTGCGCAGGGGCCATGTTCATGCTCTCTGAATTGTTCCAATTTTAGCATACGTGCTGCTGAAACAAGCAGCATGAGCACGGAGAGTTAACACACAACACAGAAAGGGCCATCCACCAAGAAAAATAAGTAATATGGTGAACTTTATAAAATTAAAGAGTTCTACTCTGTGAAAGACCTTATTCAGAAAATCAAAAGACAAGTCACAAACTGGGAGAAAGATATTTGCAAACACTTATCTATTAATGGATTTGTCGCAAATACACAAAGGCCTCTAACACCAATAACCCCGTTAAAATTAGGTAAAGAACTAAACAGATACCTGTCTAAAAAAGATAAACAGACAGTACACACAAATATGCTCAACATCATATACCATCAGGAATTACAAATTAATACAGCAATGATACATCACTGTTCACCTATTAGAACTGTTACCTGAAAACTGGGTTCCCCTCTTGGTGGGTGCCAAGCCAGAGGACACAACCGAGCCAAACGATGGAGAAAAGGAAGGATTTATTACTTACGGCACGTGAGGAGAACATGGGATCTTTCCCAAAGCAGTGTCTCCCTGAAAAGGAAAATTGGGAAAGTTATAAACTGAGGATATGTGCACATTCATGAAAGGGCTTGGGCAGTCTGTAGAGTCCAAACTTCAGCTGCTTGAAGTCAGGAGGGTAAAAAAAGGTCCGCGTCGTCCCTTAGGCTCTAGCTGACCTGGTGATTGAGCACTTCAGGCTAATCTTTACACTGAAAGAGAACTGGGAGTCTTTACAACAGATACGTTATCTTTGCTATTGTTACTTCTCTTGTCTGAGGAATAGTCATTTGTTTCTGCATTCTTTTGTTTCTTTAAGATATTAATTACTGAGACCTGTTCAAGGGCAAGCATTGTGACCAGGCTAAGATCACAAAAAGGCTTGGGACAAAATGGCTTCTCTTCTCTCAAGAAAGTCATGACTGGTTTTCTTCCTCTGGGGACATCTTACTCTATCTGCTTAAAAGATCCCCCCTTGAGATATTTCACCCCTCAGTCTTGAGGGGTATGATATTTTTTATATATTCTTTTAAAAAATTATTTATTTATTTATTGGCTGTGTTGGGTCTGTTGCGTGCAGGCTTTCTCTAGTTGTGGTGCGTGGGGGATACTCTGTGGTGGTGCGCAGGCTTCTTATTGCAGTGACTTCTCTTGTTGTGGAGCACAGTCTCTAGGCTTCAGTAGTTGTGGCTCGTGGGCTCTAGAGTGCAGACTCAGTAGTTGTGGCGCATGGGCTTAGTTGCTCCACGGCACGTGGGATCTTCCCGGACCAGGGATCGAACCCGTGTCCCCTGCGTTGGCAGGTGGATTATTTTTTTTTTAAGCTCTTTATTGGAATATAATTGCTTTACACTCTTGTACCAGTTTTTGAGGTACACCAAAGGGAATCAGCTGTATTTAGGCATATATCCCCATATACCCTCCCTCCCAAGACTCCCTCCCATCGTCCCTGTCCTGACCCTCTAAAGCATCACCCATCATTGAGTTGATCTCCCTTTGTTATACAGCAACTTCCCACTAGCTATCTATTTTACAGTTGGTAGTGTATCTATGTCTATGCTACTCTCTGACTTCATCCCAGCTTCCCCTTTGTTCCCTGGAAGCAACCTAAATGTCCTTGGAATTAAAAGGTGGATCAAAAAGATGTGCTGCACATGGACAATGGAGTAGTTACTCAGGCGTGCAATGAATGAAATCAGATCAGCTGAGCCCTAGATTTGGACTGCCTGGTCCCCACTACTTAGGTCCCACATTTTCTGGCCCAGGGGAGACAACCTACAGCTCAGACATGCCTGGGACACCCCAAAAAAGGTGGACTGTCTGGACGGGAAGTGCTTGGAAAAGTCACCTTATCTCCACATCTCCTCCCTCCAGCCTCTTCCTCAGAGTCTCCCCACAGTGGGAAGACAGCGCCCTCAGAAACTGGTTCTGAATGGCTTGGAATTTCTCTGGGGGATGCACAGGAAGCGGGGGAAGGAAAGAGACACAAGCCTTGGTGTGTTTGGACAGGAAGAAGCCACTCTCCTTCCCAAAAAGCAGAGGACTTGTGGAAGGCTCAGGTTGCCCCAGTAACCAGAGTGAGGATCAAACTAATGCTGCCACCTTGTGACTGCTTCTAAGAACTGCAAGTTAAAAACTGGGGCTCAGGGTATGGCAATTCCCAAGGCCTGCAGGGTTGGAAATGATACCTGCCCTCAAAAAGGGCAGTAAGTCATCGAAAGGCACGCGAATGTGTGCCTTGGGCGTAAGTCATCGAAAGGCTCTCGAAAACAAGGCAGAATTGCAGGAACCGGATGTCCTGAGATAGACTGGACTGGCCACTGAAGCACAGGAAGAGCTGCTCAACATCGCCAGAGACCGTTCTGGCCAAAAAAGGGCGTACGTATGCAGTGCTCTCCCGAGATCATAGAAGTGATGGATGCTTCTTCAGTTGAACACCAAATGCAGTGACGACTTTGTCTTTCGGAATCGTGTTGACTGCAAGATCCATGTCTTCAAACACTAGAGTTGCATTCCGTTTGAGAAGAAGCTCTCTCTAAGAAAGGCCTACAGGACCTGAGATCCACTGAGGGGAAGAGCTGACTGGTTAATCCCAGCTCTGCTTTCCCCTCAAGTCACATGTGAGTACGATTTTCCTTACTATTTAAATTGTATGCCCTCCCTCTTGCCCAAGAATATATATCTTAACTTAACATTTCTTAAATGTGTATATGACTCCATTTCCTTGCACCTGCAAACAGCTTTGTAAGGAAAAAAACTTATAGAGCTGTAAGATAAGGGAATAGTTTTTTGAAAGGAGGCAGGGTTAGAACAACCCTTAAGGGCTGAATGTAATTAGAATGGGGTCAAAGCCCTGACTTCACAGCTGCTGCTTCTTTGGGTATCAGCTGTTTTCTCTTGGGCTTCTCCAAGCATCAGGGTTAATGGCTTCGTGGTTAGGGGGACACACGATTATAGTTCCATCTATAAACTAAAGAGAATATAAAACTTCCTTTGGGCTTCAGTTTGGAAAACCTCTGAGGAAGGACTCTAATTGGCCAAGCTTGGGTTGCGTGGCGTTGCGACAGAGGATGGATGGGGCACTGTGATTGGTACCCTGTCCACAGGGTCAGGACTGGAGCAGTGAGAAACAGCTTCCAAAAGAAAGGTGATCCCCAAGGGAGATCATTAAAGCCTGGGTGACACTGGTGCCAATCGGTGTACAAAAGAGAATCTCGGCAGTTCATTGTGCAAGAGTTACTGGAGAAAGGGAAGCCTTGAAAAATACCTTGAATTTGGTGACTGGAAGAATGAGAAATGCAGACTTCAAGAGAGGAACGGGTCTGGGAATTCCCTGGTGGTCCAGTGGTTAGGACTCAGCGCTTTCACTGCCGAGGCCCAAGTTCAATCCCTGGTCAGGGAAATAAGATCCTGCAAGCTGCTCAGTGTGGCCGAAAACAAACAAAAACAAACAAAAAAACTGAAAGAAGAAAGAGAGGCACTGGTCTGAAGGAAAAGCAGGAAGGTGGCTCCAGACATACAATCTGAATTGATGCCCCAGAGGTATCTAGGGGACAGTTGTGCACCTGGTGATTGAAATAAGATGCTGGTGCTCAGGAGAAAAGGAAGATCTTGATAAGCAAATCGGGACGTGATTTGCACAAAGGAAGAATAAGGGAGCTGATGTCAGTATTAAATGAGAAAATAGGGAAAGAAAAAAAGAAGTAACAAATGACTGAAACTTGAAGCAGTTATATACGTAAAGAGCCAGAAGGGGAAGAGAGAGAAAAGGTACAGAGAGTGAGAAGAAGCATCCAGAAGGAGCATGTGAAGAAGAAGCACCACGTGAAGGAGAAGGACCATGGAATGCTGAAATACCTGAATAAGATGTGACTGAGTTTTGAACCTTGACAGACAGTAGAGTTGCCCAGAAGGAGGGTGTGGTCCTCGTACACATCATCGACTTCAAACGAGCAGGAGGATAAGAGATGCTGGTGGGGTCTACTTCTTCTTCCCCTTGGTTTTTAAGCTTCTCCAGTGTCTTCCCTGCCCCTCCCCTTCCTGCTCCTTCCCCAGCCAAGGTGTAGGCACGTCACCACAGAAACCAGCAGATGTGAAGAGGATGGGATGTGGTCTCCTAGCCCACAGATACCTGAGATTTGTTACCCTTCGACTCAGCTCCTCTGATCCTTGTCCGTAACCTAGCTGAAATCGTTGAACATATGTTACAGTGTCGTGGTATTCAGGGCCAGTCTTCATAGAGAAGCAGGCAGCCCTCTAGTAGAGGTGGAATTTCCCTTCACAGTCCTTGACTTGTCGCTGATGCCTGAATTCCACTCTCAACGCTTCATCCTTAGCCTAAGGTTTTGTTTCCTGTAAGGACACAGATCCCACTGGGGGAAGAAACACATGTATCTGCTCATGGTTCTTTACTTGATTGTCTGTCTCCTTAACCAGTCCACACATTAACCTGTGAGGGCATAAACTGTGTTTAATTTACCTCTGAACCCCTAGTTCTTAGCATGGCCAGTGGTGCGCTGGGACAGCTTGCACCATTGTTTACATCTCTTCCCAGTTCTGCATTCCGCGGCATCACATTGGTAGCTTGATATCAGCCATGGTGGCGGTGTTGGCATCACAGAATTGGCAAGTGCTACCAATGAGGGCTTTTTTCCCTGGAGAGTTGTTTGTTAAACATTTGCCACAGACAGTAGAGTGGCCAATTCCCTCTCCTCTTCGACATAAGGAGCTTATTTTTCCCATTGAACCCTTGGGCTTGTGGGCCTGCGATAGGTTATAAAGTAGCCCTATTATAAAATAATGACAGTGATGACTGCTGACATTTCCATAATGCCCTACAGTTAATCTATAGCTTTTCTCATTTGACCTCTCTACAAAACTGTGAGGTGGGCCAGAAGATTATCGAGCCATCTGCCTTAGCGGCAATCTTGCCAGGGGTGTGACGAGTTGAATTAACCCTCACAAGAAGGAGAAATCTCCAGGGCAGCCTGCTAGGAGGAACAGGAAAGAATTTCTCCCCACCTCTCACCGAGCAGTCCTGGCCATTCACCTGGAATCACCCCTCTTTGCCCTTTTTCTCAACTGTTTTTAGCTTTCAGTGTCTAAGGACCAGAACTGGCTGCTGCGTTAGGCTAAGTGACTCTCCCAGAATGCATGCTTGAATGGCTAAGGGCTCATTTTAAATATGTGAAGAAGCAGGCCATGAGGTAGACAGGCTGCAAGAGATCACCAACCCTACCCTGCTTGACTCCATGGCTTTCCAAGATCAGTGTTCTAAGAAGATCTTATCAGGAGACTCTAAAAGTAGACTACTGACAGAATGTTTTCTGAACTTCTCTGGAGGCTCAGGGGCTGTTCGCTGCCTTGTCTGTCTCTGTGTGCTCCAGCCTCAGGACAGTTGGAGTCTGACAGCCATCCTAAGCTGAGAAGAGAGAATCCGGTAGCATTCTCCAGCTTTCATGTGCTTCAAGGGGTATGTGCTACGTCACAGTGCCAGATGTCTGAGGTTTCCTTGGGGAAAAGGCGATTGGCTCAGGAAATGGAATCGTGTGACTTCAAGTGGAGAATTTTCTGGCTGTGTGGCCTGGCTCTGACTTCGGACACGTCCCTGGGATCAAGCTCCAGGTCAGCCCCCCTTGGAGCCACATTCTCTGATGGGCTCTGCCTAGCCTGGGCCCCTGCTTTGATAATGGGTCCGGTAACTGCAGCCCCTTAAGGACCAGGCTATTCCTGATCTTTTCAATGTTCCCAGGTAGTTAGAGTCCTGGCCCTGAGCCAAGTTCAACAACTGGCCTCACTCCCAGGCCTCATCTCTGCTTCTTTACTGTACTTAACAATTCCTTTCTGAACGCGAGTGACATCTCATCTTGTAGTCTTTCCACTTGCTCTGGCTCCAGCAGAGCATTTCTCATCGTTCTTGAGTCCTGCCCCTCCCCAAGCCATTCTCTACCATCCTGTCTTATTTTCTTGATAGTAAAATCTGTGGAATTACCTGCTTAGTTGTAGAGTTACTATTTATCATCTGCCTCTTTTGCTCCTTCACTACGTCCTAGAATATAAGTTCCCAGAAGGCATGGAATATTTTGTTTACACTAGATTTCCAATTCCGAGGATAGCATCTGGTCCATAGTAGGCTCTCAATAAGCATGCTCAGGAATGAATTCCCTGGCGGTCCAGTGGTTAGGACTTGGCACTTTCACTGTCACGGCCTGGGTTCAGTCCCTGTTTGGGGAACTAAGATCTCACAAACCATGTGGCCAAAATATATATATATACACACACATATATACATGTATGTATTTTAATGAATCAGGCTAAACTGCCTGTCACTTACTGTGTCATTTCTTACAGAGCCTGCATCTGGGATCCCAAGTGCTGCTGTCATCACAGTAGGTGTGTAATTTCCAGTTCCCACCTCTCTCTTCCTCGCCAGCTCAGTTGGCCCCATGCCAGGAGACTCAGCATCACATCTCCTGAGCACTAAGTTTCCATTCTGACAACTTGCCAATATTCAGAGATGTCCAGACCTCTGCTTGCCTGCATAGCCTTGTTCTTACCACCAATAGCTCTGCCTGCTGGACCTTCAGCCCCCACTGGATCTCTGGTCTCCCCGGCTGCACTGTGCCTTCTGCCTCCCTTATCTTACTCCCCCACCTTCTGGCCAATCCTCCTCATTCCAGCTCCAGCCCTCACTGCCTGGGGTCCCAGGATGGCCACAGAGAAGACAACATCAAGGTCAATGTCACTCTCAGCCTCTCGTCCTAAATATGAAGGGCTTTCAGAGGTCTCCAAGTGAGAGCTTCCCTCTGGTACAACCCAGAGTATGCCAGTCACTGAATAGTCAATAGTCTGGTCCTTGAGAGAGTGTTTAGCTTCCTCGGGATGATTAAAGTAGCCATTTGTTTCATATTCTTTTTTTTAAAATCGTGAAATAAAACATGCACTCAGAAAAAAATGTATAAAGCACGTCATTTAATAATAATTATAGGAACTTCGCTGGTGGCAGGGTGGTTAAGACTCCATGTTCCCAATGCAGGGGGCCCAGGTTCAATCCCTGGTCAGGGAACTAGATCCCACATGCATGTCGCAACTAAGAGTTCACATGCCACAACTAAGGAGCCCACCTGCTGCAACTAAGACCCAGGGCAACCAAATAAGTAAATAAATACATATTTAAAAAATAATAATTATATAGGAAGCACCTATATGGCTACCATCCAGATTAAAAAACAGAATATGATGAGCAGTCAAGCATCTCCCTGATGCTTCAATCCAGTTGTAAGCTGTCCCCACCCAAAGTCCTAGCGGGAACCACCACCCTGACTTTTGCGTTTATTTCATCATTTTCCTTTGTAGTGGTACCACTTCTGTATGTATCCCTAAAAAATAAAGTTGAATTTTGTCTATTTTGAACTTTATATGAATGGAAACAAAACATGTATTTTTTAATGTCTACTTCTTTGATGGTCACACTTTTTCCTGAGAAAGTTGTTCTTAAAACACATTCTCCTTTTTTACCATTCTGCCTGTACTAGCAGGATCTAGCAAGAATCACTATTGCTAAGTCATCCTTTTTTCAGTCCAGGCTTCCTTGGAATGTGACTTGCAGTTTCCAGGCGGGGTTTATGCTATGTTTTCCAGATGGCTTGGTAGTAAACCCAGTTCTGTCTCGCAGACTCTGACTCCCTCCTAGCTGCCTCCTACCCACCGCTTCAACCAAACAAAGAATGTAAGATGCTTTCTTCTTTCTACATCTGTACATTTGTAATAGAGACCCAAATGCTTAATGACGTGCATTGGCGCCTAGTATGTAAACATACAAGCTCTTATTCTATAGACAAAGAGGCCATTGTCCTGAGGTAGGAAAAGAATATCGAAGAGTTGGCCCATCTTGGATAAAAACAATCAATGTGGAGAAACTAATGATCAATCTCTTATAAAGAGAAGCTTCTCTCTAGGGCTTTCAAAGGGAACACACTGCATTTTGAAGTACCCTAATTCTAGAGTACATTCATATCACTTAAAGAATATTGAGATCATCTAATTCTAGAACATAACAATTTTTCTAAAGTAGTGATGTGAGTTTTTTGATTCAAGCGAAGTCTCTTGGGAAGCCTGTTTGTGTAGTTGTGTTTCTGTCACACGATTTTGTAAACAGGGTCTGAGAGTATTCTCTGAGTTGCCACGAGTCATGAAAGTCACGCCTCTTGTCCTTGTTCCAAACATGGCTTTCTGTATCAGTGGTGTCACCCAAAACTGACTTAAGCTCTGAGTGTGATCATTCTGAGGCAAAGAATGAAATAAAAATAATATGAAAAATAAAAACCTCTTACGTTGGCCATCAAGTCAGACGCTTCCATTGTGGTTCCAAGAAACCGCTGCGTAAATCCACCCACTGCTCTGAGCTCATTCGTGCTCTGCACACTGGTAATCTGGCCAGTGTGTGGTGGTTACAAAGGGCTGCATCAGCGAGTTCTATTTCTTACCCAGGCTCCCAGCTGCTGAAGAGGGGCTGGATTTAAGCGTTCTTAGCAAAATGCTCTTACTTTCAGGAGTAAGAACCTGCAGCTCAGCATCCTCAAACACAGCCATGCAGCCGGGATGCCTTCGTGTTTCTACCCCTCGCACAGCTAAACATTCTCTTGCCAATAAGATGAGGAATGGGCGAGATGAGGTTTCACGTTGCCATTTGCGGGATATCAAATATAGGAAAAAAGAGGAAACGAAACATGAAGTTTACAATGACCTCTTGTGCTCAGCCAAACGTCATGTCAAGCCCTCTCCTCCCTGGAACGAAGGCAAGTTGGGTAGCTCCATTCGGAGGGAGGTTGGGTGACTGCCAAAAGCAGCTGAAAGCTGCTTGCAGCAGCCACAGAGACAGAGTCCCATGGCTTCTGGAAACTACACACAGCTGAATTTAATGTAAAAATACCCTTCAAAGAGTCAGGGCTGGGAGTTCAATTTTGGGGCTGATTTTACCTGTGCAACCCAGGAACATACCCAAGTGGGGCTGGGAGGTGTGTTTTCTCTGTCCTCTCTTTGGCTGCCATCAGATTCGAAAAAGAAAAATCTTGGATTTCCCTGGTGGTCCAGTAGTTAAGACTCTGCGCTCCCAATGCAGGGGGCCCGGGTTTCATCCCTCCTCAGGGAATGAAGATCCTGCATGCTGCTGGGTGCAGGGGAAAAAAAAAAAATCCCAGCACAAAGAAGTGAAGTGGTTAGATGTCCTTCCCGCCTCCTCCTGCCTCTCTCTCACCCCTCCAGCAAAGTTCCACTTCATTTCCATTTGCCCTGGATAAAATCTAGTCCATGTACATGCCTGCTCCACCAGAATGTAGTACAGCTTTTTTTTTTTTTAATTGAATGAAAGAGTCTTTAACTTCTACAGTGCTTTACAGGTTTCAAAAGTGTGCAGCTTGGTATATGGCTTCCTTTGAGGGTTCTGGATAAGGATACTGAGATGTTTGCAGTTATTAGTGTTTTATAGTCAATTATTCTCATCCTCAGCTGCTCTATTAATAAGAGACTGTTATTAAAGTGAGGCTAGCAGTGAGCAGAAGGTTCCTCATAAACCTATCCCCAGAGGGCCAGGCAGAGCTCACAGCTGGGGGTGGCAGGTATGAGGGGTTGGCAGGGGCCAGAGCGTGTGGCTGGCTCAGGGCAAAGCTTGGCAATGCCAGGAAAAGACTTTTGGTGGAAGAAAATCAATCAGCACCTCACCTTTGAAAATAAAAGGATGAGCTAGGTATGTTTAAGATTATTGGGAAGAGTTTACCTTTAGCTTATTTTTTTGTGTTTTGTATTGCTTTATTTTTGAGTCTTTTAAAATTTCTTATACAGTTTTTAAAGGTTACTCTCCATGTACAACTATTACAAAATATTGGCTGTGTTCTCCATGTTGTGCATCCTTGAGCCGATCTTACACCCAATAGTTTGTACCTCCCACTCCCACCCCGTATTGCCTCTCCCCCCTCCCCTCATTGGTAACCACTAGTTTAAGAAGATGTGGTACATATATACAATGGAATACTAGTCAGCCATAAAAAAGGATGAAATTTTGTCATTTGCAGCACCATGGATGGACTTGGAGGGAATTATGCTAAGTGATATGAGACAGAGAAAGATAAATACTGTATGATATTACTTACATGTAGAATCTAAAAAATACATTTAGTTTAAATGTATTTCAACTTTCATTCAACTGTAAATACGAATCTCTTCTCACATTAGAGTTCATTCGTCTACAACTCAGCATGGCCAAGAGGAATAGCAACACATGGTAGGAGTTAGTTTATCAAATAAACAGACAGTTCATTCACTGACAGGGCTTTTATTCTTTAGGGTCCTCCGGGAATATGTGAACGGAAAAACTAGATATGAGAATCAATGTAAAAACTTACCAAGTGTTCATCTCCATAGGCAAACACATCAGTTATCGTGTGACCCCATTCAAGGCAAAATTTAGGGGTTGTGAAAAAAGTGGAGACCCAGTCAAATTACCTATTTGCTGTCATTTCTTGTACATCTTCCACTTCAGGTATTTAAACCATTAAGGTATCCTTTGGTCTCTAACTATATAAACAGAGCTTGACCCACGCTATACATCAAGAGAGCAAATCATATCCCCTGGAAGAGAATATACATTAGGCAGTACCCGAGATGCCTTTTTTCTTTCTCTAAGATTCCCTGCAGTGGAATGATAATTTTATTGTCTGAAGCAGTGAGTGTTGGTTAAATAAATCTTGGATCAATCATGTGACGGACTATTACGCAGTCACTCAAAATCAGGTATTTTTAAAGATATTTCATGAAATGTAGAAATGCTGGTGCTATAATATTATTTTTAAAAACTGGATAATACTGTATATACAAGGTGATTTCCCATTTTGTAATATGCGTGTATACATATGCCTATACAATATAACATATTTGTACATATGCGTGTATACATATGCCTATACAATATAACATATTTGTACATATATATACAAAAATATAAAATTTTTGTATAAAATTTTGTGTAAAAATATAAAATATAGACAACCACTTATATTGAGTGGTTGTCTATAAGTTGTAGGATTACATATGATTTAGAAATTTAGAATATTTTTCCATTCTAGCTATCCTACCATGGATATATTTTACTTAAAATCAGGAAAAAAATCCACATTTTAACATTTCAAAGAATTGTCACTCCCAAAGCATCTAATCTATTTTCTAGAACACTAGTGAAGGTGAGGAACGTAGATGTTGATAAGGCCGGGAAGATATCTTTGATCGTTTTTTGCAAACTGTTCACTTTGATTTCTTGGCCACATGCTACCCCAAATCTACACAGCCATCTGTAAAAGAAAAGCCAGGACTTCCCGGGTTGTCCAGTGGTTAAGACTCTGAGCTTCTACTGCAGGGGGTGCAGGTGTGATTCCTGGTCCAGGAACTAAGATCCTGCGTGCCTCGCAGCCAAAAACAAAGAAAGAAAGAAGGAAAGGAAGGAAGGAAGGAAGGAAAGAAGGAAGGAAGAAGGAAAGAAGGAAGAAAGAAGGAAAGACACCGGTAACTGTTGGAGAAGCAGCTCGAAGTCCCTTTCCTTTAGTGGGTCAATGGCATCATCATTGCCAGAAGGTAACTGATGCCCAAGAATAACTCGAAGGTGCTCATTTGCTTACAACTCCATCGAACACCCTCCTTAACTGGGGAACAACCATGTGCTGGCGTTGAGGGGATTCCTCCCAGGAAGTCTAGAGATTTCCTCGGACTTGCACTCACAGTGTGGGCTGAGACGGGAACTGTGGGGACGTGGTGGCCCTACGCTCTACTTCAGCTCTACCTGGATCTACGCAGAGGAATGCAGAGCACTGGAAATGGTGACCACATGAATAAATGCGTGGTAACTATACGGGAAACAGGAAGACTTTCTTTCCTATGATTCAGATGCCTTGAATATTTAATTAGTTGTCTAAAGCAAAAACAGAACTGTACTAAATATTCATACTGTCTATTTTGATTTTCAAATTGAGGAGGACACGGAGTTGGGAGGGGCGAAGGGGAAGCTGGGACGAAGTGAGAGAGTAGCACAGACATATATATACTACCAACTGTAAAATAGATAGCTAGTGGGAAGTTGCTGTATAACAAAGGGAGATCAACTCGATGATGCGTGATGCCTTGGAGGGCCAGGACAGGGAGGGAGGTAGGGAGACGTGGGAGGGAGGGGATATGGGGATATATGTATAAATACAGCTGATTCACTCTGGTGTACCTCAAAAGCTGGTACAAGAGTGTAAAGCAATTATATTCTAATAAAGAGCATAAACATTAAAAAAAAAAATCTTTGTTTTTAATTGAGGTTTAGAGACCTTAACCATCTTGCCCAAGATCAAATAAACATCATTTATATTCCATTGCTTTGTGTCGTTAACACAGAACACAGTTCCTTTCCTAAAAGTATGTGGATGAGGGAAAATGTATTGAGTAGTTACTATATTTAGCTGCTTAAACAAATGCTTCTTTGTTTAAAAAAAAAAAGGCATTTTGGGACACATTACCACATCACCAAGTTAGTCATAAATCTAAACATAAAAGTCTGCAGAAAAAGGGTGATGTTGATTCACTAAGAGGGGAATGACCTGAGGTCTGGTGGACTGGGACAAAGACCACACCAGTTGGGCTTTATGAGAAATTAGATGGAAAGTGAATGGCTTTTTATGACAAAGACTCGAGGAGAGAGAACAACATTACAGAGAAATCTGTGCTTCAAACAGATTATGTGGTGTATGATTTCCATCTGGATTAAAGAAGAAAAATCAAGGGACACAGGATAATAGAAACTGCTCTTTTTCCCACCAAGTATAATTTTTTTGGTGGTTCCAGGAATTTATTTATTTATGTATGTATTTTTTTTTTTATTGAGGTATAGTTGATGTAGTTACAATGTTGTGTTAGTTTCAGGTGCACAGCAAAGTGATCCAGTTATATGTATATATCTATTCTCTTTCAGATTATTCTCTCTTGTAGGTTATTACAAAACTCCTAGTATAATTTTATTCAAGGAACAGAATACATGAAAAAGAATACTCATTTTTTTATCTATCCAATGAGTGTGACGGCACATATCTCTACGACTGGGCCCGAGCCTTTCCAAAGACCTCAAGCGTCTGCACAGATTCATGAAACAAGATATAGATTTTCCTTGTTTAACAGTATCAGTGCTGACCAGGGGAAATGTGTGTGCAGATGTGTGTGTGTCTACATGGCTACTGAAGCAAATGACTAGCAAACGTATGTTTTAAAAAACTAACATTTATTAAGGTCTTACAGTGTATCAGAAATTCTGTACCACACATACTTTAAAATATTATCTAATATTCATAAAAAACTATATAACAGGTAATATCATCCTCTTTTACAGATGGGGAAATTAAGTTATAATGAGATTATCATCATTAGGAATCAATAATGTTTCGAGTGCTTATGGTCTGATAGGCTATACTAAATATTCATAGATCTATTTTAATATTCACAATCACCCTACTGAACTAGATACTCTTCTCATGCAGCATGCTTTACAAAGAAACAAACGGAGGCTTAGAGCCCTTGAATGTCATGCCTGATGTCTAATAAACATACATCATTTATACCATTTATTGCTCTGTGTTCTTGACAGGAAAAAAGTAGTCCCCATTAGTCCTTAGCCTATCTCTGAGAAATGCATTCCGATAGTGATAGACAAATTTAGGCAAGTTATTATACTTTTCCATTCATGATATTCAGCAAAAGGGTGGGATAAAGAGGACCCCACATCTTCAAACTTGCATCTCAGGCTATCAAGGGTGCCCATTTTTTCTTAGTGTCCATAGTCATGTGATATACACTAGTGTTTGGGACACTGGGAAGCGTAGATTCTAGGAGTTAAGGGGAGTCGGAAGGAACATGAGGCATTTGGGGGTTGAATCTTAAGGAGTATGATTGTAGGGCAAGAATAGAGCATAGCTCTGGTGCACGAAGGAGGGGTGATCACCGTACGAATAGTTACCTTCCCCATGCCAGACGCTATGCAAAGATCTGGATGTCTAATGTTACATGCTACGTGGTATTGGTGTCATGTCCATTTTGCAAAGAAGGGAAGTAAGGCTCAGAGAGAAGCATCTTGCTCAAGGCATGTAGCTGGTAAATGGCAAGGAGGATGGGAACCTACAGATGTCTGTCTCTGAGCCCCAGCACTAAACGCCCAGCTCAACCTTTCGGAAACGGAACTGAGGGGAAGACTCCTGGCTGCGGAGGAGAGGCTGGGATTCTATACCCATCCTGTTTCAGCTTGTTCTCATTTCACTTTGAAAAGATTTGAGGAGGGAACCAGAAACCGTAAGAGGAAGATGAGGATTTATGGAAGAAACTAAAATGGATAAGATGGTAAATGAAGTCAATGAATCATGTGTGACATACATTTTTAGCTTGGGGATAAAACAGTTAAAGTAATAAAGACTAGGACTTCCCTGGTGGTCCAGTGGCTAAGACTCCACGCTTACACTGCAGGGGACACTGGTTTGATCCCTAGTCAGGGAAGTTCTGCATGGTGAAGAGTGCAGCCAAAAAAAATAATAATAATAATAAAGAATCATGGTGTCACAGGGCTTTCAGAAATCATCTACCTTTTTGTTCTCTTTTTCTAATAGAGGAATCCAGTGTACCACTGCACAGATGATGACCTCGCATTTTATTTCAAGACTTCCTCAGAACCACCAATCTTTAATGTCAGCAAGTTCATCCTTAAGTCTGATGGTGAATCACCTGCTGAAAAAAGTTTGAGAAAAACCAGATCATCACTCCAGTAACTGGGAGGGTCCCATGACTCAAGTTATGCTGACACCTTCATCAAGAGCTCTATGCACTGAGCCCCTGTTTCCTTGCTGTCCTATGGCCTTTTTAGGGGGATTCTAAAAGCACAATTGATTCCTCTTTTTTGTTCTCTCTTGTAAATCATGAGTTGGGCAAGGGTCTGGTATTTTGCAACTGTAATGCAGCTACAAAATCAATGTCAAATGTAAGGCTTTGTGTGTGTGAGCATCTGGGTCCATCTGAGCAGTCATTCACCATCCATTGTGATTCTCTAATAAATACAAACCACAGCTAGTACAAAAGACAGCTGAACTATAGGTATTATTGAATACATTATTTCAAATAGCAGTCGTATCTTTAATGATGAGTGCTTCTTTGTTCCTGATTATGTAATACTTATTCACTTTCTCTTTTTTTTAAATTAATTTATTTATTGGCTGCTTTGGGTCTTTGTTGCTGCACGTGGGCTTCCTCTAGTTGCTGCGAGCAGGGGCTACTCTTCATGGTGGTGCATGGGCTCCTTGTTGTGGTGGCTTCTCTTGTTGCAGAGCACGGGCTGTAGGTGCTCGGGCTTCAGTAATTGCGGCACATGGGCTCAGTAGTTGTGGCGCACCGGCATAGTTGCCCTGAGGCATGTGGGATCTTCCGGGAGCAGGGATTGAACCCGTGTCCCCTGCAATGGCAGGCGGATTCTTAACCACTGTGCCACCTAGGAAGTCCCTCTTGTTTAGTTTCAAATCATGAAGGTATTCATTCTCCTATATGTTTTTTAAAAGAAGGCTTATTGTTCTACCTTTTCCATTAAGATCTATGATCCATCTCGAGCGAATTTTTGTGTGTTGTGTGAGGTGGAGGTCAATGTTCAGTTTTATTCCACATGCAATCAAATTGCCCCGGCACCATTTATATTTGTCTGAAAGGACCGTACTTGCCCCCACTGAACTGCAGTGGCATCTTTGTTGTCAATCAAGTGACCATAGATCTCTGAGTCTGTGTTTGGACTTTCTCTTTTGTTCCCTTAATCAATTAATCAGTGGAAGCCTTTTGCATTCACTAGTGAGTTATACTGTCTTTCTGAGATTGGAAGGAAAAGAAGACCCAAGTTTCATACAGTTTAATATAGTAACTAGATTATAAAGCCACATAAAATTTTAAAGTTCCTGGGAGGTGAAAAGGTATATTGCATACAATTATATCTGATGGACCAAAAAATTATCAGCGAGTAAGTATTCCGGTCTTTCCTCACCATATGCACCCAATAAAACAAATCCGGTATTTGCCCATTTAGTTTCTCCCACTTTGTCACTTATATAACGAGTCTTGCTTGTTTGGAAAGGGTCTAAAATGTTTATATAATATAAAAGAGAGAAGCCAAAAGTAGTTTGGCTTGTGTGTTGAGAGAGAGTGTAGGTGGCATTTGGAGAGAGAGAGGGATGCTTAGGAGTAGATTCTGGGCATAAATGAATTGGGGAGGGTGAAGGAAAGCAATGAAGTGGGTGGATAGTTAATGAGTTGATCATCTTTTTTAAAAAAATTAATTTATTTATTGGCTGTGTTGGGTCTTCGTTGCTGCACGTGGGCTTTCTCTAGTTGTGGAGAGCAGGGGCTACTCTTCATTGTGGTGCGCTGGCTTCTCATTGCAGTGGCTTCTCTTGTTGTGGAGCACAGGCTCTAGGCACATGGGCATCAGTAGTTGTGGCACATGGGCTCAGTAGCTGTGGCGCGTGGGCTTAGTAGTTGTGGCACATGGGCTTAGTTGCTCCGCGGCATGTGGGATCTTCCCAGACCAGGGATCGAACCCGTGTCCCCTGCATTGGTAGGCGGACTCTTAACCACTTCACCACCAGGGAAGCCCAGTTGATCATCTTTGATGATCCTCAAGAAATGCAAAGAAAGGGTTTTGGTTGCGTTGTAACTTTTGCTGGTTGTTGAAATGTGTTGAAGTAAATTTTGAAGCCATTTAAACTTGACAAGAAAGAAAAAAATAGTCACAAGCATATAACTAATTTAGGGAATTTGAGTTGCTTTTAGAATTACGCCCCTGGGCACTTCAACCAAACCCACATGGGCAAGGTAGCCTTCTTTCATGGATTCGCCAGGCAAGTGTGATTCAATTCTATTGTTTTCTTTCCAATAAAAGCAAATTAGTAAATGTTTGTTTAGCACAATTTTTATAACTTTATGAATTCTGTAATTACAAATAAGAAAATGTTGTCTTTATGACTGTATCTTGATTTTTGTTATCGTGATATTTAAAGGGATTGCAAAACTCTCTTGAACTCCAGAATAAGCTTTTTTCTTCTTCTTTTTTTTTTTTATAGAAGTGTTACCTCATAGGCTACTATATTTGCCTTAGGGACAGATGCCTCTGAGGATTCTGCTGCTGTAATGTGATCTGAGGAAGCAATGATAGGAGCTTTCTCTCATCCGTATAGCGAGAGTGGATGTACATGTGTATCTGGGTTGATAGAGGTGAAGAGGAGAGGTTAATTTGCACAACGCGATTCAATTCCCCTTGGTAGTGAGTTAAAAAGATCATTGTGGTTACTTGGATACCCCTGAAAAACTAGGCTGTGCACTGGGTGGAAGAACATCTCATTACGCGCTAAGGAGTTAGGAGCACTCCAGAGCTGGAGAGGATCACACAGCACCCTGACTTTCATTGAGGTCACTCCCTGGCACCATCCTACTGAATTAATCCAATAGGATGGGGAAGGAGCGATGTGTCATTTTGTCAAGGAGACACCCACATCCTGTTCCTTGTGCTCCTTTCTGTCTTGGGTGGGTGAGAGAGGTGGCTGAAGTTGAAGGTTTAAAAAAAAAAAAAAAAAAGAAATAGCCATTTACTCTAGTACTTTTGGAGTGAGAACTCTATATTCTGATAAAACTCAATTCAATTTTGCAAATGTTCACTGACCCCTCCCTGTGTGATGGGCTCTGTGTCAAATGCTGTGGAAGCCACGGTGAGTTGAGTAACCCAATGCAGAAGGTGGCATTTGGAGAGAGAGAGGGATGCTTGAGAGTCGATTCTGAGTGTAAATGAGTTGGGGGGGGAGGGGCAAAGGAATGCAACGAAGCAGGCGGGGGGAGGGAGGGAGAGTTACCCGTGAGATCACCTTTGATGATGCTCAAGAAATGCCAAGAAAGGGTTTCGGTTGCGTTGTAACTATTGCTGGTTGTTGAGATGTGTTTAAGCAAATTACCTCATCTCCTTAATCTTCCCAAAGTCTCATCGTAGGAAGGTAATTCTATTGGCAGAAGAGGGAAGGTAAGCTTATCATCATCGTACCCTCTTCCTTCCCTTATTGTCACCATCATCACCACGTGATGGCTATAGTGTGATCAGCGTCTACCATGTGCTAGTCTAAGTGCTTTTCACGTTACCTTACTTCACTCTCACGACCTGTCTATAAAGTATGTATTTCGATAATAATAGCTACCATCTATTGGATGCTTCCTGTGTGCTAGATAGACGCTGTGCTAAATACTTTACATTTATCACTTCATTTATAGTATACAATGGTGTATATGTATGCTATATTGCCAGAACAAAGGCTATACGAGTCCTGTGTTTCTCTCTGTAATATCAGTTTAAAGGAAGCTAATTTATTTATCTGCAGCCTTCCTTTGCTTCCCTAAATTATCCAAAGCACAGCACAGTGGTACTTTTGAAGAATGTGATGTTCTTGGCTTGGTATCATCCTCAAGAATCAGAGAAATTTATCCTGCTAAAGACAGCAGGAAAAAGGAATTTCAATGCCTATTTGGTAACTAAGCACATGGAGAGCAAGATGAGACAGAGAGTTCTGAGCCGAAAGTGCAGAGAGCCTGAGTAATAGTCCGGAACAAATGAAGTGCACAGAATGAATGGCCAAGGACATTGTCACAATGTTCTTGCCTGGGCTATTAGGTCACCCCGGGAAAACACACAGCTATTTTGAGGATGGAAAAGAGCTTTGTGTGTGCCATCCAGCTGCTCCCTTGCCTTCCTGCAGGCTCTGAAAAAAATCAGTGGTGGATGCAGACAAGTGATACTGTTAGGCCTTTGCTACTGAAAGCGTGGTCCACGGCTCAGCAGCTCTGGCATCACCCATGAGCTTGTTGTAGCATCTGGGGCCCCACCCGAGAGCTACTGGATCCAAATCTGCATTTTACAAAGATTCAAGGTAATTCCTATGTACATCAAAGTTTGAGAACTTAAGAAATATTAGATCACCAAGGAAGGAAAATGCAAACATCAGTCCCACTGTTCAGAACCCTTTAGTAGCTCCCACTGCCATCAGGATAAGGCTCCAACTCCTTAATGTGGCTTTAGACTCAGTCTCCAGCCACCTCTCCCTACTCTCCCCTCTTATAGTCTAGCCAAATTCAACTTAGAGCAGCTGTGGGAACCAGCCAGGCTTTCTTTTTGCTCTATGTGTTGCATATATTTCTGTGAACTGAAATAGGAGTGTCCTAAAGCCAAAGAAATATAGCACCAGTTAGGAACAATGAACATGCAAAAGAGGTCTCCTGGCCTATAGGAGCCCAGTGAGTGTGAATGTGGCCAGGTCAGGGCATCAGCTCTGCACACAGCTTGATTTGAGATGCACATCTCTTCCCAGGAGGGTTCTTGAGTCAGCAACTTTCAACTGATGGCATTTTCCAAGGGACCTTTTTATTTACACTTGGTTTGACTCTCTGACAGCAGCTCCAACACCAGAGAATGACAACGGGACTCTTGGGAGCCCTTCTTAGCTGACCAAATGTTGTTATGATTCATTGATGTGCTCTACTTGCCTTTCCTTCTTCAAGTACGCCTAGTGTTTAGTGTTGGACATGGTATGGGTTTCAGCTGTGTTGACAGGAATGTCACAAGCTCTTCCACCAGCCAGCCTAAAGGGCCTTCACATGCCTCAGAATAGAAATGAAGCTTCCTCTTGCAGGAGGGAAGTTACTACTGGAGGCTAAGACTAGGCACTGATTTTTTTAATTGAATCGACATTTTCCCTGTAAGTGGAAAAGACAGCTGGCTATGATCATCACAAATTCTCTGTTACTTCAAGTCCATTTAATTTAACTACCAATTTCTTGGTAATAGAGGCATTCCCTCACAACTAGTCATAGAGAGAGAGAGATGATTCAGCCTCAAATTTTTCTGACGATCAATACTACACCAGTTATGGCTCACAGGCTCTATATTTTGCCAAAAGCTCATTGATTCAACAAATAGTTTTAAGAGCCTATATTATATTCAGAGTACTTTGTTGATCAGAGGGAGGGAAAAAAAACACTGAGATCTCATCAGGGGAGTCCAGGAACCCATTTGTCAGGGATACCACACTGCAGCTCCAGGAACTGCATTTCATCAGTGCAACCAAAGTCAGTCAGTCTCTCCGGGTCTGTACCAGTTTCCTATTGCTATAAATAGTAATAGTTTCCTATCACAGAGCTGTAGCAGTCTCCTATTGCTGATTTACAATATTAAGAATTTAGTGGCTTAAAACCGTATACATTTGTCACTGTACAGTTTTGAGGGTCAGAAATCTAAATTGGGTCTCACGGGGTTACAATCAAGGTGTCCCCTGGGCTACGTTCCTTCTGGGAGCTCCAGGGAAGAATCCATTCCCGTGTCTCTCCCAGCTTCTAGATCTTTTTTTTTAAAGACATTTAAAAAATATTTATTAATTATTATTATTATTATTCTTTTGGCTGCATAAGGTCTTAGCTGCGGCACGCGGGATCTTCGTTGTGGCACATAGGCTTCTCTCTAGTTGTGGCATGCGGGTTTTCTCTCTCTCGTTGTGGCACACAGGCTCCAGGGTGCATGGGCTCTGTAGTTTGTAGCTCATGAACTCAGTAGTTGTGGCACGTGGGCTTAGCTGCCCCTCAGTGTGTGGGATCTTAGTTGAACCCACGTCCCCTGCGTCGGAAGGCAGATTCTTTACCACTAGACCGGTGGGGAAGTCCCCCAGCTTCCAGATCTTGTCTGCAGTTCTTTGGCTCATGGCCTCCTTTCATCTTGAAAGCCAATGATGGCTGGTTGAAGCTTCATCACTTGCATCACTTTGAGTTCCCCGCCTCCCTCTTTTACTTATAAGGACCCTTGTCATTACACTGGGCCCTTGAGCATCATCTGGGTTAGTTGGTCAGCAGCCTTATTTCTATCTGCAACCCAAATCCCCCTTGCTGTGCAACATAACCACAGGTTCTGGGGATTAGGATGTGGACATCTTTGGGGGACCATCATTCTCCCTATTACAGGATCTGATTTAATCTGATGGAACTCGCTGGGGATTCATATATAAGCAAGAATGATAATTTATTACTATTGACTATGAGACATATAACTTTGGGGGAGTGGAGTAGGTTGGAATGCTCATATTGACTGGTCAGCATCTCCTTTCCCTGCAGGCAAATTGACACAGAAGATCAACTTTTAAATAGAAGATAGCTTGGAGAGCATGAAATCAGAACATCAAATCAATGGTGAATGATTTTAATGTCTGGTGAAATGAATCAGTGAGAGAGAAGCCATTGGTTCAGTCCATCTATGTTATGAAGATGTAACTTCCATTCATCCATTGGCATCCATTGTACTGGCACATTAAATTTTTTAATTTTTACATTTCATGTAGCAAAATAATTTCTTGAGAAATTCACTTGTTTTGTTCTTACTGCTTTGCAGAAAAGTCTGAATGAATGAGATTGCTTTTTTCTTACCTCCCTGAAAAGGGCCAGCAGGGCTTTGAGTCCCCCAGGGCAGAATGAAGAGATTTTTGTATTTGGCGGAATTGTGGTTTTGTCGTATGATAAGTGGAAAGGCAGGAGCTGCCTGAGTGGGAAGTAGCTTCTTCAAGAAGGAGTTAAGGGAGAGAGATTCTTTTTTTTTTTTTTTTGATGGTAAGGACCTAGAGGGCCTGTGAGAGGGTCAGACTTTCTGAAGGGGCATTTGGATGCTGAGTAAATGCATTCCTAAGAGCCTGGTGAAGGATACTGTGCCCACATTTGGCACAGAATGATGGAACTTCCCAAATTAATAGGCTTCAAAACATGCAAGAATAAATATGCAATGACCATGATGGAACAAGACCAGAAATCTTTCCTCGGATGTTACATAAGCATCTGGGCTCTTGAGAAGTTCTAGGGAAGGAGCAAGGCTCTCCAACCCATGGCAGATTTTTCTTGCCACTTATTCAAGTTAGGCATACCAAGTCAACTTAATTTAATTTAGAAAAAAATTTAGAAAAATAAAGTAACTTTGTTATGGTAACAGAATTACGGAGAAAAATTCAATACCAGCCATGCAGGATTTTATCTAGGTGTTTCAGCCTTTCCTTATCAAACAGTCCCCGTGAAAATGACTTGGGGAATTGTCTACACTGGGCTAGAAGGCTCCCATAGAAACTCATGAAATGTCAGGCGTGAAACACTGAAGGGTCAGCTCTGGGAAACAGATGTGAAAAATATACGACGTGGTTTATGGCTTGAGGTACAGAGGTAGGAAAACATGAAGAATTCTTCCAGAGCAATTGGTGGGCCATTGTGGATCTTAGGGTAACTGGGGCAGGAGTGAAAGAAGAGACTGAAAATTGGGTTGAGATCACAGTAAAGAACACTTTCATGTTGACTAAGACACTGAACTTTGGACGTACTAACTGTCCCCAAACATGGGATAATTTTAGCTGAATGTCTTCCTCTTTTGTAGGATGGCATTCAAATCACACCCCACAAGCCACGTGAAGAGTTAAAATTTTCATGAAACACCTATCACATGACATACAGGACTAGGTCCTGGGGAGGAGGCGTTGTAGGGGAAGGATTTCAGAAATGAGTAAGGTCCTCTGGGTCCACAATCTAGTGGGTAAGACAGAATACAAACAACTTAATATTTTTAGTTCTAACGCAGATAACTCTTTCCCACTGCACTCATGCGAGACCTCAGATTGTTATGTATACCACATTTTTCATCATGAAAATAGACCAGAGAACAGATGCAGCTTCCGGTTCTGTTCCTCCAGCTGAGGGCATCGTCAAAGAGGAAAAGCAGGGACTGTGTAATGAAGAGAGAGAGGAGGAGGACTAGGGGACAAGATTTACTCATTATTTGTCAGGCCAAGGGCATGGGCCCCCCATCCTAACATCTCCACGGAACAGGCTGACTCTGGGGATTCCTTGAAACAAAGAGTATTTTCACCTGGGTCCACAATCCTTTTGTTTTAACTGCCTCTGTCTCTTAAAGGTAAAGAGGCTCTTTCAGGGCGTGACGTCTCTGAGTGAGCCACTCACAAACCCCAGACTCCCTATCACAGCAGAAGTCAATAGTAAAGTGCTAGGACTCTTCTTCCTTCCAAATGGGAGAAGTGCAACAACCCAAAAGCTGGGCTCTGGCACCCCAAAAGGAAAGCAAGAGAGAGCAAGATTTATTAAAATTTAAGAAACTAATCCCCAGGGGTAGGGGCCCCTCTCAGCATACTGCTTTCCCTTGGGCTTTTACCCTAAAGAAGTATCACAATGTGATAGTAGATTTTCAATACAAACATATGTATTTATTATAGTAAAATTCATATATATTTTATTATGGTAAATATACATAACACTATTTTAACGATTTTTTAAGAATATAATTCAGTGGCATTTAGTACATTTGCAATAATGGATAACCATCACCACTATCCATATCCAGAACTTTCTCAGCATCCTTAACAAATACTCTGTATGGATAAACACCTCCCCATTTCCCCCTCCAGGACCTGGTACCCTCTATTCTATTTTCTGCCTCCATGAATTTGCCTATTCTAGCTTCCTCATGTAAACAGAATCGTACAAATTTGGGGTTTTGTGGGTTTAAAAAAAGTGGGTATCTTTCAGACAGACAGACAGACAGACAGGAGGAAAAGAAACAGAGACAAGCCAGATGCAGCTTCCCTTGGCTTTTCCACTCCCTGGCGCATGTCCTGGCTTCCCTCCCACACAGGAGGGTCCCTCCTTCCCTGCATGTCTGCGTGGCAGTGATGCCATTAGGCTCCTTCTTGAAGCTGCTTCTGCCGTTCATCTCAGCTCATTTCCTTCCTGTTCTGTACAGAGGCTGATTTGCCCTTTGCTGGCTCTGTCAGCTGAGCTCAAAAACAGGGTCGCATCTCTGCTTCTGGCACAAATCACTTCTTGTGCAGCCTCGCTGGGTTTGGGCAGGCAGCTGCCAGGCTTCTAATCTCCTAGAAGGCCATCCTGGCCACAAAGGAGCTTTGTGTGTGACCAATGTGAGCTGGGCAAGAGCCTCACTGGTTGAAGTAGTAAGTTGTTCCTGGTACTTGCTCTCACTGCCCTTGAGACCCAGGGCCTGGAGGGCACTGTGACCTGGCAGATGACCTTGCCCATGAAAAATAAAACAAAACCTTCCTCTGCTTATCCCACGTGGTTCTTGGTTTGTAATTATCTGTGACTTTCTCAGGATTGACCAATTGATGAGGCAGTCTTGGAAAGCCTATCCCTCAGCATTTAGTGCCTGGGAAATTCTACTTCCAGATCCCTGGGGTGAACAAGGCAGACTTCCAGTGGGTGTTCACACTTTGAAAAATCTGTCCTCGAATTCTCTTAATTCTAGAGATACTCCTCCAGAATGTGGGCTTTCTTTATTTGTGACTAGATGTGGAATGTGTATACTCAAATTTATAGGATGCCCCACACAACAGTGCATAGGCCAGCCTATTTATCTCTTTACCTGTTATTAAAGATGATTTCAAAGTGGCTTCAGAGGGAACTGAACAAATCTTACTGTCTTGGCCCAAAATCTCCTAGTCTCCCTACAAGAATGCTGTTTTTGCCTTGGACTGTCCAGTCTACCGCCTACTCTGTTTTTTTTGTTTGTTTGTTGTTTATTTGTTTGACTAGTAGATTCTGATTTATTTTGCACATTTGCCCTTGTTTTAAGATTCTTTCTCCCAGTCTCTTCCTGATTCCTCCCCTCCTTTAAATATTCCTAAAAAAGGCTTTGGTTTGGCGCCTTCATTTCATTCTTCTTCTGTGTCTTGCTAGTGGCATGCTGGCAACTGGACATAGGGTTTTGTTTTAGATACATCTGCTTTCCAAGCCCGACTGTGCTACTCCCTGGCTGTGTGACCTTGGGCAAGTAACTTAACCTCTCTAAGCCACAGATCCCTCCTCTGTGAAATGAGAAGAAATGATTTGCTATTCTTGGGGATACTGATAGGACTGCCGAAAATAATTAGGAAAAGTAGCTGGCACATAGCAGAGACTCCACAAATGTTAGCACACATCCCATGCCCTTTCTTTCTTGATTTAGTTTAATGTAAGACCTTCTCAGTCGGCCTTCAGTGCACTTGAATTCCTGAGACAGAACCCCAAATGTCCAGAGTTCTTTCAAGTCTAAGCCAATCTAGG
The DNA here is from genome assembly GCF_030028045.1 of Hippopotamus amphibius kiboko. Classification (NCBI taxonomy): domain Eukaryota; kingdom Metazoa; phylum Chordata; class Mammalia; order Artiodactyla; family Hippopotamidae; genus Hippopotamus; species Hippopotamus amphibius. The sequence goes on along the minus strand of NC_080199.1, from coordinate 59,971,458 downwards.
CTCCACACCGACTGCCCTCAACGCAAGGGGGTGATTGACATCATTCACCTGGCTTGTGATCCTAGTTCACACCGAGCTCTTCATCTGAAGAAGCAGCGACTACGCGGCGCCTCCCCTTAACTACTCCACGCCTGGCTGCGCCAAGGAGGGGGATGTTTCAGAAAGACCCCGGCAAATAAAGCCCCAAATACCCGTGACGTGGTTCCACAACCTGGAAGTGACAAAGGACAAAGCCAAGGAACCAAAAGGAGCGCGATGCGGGTTTGGTTTTACGGAACACAAGGGCCTCCTCTAAGCAAGCCAGGACTGGCTCACCTGCGTGTTGTTACCGGGGCAGGTAACCGGGAGATTCTTTGCCCAAGAGGCGTTAGGGTGCTGCTGGAGCGCGCTGAAGCTCCCTAGGGGCCGAGAGACGCCGTGCATTCAGCCGTACGAACTGTCAGGGCTTAGGTTTCCCTTTGCGAGAACTTTCTGTATTGGTTGGCAGCTTCTCCCCAGCTTCCACCGCGATCTGCGTGCTCTCTGCGGCACAGCTATGATGGGATTGCAAACCCTCGCTGCAAGCGGACGAGGACGATTAGTGGCGTTCTCGGAGTGGGGGTTCCGCGGGGAGCAGCCCGCTGAGGCTCGAGCTCCGGGTAAGTTGCAGGTCCCCCCTGGGCCCACTGATTGCAGTGCAGCCTTGAATCCAAATTACTAAGGAAGATAATTTCAGGCAATTGCACTGATGCCAAAGACCGCAGCTTGGAGCTTTGGGGGTTGGGCACTTAAGTCCGCCAGGTCTGTGATGGTCTCGTTTCGACCCCGGAAAGCGCGGTTCCATCTGGGCCCCCAGCGAGGGGTAGGGCGGGATTTCCGGAGCGAACCGGGGGAAAGGGGAGCGCAGCTGCTCCGGCGGTCCCCAAACCGCGTCACCCAGGCCCAGGGTCCGGGGGAACGCAAGGGGCCCGAGTTCCTTCCAGCTCGCCTCCTCGGCGTCCCTCCGTGAGTAGCAGGCCGGGGAGTAGCGCTTTGCTTCCCCGGGGAGCTTCTCGGATTGCTTGGGGAACGCTGGATTTTTTGGTTGGCGTGGGGAGATGGGGATGGCGGCGTCAGGGCCCCGCTTCCCCCTCCTCGCTCCCTCTCTCGGCCGCTGGGGGGGCGCGCAGCGACCTCGCCACGCTGCTCGGAGCCGCGCCAGAGAGCAGCCGACGCGCGGCGCCCACCTGGCTTTCCGCCGCTTGGGTGAGCCGGGCGGGGCCGGGGACGCGGGAGCTGCGGGAGGTGGGGGGAGAGGGGGAGGCCGCTGGAGGGGGTGGGTGGGAGGGACCCCAGAGAGGCGCGCGCGGAGCGGAGACTTGGGGGTACCCCAAGGTAGGTCAGGGCAGTGCCGAGTCCACCCCCCGCCCCGACCCCCCACCCGGGGAGAAGGTAGGATGGAGCTTCTCGGCAGAGGTGGCGGGTCTTTATGGAGTTGACTTGCAAGGGGGCGGGGGGGGGAGGGGGCTGTGCTCGGCTTGGGTCCGGAGGGGCGCGGGAGCCGGACCGCAGGGCATCTTTGCGCAGGGCATCTTTGCTCAGGGCGACTCTCAGTGACCGCAAAGCCTGCGCCCTAAGCGGTCCCGGACGCTGGGTTCCGGACTCGGTGGCTTTTCTCGGTTCCATAAAAGCGTCTCCCTGATACGTCCACACCTGGTGGCAAACAACTTTTTGCTGCTTAACTAAACTAGGTTAGAATGGGAAAGCGCCGCAGGAGGTTTCGTCCGAGCGCCAGGTGTGACATCCACCTGCTGAGATTGCAGCCGAGAAAGCGGATGCTGCGTTTCACCCTCACCCCGCCTGCCCGTGAGCTCGCGGGAGGTTTGCCACTGACCTTCTGCGAAGTTGATGCTGTCAGCTTGGAGAATGCAGAGAAGCTTCCGAAGAGGGGTTATTTAGCCTTAATGGGAATGAAGAGTCAAAGGAAAGGGGATATTCAAGAGCTGCCCGGTGTTGTTCCAGTGGAATTTGGAAGGATCTTTTAATTGAAGATGTGCAGGCAAAGTGCAAAGGACTGAGGGTCGGCAAACTTGCGTTCTTAGACCCTGTCCTGAGGTCGAATAGCAGTGAGGTCCTGGCAAGTCAGGAAACCTCGTTGAACCTCAGTTCGCTTGTGTGAGAAGTGGGAGAATAGTTCCTGCCCCACCTCACTGGGTAGTTTGGAAGAGAACTGGAGGGAGGGTGGTGTTTTGAAACGTATCAAGTGTGGTTTCTACAAATTAAGCATTGCTGCCCACACCTTTTTCCTGGCCACCAACGGAACCCTGCTCGTAGCCGAGTTAAGGCAGGAACTTGGCTGCAGTGCTGGCGTTTTCCTCGTTACCTGTCAGAGGGGCGAGATGTGTCTGTTTCTCAATCTCTTGCTGCAGTTCCTCTTCGCGGTACAGCCACCGTGAAGCTGCCCAGCACAGTGTGACATCAGGGGACAGGAACTTTGCTTGTCAACTTTTCTAGGGCGTGTACAAAGCGGGGGAGGTGCCCTGAGAGCTGGAGAAAGTTGAAAGTGGTTGTCGTGGCGGCTGGGGGTGAGATTTGATTGGACGTTTTCTTTGGGAGACCGTTGGCTCCGAAAACATTGTTGGCTTTCTGAAGCTGGAGTTCTTGTTTTCTGACGTGGGGAAGGTTCTGTCAGAGCCAAGGACAGACATCCAAGAATAAGCACTTTAATTCGAATGTCTTTAGAGGAAGATAAGTAAAGAGCTCCGGAAATGTTTCCCACAGAAATCATAGCACATTATAGTAGCAGGGACAAATTTGAATAGTTTCTCTTATTACTAAATTTAGATTCATATATCTCATACTGAAAGGAGAGATTCGCACGGTTGGTTGTATTGTTAAAATGTAAGCAGTCCTTTTTGGATAAGCACGTCCAGCCTTCCAGAGGTTATGCCTGTATGTCATATTGTGTCTTTTCATGATACCAAACAAGACTTCTGATTCGCTTTTCCATTTTAACTCAAAGGAGTTGAAGGATGACTCATTTAAGAGGTTGGGTAATAAAACTAGACTGTCTTATACAGAATTGTAAATCTTTATAAAATAACACAAATGGTGATAATAAAGCTAACTTTTATAGAGGCTAGTGTGCCAGGCTCAGATGTGCGTGTTACAATGCATTTAGTTCTCACAACAGTCTGTAAAGAAACTGAAGCACAGAGATGTTGAGTGCCTTGCCCAAGGTCACACAGCTAGTAGTGAGGAATTTCTCTCAGATTGGCATAACAATTACATTTGATTGGTACTCTTGTGCTCTTTTTTTTTTTAATTCAATAAAGTTTTTTTTTAAATGGTCCACAAAAAAAAAAAAAAAAAAAAAAAAAGGAAAGAAAGAAAAGAAAAGAAGCCCTGCAACAATAGCTACTCCCCACCCCTAAAATAACCTCCTGGGACATTCAACTCAGCCCAAGTCTTCCAACCCAGTTACTCAGAAGCCTATTGTCCATCAGACACTGTAGCAGTCCCTAATTTTCACACCTTGTTTACTAAAGACCCTGATTTAGACTGAAATATACACAACTCTGAGTGGAATTGTCCTAGCCCCTTGTCACCCTACTGGAGGCTCCCTCCTTTCCATTGTTCTTTTGAAAATCTGACTGCTTTGGGGGAATCTGTAAGTTCCTAAGTCAGAACAAGAAGAAAAGAAAGGAAGAAGTTATGAAAAGCAGAAATAGCTTAAGGGAGTAGACTGGTGCCCACTCCCAGGCAAGATTGCCTCTGGTTATACCCTGAACCAAAAATATCCTCTCCCACACTGTTCCATTGTTATTGTTTTCACTTCATTTTGTCACACAATCAGAAAGTCTAGGAACTGAAAAGCCATATGCTTTAACAAAGTATACTCTTGCAGTTACTTCTAGGAAATAACTATTCGTCACTTACATTTCTTTTTTTTTTTCTTGTAACATTTTTTATTTTAAAGTCTATTTTATCTGATATGACTATTGCTACTCCAGCTTTCTTTTGATTTTGATTTGCATGGAATATGTTTTTCCATCCCCTCACTTTAAGTCTGTATGTGTCCCTAGGTCTGAAGTGGGTCTCTTGTAGACAGCATATATATGGGTCTTGTTTTTGTATCCATTCAGGCAGTCTGTGTCTTTTGGTTGGTGCATTTAGTCCATTTACATTCAAGGTAATTATCGACATGTATGTTCCTATTACCATTTTCTTAATTGTTTTGTTTTTGTTTTTGTAGGTCCTTTTCTTCTCTTATGTTTCCCGCTCAGAGAAGTACCTTTAGCATTTGTTGTAGGGCTGGTTTGGTGGTGCTGAATTCTCTTAGCTGTTGCTTGTCTGGAAAGCTTTTGATTTCTCTGTCAAATCTGAATGAGATCCTTGCTGGGTAGAGTATTCTTGGTTGTAGATTCTTCCCTTTCATCACTTTAAAAATATTGTGCCACTCCCTTCTGGCTTGCAAAGTTTCTGCTGAGAAATCAGCTGTTACCCTTATGGGAGTTCCCTTGTATGTTATTTGTCGTTTTTCCCCTGTTGCTTTTAATAACTTTTCTCTGTCTTTCATTTTTGTCAATTTGACTACTATGTGTCTTGGTGTGTTTCTCCTTGGATTTATCCTGCCTGGGACTCTCTGTGCTTCCCAGACTTGGGTAGCTGTTTCCTTTCCCATGTTAGGGAAGTTTTCAACTAGAATCTCTTTCAATATCTTCTCAGGTCCTTTCTCTCTCTCTTCTCCTTCTGGGACCCGTATAATGCAAATGTTGGTGCGTTTAAAATTGTCCCAGAGGTCTCTTAGGCTGTCTTCAGTTCTTTTCACTCTTTTTTCCTTGTTCTTTTCCACATCAGTGATTTTCACCATTCTGTCTTCCAGGTCACTTATTCGTCCTTCTGCCTCAGTTAATCTGCTATTTGTTCCTTCTAGTGTATTTTTCATTTCAGTTATTGTGTTGCATATCTCTGTTTGTTTGCTCTTTAGTTCTTCCAGGTCTTTGGTAAACTTTTTGATCTTTGCATCCAGTCTTTTTTCAAAGTCCTGGATCATCTTCACCATCATTATTCTGAATTCTTTTTCTGTAAGTGTGCCTATGTCCTCTTCATTTAGTTATTTTTCTGGGGTTTTATCCTGTCCCTTCCTCTGGTACAAAGTCCTCTGCTTTTTCCTTTTCTCTATCTTTCTGTGGCTGTGGTTTTCAGTTCCGCAAAACGAAATACTGCTGATACTGCTTGATACTGCTGTCTGTCCTCTTGTCCGTCACTTACATTTCTGAATGCATTAAATCACATTGCTTTCCTCCAAACCTCTTTCCTCACTGAACTCTGCAACCCTGAGGGAAGAAAACTGCTGGTGTTGGAGGGTTGCCTGTAGAGGTGGGGGGCAGCTGTGACTCACAGAGGAGACAGGGGCACTGGCAGCAGGGGTTCTGGGAAGTGCTCATTGTGTTCTTTTTTTCTTAACTTCTACACTGGGTTTTCTCCCACACAAACAGGCAGCAGGAGTGAGACTGAGGGCTCCGGAGCAGGAATCCAGGACCCTGAACTTGCCACTGAATTGCTGTGTGATCTTTCCTTCTTTTTTTTTCTGAGCCTCAATTTTCTCATCCACAAAATAGTGATAATAATCCCAAATTAAGTGAATGCTTTATTTCTCACTGGAACTTGGAGTGTGAACTGTGAAAGAAACACTTCTCGGCATGTAAAGGGAAGTTTCAGAGTCAAGTGTTTCTGTCATCTGTAACAGTAGGCTGGCAGATAGCAAATGAGTAAAAGCTGGAGGAAACTACACACAATGCGATTTGCCCAACAATTATGTTTGAAAATGGTTTTAAAAAATTCTTTTGTTCTGTTCTTGGATCCTTAGCATCACGTTTATGAAAAGAGATAAATGCAAATTAGACCTCAAAGTTTTTCTGGCAGGTAATATTGAATAGCACCCACTGACAGCAAATGCTTGTCTCTGCTTGAGTTCAGGTGATGAAAATTGGAGGGTGGAGCATTTTTTTTTACCCTTACATTCTTCTACATCCTTTTATTCCAACAAGCTATAGTGGGTCAGAGAACAACCGAGTCCTGAAAATATATGTAAGTTACTTAGCTGTTCTCTTTTTCTTTGGAAATTGTTCTTAGAAGACGGCTTTTGGGATGCCCACTTTAAATCAGGTAGGAGAGGAAACGAACTTCTGTATATGCTTCTTTTAAGGGTATTTTAAACAATATGGTTCAATTGTCAGATTATTTAAACTGTCCTATGACCTATGTAAAAATCTTTCTTTTTTTGGGGGGGTTGGGGGGATGGGAGCGGTTCTCACTCTTCCTTTAGACTGTGGTCTCTATGGAGATTTGGGCTGAGGGAGGTACCCATGTCAGGGTTACTGGTGTTGCCAGGCTCACAGCAGCCACTCCACGCTTGGTGACTTTTGATGGTCTGGAGAGATGTTTGGATCTGTGCTATTTAAAGGTCTTCCCTTCACCCCTGTGCTGTTGTAGGTAAGAATGTGGACTTGGAGCAAGACTGCCTGGGTGGGAGACTGACTCCATTGACTAACCATGACTCCGTTTCTCATCTGTTACATAAAGATGGTGTTGTCATATCTACCTCATAGGTTGTTAGGAGGATCGAGTGTGTGTGTGTGTATGTGTGTGGTGTGGAAAGCTTAGAACAGTGTCAGGCAAATAGTAAATGCCACCTAAGTGTTAGTAATGAATTGGTGATGATGAATAAGTTATCAGAGGATGAGTGCTATGGAACAAAAAAGGGCAGGGACTTCCCTGGTAGTGGTTAAGACTCCATGCTTCCACTGCAGTGAGCACGGGTTCGAGCCCTGGTCAGGGAACTAAGATCCCACCTGCTGTGCAGTGCAGCAAAAATAAATAAATAAATTAATTAATTAAAAAAGAAATTGGGCAGTAAATGGGGATAGTGTATACTTCTAGGAACGCAGTTTTTAACAGGAAAATGGTGAAATGCTCAACCCAAAGGTAAATTTGAAGAAGACAGGGGTACAGAGGTAGTTTGATAAGGATGTCAGAGAGGTAACTTAGGGACACATGGACAGATGTAGCACATGTTGAAGGTTTTTTGTTTTTGTTTGTAACTTGGGAATTTTCTCACGGAAAATTTCAACCATTAAGTAGAGAGAACAGCCCATGTGCCCTTCTCCCACCTTCAGCAATGATCAGTGTGGCCAATTGTTTCATCTGTATGACCCCCTGGCACTTCCCACGTTTTACTTTAAAGCACATTCAAGAAATTCTATTAATTGTTTCTAAATACTTCTGTATGTATTTCTAAAAGATAGGCACTTAACCAAACGTGACCTGATACTTAACCTCTTTGACTTTGTTTTCCCATCCTAAATCTGGACCAGCAGAACTGCCCTGAAGTGCTTGTGTAAAGATAAGGGTGGACACCTGGAACCCTCAGTGTAGACTGTTGGTGCCCAGTTACTCAGCCACCATGCTGGTGCTGTTGGTCTTTACCAGCCCTTGTTTTTTTTTTTTTTTTTTTTCCATACATAGTTCAGTCGTGGCATTTTCACTTCTACTTACTCTCTCCCTTCTCCGTACCTACTTTAGGCACGTTTATTCTCTACTCCCTTTATCTACCTCTACTTCCCCTTTTAGCTTTCAGTGCTTTTGTTCTCAGCCTGACTTACAGCTTGTACTCCTTTGATCCCCGTGGCCCATGAAATACGCACTCTAGTCTTCCCAGACCTTTGTGAAGGGAAATGGATACTTGGCCCATTTCATTTTTTCGACAGCATTATGGAGATTGAGATAGAATTGACACAGCAGACAATTCACCCAATTAAAGTGTACAATCCAGTGGCTTTAGTGTCTTCACAGATATGTGCCAGCCTTACCACAGTTGGTTTGAGAACATTTAGAACCTCAGAAAGATACCTTTTACCCCCTATCTTCTCATCCCCCAAAGCAACTGCTAATCTACTTTCTGTCTCTACGGATTTGCCTATTCCGGATATTTTATTCATTCATAAATAAAGAGCAATATTTTTGTCTTCTTTCACCTAGTAGGGTGTTTTCAGGACTCATCTATGTTGTAATATGTATTAGTACTTCCCTTCTTACTATGGCTGAATAGTATTACATTTTATGGCTGTAGTATACTTTGTTTATCCATTTATCAATTAATGGACATTTGGATTGTTTCCACTTTTTAGCTATTATGAATAATACTGCCATTAACATTCATGTAGGTATAGAAACATCAAATCACTGTTTTGTAATAGGAACTAACATAGTGTTGTAGGTCAATTATACTTCAAAAACAAACAAACTTATAGAAAAAGAGATCAGACTTGTGGTTGCTAGTGATGAAGGTGGAGGGTGGGGATAGGGGGATTGCATGCAGTCCGTCAAAAGGTACAAAATTCCAGCTATAAGATAAATAAGTACTAGGGATGTAACGTATAACATGAGAAATATAGTTAACAGTGCTGTATATTATATATGAAAATTGTTAAGAGAGTAAATCCTATGAGTTTTCATCACAAGAAAAAAAAGGTTTGTTTTTTTTCTTTAATTTTGTATCCATATGAGAGCATGGGTGTTCACTAAACTTATTGTGGTAATGGCTTCATGATGCATTGAAATCAAATCATTATGCTGTAAATCTTAAACTTATCCAGGGCTGTATGTCAGTTATATCTCGATTTTTTAAAATTCATGTACAAGTTTTTGTGATACAAGTTTTTCATTTCTCTTGGGTATATAACCAGGCGTGGAATTGCTTGGTCAAATGGAAACTGTATGTTGAGCCATTTGAGGAACTGTCAGACTGTTTTCTAATACGTCTCCCCATTTTATTTTGCCCAAACATGGGAATCCAGCCATCTTTCAAGTTCAGGTTCCTACCGTTACTTTGGGTAAATTTTTGTATTAATATTTTTCTAAGTCTTATTTAGTTATCTAATTAAATTAATGTAAAAAGACTATAAATAAGTGCAAAATGTTTTTTTTTTTTTTAAATAGGACGTCATAATCAGAAAATTCTGGGGACAACTGTTCTAAAGGCGTGGAGTCTAGTATACGTAGCTGTGTGGTTCTTAATCCCATGCTTTGTGACAAATCTGATGGGGAATTCTCAAAATTACTTTTCTAATGAAATTGGAAATACCTGCTAATTTCAGCCCAGATGGAACAGGTAAATACCGGTGGAAGGAGATTTGGAGCAGGTGTCGGACTTTTTATTTGACTTCTGCTGATTATTAACGGTGAGACTTGGGGCAAGTCCCATAGAGGTCTGCATTTCAGTTCCCAAATTGGCCTAATAACACCTGAAATATCATAAGCTTTCATTGCGCAGAATGAGAGTGTCAGTGTGACATATGCAGTGACCACAGGAAGTTAGTCATTTGTGCATCTTGGGCAACCCTGCAGTTTTCTTAGGCAAATGTCTGGGGTTCCTTGATCTTTGCCCTGGTGGGGTTTTCCCCTTCCCACCCCACCCTGCTTTCTGTCCTTCTTCTGTGTTCTTCTGACAACAGACCTTCAAAAGTAAGGGTCATTGCTGGGCACCATCAGAAAGTCTACAAACAGTAAATGCTGGAGAGGGTGTGGAGAAAAGGGAATGCTCTTGCACTGCTGGTGGGAATGTAAATTGATACAGCCACTATGGAGAACAGTATGGAGGTTCCTTGCAAAACTAAAAATTGAGTTCCCATATGACCCAGCGGTCCCACTGCTGGGCATATACCCAGAGAACACCATCGTTCAAAAAGACACATGCACTCCAGCATTCATTGCAGCACTATTTACAATAGCCAGGACATAGAAGCAACCTAAATGTCCATCAACAGATGAATGGATAAAAAAGATGTCGTACATATATACAATGGAATATTATTCAGCTGTAAAAAGGAATGAAACTGGGACATTTGTAGAGACATGGATGGACCTAGAGACTGTCATACAGAGTGAAGTGAGTCAGAGTAAAACAAATATCGTATATAAACACATATAGGTGGAATATAGAAAAATGGTACAAATGAACTGCTTTGCAAGGCAGAAATGGAGGCACAGATGTAGAGAACAAACATGTGGACACCAAGGGGGGAAAGCGGGGAGGGTTGGGGGGGAATGAACTGGGAGATTGGGATACCATATTGTACACTCTATGCAGTTTATTGTATGTTAACTGTATCTCAATAAAAGTTCTTAAAAAAAAATAACGTAGCAGCTTTTGGAGCTATTTATAACAGCCCCAAACTGGAAACAACTCAAATGTCCAGCACTAGATGAGTGGATGAGCAATTTGTGGTACATCTATATGATGGAATTCTACCTAGCAATAGAAAGGAACAAACTACTGTACACAACAGCAGGAAGGGATCTCAAAAACGTCATACTGAGGGGAAAAAAAACATATAAAAAGAGTACATACTGCATGATTCAATTTATATGAAATTCTAGAAAAAGCAAAACTAATCTGTAATGACAGGGGGCAGATCAATGGTTGCCTGGGGCTGGGGCAGAAAATTGCCAGCAAAGGAACACAAAGGAACTCTTGGGTGATGGAAATGTTCTGTATCATGACTGTGGTGATGGTTATAAGGGTGTATACATTTATCAAAACTCATCAAAATGTACACTTAAAATGGGAGCATTTTATTGTACGTAAATTTATCTCAATAAAGTTGGTTTTAAAACAAGAGCTGAAAACAACAACAACAACAAAAAAAAAAGCAAGGGTCATTGCCAAAGGTTAAGTTGACCGGAGAGGAGTCGTGTGATGCCACCAGCCACCATGGTGATATGGTACTGTTTCCTTCCTGGTGCTTTTCGGATGAGAACACAGCATTCAGCACATGCGCAGTGGAGGTGCAGCTGTCTGAAAATTGCACTTTACTCTGACCCTTGGCCACTGTTATGGGATAAGTGGAGGTGTATTATTGGGCATCTTAATGGTTTTTGTGTGATCTGTGATTGCTTGAGTTTGGAGGCATCCTTGAGGGATGTGAGCCTTTCTTTACAGTCAAAGCATGAAGGGAAGTGGATACAGAAAGATGGGAAGAGATTCTGGGGAACTGTGTTAACCAAAGAGCTCACACGCTATGGTTAAAGATCATTTCAGTCTCTGCGTGCTTTTGTCTCTTACCAGGCATGCTCAGTAAGGCACCATAAAACTGAGAGACATGAATTTGACCTTTCACCCTCAACTCCTGTTTGTGATTTCTCTAACATCCTGTATCCTAAGGAAATGGTTGGCAGACATTTTCGGTCGTGATCTCCAGTTTCTTCTACAAGGTGATATCTGTTCTTGGCTTCCTCTCTCAGGCAACAGAAATAACCAATATAACCACGCTTAGGTACTATTGGCTAGCTTGTTCATCCTTTTATTCATATACTCAATATATTTATTGAGCACCTATTATGTGCCCCTGTTCTAGATACTAAGGGACAGAGCAGTGATCGAAATACAAAATTTTTTAAATTGCCCTCAAAGATTTTACATTCTAGTGGGTGTTAGTCATTGAGGTTAAATAAAATGAGGATCAGTGCTGAGAAGTAAGGAGAGAAAAACGGAGTTGCAAAGGGGGAGAGGAACTATTGGGGAGGGGCGGCTGCTATTATTTATAGGGTGAGCAGGGTGACCTCACCGAGAAGGTAACATTTAAGATGAGTCTTTACTCTGATGCTCCCAGTTATGTATGCAGGTACTAGTTAGTACTGAGGCAGAGAAAATCCTGAATCCTAAACCTGACATTCTTACACCTATTCATGGGGGTATCTTTAGGGTTGTTAGGGGTATTAGGAGCTAAAGCTGTTGATCTACCATCAATTGCTGGCTGCTTATGGTCTGCAAGGCTTTTGTGAGGTCCCTATAGAGGTCATGGTGGCTCACGGTGAGTCATCGGCTCCTCTTGCAAAGCTTGCATCTTTGCAGCGGACACTGTACCACAGCAGTGGTCCTAGTAATGCAGTCATTCTCAACGGGACCACTGACTCCAATGCACAGGGACCTTCCAGAATGACTTGAGCGGGGGGTGGGGCGGGAGTAGGGCAGGGGGACGTCCTGGAGTCTCTCTTTTGTCTAGGGCCTTTGCTGCTGCACATGTGTTAACTAGTAATCTGGCCTGTGTTTACCCTCAATGGAAAGTCTCAACAGAAATGACAGTAAGTTTTGCAACTGGATTTCTCTTCCTTTCCGATGTGTTTGGAAATTGACTTTATCATTGCACCCAAGCATCTCTGATTCAAAAGAGCTCATTTATGACAGTGGGAATGACTTTGAGAAGATGCCAAGCGTTCCTTAGATTCACATTACCTCCTGCCAATCAGTGCCTGAAATGTATGAATGTACATGTTTAGTCCCTGTCTCCTCTCCATCAGAATGTATGCGACTGGAGGGAAGGAAGCTTATTTTAGTCATATTATCTCAGTGCTACCAAAATAAAAACACCGCCAGTCATGTAGTAGATGCTCAATAAATATTTGTTTAATTGAGTAACAGGCTACAAGCAATGTGACAAAAAGCAACACAACCGGCAACCATATCTTGGTATCTCATGAATTATCCATTGCCCCAAAGATCAAGAAATGGAGGTGATCTCTTATCACCAGGATCCAGACTTTATTTCCGGTCATTGCTCTCTCCTCTGTGTCAGTCTGCCTCTCAGAGGAACTCACGCTTCTAATGAATATCCAACCTGGCTTGTCGTCCTTTCTCTGCCACTACCCAGCTGTGACTTTAGATACGGCTTTGAATTTCCCTGGGCCTGTTCCAGCTCTAAAATGTTCTTATTTTAAAACCTGGCAAAGCCAACACCTGCTGGCTATTTGTGTGAAGCGTGAACACCTTTCTAGAAGGAAGTAGAACAAGCACCTGCTTCTGAAAATGACTTTTTGTAAGGAAGTCTGACTTTGCTCAGTGCAGTTGATTCCATATCTGGGAGCCTCACAAATAACGTCATTCTCTTTGAATTATTAACTTTGTTTATAAAACACAAGGATCGCTACTCTTACCATTTGTTGGAGGTTGTGTATTTTTCATATGATTTCACATCTGTAATCACCTCGCACACACAAAACCGGATATGACATGTAGAAAGCTGAGACTAAAATATGACTGACATAGCTTCATTCTCTTGGAAATAGTGAGATTATCTTGGGCTTTGGACTCAGAACTAAAATTGGCACTAATATAAGAAAAGATTTACTAAAAGAAAGTCAATCAAAAGCAACATGAATGAAGATGTTCATTGCTGTATATTTTATAATAGTGAAAAACTGAAAATTTTCATCAATAAGAGTCTGGCTAAGGAATTATGATACATTTATGCCATTGAAAGTGGTAAGATAGTTAAGATAAAGGATATACACCCTCAAGACATTTTGAGAGAAAAAGAAAGTATGTTTAGAGTATGTCTAGTATGATCTCTATAAAAAAGAAAATAAAAGATATCTTCTGATCTGTCATATGCATGTTAATTCATAGGAAAAGGTCTGGAAGGAATGAAATGGTTGACAGTGCTATTTCTGGGAAAGAATTAGGATTGGTGGGGCTTGGTGCAATGGGAGTCCTTCACTTTTTACTCTAGGCTTCTGTGGGGCATTTTATAAAACTATGGTCATGGGTAGGGTTTTGTTTTTGTTTTTGCTTTGTAATTATAGCACTCAAAATTACTGGAGTGGAAAAGATGTTTGACAAAGAGAAATTGGGGTACAAGGTGAGATTTGAGGTCAGGAGAAGGATGATGAAACACTTCAGGTAGTGAGTGCTGGCAGTTATCACCAAATCCTGTGATATTTTGTGACTGGTGATTTGGAGCTTATGCCATGTTCTCAGGGTGATGTGTATATCATCCTGTAATACAGCCAATATATATATAATCTCCTGCATCACTCCAAAAGCTATGACCTAGAATGGAAGTCCCCCAAATCAAGAAAAACCAAAGATCTTTAGTACAATTTTCACATTACCTTCTTTCGGTCCCTTTGTAAGCACTGGGTGAGAAAAATTTTGTGTCTTTAGGAAACACTGATTCTCTTCCATCCCTGGGTAAGTGGGCTACCATAATAGAGCAGTTGTATTGACCACAGGAGTCTTTCCTCTAGCCTGTGACTTTATGTCCACTTTGTTGGATTCGCTCACTCAGTCTGTAACTTTTACCGAGCCCCCAGCTGCCACTCTGAGACAAAGCCCTTGCTCTCCTGGAGCTTGTCGTCAGGGGGATGGGCCGAGATGACAGTAAATATCAGGAAGTGAGAACTACTGTGATGAAAATTAAGCAAGATTATGGGATGGGGGTAACCAGGGAGCTACCTTAAGAGAGGTGGTTAGGAAAGACTTCTTTGAGGAAGTCATTCATAAACCCAGGCATGTATAAAACAGGAAGGAGCCAGATGTGTGATCATTTGAGGGAAGAGCGGTCCACGCAGAGAGACTAGAACGGGGCCCAGAGAGTGGGGAAGAGCTTGAGGGACTCAAGAGCTTGCTGCGTGGTTGGGACCTCCAGAGGGTGGACAGGTGAGAGAGGTCTGCAGGACAAGATCACGTCACACCTTAAGGACCAGGTAAGGACTTTGGATTTTATTCCAGATGTGATGGGATGCTATGGTGGGGGGAGCAGGGGTCGATTAGGGGAACGATTTAGGTTTATAAAAGATGTCTCTGAATAACTTGATGATAAACAGGTGAGAGTGGAAACAGGGAGACCTTTGGGAAGATGGCAGGAAGTCCAGTGGGAGAAGATGGTGACGTAGACTAGGGTGGTGGCTATAGGTATAAGCTTGCTGGTGGGTTAAAGATGGGGAGATCGGGAAGGTAGGGTCCGTGCTGACTCCCAGATTTGGGGCTTCAGCAACTGAGGGGGATGTTTCCTGAGATGGGGAAAACCAGGCAGGAGCGGACTTGGGGGGGAAAAATCAGTGTCTGTTTTGGATATATCAGGTTGTGATAAATGAATGTCAAATAAGCAGTAAGATATGCTAGCCCAGAGTTCAGGGGAGGTCAGTAACAGAGAGCCATGTGGGAGCTGCCTATACATCATGATGGTGTTTAAAGCCCTGGAACTTTATGAGGAGCAAAGTCTCAGGCTCGCGGCAGTGTGCCTGTGGACCCCACCCTTCCTTTAGGCTCAGCGCCCAAGCAGACGCCTCCATCTCTAAACCTTCCCCTTGCCCACCTTGTTTTGGCTGTTGAAGGCTGCTTGGAGCTTTACAACGTGAGGGACGGTGGGAGAACATTAGGAAGACACGTGTGCTGGGTCTGTAATTAGAGATGAGAGAGCTTCTCCTTTGTGTCACTCAGCATTGTAACCACTGCCTAACTTACTAAAGCTAAAAACTGAGCGGAAAAGTGAGTGCACCATTGTAAAGACAGAGTCTAGATTCACAGTGTGGTCTTTAGATATTATAAGCTAATCATAAATTTATACTGCTGTTATAATCTAAGTATCATAAGCTCATGTAAAGTTATACAAGACAAAGTTTTTAGTGCTGTTGGTTGTTCTCTGTTCAACATGCCACGTGCCTACTTTGTTGAAATACAAACTAAATAAAAATAAGAAACTATGAAAATGCGCCGTTACTTCCAGATGGCTTTCCTAATTTGAGTGTGATAGTTAATTTTACTGGAATAATGCATGGAGGTTTGACATTTTTACCTGTTTTTTTTTTTTTTTATCAGCAGTATCCTTATACAACTTTATCCTTGTATAAAAATAATTATTTTATGCTTTGAAACTCCTTTCCTATCCCAATGTCACATCCCTTATATTTGCCGCTAGTTTTGTGGCTGATTTATTTATTCATTTTTTACTTTTAAATCCAAACAGAATTTACTGTGTTGTATAGGGCAAAGTACAAGCTTTATCTCTCGTTTCTTTGCTTCCTCAAAAGAATTGGGAGTTAAAAATATGATTGAGCCCCTGTTTATTGTGAACAACTCTTGGTCATTGCAGATAAGCTTCCCAGCCCTCCAGCTGACCACGTGGTGAGTTCAAGTCCTAATCCAATAGCACAAGGGAAGTCACACCAGCCCTGAGCCTCGAAGATGGTGTCACAGTCTGCGGGCCGGCAGGACTCTCCTGTGGACCCCTGGGAAGGGGTCAGCGATGACCCCGGCGACATCGATGGTTCACCCAGCCTCCTGGACGCGGACCACCCCTCCTGCCCATCAGACATCAGGTTCACGAGGCACAGAGCTGCCTGGATTAACCTCCAGTGTGTGCAGCCGCAGCTGCAGGACTCGCCCCCCCAGAGCCACATTGCGGGGGACACTGCCTCTCCCTTGGGCCCTTCACCACTCTCTCTCGGGGACTCTGTGGCAGAGACGTCATTGTCGAAGGGCGCTGTGGACTCCACAGGCAGCTCCTCTGCCCGGGGCTCAGCTGACAAGGGCAGTGACTTTTCTCTTACCTCAACGGAAGAGGGGGCAGGGCTGCCAGGATGCTGTCCTCGGACGTCTCTGTTCACAGCCTCCAAGACTGTGGCTGCTCCCCCGTGTCCTAAGGCTGACCGTGCTTTTTTCAAGCCTTCCCAGCTGACAGCTTCCGCTGATGCAGGTAACTCTAGTCGGAACTTCCCCCTTCCTGTCTGTTTTCACACGTGCTGCGCCTGGGGCTGAAGCCAAGTGTTCCTCCTGAGGGAGAAGCTTCTGGGTTCCCACGTTGCCCGCCAGCCAGGGCGAGAGATCAGTTCATGTTACCTTCAGCCCAGCGACCTGGTCGGTCATTACAGGTGGAGTCAAGGATTCCCCTTCTCCTTCGACTGCAGGGGAAAGTCACCTTAGCTCAACTTAGTCGACAATCAGTGTCACCTGCCATCTTGGGGCAGGTATGTGCCCTGCAGAAAGGCACCAGAAGTGCTCTGTTACTCAGCTTGGTGGTGAAATGTGGTCCAGACAGAGTGAGCTCCTGTTCACATCAGGGCTGACATAGGAGAGGAACTCGCCCCACCTGCTATATAGATTTACCTGGACAGGGCGTGGCTAGAAAAATAGTACGATTTAAAAACAGTGGCCACAATTCCTCCAAACTGGACAAAACCTTTTCCTGTTAAAACCAGGGCTCCCATTGCTATGAGGTCACATGTATATTCCTAAAATACTGAACTTCCTAAAATGAGATAATCCATGCCAAATGCCACTCAGGAGTCAATAAACCAGCAATTCTTGTTGTTATAATTTGTAGCCTGCTTGTTTTTAAATATTCATTATGCTATTTTCACACTTTGCATTGATGTATATTTCTGCTGGAATCCTAGTTCAAATGGTCAATGAAAATTTTCCTTTCAAAACAGTTTTAAAAGCTGCCTGCCTCTATGCTCTGTGTGTGTGTGTGTGTGTGTGTGTGTGTGTTTATTTCTCAATAGCAGGAACCACTTCTCCCCCTTTCCTAAAATACGGGGTTTATTTGTTCTATTGAAACTTTTGAAAAGTCAAAGATGGTGACAATCTATAACATATTTTTAATAGTTTAAGAAGAGCAGATTTTGGACAATCTTTCCATGGGCTAACTTTAAGATAATAAACAAATTTGAGCAAAATGGCAGAGTCTGATTGCAGACCTTTTTCTCTCTTTTCCCTCACCTGCCTGGATAGTTCTCAGGAAAAGAG
Organism: Hippopotamus amphibius kiboko; assembly: GCF_030028045.1. Taxonomy (NCBI): domain Eukaryota; kingdom Metazoa; phylum Chordata; class Mammalia; order Artiodactyla; family Hippopotamidae; genus Hippopotamus; species Hippopotamus amphibius. The sequence goes on along the minus strand of NC_080199.1, from coordinate 59,953,910 downwards.
TGACTTGCAAATTTAGTGGTTGCAAAGTGAGAAATGCATCTCCTACTAGCTTGTCTCAGAGGAGAGTGAGGAGAAAACAGGGAAAATTGAAAGCCCTCTCTCCCACCGACCACCACCATGACAAGTTATAAACAGACGGACAGAAGATGATCTTCAGGGCCTAGTGTACCCCTGCCCCAAATCATTTTTTGTGTTCCTGTACAGGAAGTGGTTCTGCAATTTAAAATTATCCTTTCTCCCAGAAAGAAAAGAGGCACCCCAGCCTCTTTGTCCAAAAACAGTGACTCCCAGCAATCTAAGTACCTTTAAAAACCACTCTGTCTTTTGAGAGTATCTCTTAAACTTGGTAAGGGGATTCATTCCATGGGCTCAAGAAAAGGAAGTCCCGCGTGATCTGGGTCTTTCTTTCTTTGGTGTGGGGGCAGCGATGGGGAGAGCAGGCATTTGCCACTAAGACCTGGAATGTTCCTGGATCTGCTGCATCTCAAATGGCAGCATCAGGGTTTTACTTTCTTAGATTATGTAGGAGGGAAAGACAATCTGAACCTGTCAGCGTTTCCTGAGGCTGGAAGAAACAATTCTTTTTGTCTGCATAGGGTCTGCACTTTTACAAAGTGCTTTCACATTCCTGATCGCCTTCAGTAGATAAGATAAATATCCCAGTTCCGGGGGTGAGGAAATTTTACTGCCGAGGCATAGCTGGTGCACGGAGGGCTGGAACTGGAATCCACTGTCTGATTCTTCTCTGCCTTTTCTTCTGTCCTCAGGGTCTCAAAGCTATGACGTGTAGCCAAACCCCACCAGACTCCTTTCACAAATACAGCTGTGTTTGTTTTGTCTATAGCCGCTTTCTCAGGACAGCAGCAGAACTGAGTAGTAATTACAACAGATGCCACGTGGCCCTCAGATCCTACAATATTTACTGCCTAGTCCTTTTCGGAACAAGTTTGCCCACCCCAGATGGCTTCTGAAGCTAAGAGGTGCAAAGTTTTCCATGGTAGAGTGGAGCAGAGAACAGCAGAGTTCTTGAAGATGAGGCAGAGGGGTTGGAAGGATTCTGTTTGCCACCTCCAAGAGCTTTAAGCCGTTAAGACATCTGTAGCATTTTGTTCTGATTCAACAGGTTGGGACACCACCACTTACGGCTCTCACAGAAATGTTTTTCCTCACATGCTGCAGTAAGATATCACATGACAGACCTCATTTTTGTCTTGGTGGCATTCATTGCCAGTAATGAAATGGCTTAATAAGGATGCGGAATGGATGAGTCAGCCGAATACATCCTTTACAGCTTCTTGTTTTTGATGGGAGGAAGAACATTTTAGAGAAGCAGTGCTGACCTTTTGCAGATAGGTTTTGTTTCTGTAAACAGGAAGTTTTAGGTCAATTGCAGTACTTTGGAGGAATGATCCCATACTTCTTACGGCCCTACTTCTAGACTGTGCCTTCTCACCCTCCATCGCCTGTAGGTAGATTCCATGACCCTCTTCTCTTTCCGCCCTCTGTCCTCGCGGGTCTCCTCCATTCCCGTGGCTCTCCCCTGCCTTCTCTGAGGATTCCTCCCAAGTGACTCCGGTCGCTTCTTGCAGAAATGATGACCCCTCTGCCATCTGCAAGGCCTTCCCTCATCAGAAGGGTCTTTCTTCTTGTGTCATCCTAATTTATTCTCGAATTCTGCCGATGTTTAAAACAACATTTAAAAGCCACTCCCTAGAATTGATCTCTCAGATAATCTTTGAATTTCTTCTCCATTTTTAATAACTTGCTGTATTGACAGGTGCTATTCAAGTCGGCGGAAGAACCGTTTCTTCAAATGCCTTCTCACCAGAGGCATTCGTGCTCCCTGTGGATGTAGAAAAGGTGAACATAGCTTCTTTTTTCTTTTTAAAACCACCGAGAGTTTTAATCCTTTAGAGTGTGCTGTTCTGATTTCAATTTGGAAACGTCACTCGATGAGGCACGCAGATACGTTCCATTTCAGCATTTGATGGGTAGTGTCTGCACTCAGCTGGGAAGTTCTCCATGATGGATGAGTGACGTCTCCCACGGAGGCACCACCAGTCTAGGGTTTTATATATCGTAAGAAATTCCACGTGGGTCATCTTTTGGTTGCATTGGGCTAAATCTTCTGTCTCTGGAAGATATGGGCTATGCTAGATGTAATGACCTATGATAACTCAGTTAAATAAACATTTATACGTCTACGCATTAACTCCACTTAAATACAACGTCTTGATTTTTCAGTCTAATACACCCTCAGTGGGAAAAAAAAAGTTGATTATGCTTGTGAGAATTTTAACGGATCGTCTTTTCTTCTGCAGGAAAATGCCCACTTTTACTTTGCAGATATGATTATATCAGTCATGGAGAATATGAAGTGTAATATTCTGAGTCAACAGCACGCAGAGACCTGGAGTACGGGAGAGGCCAGTGGGTCGCCCGGAAACGAGCAGATGGACTCGGAAGTGACCTTTTATTCCCACACAAAGCAGGAGTCTGGGTCTTCCACGTCGTCGGACAGTGGCTATGAAGGCGAGTGGGGCAAACATGAGGACGCTTTCTGCTGTGTTCTCCATGTGCATCTCCTCCGTCAAACCCTTTGTCTAAAGCTTCTGGAGTAACCTGTACGATCCCCACCATTTCTGCCACTGGGCTTGGAGTTGGTCATTGTGCTCCAATCAGCTGTGAAATCGATGTGCTTTTTCCTTGGGCTCCGTCCTGCTTTTCCTCTTGGCAGGTGCAGTGTTGCCCCCTTTCCTCTGTCTTGTCACCCAGCATCCCTCTTCTTCCTCAGGCTTCCTTCCTTCCAATGAATGAGGAGACCGTGAGGCGCTGGGTGCTGGGAATCCACAGGCGACAAGATGTGCTGCTTCCACCAGGGAGCTGTCTCACTGGAGCAGAGACTGAGGGAGGGATGCGGGGTCCCTGGGCTGATAGAAACGAGGGCCCGGTGCAGTGGGTCATGGGGTCGGAGCATCTCTCTGTATTCTGGGATCCAGGGAGCCTTCCTGGACCAGAGGGGATCTAAGCTGAAAACTGAAGTTAGGACTTGCCATTTTCTCCCTATTTCCTAAATGTGAGTCCTGCTTCAATCCTAGATTCTTTCTCTATATTGGCTTCCTGGGAGATTTTATCCACTGCCATGCTTTTCTATTATTTCTTCTCCCTTGACATCTCCCCAGTTTGTTTCCAGTCCTGCACCTCTCTTTTAAGTGCTTGCTTCACATGGCTGGAACCTGTTGAACAAGTTTACCTGGTGAGCAGGTAACTAACTTAACATGTCTAAACCAGTCACCTATCACTCCCTTACAACATCCCTCCTTACCAGAAAAAAAAAGGGGTAAAAACTAAAGCTTACTTTTCCTTGGGACTGCCTTTACTTAGCATCTTAATCAGAAAGTTTCAGTGGTGAGGGAAGCACTGACTCCATGTGGTACCACATGTAGCACAATGCCTGGCACAAAATGAGTGCACAATCAATAGAAGTTGAACGTTCTACCTCACCCAAATTTAAAGGGATTTTTTAAAAAGGATGTGAAACATCCTCATTGAACCCAGTGGTGGCCAATACAGAACTGACCAGTAGCAAGGCAGCTCTGGCATCTGTCTTTTCTAGGGCTTTGTAGCTTCTTATCACTTCTCTTCATGCAGTTGTTTCATTCTCCTTTTCCTGCAGCCTGACTTCTCCCACTCCCTAGCATCTGGTTTCAGTTCTGCTGTCCTCCTGATGGCTCAGCCAGGGTCTCACAACTCAACGTAGTCCTGAAGGACCTCAAGTCCATGTTCCCAGGAAAGAGCACATGGTTGGGCCTGCTTTGACTGGGTGTTGACAACCGGTCAGCCAGCGGTGGCCAGGGGAGCCAGGGAATGTCATGTGGACCATTGTTTCCCTTGAGGCCACCTGTGGGGAGAAAAGGCACAGGAGTGGAAAAGAAGGGATTCATATTCCTGTATGCTGTGCTCTACCTTTGACTCTTTCTTCTTCCTTGTGCCCGTGCTCCATCCTGTTTCTAGTTAGGGAATAAATCAGTCCTGACTTCACAGTAATACAACATCCTACCACCTGCACCCCAGTCCCACCTTTTACCTGGACCATCCACCAGCTTTCTGGCGAGTCAATCTGTAACAACATCTAGATCTTCCATGTATATTTGCTGCCTTTGATTTTCTCTCTTTACTCTCTACCTCTTTCCTCTCGTTGATCCTACACGCATCTGTTCTAGAACACAACTTCTAATCCTCTTAAATGGCCTGCCAAGTTTGTTCCACATTTTACACTGGGATTTCAGCCTTGTCGGGTCCACCTGCTCCCTGCCTCTCCAACAGGCCTCTCCTGCCATTTGCTTCCCTGTGCTGTACCATGGGCTCCAGTTTTACTAGCCTGTTTCACTCACTGGCAGACATTTCTCATAAGCCCCTGCCTCCCTCCTTTTGCTTCCCTGGGCTCACCTGTGTTGCCAGTTTCCCAGGAACAGCACGCTAGTTCCTTCCTGCTTCCCATTCTTCAAAAGCAATCTCCCACCACCAGCTCTGTGACATGCTCCCTGATTTGCATTATAGGGCAGGGGAACCATTCACGGGGTGAATTATAAGCTTTGCTCCAGGATGCTCTATGATGATCTATGAGCATGGCTCCCCTGGCTCTGAACTTCTGAAGGCCCATAGCACACACCTTGTGTTTTCTTGTGGTTAAGTATGTGGGTGTCTCAGCCCCCTCATGAGGTCTTAAACTCTTTGACGGATGAGAATGTGTCTTATTTATATTTGCATTCAGTATAGTGCCTGGCCTAAAATATTTTATAAGTATTTGTTGAATGGTTGACTGGAAGCTCATGCTTAGCTGATTTTTTTTTTTTTTTTTTGCCTGCATTGGGTCTTAGTTGTAGCATGTGGGATCTTTTGTTGTGGTGCGTGGGCTTCTCTCTAGTTGTGGCATGTGGGTTTTTCTCTTCTCCAATTGTGGGTGCGCAGGCTGCAGGGTACCTCTGCAGTTTGTGGCACACAGGCTCTCTAGTTGAGGTGCACAGGCTCAGTAGTTGTGGTGTGCAGGCTTAGTTGCCCTGCGGCATGTGGCATCTTAGTTCCCCTATCGGGGATCAAACCCAAGTCCTCTGCATTGCAGGATGGATTCTTTATCACTGGACCACTAGGGAGGTCCCCTGAAATTTGAAAAAAATATGAATATGTTAAATGAAATTTTAAAATATTTCTAACACCCAGATAAAAATATTTATCTTTTGTCAAGTTCCACTCTTGTGACATTTATGGTCATAGACGTTACTGTATGGGGTAGGGCAGCGTTTAGCAAATTGCAGGTTGATCAAGGTAGCATTAAAAAAAAAAACAAAAGTAGACGATATCAATATGCACCTCACGTAGGGTGAACCGTGCTTCCTGGAACTTTATCCGTTAAGTATATTTTGTGCCTGTACTAGATCGCATTGTAAATTGTTTGTTACCGCCAATCATGATCCAAAGAGTGTCAGAAACACAAAGGCGGGTAAAATTGCCCCCATGTCACCCATGAGGAAACCAAAGCTGAGAAGTTGATTGTGCCCCGGCTAGAATGGTTTTTCAGTGATCACATTTTTCTTTTTCTTATTTATTTACTTTTTTTTGTGGGGGGGGTTTGGCTGCATCAGGTCTTAGTTGCAGTACGTGGGATCTTTGTTGAGGCATGCAGGCTGTTTCGTTGTGGTGCTCCAGCTTCTCTCTAGTTGTGGCATGAGGGTTTTCTATCTTTAGATGTGGCATGTGGGCTCCAGGGCGTGTGAGCTCAGTAGTTGGGCCACAAGGGTTTAGTTGCCCCTCGGCATGTGGGATCTTAGTTCCCTGACCAGGGATTGAACCCGCGTCTCCTGCATTGCAAGGTGGATTCTTTACCACTGGACCACCAGGGAAGTCCCCATATTTTTCAGTGAGGGTATTTCTCGAGGTAACAGCATGATTTGCAAAATCGTTTCCCAATTATTCGGCATTTAGGTAGCTTTCAATATTTTAAAACTTTAAATGGACTACAAATAGCTCCTTTGCAATCAAAACCTTCCTCTTTCACTGTTTTCCCCTCTGTTTAATGACATTCTTAGGATAATTCCCCAAACTGGTATTAGGGATAGAAAAGCATGAACATATTTGTATTATTTTCCTGGGGCTCCTGTAGCAAAATACGACAAACTGGGTGGCGTAAGACAACAGAAATGTATCCTCTCGCAGTCGTGGAGGCCAGAGGTCAGCCATGAAGTTGTTGGAAGGCTTGGTTCCTTCTGGAGGCTCTGAGGGAAAAGCTGGTCCACACCCCTCCCCTGGCTTCTGGCAGTTCCTGCTGATCCTTGATGTTCGTTGGTGTGTAGGCTCATCTCTCCAATCTCTGCCTCCATCTTTGCAGGATGTTCTTTCTCTGAATATCTGCTCCTGTGTCCAAATCCCCCTCTTTTTATGACACCAGTCATGTTGGAGCTAGGGCTCACCCTGATCCAGTATGACTTCAGCCTAACTTGATTACTGTGCAATGACCCTATTTCCAAATGAGGTCACGTTCACAGGTTCGGGGTAGACATGACTTTTGCGGGGATATATTTAACCCAGTACAATGTTTATGCACCTATACTCTTTGCCTCACTGTGAATAAAATAATTAAAAAAAAAAGGCTGTTTTTCCCCCTCTTTCATTTTGTTAAACTTGTATTATGGAAATTTTCAAACTTACATAAAAGTAGGCAGAATACTCCTACAGACCCCAATAGACTCAGCAGTCTGTTTCACTTAATCATGTGAATATAGAAAAATAGCTGCCCTCACTTTTTAATTCTTGCAGCTGAATTTTAAAATTCTTTTAAAGTCAACTCTTAGCCCTTTCATTCCCCAATTTTGATTTAGCTGGGTGGTGCAGGTTGGGCAGTCCTTTCCCTTCTTGTCGCTGAAACCTCCTTCCTTTCTTCCTCTAGGTTGTGCTGTGTTACAGGTCAGCCCAGTGGTTGAAACACCTGCTTACTGTGATGGGATGAAAGAGGACTGCAAATGTGACTTGGATGACTTTGTTATCGTAGGTAAGATCTGGAAACTCGTGAGCTGTGACTAGGTACCCTCCCCACCACACATACTGACACTCCTCACACACATTACAGCATCATAATGGCATTCAGAGAAACTCCTCCCGACATCAGATTGTGTCCCTGATATAAAAAATAAGATGTCTTGCTATTAATCTCTCATCTCATTTATAGATCTGAATGCAAAAGCAGATACTCAGTATGGTCTGATGTCTGTTTGGCCCCGCAATTATATTTTGGTGAAATTTCAGACGGGCATATTTTGAAATCCCATCTTTGGTCATTAGCTATAGTCTCATAATAGAAACGCAAAAGAACGTGAAGTTTGGAGATGCTGAATTATTGGTCCTTTCTGAGATGCAGGAAGCTATTTTTGTGTTCTTATAAACTTGACTACAATTAAATGAAATAGATTAAAAGGCCTCATGACCCTTTCTTTGATGTTCCCACAGAACTGGGAGATTTCAGCAATGCCACAGAGACGTGTGGGTGTTCCTCCGGCTCCTCTAAGAGGTATCATCTGCACACAGACCCCCGGGCCATCACCTCTGAGGCACTGTGGACCCCAGGCCTCTGACAGCCTGGGCCAAACTCAGCCAGTTCCAATAACAGAGATTACTGCTTAGAAATGAAACAATCACCACTAAAGTTCCTCCAGTGTTTTTAGAGTGTTTACCAGACTTTTGTACACATTCTCATTTAAGCCTCATGGGTGGGATGGGCAGGGTTTTTTAAACCCCATTTTGTGGATGCAGAAACTGAGGTTCGGAGGAGATGTGCCTCAGGACACCATGCAGTTAAGTAGCAGAGGTAGGACTCGAACTCAGGTCTCCTGACTTGAAATCTGGTGCTCTTTTCACCACCCCTCCCCACCTTGGTACCCTCAATAAGTACAAGCTGCTCTGTTGAGCGTGGAGGAATTGAGTTGCGTAAGATAACCGACGGTGGGCGGTTGATGCAGGGTCTGTTGTATGATGCCTCCTCTGGTTTTCAGAGAGGGAAGGATAGCTGAAAAGCGGAAGCACAAGACCCTTAACACACTTGTAAAATTATTGTTTTCCATTTTTGCACCTCGTCCATTTCAGTGTCGTTTATGAGCCAAACTTTAATTCTGCTGAGCTAATAGCCAAAGAGTTATACCGCGTATTCAAGAAGTGCTGGACGCTGTCAGAAGTTAATTCTCAGTTGGCGGCCTCCCTGAATGCAGCTAGCTCCATAGTAAGTATCGACAGAAGTTGACCTTGAATTGAAAGTTTCTAAATTCTCATTTTGCCTACTGTTCACATCAGATGTTTCTGTGTTTCTTTGTTGCTGGATGTTGATAAATCTGATGTTTATTGGGTACTTGTGATGCACCAGGGCCTGTGTGTTTTAATCCTCACAAATCTCCTATTAGGTCGATGCTATTGTTATTTTAATTTTAAAGTGTTAGTTCCAGACCCTCGGTGGGGCTGGTCTGTGGTAGAATGGGAGTTGAGCCTCAGGCTGCCTCATCTGAAAGTCCAGGCTGGTTGCCTTGTAGAGCTCACTGCCCTCCAAGCAGGCAGCCCACTGGGGGCAGACGACCCTGTGGCAGAGGCTACAGTGGGGGTAGGAGAAAAGCACCCTGGAAGTGCAGGGGAGGCCGTGTTCCTTTTCATCAGGAGAACCTGGAAAGCCTGACTGGAGATCTCAGAACTCGAGCTAAGTGTCAGGCCAGGCAGAACCGTCGCAGGTAGGGGCACGTGAAAGGGCAATCTTGGCAAAGGAGCATCTGGGGCAAAAGCAACAGAGTGGTGCGAGGTGTGCTTCCTTTCTCTTTCTTTCTTTCTTTTTTTTTTTTTTTGGCTGCAAGGCATGTGAGATCTTACTTCCCCGACCAGGGATTGAACCGGCACCCCGTGCCCTGGAAGCTCAGTCTTAATCACTGGACCACCAGGGAAGTCCCCATGGTGTGTTTGTTGAGCTGAGTGATTTGGTGTGGTTGGAAAACGTGTGTTTGCGTGCAGCTGAGTGTGTTTTGGGGAGAGTTCATCTTCATCTTCCTGGGAGATAAGGCTCAAAAGTGGCCAAACTATGGAGGACATAGATGCTCATCTGAGGAATGTGGATTTTTTGATGCTAAGAGGACCGTTTAATGGCTGAGGTGGGTGGGGTGGGGTGGGAGTCTGCACCTGTAGAAGCCGGGCAGTGTCTGCAGAGAGCTGTTCCGGGAAAAGTCCGACTACAACAGCGGATTCTGATCGGCAGCATCTGTCAACTGTTGACTAAGCAGCCAAGGCTTCTGCTGTGCAGGAAAGCATTCCAGGTCACACTGACCTACTTACAGTAATTTGAAGTCTGGAAACAAAAGAACTAAAAATACCAAGCAAAGTGATCTCAGCTGGGTGGTGTCTTAAGCAATTCTCCTGCAGAGCGTTTTAGAGACAGGGAGGGCTCTGGCCAGGTCCTTTCCTTCAGTGGAAAGCAGTTTTCATTTTTCAAGGTAACTTTTAATGTTGGCAACACATTTGAATGTTCTTTTTGTTTCAGTTCCTGAAATGTGCTTGTTTAAGTTGCTCCTAAATCCTCTTCTGGGTTATTTATGCAGGTTGTAAATGAAGAGTGTGTCCAGAAAGACTTTGAATCCAGCACGGATGTAGTACAGGAAATTAAATTGAAGTCAAGGATCAGAGAGACTGGAGACTGGGCGCCCCCTAGGTTTCAAATCATATTCAATATGCATCCACCACTCAAGTAAGCCTGGGTTGCTGCTTGGCCCTCCAATCTGGTTAAAACAAGTTGTGATAGGTCCCACCTGACTCGTGAAAATAGGTAAAGACAAAAAATAACATACAAAGGGACCAAGAAAAATTTATTTTAGGAAAAGTAAAGTTGGGCATATTTTTCTGAGTTAACTTTCTTGGCACCCCATTTATCATGGGCTTTGGGGTTCTGTAAGTTTTGAGATGTTCACAATTTATGTGTCCTTAATTATGAACATTACATAACAATTGAAAAGTAAATGGATTCATATTAAGTGGCTAATATTGAACCTTAAAAATTACACACAATAATTTTAAGATTAGACCACTCTATTTTCCAGTGCAATGTGAAGTTAAAAAAATCAATGAATCAGTTTTTTTTTTAAAAGAAAATTTAACCTTGAGGAGAGCTCCTATAGTTGAGAAATGTAACAGAATGCAAATAAAAATACCTTGTCCTCTAAGAAGTAACAAAATCCTAAAAGACAAAAAAACTAAGATGGTACGAAAAAAAGGAAATAAATATATTGTATATAATTATAAATAATAATTTAAAGTAGTAGTTTAATTTATTCTGAGAGTAGATGACATTGTTAGACAAAGGGATATTTTAACCAGATACAATTTTTTTCATTCCTCTTGGTTGGCATTTAATACAGTGTGCAAACTGCAGAGATATGAAGGGACTGGCGAGGGTCATTGCCTGTGCCCCGTGGAGGTGCCTTATAGACTATTTAGTTTTTTCTTTGGAGGGAACGCTGGGAAGTTCTCTGGGGTGCTTGGCCAGAAGAGCCCCGTCTCCAAGCCTTGTGAGGGGTCACTTCCCTTGGCGTGGGATATCTTTCCCCTGGGATTTCCCTGGGTCCTCTCAAAGGCACATGAGTAGAGTTCCACATATTTTTACTTCGGCCATTTCTGCTGACCCTAAATGGTATTAAAATTTTACAACTTTCTCCATAGTTCCACATCGTATGTGGAACTGTGACACTGACAGTTCAATAGCAAATACTTCAATAGACTATCTTTCATCAGAAATGTTTGGTAGTGTTGTCTTATATTGCCTCTTATTCATCTTAATGTCTCTGGATCCATCTGTAAACTTCCCACGTGCATCATCTCTTGGTGTCTTATTCCCCTGAAATTTCTCCCATGTATTACGTGCCTCTAGTTCTCTCTGGAGAGAGAATTCTGTGTATGCCCAGTGAGAAGTCTCTAAAGACCCCTTGGTAGAATAGTTACTTGTGGTACTGACTTCTGCTTTGGTGGTAGCAGGGGCTTTTAAAAGACCCAGAGATTTCAACTAGAAAACCCTGTTGAATAATTCTATTTCTTTCCCAAATGAAAAATGATAAAATTAAGCTGCCATGCCAAGAAAAGTATCTGATGTCAATTTGTCTTCCAATCAGTGAAAAATACTCTCTTGGCCTTTTCTGAAATGTAACTCTTATCCTTTTCTGCCCTCAGGAGGGATCTCATGATAGCAGCCCAAAATTTTTTCTGTGCTGGCTGTGGAACTCCGATAGAACCTAGTACGTATGGATATTGGGTTGCCTGCTTATTATGTGATGATTTTTTTTTCTGAAAACATATGTATGGGTATATTTATTTCTCTCAAATGCATGCAAGACAATAATTACACAGCAACAAATCTTTTGTTCAACAATGATTGGATTCATAAGCATTGAATGAAGCCCCCTAAATAACCAGTTCTGGTATTTCCTATTTATCCCTCTATACAGCCAAAGTTGGGCGGTGCATCGTTTTTGTGAGAGATGCCTTTGATGAGAAGTTGTCGTAGGCACTTTATAACGCGGCCCTCTCCTTTGTGAAGAGGCCACCGTGAGCTGCAAGGCTCTGCGACTGCCTGTTACCTCTCTGACTCTTATCTCCTCACGCTCTCCTGGGCTCTGAGCTGCCGCCACACAGCCTCCCTGCTGGTCCTGGCAGGTGGCAGGCTCACTCCTGACTCCGGGATTTGCATCTGTGCTTCTCTCTCCCTGGAATGCCCTCCCCGCAACACCCCCCTGGCTGGTTCCCTTCCCTCCTTCCCATCTTCATTCACAGGGCCTCCCTGGCTGCCCCATTGAAACCATCCATCTCACCACCCTCCTGGCCATAGACACACATACACAAACACACTTTATATTCCCCTTCCTTTTTATTTTTTATTCAAGCCCTTATCTCCCTAAAATACTCTTTCCTGTTTTACTGATTTTTCTTCCTATTGTCTGTCTCCCTCAGAAGATTCTAAGTTCCATGAGGACAGATATGTGGTCTCTTATCCATTGTTTTGTCTCCTGCTCCTACAAGCGTGCCTGGCACACAGCTGGGACTCAGAAGGATATTTGTTGAATGATTGAATGGCTTACCCAGGAGCTAGCCAGACTCCTCTGAGAGGGTTTGAGGGAGTGGCGCCAGGGCCTAGAAAATCAGATTTCACCCAGTCAGAAAGGCAAGTTGCTCACTTGAGACTGGGAATCACTTGTTGTGCTGTGAAGGCATCTATAGGTCTGACCTGAGGACATCTGGGAAGAGGACCTTTATGGGAAAGGGTTCTCTGCGCCTTTGATAGGCAGTCTTGGAAGCAAAAAGACTTTGAGTATCTCCAGCTCAAAAAATAAAAATAGGAAGCAGAAATCTATCTGAACTTCCTTCTACTGTGTTGAATGATAACACCTGGCATGCATCACAGTGGTACCTAATTTTCTTTGAATGAGTCTACCTTCCCAGCTAGTCTAGCGGGCTCCATGTCTCTTGGGTTAACCACTGTGCCTCAGTAATATTGAATGCATGAGTGAGAAACTATGAATGCATGACTATGATTCCACCAACTTTTAAAGCTCTTCCCAGAGTTTATTCAAGTGTGGAGACATATGCCTACACCATGTATAACAGCATGGCCCTTCCCTCATGGAGCTTGCAGACAGGAAGTCATCAGCCAAGTAAATAACAGGGTGATGCCTGCAATGAAAGAGAAAGTCAAGAGTTCTACAGCCAGGAAACTTAATCTGGGCTTGGGGGCTGCGAGGGAAAGGTTTCATAAGGAAGTGATTGTCCCCAAAGGAATATGTGTGTGTGTGTTGGGGCGGGGGGTCACCACATGCAAGGGGCCCAAGGCTATTGCAAAGAAGTCCTTCGTCATTATTTCTCTTTAGTCAGCTTTATTCTAGAACCGCACTGTCCAGTTTGGTAGCCACTAGCCCCTGTGGCTGCTGAAAATTAAAACTAATTAACATTAAAAATCCAGTTCCTCAGGCTCACTAGCTACATTTCAAGGGCTCAGTAGCCACCCCTGACCAGTGGCGACTGTATCAGACAGCACGGATCAAGAACATTTCTGTCCTCACAGAAAGTTCTATTGTACAGTGCTGTTCTAGAATTGTTACCGCTTATTTTTTGTCTGTGACAATGACTTTTCTGAGATGAGAACAGCTACAGTTCAGAGCAGAGTTTCTCAGCCTCAGTGATGTTGACTTTGTTGTGTGTTGGGGGGAGTGGGGAGAGTACCCTGTGAGTTGTAGGAAGTTTGGCAACAACACTAGACGCCTCTAGCAGCTCCCCAGTTGCGACAACCAAAACTGTCTCTAGACATTTCCAAATGTCCTTTAGGGGGAAAATCACTCCTGGTCTAGAACCACTGGCCTAGGGGGCTTTCTTTTGTTCTGTTTTAATTACAGGACCGAGGAAACCCAAAGAGATGGACATAATTCATTGTGGATTGAGAGCAGAATGCTTAGCATGTATTCAATGAAATGTGGTGAATGAGTGACTGGATAGTGAAAGGTTAGGATTTTAGATGGTAGGGAAAGATGAATTCTCTCAGGAAACTGTATTGGCGCCTTCCGTCCTCCTCTCTCTTCGCATCTTGCTAAGTTTGATCAGAAAAGTAGAGCGCAGGCCTTTTTGTCCATTTAATATAAAATGTATTGAGACCCTATCATATGCAAAATAATACTCATTATTCTTCATATCAGAGATCTTAATCCAAGGTGGGAAACAGACACAGTACAATAGACATTTCAAAGTTTCAAATATGAGAGCTCAGACATAATCATTAATAAGTTCTTAACAATAATTTGTCAGCCCTAGAGAGATGTCATATGTGAACTTGGAGTTTGATAGTAGTGTATGTATATGTGTACTTACCATTGACCCTCGTCATTCACGAATTCCATATTTGCAATTTTGCCTACTCCCTAAAATTTACTTGTGACTCCAAAATTAGTACTCACGGTGTCTTCACAGGCATTCACAAGTATGTGCAAAGCACCGAAAAATGTAAGCGGCCTGAAACATGAGTTGCCCAAGGCACACGCTCCCAGCTGAGGTTGAGCAAGGCAGCTCTGCCTTCCCGTTTCAGCTCTCATACTGGAAAACAAGTCCTGTTCGCAGTTTATTTAGTGCCGTGTGTTTTTACATTTTTGCACTTCTGGGTGGTGATTCAGTTGTTTAAAATGTCCCCCAGGCATAGTGCTGAAGTGCTGGACAGTGTTCCTAAGCACAGGAAGGCTGGGACATGCCTTACGGAGAAAATATATGCCTTAGAGAAGCTTCCTTCTGAATGATAAATGTCCGCCTCAGCTCATCTTAGACCCTAGGGGTGAGGGAGGAGCCCATAGGAGGCTGAACTGAATTGCCATTTTCTTTCTTAAACTGGGTGGTGGGTACCCAGGCATTGATCGCATTAATTTCTATACCTATTTTTGTCGATATATTTTATTAGCAGTATTTCCAAAAGCAATGAATGTTCATTTTAGCAAATTAAAAAGCACAAGGAGCAAAAATCCTTTCTTTCCCCCACCCTCTAGAAGCATTCATTGATGGCTTTTGGTGGGGGTTTTTTTTTGGACTGTATATGGTTATTTTTAAAAACAAAAGACCACATTGTACAAACATGTAACTGGACGTCCACTGCCCGTTCTCTTCCCTGTATTTCATAGTTCTTGGGCATCTCAGCCTTTTTTTTTTTTTTTTAAACAATGTTCACCTGATTCTAAGGGTCTTTTTTTTTTTTTTTAAGGTTTGTTTGTTTATTTATTTATTTAGGCTGCCTTGGGTCTTCATTGCTGCAGGCGAGCTTTCTCTGGTTGCAGAGCACGGACTCTAAGTGTGTGGGCTTCAGCAGTTGTGGCACATGGGCTCAGTAGTTGTGGCTCAAGGGCTGTAGAGCTCAGGCTCAGTAGTTGTGGTGCACGGGCTTCGTTGCTCTGCGGCATGTGGGATCTTCCTGGACCAGGGCTCGAACCCGTGTCCCCTGCATTGGCAGGTGGATTCTTAACCACTGCGCCACCAGGGAAATCCCTCAGGCATCTCACTGTTGAGTGCGCCATGCTTGTTTAACTGGTTGCTTCTTAGTGGGCATTTAGATTGTCCTGACCCCCCATCTATTATAAATGTGCTGTAATGAGCATGCTTCTCTATCTCCACCAGTGCAAGTTAGCATTCTGTCTAATGCTGCAGAATTAAGATTGCTGCCTCATGTTTAAGAATTGAGCTATATCATGGAAATGTCCTAAAAGGTAGCCCTCCTGTCAGCCCTAAGAGTGAGTGCCCACCCCTCTACACCCCACTGGCTCTGGATCTTCTAAGTGTGTGACAGTCTGAGGCAAAGCCAAGGATTTCACTCATTTTACATGCATGTCGTTGTTACTGAGACAGTGTTTTTCACATCTGTACTGGTTGTTTCCCCTCTTCTGG